>NC_089648.1:95687400-96312400 GCF_037042795.1 Molothrus aeneus | reverse complement strand
AGGATTTCAGTCGCTAAGACTTAGTGACATTACATGGAATTATATTATGACATAACACAGGTACTGCATTGTTTTATTATTATGTGGTGGTTAACACCTGCGTATTTCTATTTTATGCATTTATATAATACAGTGATTATATGATATTTTACATTCAGTCTGTTCTCCTGTGCTGTTTTTAAAGCAAGTTATCCTCTTCTGTTCAAATCTGTCCATATTGCTGTTTTGTTTAGTTTTTTGCTTGCAAAAGCATGGAAAAATCTGCTTTGTCTGTAGGTATACACAGAGGAATTTTCAGAGGAGACTTTCTTTTTCTCTTCTTAGGGAGTTAAATTTATGAAGTTTATTCAGTTGTGTTTTTATCAAAGGATTCCAACTCAAAGTTGTTGTAGCTCTCAAATTGGAGTTTAGTTGTTCATTTATAAATATGCAGTAATTATAATAAAACAAAGGTCACTGCAGAATTCCATTGAGCATTATTTGCATTCACTGTTAACAAGAAATATAAAATGCTCTTTAGGACAGAGAAAGTTGTACATTATATAAAATACAAATTTACAAATTATGCATCACTGATTTATGAATATTTCAGACTTTCAGCCTTTCTGATGTTAGTTTAATCTCAAGAGGAAGACAGTCAAATTTTTTAAAGTCTTTCTCAGTTTTGTTAATCTTTTAGAGAAGTTATACATAAAGTTTTTGTCAAATTACTGACACAATTTTCTGATGGACTAGCCACCATCAGAATTAATAAGGATGATCAATAATAACAGGGTACAAGATCCATGTTGTTACTTTGCTCTGCAAAGGCCAAGTTATTGTCCTTACTCAAGACAAATTCACCATTCCACCAATATAATTTGGTCTAAACACAGATTAGATTAGACCCAACAAAAAAGGTGTGAAACAGTAATAACGTATTTCTACTAGCAAAAGCAAATTATTTCATAATTTTAATTTATAAATTCTTTCTTATAATTCCCTGTAGTTTTACTTTTGAAACCATCCTTGACATTTGGTGGAGCAAAGCAGATGTACTTTCAAGAAAGCTCACTTATGTAGCTTCTTGCTACATTTCTTTCAGTTGTAGCTGGTTAGTCTGTGTCTGCTTTATTTCAGTTTCTTTTTCATTATCTGGAGGGGGAAAAAAGGCATATAATGCACTCAAATTAGTATTTCTTTGATGGTGTTGAAAATGTGTGCAGCTGAAATTTGGAAGCAAGCTATTTTCAGTAACGAAGTCCAGATTTTATTTATATTTCCTAGAAATGGCAGAAACCACAACAAAAATATAAAATTTGAACAGCATCCATTTTCTGGTAGCTCAGTAGAAAATTGGTGACAATGGGGTGAACATGTCACCCACTTTTGGGCAATTTTTGCTAAATTGCTCTCTTTAATTCTTTGGGAGATGTGAAACATTTTGGGAGCTGACTGGTACCTGTTGTTCTTCACGTACTGCTAGCTCATTCGTCAGTTATGTGGGGATAGACCTACATAATTATTATGATGATAATTATTATGTAGGGATACACCTACATTCCTTATGTTAAATAGGAATTTGTTAACTGTTGTCACTCTCTGAGATATGCTATAACAGGTTGCTTGTGAGAATCTGAGGCCCTATCGTGGCTTTACTGCTTTCCCTTTGTCGAGCTATGTCAGTATACCAGCCAAGTAGAAAATTATTCACCTTAGGTTTTTTAGATGTATGATCTTGATGTTGGGCAAGTGTGCTATAATGGCCCAGCTAAGCTTCCACTGGAACCTAAAAGTGGCACAAAAAAGAGATGGGGAGAAGCAGCGATGCTGGTTCAGCACAGTTTCAATTTGCTTAAGTAAAAAAGTCTATCAAAGAGTGGTTGATACATGTTACCCTTGCCTGCTCTTTTGTACAGGTTGGCAGCCAATTCCATAATACTGTGTTTCTAGGCAGTTGCACCATGTTTGATTACAGTATTACTGGCAGATCCTTCAAAATAGAGTCCAAGATACATGTTTATCCAGGGCTTCCCACTGACGATTAAAGAATGGTGCAGATTGCTATGAAAGTGTGCACGGAGTGCTTGGGGATAAGTCAGCAACGCCTTTGCAGCTCATTCCAATAGTGCAGTTAGAAGGGGTTTAAATTACAGATTAGAAAATCAGAGAATCTAATTCATGCTGTTCACTGATTATGAGAAACAATATTGCTTCGTGCAAGACTACTTTTTCCAGAAAGGCTTTTGGAAAATCTGAAGTCTGAGCATTTCATGTGAAATATTTCTTTGAGTCCTAAATGGTTCACTTTTTTTTTTTTTTTTTTTTTTTGTAATAGTGTTTACTTCTCTATCCTATTCTTTTCATTCCCTTCTGTACTGTACACATGGAAGATTTTAATTGTCTGCAGAGCTGGGCACTTCAGCTTGAACCGTAACAAGTTGTGGTTTTATCCTTGGAAGTGTTTTGTTTGTTCTGTGGCATTGGCCAATATCTGCAGTAACTGGCAAACATACAGATGCTCCGTACTGGTGTGTTTGAAGGTTGATAGATGTGCTTCACACTGACAAAGGAGAAGAGGGAAAACGTTCAGCACTGCAGGTGTAATGTGAGTACACAACCTTGTCCAGCTGTTCTGTCTGCATCAATTGTCTAGGAATTCACTAATAATACAGAGCATATCATAAAGTTTCACTCTCCTTGGAAGGGAGGGATGTGCCAAGGCTGGGATATTAGCCAATCCCAGCAACTGATAAGGTTGTGAGACTTATGTATGGGGCCATAGGGCTTCAGTGGATTATGCTGTTATTTAGGTTTATAAATGCAATAGATACTGGTTATACCTCTTGAAGCAGAATTATACTCAGAAAAGTTTGGTGATCATTGTCCTGGGAGACCTAAAAATAATTGGAATCTGCTCTGGAACCAGTGTTTTCCTGTCTAGTAAATGAATTTTCAATTATCTGTTCACTGAATCTTTAATATTTTCATGAAAGTTGGAACAGCTTCATAATTGGGAAAAATCAACAATATTCCTATTCCTTGACCAGACAGAACCTTCTGAGAAGCAGAGCCAGATTGCTCCAAGTGCTGCAGTTGTTCACAGGACATTCAGGTCTCAGTTGAAGGTTCATACACAGAAGATTATAAAAAGATGGTGCCCTTATAAAAGTAGGATGCCATCTCTGGTTGTGCCTTGTGAAAAGGTTGGTCAAGCTGGTATGATCCAAGACCACCTTTTGGAATCACTCCGCTCAGGAGTTTGCTGCTTGTCACTGTGAGGCAGCACCCAGACCCTTGTGTGCATCTTGCTCAGGTTGCCTCGAGGCTCTTGAACACCAGAAGGTGTGCACTGCCCTGGGATGAACATTTTGGAGGTCCTCAGTTTCAGTTTGGGTCTTGATGAGGCATATAAACTTACTTGATTTCTTTTGTAAATGCTTTTTGATGTTCCTTTACCATGGTGTTGTTATATTAGTACTGCCTTGCCTTCTGGTAATATTATGAGATACGTCAAAGTTTTGCTTGGCAATCAGCGTCACACTGTTACTTAGTGTATATAGATTATGCCATTACTGCTAAACCTGAAAGTCTTTTTTTTTCCCCTCATAGTTTGATGAAAATCAAATCCATGTTTTCCCTGAGTATTTTCTGGTGGTTGAAATGAATGTGTGAGTTTATTGGTTGCTTGTCAGATGAAACAGATGAAGAGAATGAAGGGCTTTGACATTTATCTACTATTTCATGTTTTTAAGCTTTTGGATAATGGATTTTGTCCATGTGAAATCTGAATCTTGCAAAATATAGGTTTTAGTCTGGTAACATTATATGTACAGTAGCTTTACAATAACTGAATTTCTGGAATAAATAAGACATCACAGGGTATCCAAGCATTCCAGGATGTAGCATCTAAATATTTTGCAGACATTACTAAATTCCTGCTTTTGTGTTCACTTGTATATAAATAAACTCATTGAATCAACATCATTACTCATGTAAATGGTATTTAATTAAAAGAAGGTTTGCTGGTAAATGCTCTCAATTGGAGATGTGGATTCCTGAAATATGTCTAATCAATATTAGAACAGGAAGCCATTATTTTATTATTAAAATATTTTCTCTAAATATTATTAGAAATTAATCCCATCAACAATAATAAATTGCAATCAAATGAAATCAATATCAATAAATATCAATAATAGCAATTAATTTACTATATATAGACTGCCTTACATGAGTTCAATAAATATTCTTTGCTTTTGTTACCCTGGAACTCAGTTTTGTGTAGTTCCCAGATTTGCACAGCTTTAGATGATCATCAGTATATTATTATTCATTAGCTCTGGGATGCCCAAAGCCATCTTTTGCCTTTTACTGACCCTTCCAGACCTGAACTGCACCCACTGTCTCCTGCTTGGACACCTCTGCTCCCAAAGCATGCTCTTTGCCTGCGCTGTGCTCCTCTGCACTGCACTGTTTCGCTGGGGTAAAATACAGAACAACTGTTTGCTGCTACCCTCTGTGAAAATAATACGGCTCTACTAAGATGAGCAAAAGTTAAACAAATCAGGCAATAGCTGTCTGGTCATTAAACAAGCTGAACAAAGCTCCAAGAAGGACAAAACAAGTTCAGACAATACTTGACATGTCCTGAGGCCTTTAAATGGCAATTGCAGTGCTGTATGTATTGCCATACAGGGCTAAACTAAAATAGATTTAGAATAATGAAGAATGGCAGTGGTTATCATCATTGTATTTTTTCCCCTTTTCTATTGAATGTGTTCAGAAACTGCCATGGAATTTGCTGCAAAATTTTAGCATTCTTAAACTTGCATCATTTGTTTGCTAGATGAAAAGAGGGAAGTAGTGTCACATTATTGATTTGTATTTGACAAATGGTATCACACCAGACACATCTGGACAAAAAACAAGCATTTCTTTAGGAGCAGTTGGCTGATATTTGGCTATGACTTATAACTGCTGTAGAAATAGATGCTTTTTACATCTTGTTTTTGTGTAAATTTGGGGTTGTATTTATCTCTAGAATACATCTGAACACAAAGTTGACAGTCATTTGAAATGACAGCTACTGTCAGGCAGTTCATCCCAAGAAGAGGACATTCAATTATGAAGTATTGGAAGATGATATTTATTTCAATATGAACTGTGGAAGAATATATGCCGGTAAAGGATGTTAGGATACATAGGAGAATTTATCAAAAAAATACAACAGAAAGATCATCTTAACAACAGAATTTGTAATTTACTCAGATGTCATGAGGTGAGAACTCCAAAACAAGCATGCAAGATGTTTTGGCTATCTGCAGAAACACTATATAGCAATTATTAGGTTTCAGAGATTACTAACTGCCATTTTTGAAAATCCTAACTGAGTATCTTGCAGTAATGCTGTGGCATAATTTCAAATAATTTTTTACATATCTAAAGTTTGTGTTGCATGTATACTTCAGCCCCAGTATTTCACTTCAAACAGATGGGTATAGAAAATCATAGAAAATAACTTTACATTAAAATAAATGTGGATATTTTTGATGATCTGGTTGCTATTATTCTGGCTAGGACTGATCTTAAAAAATTGAAGTTATTTTGCTAGCAGAACATAATGTTGTGAATTGCATAGCTCTGCTAACATAGGTCTTTGTTACTTGTCTGAGACCAACCAAGGATTTAGAAGTCTTGTCCAGTCTTTCATCACAGCTCAGTTATCATTTCAAGTCCTGAGCTTATGTGTCATGACTGCTTACAGTCTTTGTGCATTTTAAAGGCAAATAATGAAAGGTGATCTTTTTTGGCAAATTAGGGAGAATCAGTGTTGTGTTCTGAGGTCTATGCAGATATTTACACCGAGGAAATCAGATTTCAAGTTGACTTAAAAGATAAAAATTTAGAAGGTATTTTTTGTTTGAAATGCATAAATAAATTAAACAATGGTGAATAGACCGAGGGTAGACTTGAGATTTCTTTATGAAAAAATACTGGAGATGCGAAATCTCTTCTATTGAAAGACACTTTTGCGATATGACACCAAGATTGTGGCTGGTATTGTGATACAGTCGGGAATTCTGCCATTTCAGGACAGGGATCCTTTTGGCATGCAGTTAAAAAGACTCCCGGTATTCTTCTTTGTTCCTTTGGCAGACACACATTGCTCATGGTAGCAGTGATGTGCTGGCGAAGACACAAAGTGCTGTGTTGATCAGAGAATACATTATGTGCATGCTAACTTGAAGGATGATCACACACTGTTCCTCTCATAAGACAGACCCTCAGGCCACAAAGTCCGTTTCAGCATATTTGGTATTTGTAACTTGTAGTTCTCTGTTAGAAATTGTCACAGTGCCCCGATGGAGCTAAATAGTGAGCATGCTTCTTGGTTTGCAGCTCCTAACATGAGGTTTATACATACTTGAACTTCCCTTGAAATTATACTCGCTCTAAGCATGGGTTTTGATTTTTTTCCCCTTTGGTCACCCTGTGCTTTTTCTTGTGTCTAGGTTTTTAGCTCTTTACATTACTCTTTCGGCTAAACCCTCAGATTTCCCAGAAGCTTGCACTTTCACAGAACACCAGTCTTATTAGTGCTCTAAGCTTACAGTTTATCACATCTGGGGCATAAAACAGGTGAAGTAAACAAACACAGAAGCTTCATAGGAATTACAAATGAATGAACCCTGAAAACAAAACAAAAACCTGTCTTATTTCAGCTAGCCTGAGAAGTGCACAGGCTTGAACAAGGTAATAAAGTCCCTGTATTCAATCCCGATGCTTTTTCCTCATCACTCCAGCCACACAACCAGTTGAAGTCACTGAAGAGTCCAGTATTCCCAGCTCTAGTTTGCCCATCATTCCTCTGTGTTCTCAGCAAATTTGTTTCTTTTTTCCCATTGCCCTGTGCCATCTGCTTCCACTAGTTTTCTCCATTGGTTTTATGCACAAAAAAGGTTTCAGTCACAAAAGGTAGGATATGCCTTCCAGCCCACGCCTCATTCATTTCTGCAAGGCCTCTTACTGCTCTAATGGTAGAGTGTAGTCAGGCAACCAAATTGCAGTGGGCTAAGCAGGGATGTGAATTAAATGTCCATGTGTCCCCTAGCCTAGTGTTGCCTTGGTCAGGAATCACTTTAACCTCCAGCACATAGTGTGTTTCCTTTGAGTTGCTTCTGCTGACCCCATAAATCTTGCTTTCTTATGTCTTGCAGTGCTGTAGTTTCATAGGAATTCCAGAAGCTACTGACACTTAATATGAGCCCTTTTCCTACTAGTGAAAGGGCTGTAGTTTCATAGGAATTCCAGAAGCTACTGACACTTAATATGAGCCCTTTTCCTACTAGTGAGAGCAGTATCCCAGAAAAACCAAGGGCTTAAGTTTTCTCAGGCTAAGTACAACCACAAACATGCAACTCTTCCTTGCTAAGAGTTACTTCCTTTAAGTAGCATGTTTATATGTGAAGGGTGTATTCCATCTTTTTCTATGGCTGTGTATTTTTCTAAGAAAGAAAAAGTCTTTGGGATCAGCTCAATATTCTCTCAGATATATAGCTTTGCCCAAGAGCATGTGGAGGTTTGGTCTACAGCAGGTCATGTACCTTTTTCTGTCACACTGCAGACTCATGTGTTCACCTAGGTCCCCAGCCAAGCTCACAGAGGGAACAGAGTTTAGTGTGCAGTCCTGAAAGCCTTCATTTAGGCCACTGGGAACAGAAATGTTCCCACATAGGCTCTTCAGGAGCTACTTTCAGATCATCTGCACCACTTCCTTGAAATACAGCTTTCAATTCTGCTCAGCTCTCTTTTAGCAGCTATCTAGACCATGTGCAAATATTGTTAGTTATTCCATTTGCAGTAACCTTGGAGATTTTAATGATGTTGCTTGTCAAGCCGTGCTCGTGTTAGTATTTAATGTCTTCTGATGTCAGTAGGATTGAAGGGAAGAAGGTTAGTCATAGAGTCTCATGTTCTTTGGTTTTGGGTGTTTTTAGCTTAAGCGCAAGAACTGCTAGGACGAGCCACACACTCTCTTAAAATTGAAATTCACAATGAAACTTCTAGGTTTCTTATAGCAATCGTTAATTTCTGTGTTGATATAGAAGTACAGTTTCAAGCGAGATACTTGTTAGCGTAAGCCAAAGGTGCAGGTGTTATTTAATCAAGGTTTTATTTTTCTTACTGCAGTTGTTTCACTATCACAAGTAATCACTTCATTTTTAATAAATCTGTCATGGGTAAATGCACTGTAGTCTACTCAAATCTGACAATACCTTAATCTAAAGGACATAAGTCTCTGGAATCACATGAATTATAAACAACATGGAAATACTTTCATTTGTGAGTAAAAATGGGCAACAAATTATATGATTAAAACAAATAGTTCAATATATGTTGTACATTTTCTATTTTAAATTATTTATAAGAAAACTCACTACAAGTTCAGAGAAATTGAAATAATTGTCTCCATAGAGACATCATTTACAATTTCATTTGGAGGGCCTAGGTGATGAGAGACCATTAAAACCAGTGCTTTTTTTCCTATAGAATAATATCTGTGATCCTTCAAGCCCATTGTAGGCAATAACCACAATAGAAATTCTTTAGATTGTCCCCTGTATTTTTATGGGATTGACTCTGTTTGGTTTGAGGATTATGGAATGTTAAATGCTGTTAGGAGAGAGTAATCCATGTGGGCTGGTTGTCACCTCTGCCAAAGAAACAGATGGACCCATGACCTTTTCAGGGCAATGTTACATCTCTGTGCTTTTGACTGGCAGTGGTGCTAGGAGCCCTCTTGTGCTTGGAGCTGTCTTTATTCAGTTAATCTTCATTTTTATTACTGAATAGCTGCTTGTTTTTTATTCAAGAAAATGTTCTAAATTACCCCTCCCTTTTTTTAGTCACTCTGTCTCTGACACATTGCCACACATAAAGTAATCTTAGTTCTCCTAGGTGAAGATTTAGTAGCAAGAATCTTGAACTCTGGCCAGATATCATACATAAATGTCTTTGTCCACACAGGTAAACCTTTGAGTGCACATATCTGTTTCCCAAGAAATTTCATTTCTGTGTACACCACTGATCAGTCATATGCTAAGCACAGCCACACAGAAAGAACTCAGTTGTATAGTTCTAACAATTATGCGTTCCATTAATGTACAGATCCATGGTAACCTGTAAAAAAATCAATGCCTACTCACTGAGAAATATGCATTTAAAATGTTTAAACATATTTTCCAGTGCCATTAAACAAAATTTACTTTTCCCTGAATTTATTGTTGGTCTTACTCCTTTATATGTGCATTAGACTGTTTCCTATATTTTTGCCTAAATTGTTGATATGGAGTGACCAAAAGGTAATTTATGCCTCCACTAGTATGTCTGAGAAGTTTATGAGAACAAGAAGATCGTGGTATCTGAGGCTACCCTCAACCATTTCAGTGCTTATAACATAAATTAAAAAAGTGCTGGTGTTCTTTGCAGCAGTTCTATCTCTCCATTTAGAAAAACAAAATGTTTGTAAACAGCTTTACTTTTGGGGAGGGTTTTGCCTTTTTTTCTTTTTCTTTTTCTTTTTCTTTTTCTTTTTCTTTTTCTTTTTCTTTTTCTTTTTCTTTTTCTTTTTCTTTTTCTTTTTCTTTTTCTTTTTCTTTCTCCTCTTTTTCTTTTTCATTTTCTTTTTCTTTTTCTTTTCTTTTTCTTTTTCCTGTTTTTCTTTATTTGGCTGAGGGGTTGATTTTTTGAGGGGGTTCTGGGGGGATTTGGTTTGGGGTTTTGGGGGAGCTTTTTGGGTCTTTTTGTTTGTTTTGTTTGATTGGTTTGTTTAGATTCTGCTCTGAATGGATATGAACTTAAAATTGGGTAACATCTGGAAAACATTGATAAGTTGGGTTGGAAGCTTGAATCATTTACAACATCAGCTGGGTGAGAACAGTTAGTTGGACATTTTTTATTGCAAGTGAGCATGTAGAACTGATGGCAATCCCTGGAAAATCTCTTCAGAATCCATATTCACAATTGTGTCATATTTTAGAATTCCCCTGGTGTGATGTGGTGCACAGAATTCAGGTATTGAGCACTCACAGAAGACAAGAGTTCAAGTTTTCCAGGTTATGGCTGAGATTTTTTAATATATGAATGCATGTTAAGATTTTGGGGTTCTTTCATGTTTGAGAGTAGTTCACTGTATTGATATTAACAGATGAGATAATAAACTGAAGAAATCTTAAGGTTGGTATCTCAAGGCTAAAATTTTACTTATTGACCTATTTTTTTAATAGATTAAAAAATCCTTTTGAAATTATCTGAAATAGACTCATAGGTAAATTCAGGTTTGAAGGGTTCTGATGGCCATGTAGTTAAATCCCTTGCTCAGGGTGAAGCTAATTGAGTTGTATATTTTATTTCAGTCTTCTCCTTAGTTCATGGTGAGGTTGTTTTGATCCCTAATAGTTTGTACATATGTCAGGATTAAGCAAATAACTAGACCCATAATCAAATCTAGTATGTATGTTGTCAGTGAATTTTGTTATTTCTGTCAGTCACTGTAACGGACCATGAGTTTTTTCAATTATTCTTTGTCATGCTTCAGGTTGTAGTATTCTAACTATTAGAAAAATGGCCTAAACTGCAATGACAGTGGGCAGAATGGCCAAAATAGTTAATTTGAAATACAGCAAATAAAAAATTCTAGCGATATTTTTCCAAAAATAATTATGGCTATCCTTAATGTATAGATTTTCGAAACCATTTGGTATTTAGCAAGGCAGGTTCAGTGATGCCAAGAGGTTGCATTAAAAAAAAATAAATTAATAGTTTCTCTACAGTATTTTACATCATTCTCACAAAGAGAGGCATGTTTGTGTGCCTTCCCTTTTGCTTGTGATATGTCACAGCTGTACTGTGCTGTTGGTAGCTTCTGGCACTGAAAGACAAGATAAGCAATCACTATTGAATAGTGTTCTGGAAAGGGGAAAGGGAAGAGGCAGCCAGACAAAAATATTCGAAGTTAAATCTTGTAGGGCAAAGATAAGGCAGTATAAAAAGAGAAATAGATTAATGCTAGCCAAAGGGGTTAAGATAATAAGGATTTTCTAACAACATCATAGGGAAAAAACAAATGCCAAAAAGACCGAAAGGGATGATAATAATCTTATTTAAAATATCTAGTTAAAAAGCTTTTTTTTAGGAATGAGAAATTAAGGATTAAGATTCTAGAACAATTTAAAAGTAAGGAGGAAGCCAAATCTGAATATGCAGGAATACTGTGTTCCAGGGAATGTGTTTTACAGACTATTGAAGTAAATAAATAACAAAGGATAGTAAAATCATCTTTTAATATTTAACAAGAAATTAGTTAACTTCAGTGTTCTAAGAATCCAATTTCTAGAGTAGTAAAACTATTAAAAAACCCTGAAAGGATACCACTTGGTAAAAGTAACAAAATGTTATTAATTATAATGGCATTCTGTTTTTATTTAATTCTAATACTATAAACATTACACAGCTTTTGGGGGAGGGGAGTTGTAAAATGCATAAACTAAAGTATTAAATGAGAAGTTATGGATATTACTCATATTTGTATAAAACTTAATTCATGTTGGTTTAGGTTTTAACACATTTAAAAGTGGATTGGAGTCTATATGAAAACTATAAATTAATATCAATGGTGTACTGAAATACAAAAAAATAATATTTGAACTTATATCTTCTGTAGTGATTTAACAAAGAAAATAATGTAATTGATGAAACTTGGAATTTAGCAATATATTAGGAGGAAGTGCAAATAGTGTTGGGGACTGTGAGAAAGGAAGGCTTTATATCTGTTAGAAACATGAGGAGGACATATGATAATGTAATTCACAATACTGTAAAATACTGTAGTACTCTGTCTTAGAAATAAATTCAAATAAAATGGGAAGGGAAAATCCTGAAAGCACTAATAGTGAATGATACTTGGAGGTAATTACAGAGAGGAAGAGATGTTAAGAGTGATTTGGAACTCATAACAAAAGGTCCCTATGTAAGCAAAGAGTGAAAAGGTCTAGCTAAATTTATTGTTGTTTGTGAACTGGATATATGTTTAAAAGTCTTTAATTTTTGTAGAATCACAGAATAATATAATATAGTAAGGTTTCATTCAACACTTCTCTATTTTTCCTAATCCTAGGCATTATTGCTACACATTTTTACTCAATAACTAAGTTTACCAATTTATCTCACTAAAAATATAGACATATATCAATAAGTCTGAATATATATCTGAGAGGCTATAATATATATTATCTATATTATACATTCCATTCAAACCTCTATGATCAGGTAGTAAAGAATTACATGATTTCATAAATAAATATCTTAATGAAAGGAAATTTCTCTCCTCTGAACATGAAGTAATTAAAATATTGTAGGCACAGTAGGCTAATTTAATTGCTAAATTTATCTGTTATTTTTCATTATAGAATCATAGAATGGCTTGGGCTGAAAGAAACCTTAATGATCATCTGGTTCCATCCCTCCCACCATGGGCAGGGACACCTTACACGAGACCAGCTTGTTTAGGGCCCATGAACGCTTCCCAGGATGAGCATCCACAAATTCTCTAGAGAGCCTGTTCCAGTGCCGGAGTACTCTCTGAGGAAATTATTTCCTCCTAACATAAAATCTAAATCTCTCTCCTTCTGGTTCAAAGCCATTCCCCCTTGTCCTGTTATTATCTGCTGGTGTAGAAAGTTGTTCTTCCCTTTAAGTACGGGAAGGCCAGCACAACTCGTGGAGTCTTTGTGGAGCCTTCTCTTACCGAGGCTGAGCAACTTCAGCCTTCTCAGCCTGTTTTAGTCAGAGAGGTTCTCCATTCTTCTGATCATCTTTGTGGCCCTCCTCTGGACTTGCTCCATGTCCATCCTATGCTGAGGGCCCCAGAGCTGGACATAGCACTGCCAGTGATGTCTCATGAGAGTGGAGTAGAGGGGCAGATTCACCTCTCAACCTGCTGGTCCCTCCTCGTTTGATGCAGCCCAGGATGCAGATATGGCATCTTAATGACAGATAAGGATGAGCCATGAATGATGGAAGGACCAGTGGGCATGAATGACACAAACCTCAGTGTGGGTGGGAAAGGTTAATTACTCATGGGATGGCAAATTGGACCAACCATCACCATTGCCCCAGAGTGAGCCTTTCTGTTCATTGAGTTATGTGAGTATTAAATTGTCATTTATTTCAAAATAGAAAATCAGCTCAAGAACTGTATATTTCAGTGCTTGCAGCAAGACTGAAATGAAGCCTATCTTGTGCATAAATGTTTTTCAGAGTCTCTGTTGTAAGGTGAACACTATCCTAAATACCTCCAGAAAACATTCTGGGCCTGCAAAACAAACCTAGCCTTTCCAGGGATCACTGTTTTCTCATTTAAAAAGCAGCTTACATCAACCTGGAGGGATTCTTAAGGGGTCACACGATACTCAGAAATCCAGGGTATTTTTGCAGGACTTTCTTCTCTGCTATTAAGGTAAAGGCAATCTTTCAGTCAGCCTCCAGCACTTTTTCTTGTTTTTCTTCTCAATTTCTCATTGCAGGATTGATTCCTTGGAGACTAGAGCAGAATATACTCAGGGGAAAGCCTGCAATGATTTCCTATGTCACCCCTAGATTGTCTTAGGGCTAAATACACCAAGCATGTCACACTAAAGCAAAGAATTAATTCACTGAGACCGAGATATTGGTAAAAAGGATTAGACAGATATAGGAATAAAAGAGAACATCCCCAGTTATACAAGAGAGAAGTTTAATTCGTTTCTTACGGCACAGAATAAATTACTTGTTAGATGTTTGGAAAAGACTTGTCTGCTTTGGATTTCTTCAACCATCATAAGACTTGTCTTAGATTTAAAGTGTCTTTAGTAGGTATGTTCTTATATATTCCAAAACTCAGTGCTAAAGAAAACTTAGGATTCTGGCATATGTCAGCTGAGTTGTATTGAAATCTATAAATCTTGCTTTCTTAGTATATAGAAGTTTCAAATCTCTAACACATTTAATTCCTTGGCAAGACACTTCTTGTAAGAGAATACTAAATGAGGTATACCCTTTTCAGGGTATATCCATATACATCCAACCTGGTATTTCCTAGGCCCCTATGAGCAGATTTATAGTGAGGCAGTATTTGAAGACAGAAGAAATCTTTATTAGAAAAAGCATTACAATAGACTACAAATATGGTCATGTATTTGTTCATAAGCATCTGCCTTAAAAAGTACACTTACTTTTTCCCACCAGGGAATATGAATTGCCCTTTATAAGGACACAACGGCCTCTGAAATGAAAGAGATATAAAAGATGGAAGTACAAGTCCTGGAAACACTTTGATATTTTAAGAGCACAGAGAGCTGCTTTCTGTGGGAAATCTTAACTTTTCTGTTATTCTTGCAGTCATTCAAAAGACCTGCATATTTTTCAGTTCTTTTACACAAGAAATAAACAAACTCTACTAGTTTTCTTTAAAAAAAAAAACAACAAAAAACCTGAAATGAAACAGAAAAAACAAAACAAAATTTGAGTCTTTTACACTTTAGTTTGCTGGGGAGACATAAAAATAAACTTTATGCCTGAAGGAATGTGTTAGACTTTGAAAAATGTCAAGAAAATTACTTTTTTTCCTTTTTTCCCAGCATGCTGTGTTCTCTACAGAAGAACCATGTAGAAAGTTCTTAATTTAAGAGAAAATAAATCTTTCTGAAGTATTTGCAACAGAAAAACTGCCAGGTCTCATCTTTTTAGCAGATGTCATTGAAAAACCCTTTCCAAAGTATACTTTATATTGAGTACCTCATTTACATCTGTAACTTACTAGACTAGCAGAGAAATACTTTAATAGCATTTTGAGTATATTCTTGGTTCTCACAAGACAAGTTACATTGCATAGGTTGCTCTTTGTTTATTCTTCAAGAACAAAGAAAATTTGAAAACAAAAATCCATGGGCTTTAATACAGAATATATATGCATATGTATAAAAAGAAAAAAAAATCCAGCATTATATTTGAGAAAAAGGAATAAAGTTGTTCATTTCCAGACTTAGATATCATTAAGTAAGAGGTTTTTTTTCCTGTTTATTATAGTGGTTGTTCATAAGAGGAATTCCACTTTTGCATTGTTGATCTATTCTCAAATAAAATCCTGCCTTGGTTTCTTGAGGTAAAAGTATCAGTTACATTTCTTCAATGATTTATCTGCAGTAAAATCCTGCCTTTCACTTTAGATCCCATCAGATTCATAAAGCCAACAGAGTAACAGACTTTCATACTTTAACAGGCTCAAAGCTTAAGGTCAAATGTTATATATATATATAGATATCTCAATCTGAAAACATCAGTAGAGTTATTAATTTTTAACATTTATTTCAGCATCTAGAATATAAACCTCCTCTAAAAGGTCTGTTTTTAGTCTATACTACTCTTCATGATACTCAGTTCAAGAGAAGCAGGCTTTGAAACAGAACTGAAATCTGACAATAGGTTTTATACAAGAGAATATAGACGGGCTTCATTGCCTTTTTTTTGAAGAACATATATTAAAAACACAGTAAATAAAATTAATCATGGGATTACACAAAAACTCTAAGCTTACATAATACTAAGTCTGCTAACATATTTTATTTTTGACTATAGTTTTTATTAAATCTAATAATTGTTGTTAAATAAATATCCTATGCCATCATTGCATTGATTCATAAACAATTTGTGGTAAAATTCTCAGATACTTTTGTTTTTTTTCTGAAAGATTTTGCAATCTCCAGAAGTATTATATAACTCTTTTATGAATAAATCCCAATCCTGATGTAAACTGCTTTTTATTCTTTTTCTTCCCCATGAAGATAATGATAATGGGATTTGATGCAGTAATGTAAAAGAAAAATAATTTAACTTCTTACAGATAATATTTATTAGCACAGATCAGGGAATGCTTTTTAATGAGTAAGTTATACAGGTCAGTTTCACCCTCCCTTCTAAAGGCAAGCCTTTGACCCAATCAGGATTTTATTAAGTGCATAATTTTCTAAACACTGAATTGTTATTTCTGTTATCTTTTAATCTTTGATTTGATCCATTTGCCAATCAATGATTGCTTATGTAACTAACATATAATTTCTTCTGTTCCTTACTTGAAAGAATTTAAAATCTGTTCAAAAAATAAAATCAAATCATTTCATCAAATCATTTAAAACCCATATGTGAGAATGTGTGAATTGCAGTCTATGTGTAGAAGCGTATTTTCATTTCACAATCCAAATCTTCATTTTTGTGTTTGTACAACTTGTCTTTGAAAATCCTGAGACATGAGTTTTCACAGCTGTCATTCCATCTCTCTGACTCTGTCTTTTAAATAACCAGTGGTAGAAGAAAGTCTTCAGGTTACCCTTGAGTCTGGTAGAAGTAAATTGCAATATGCCTTACTTTCTGTGGTATCTTGAACCTTTGGAGTGCCAGTAAAAGCAACACTGCTGTCTCTCATCTTGCTCCTATGAAACTCCCCTAGTCATTCTATACAGAGTGATGCTTGTCTGTCCCTCAAAGCTTCTAGACTTCTGGTAAGTTTGTTTCAGTTTTTTGCTCTTAAAACTATTTCCTTTTATAAACAGAGTTTATGTGAAGGGGAGATACAGTAACTCTCTAGTCCAATAATTGTGAAACTTACTTACAGTAAAAACAGTAGCAATTTAGGGATGTGAATGTGATCTCCAATATTACCTGGGAGTACTACAGTCAAACATAGCAAGTTCTGTATTCTCTGTCTTTTATGGAAAAAACTGTGGATGTTTAAGTCTATCCTGGCCTCATGTACAAGCTGGGAAAAAAAATTAGTTTTACTTTTGAGTTGGTACCTTGTCTACACCATGCTCTGAATTCAGATTGTTTGCATTATATTAAGTGACATTTCTCAGAAAGTTGAACTAATCAGTTCAAACTGTCAGAGTCAGTCCATGTTCAGTATAAGAGTCTTGTTTGTCCAAGATCTCTTAGATGCTGTTTGTAGACTTAGGAGTAAGGATAGAAAATAAGAAGTGTATTACAATGTTTATATTCTGAATTCCTGTGTTTTTTTGTTGGTTGGTTTCCAAACAGAATATCCAGGCATGTTATGAGGTGAAATATTTTATCCCTCTATCCTACTTAATATTACATTTCATAGGGGTTGGATGAGAGAGATGTTTATGGCCTATCAGACCAAACTGCACTTATTTCCTTTAAATGGTCATGTTTGCAGTTCAGATGTACCAGCTATTGTTACATATGGGTGAGGGCTCACTGCACTGTAGAGCAATACACTTTATACTTTAGGCTAACTTTGAAGTGTGTCTGAAGTGTTTATGTTTTTGCAAAAGATAATGTGTCTTCTCTGTCTGAATTTAGTACTGTGTGTTGTATAACCTGATATGCTTTCACTACCTCAGTGAGTTGGTCTAAACTGAATTGTGCAGAAGAAGTTTGGAGGACCTTGGGAAGTCACTATATTTTTCCTCTTTCCCCCCAAAAAAATTCTGAACCTGATCTAAAATGTTCCTGAGAGATGTCCATCTAACCCATTTTTTAGACACTCCCAGGAACTAAGACTTGTCAGCTACCACATACCTGTTTTATGAGCTGTTCTTAATAAAAGTTTTGGCTTGGTTTTGTTTTTTTTAAAGATTTTTCTTATTGATCAGTTCTTCTATTAATCATTGTGAATATAAAGAAAAAATTACTTCCTTTTTCTTGATAAGTTTCTTTTATGTAACTGAAGACTGTAAACACCCTAGATAGAACCTTGAAAAAATGTGTTTAAATAAATCCTTCCAACCATAACTCTTCCATTTTCTAGGCTAATTATCTCCAATCTCTGTGGCATTTCCATGCAGATCACTCTCCACAGCTTTATAATTCCTGTTTTTCTCTTCTGGATTGCCTCCAAATAAACCACTTTCTGCAAGAGCAATTCTCAAAGCAAGATGCAGAGCTTAAACCACCTGCTAGTTCAAACAGATTACTCCTCATGTCTTTCAGATGACACAGATGACAAGTATTGCATTCAGTTGAGAACTACTGCATATTGCTGGGTCTGGTTTAGTAAAAATTCCAAAGACCTCCAGATTTCCTCCTAAGAACTGCTGCCTCATTCCTCCAATGTCTTTGTAGGTCTTAAATAAAGAACACTGTAGTTGCTCTTATTTATCCCAAGAAATTTGTGAATTCTCATTGTTTCCTACCATCTGAGAGTTATTGCATGTAATATTTACATGCAATCCATGTTATGTTATCCATGCAATACATGTTATCCATGTTATTAAAATATTAATAGAACCAGAACCCAGATAGAACACTGCAGCATTCTGCTTAATAAAGCTTTCTGTTCTAGAAGTCATAAGTGATACCATTACTTCTAAGTACCTTTTCCATTATGTTTGCCATTTGTTTTATCACGTGTTTTATCACGTTAGTTTTATCTGGACTCTTTTCTTTCTTCTGCTAACTTACAGAATTGTAGAATGGATTTGTTTGGAAGAAACCATTAACTATCATGTAGTTCCAACCCTTGGGCAGGGACACCTTTGAACAGACCAGTTTGCTCAAAACCCCAACCAGCCTGGCCTTGAGCAGTTGCAGGGATGTGGCATCCACAGCCTTTCTGGGAAACCTGTTCCAGTGTCTCACCACCCTCATAATAAAAAATTTCTTCATTATGTACAATCTGAATCTATTATTTCAACTTAGAATGGTTGTGTTTTGTCTGGTTACTACAAGCCCTGGTGTAAAATCCCTCAGTCTTTCTGATATGCCCCTGCCTCTAAGGATTGAAAGGCCATAGTAAGATCTCCCCAGACCCTTATTTTCTTTAGGCTGAACAACCTCACCTCCCACAGCCTTCCTTCACAGGAGAGGTGTCCCAGCCCTCTGATCATCTTTGTGACCTTCCTCTAAATGTGCTTTAGCAGATCCATGTCTTTTGTGTACTGGGGGCTCCACAGCTGGACACAGTGCTCTAGGTGGGGTATTATGAGAGCAGAGCAGAGGGAGAAATAGCCTCCCTCAGCCTGCTGGCCATGCATGAGTTTATGCACTGTAGGCTATAATTGGTTTCCAAGATTGCAGGTGCCTACTGCTGTTTCACATTTGATTTTTCATCCAACAGTATCACCAGGTCATCCTGTGCAGGACCTTGCACTTGGCCCTGTTAAATTTCATGAGGTTCACATGGGCCCGCTCCTCAAGCTTGTCAAGATCCCCCAAGATTCCCATTAGTGAATCAATTGCACCCCTGAGATATCCACAAACTTGCTGAGAGTTGCATTAAGAGCCACAGGCTATGTAATTAATAAAGATACCACACCTGGTTCACTTATAGACCATGGGAAGACACCATTTGTTAAGTATCTCCATTTGGACATTGAGCCATGACTTCAAATACCAAATAGTTTTGAATTCCAAGTTGGTTTTTCTTACCTGGAATGAAGGTCACTGTTTGGGTTTTTGTTTTTGGTTTTCCTTTGTTATTGCAGATGTTGAAGACAACTTTGTTAATATGTAGAATCATAGACTGGTTTGGGTTGGAAGGGACCTTAAAGATGATCTAGTTCCAAATCCCTTCTATGGGCAGGGACACCTCCCACTAGAACAGCTTGCTTAGGGCCCTGGGCAACCTGGCCTTGAGCACTTGCAGGGATGGGGCATCCACGAATTCTCTGGGTAATTTTTTCCAGTGCCTCACCACCCTCACAGTAAAGAATTTCTTCATAATAGTTAATCTAAACCTACTCATTTTACAGCCATTGCACCTTGTCCTGTAACCCCCTACATGTTCGCTTGGGGTTTTTTTGGCCATTCCTAATTGTAGTCAAACACTTGGAAAGATGTCTAAATTCCTCATTCTTATTGTTAATGTTATCAAAGAAACAGTATGCAGAGCAGCATTTTTTGGTTTTTTGAGATTAACAGTATGCAATTGAATAATGTAAATAAACTTCAAAAGAGGAGCAATATCCTTATTAGTTATCTGTTTTCATGTAATGGGTATCTATTTGTCATAGTATCCTGTTGATAGGTAATAATTAAGAGGTGATTTATTTATTAACAGTTTTACAGCCCTGAATATGCTGCAATTTATGTTTTGCTGAAGCTTTTGAAGTTAATTCCCATTTTCTGTTAAGTAAATTATACCATAATTTAGAAGCTGTTAGTGTATAGGATGTTTGTTGACCCTCTGCACTAGAGTTTTATTGTACCCCAGTTGCACTCCCATGGGAGAAAAATACAGTTGTACTGTCAGCAGAAGCAACCCAATATGATTTCAGGCACATCCACATGAATGGATGGGGGGGGAACCTGAGCTCCTCTAGTTATACTCTGAACTCTCTGGATATGAGCCAGCTCTATGATCCAAAATCAGTGTTCCCATATGAGTGAATTTCTGTGCCCTTTTTTAAAGCCTTTTTGCTGGAATGTGCCATTTTTCTGATGCAGCTGAATTACTTCTGGCCCAAAATGGGCTCATGACTGACAATGTGGAGTATGAATGGAGTTCTGTCTGCATCCATCCGTACAAACAAGACCTTAGGTAATGAACCACATACATCAAGTACATAATTGGGAGCAGAGCAAATAATTTCCTGGACTGTAATGAGCACAAAGAAGTTAATTGATTCCTGAACAAAAGTGAAACTTGAGAACAGTGTGATGTTTTTTCCATTTTCACTCAAAAAATACAATTTTGCTTATGTTTATTAGAAAATCTTTTTTTAGCAGGCTACATAGATATTCAGAATATAATCAAACATGATTTTTTTGCTCCACTGATATTCCTGGGCATGGCTATGATGAGGGTTTGACTGTGCTTTTTTATTCAAGTAAGCTGTTCAGGATTGATTTCTTTATACAGATGAGCTAGAGGAGTGGAAGAAGGGGAAAATATTGGTATTTTTAAGTGCTCCTACTTGTGATACCAAATACAAAGCAATTTCTCTAACTTACAGTTTTGATCATCATTGTACCTTGTTCTAGTAAGGATGGTTAACAATGCTGACAACTGAAATACCTATCGATCTCTGTTTGGACATTGAGCCGTGACTGCAAATACCAAATAGTTTTGAACTACTGTATTTAGCAACTTGCAGCACTCAGTCATTTGAAGGCACTTTGGTATATGTTTTGCCCTTATCTCCTAGAGTAGAGTACTGTCTTCAACTCTGAGGCCTCTAACATAAGGGCATGGGCCTGTTGGAACAATTCCAGATGAGGACCATGGCAATGATCGGAGGGCCGGAACACCTCTCCTATGAGGAAAGGCTGGGAGAGCTGGGACTGTTCAGCCTGGAGAAGAGAAGCCTTCAGGGAGATCTTAGAGCAGCCTCCCAGTACCTAAAGGGAGCCTACAAAAGAGATGGAGAGGGACTTTTTAGAAGGACTTGTGATGATAGGACAAGGGGTAAGGGCTTTATACTGAAAGGAGGTAGGTGAGATGAGATCTTAGGAAGAAATTCTTTACTGTGAGGGTGGTGAGACACTTCCTAGAAAAATTGTGGATGCCTCATCCCTGGGAGTGTTCAAGGCCAGGTTGGATGAGCCCTGAGTAACATGGTCTAGGGAAGGATGTCCCTGCCCATGGCAGTGAGTGAAAAACCAGGAAATTGTGTTGTCAGTCTGATGGCCAGTCAGTATCATTGGAGGGGACTGGATGGGATGGATGATGAAATGTAACAATATTGAAGATTTGTTTCTTGAGACCAGCTGAGACCAGCTTTTGTTCCTGGTGCCCACCATTCCAGCAAAGACTCTTGAGGTTTTTTATTGCATGTGGGGAGCATAATAATGCTTAGTTTGCTGGCATATTAAATCTGATCTATCTTTGGTATCTATTAGGCAATAAGTAACTACATTATACTTTCAATCTGTATATATCCTCCTTGCCATGGTTAAAGATGTCTGACCAAGACAATCCAAACAGGGATTGTGACACAATCTCAGGAAAAAGAAAGCCCTAAAAAATTTAGTCAACAAAATAAAGGGAATATGATGGCTTTCATCTCCTACCATGTATAAATGAGGTAACAAGTACTTTTTTCCTTAGGCTTTATCTATGATTTTTACGTAACATAACTACTTATTAAGGTTGCTGATATCTTCTATTTTCTTTATTAATTTATTAATTTCTTATTAATTTCTTTATTAATTTCTAATTCTAAAACATAATATTTGTAGCATTATTTGTGGTATTTGTGGACCATTTCATGAATTTATAAAAAAGGACTGAAAAAATCCCTCTTTCAGTAACTGAAAATTTCAGCCTACTTGATGAAAATAATGCAATAGTTAAATTTAGTTTGTACACGAGGTTGAAGGTTTGATGGAAACTGAATTATCAATTTATTAAACAAGAAAAATTCAGAAATAAATTTCAGATTTTAAAAGTTTCATAAATTTCGTTTAGTTTTTTATATTAAATAAAATAAAACCACCACCACCAACAAAAGAACTCTGACACTTGTTCAAGAACTCATACACAGAAAAAAAACTATGTAAAAAAATTATAAAATTAGTGGAAGAAGTCAAAACCAGCTTTAGTGGCTTGTGCTTCATCAGGAGAGTCTGTCTTATCAGATGATCTGACAAGCATGTCAGCAGCTCACCAAAAATATCCATGGCACAAGTGGGTGGGGATAAGGTCATTACAAGACAGCAACTGATGGGTAAAATGACATTTAAGTTTAGTGGCACTGCTTTACACGTTAAAAAAATCCATTTTAACCCTAAAATATTGTTTTGGTGCAATTTACCTTATGTGAGTATCTGTTCAATAGTTAGGAAACAAGCATTAACATAACTGCCACCTTTTCCAACCTGGTCTGCAAAATAAAAGAAAGGAGATGACTCTATTTCATTGCTTCTTCCAATCTGGTTTTGTTTTGTCTCTTTACCGGCTAATAACAATCTTAAACATCTTCTCAATACCTAAATCCACATTCTTTTTCTTGTTTATATATTAAGAGACATTTTCAGTAAATTATTTATATTACTAGAAGTATCAAAAACACTATCATGAAATACACTTAGCTTTGTGTGTAAAAGTGAAGCTTCTCAATGTATTCTGCGGAGCTACTCTTCAATAGCTTGGTGACCAGAGCTGTGTCTTAGTGGAGCTTTTGACCTTTTGTCACTGTCACTTTTGTCACCATCATGGCCCCCTGATTCTTCAGCAGATTATCCCTGCTCCCCACTCCTGAATTTAATTTCTGAGAAACTAGGAGCACTTTAGATGAAGGGCTGCTTAAAAGTTCTTCCATGTTTTCCTGGGATAAATATTAAAATTGGCAAGTTTCTGCTGACTGTACTGTGCAGGATGATCCAGACAGCTGAGTGGTTGCTTAAGGATCTGAATGACAACTGGGAACAGCTTAATGGAGGTTGACATTATTGCTTCCATCTCTTTTTGCCACCTGCACTGCACAGATACTGGAGTGCCTGTCAGTCAGCTGATGAACTGTCACAGCTTCCATCATGGTATTTTATGCTGTGCCACTCCTGTAAACCAGAGGTTCAGGATGTGGCTGCTGAGCAGCACAGAGACCCCATGAAAGTACGAGGTGAAACCTCACCGGTCACTGTGAGCTAAGCTGTCCCTGATTGCCACACAGTTCTCAGTCCTGGGCAGCAGAGAAAACAGTCATTCTGGACTAGAGAAAGGTATTTTGGAGGACAGATGAGTATTTCTGCCTTGCTTGTTCATGAGAGCAATAGAGACTAATGGGGTGACTTTCACAAGAGCCATTTTACCTCTTAAGAACCTTTTAAGACGTGCAAAATGGAAATCAGAAGCTAAACTAAGGCCAGAGTTTAATGTGCATTTAGAAACCTCATTGATAAATCTATAAATTATGAGAAAATAACAAAATGTATGCAGATTTTTGAGAACTGTGAATTATTTTATCTACTACATCTAATAATTTTTATAAATTGCCCTGTACTCAGAGTAAAGCATCTGCAGTTGGGAGGTTTTGGTACAATTTAATTTTCTTTAAAAGCACAAGATTCAATAGAAAAACTGCACTGTCAGTAAATTTTACTTGAAGATCCTTTCAGGAGATGAGACTGTAGAGAAACTAAGCAAAACTAATGGAAGATTTGGGGATGGGTTAGAATGTTAGTTATGTGACCCAATTTGGTAAGGTATCATCATACAAAGAAAATATTCAGGGATCAAATGTATTGTTCTGACTATTCAATCTGTTCTAAGATTACTTTAGGTGGTGTCAGTAATTTCCATTAATTGAAAAGACAGGCCAGTCTCACACAGTCTGAGCTTTAAACTAAGTATGATTCCTCAGGTTCTGTAAAAATTTGGCAATTTTTTTCTGTATTACTAAAGAAATAAGGCATAGCAGTAATATATCAGATGCTGAACTGCAGTAATTGTTAGTAGACACTGGGTTTTTAATAGTATCCTCTTTAGGCAATAAAATGCAATTGTGTGAAAGACTTTAACCTTTTTTTGTACTGTTGTTTTCTTCTCTTTATCAGCTTTAGACTACCCATAGGCTTTTCCAGGATAATTTTTAATCCTCTATTTTCTCTTGTGGAAAAGCAGTGTAGAAGTTTATAATACTCTGGACTTAATTAGAAATCTGTGTTTAATTGGGGAACTTTTATTCCTATTAACAGTGACAGAGTAGCAGAAGGTGGTATTTTAATATTAATATTTCTGTAAAGGTTGAGTTGTAGATAGTCTTCTGAATTTTTGTAGAAGTGTAAATGGATGTATGAAAAAGACTTGAATCCATGCCAGAAATTGAGTGGCTTTTGTGATATTCCTGGCAATTCTTCTTAGTGTGTGGCTGCTAGGTTTGAAAAAGCTAAAGAGGAACAGGCATTAGTTGGGTGATTTATATACTTTTAGATTTTATCACAGCAACAGAAGCTTCTATCAAAGAAGTAAATACACAGAAGAAGCATGAGAGCAGGAAAAAAAAAAGCAAACCAGAAATGGTAAGTTAGCATCAAGAGCTTACTGGCAATGCCTCCATTAACTGAGGTTACCATTTCCTTGTAAGAGACATTGTTTATAATCAGATTTACATCTTTTCACTGAGAGAAATCCCAACTAAAATGCTTTCATAACTAACATCCAAAATTCCAAGGGGAGTGAAATGCTTCCGTTACCTTTGATGGCAGTTGCACATTCTCCTGTCTCTCCAAAAGCATTGGCTAATTTATCATTTACTTGCTTTCCCTCTGAATTCTGCTTTCTGATTAAGTACAGTGGTTTATTTAGGAATGAGATTGAGCACATTCTTAGAAAACTGAGAAAATCAATTTGTGTTAAGAGTGATCTACAAGGTAATTACTGTGCCTAGAGCAAATCAGGATATACAGGAAATTTAATCTGAAAGTATATTGTGTACCTATGCCATTATTAAATAAAAAAAAGATTCTTAGTATTATGATATTAGTAATCACTATTGAAGTCTCTAATCCTAATTATCTGCTATCTTTACCATAAGTAACCTTTTAAAAGAGATGAATTTCTAGAGCGTTTCCTAAGAGCTGAGAGGAGAGGTATCTCTCTATACACAGGAGCAAACAAAAGATGGTTCCATTAAGGTAGCCAATGGGTCCACTTAAACGTGATTGCCATCTTGGCATTGTGGAGGTTGACTGTGTTGATGTGACTGCTGCCTGGACTGTAAAATAAAATCAAAGAAACACTAAAATTATATTCTCCTTTAACTGTTACTGAACTTACATTTCTTGTCTTTATGTGCTAGGTAAGAACTGTAAGATTTTAACTTTCCTGTTGTGAGGTGAGTGGCAAAAACCAATGTAAGGCCAATATATGAAAAAATAGGTACATAGAGAAGGAAGGGTAAAGAAGAATGAGTGAGCAGTGGGCTGTGCAATGCTTTGAGATCATCAGCCTATTTGCTGGAGATCAGAAATAGATAAGGGATGAACTGTATGTAACCTTATGTGAGGTTGGGGAGTCTCCTGGCTATCTCCAGGAGACTCCCCACATGTATTACTCAGTGAGCATGGGAAGCTTACAGATAATGTAACACAGACTGAAGGTGCATTATCAAAAATGAAAGTTTCTTCTTGTCTCCAGCTTACCTTGTAAATCTCAGGTCATCAATTATTGAACCACTGAATGAAAAAAAAGATAAGACTCATTTATTGTCAAACTTGTCAGTATAGAACTAGAAAGATGAATTAAGAGCTACGTCTAGGCAGGAGAGAGAAAGACTGCCTATACCAATTATTGTCATTTAGTGGCAAGGGCTCCCTGTGTGTCCAGCATGAGAAAATCACAGTATCCTAATAGACACCACTTAGGATATTTTAACTTCTGGAATGCTGTTACTGTAAATTTCCTTTGCATATATGGCTACAGCAACTAATTGTTTATGAACTGCAAACCCTGTGAGTGTAGGAACTTTGTCCTTCTGCCAGAGCTCAGGGGAAGATAAAGCAACACTGTGAGGTGGGTTAGAAAAAGGTTTAGTGAAAGGTCAGTGGGAAAGTTTTGAAATAATTGCTGTTGAATGAGGAAAGACACAATGCTGATGTAAGAGTGATGATGAATCTGTGCTATAGAGTTTTTTTTTAATTTACCAAGGAGAAAATGGGGAATTAACAGCTTTGGGAAGCAAACATTCAATACTTACTTGGAATTTAAGAGTGTGTCTTCTAGTTCAAAGCGTAGACATATCCTCTGTAATACGAGATTTGGTTACAAATCTCTGTCTACCAGCTTGAGGAATGGTTTGTGATTGGAGGCTTGAACTCTGCTAGTCCAGGTATTAGCTATATAATACATTTTTCTCAGCAATTCAAATGAAGCCATTATGTCAAATGTGTAGTTCCATTTTGGGCAGAGGTGATTAAATAACTTGTCTTAGGAAGAGAGAACCAAACTAGTTGTAAGTAGTTGGACAGTTAGTAGACACAAAAATATGCACTTTGGGAGGAGTCATTTGAAGACTTGAAAAGTGGGCTCAGGGGGCACGTTATTGCTCTCTACAACTATCTGGAAGGAGGTTGTAGCAAGAAGGAAGTCAGTCTCTTCTCTCACATTACAAGCGATAGGATGAGAGGAAATGGTTTCAAGTTGAACCAGAGAAGGTGTAAATTAGATACTAGAAAAAAATTATTAATGGAAATGCTTGTAAAGCACTGGAACAGGCTACACAGGGGAGTGGTTCAGTCACATCCATGAAGGCATTTAGAAGACACGTAGGTGTTGCATTTAGGGACATCGTTTCATGATGGACTTTGCAGTGCTGGCTTAATGGTTAAACTCAATGATCTTAGAGGTCTTTTCTAACTCAAATGATGCTGTGATTGTATGCTGCTATGATTCTATGGAATTCTGGTTTAGTTTGCTGCATTCTAATTCTGATCTCTATCTGTTCGTAACAGAAAAAATCCCCACCAAACCTGAAGCTTATAGTAAGAGTTACCACAAAAAAAAAAAAAAAAAAAAAAAAAAAAAAAAAAAAAAAAAAAAGTTTCGAGTTTCATAGTTATGAAAAAAAAGTGAGATATACTAACTGCTGGGTGAAGGAGAACAGGAAGATGTAAATATTGTGATCTTCTCACATTTTGATTCTAAGTGTTGGACTAAAGGGATACTTACACGTCACAAACTTTCTCCTACGCTCTGATACTTTATTCCAAGGAAACACCAAGCTGTTAGACATGCAGTGACCTGTTTATGGTCAGATCATCTGGCATTACTTTCAAAGTCATAATCATGCTTTTGCTGCTTTTCCCTTGATCCCTTCAGATTCTTAGAACAGTTTTACTAAGGCAGAGCATGCCACTGTCCCTTCACAAAGGTAAGGAGACACAAAGATCTTACCTGCCACATTATTATCATACTCTCTTTGTCAGTGCTCCAGAGGTGAAGAGTGTGATGTGTTTTAAGCAGCTGAATGTGTCAAATGCATGCAAGCTCCCAACTTGTACAGCACCATGTTCCTCTTTTGGGTCCTTTGCAGAGTCTCACCCCTTCCTATGAAACGATGATTTCACACTCCTGATGTGACAGACTGTGATGGTGTGAGGCTGCAGAAAGGGTGTTTTTTCCTTCTGTATTTGTTCCTGTCAAATTCTTTAAGTAGCTGAGAGTTAAATAGAGTATCAAACATTAGGAGATGTCACAGTGCCATGATAGTCTCCAGACAGCAGGGAAGATGTGGAATACAAGGCAGCATGCTTGTAATTCACAAGAGGAGGTTACGTTTCCTCTTTTGATTGCCATCTTCAGGAAAAAAAAAAAAAGATAAGGGCTCTCTCTGGTTGACAGTTGCTGCTTGCTGACAGGCAGGGACAGAAACCTTCTCCTTCTGGAATAGAAAACACTTTTGTAGGCTCAAACACAGTTTGCATTCATTGGGGTACTCTAAAATTCACAATATTCCCATTAGATGTACTCTTGTCCTTGTATTTAGTGTTTCAGTAACAAATACATGTGAAATGGTTACACCTGAATTTATTTGTGTAATAAAATTAGGTAAGTTTTTGTAGGGGAACGCAGTATGGATGAATGGAGGTAATGTAGAATGTAATCTTATACCCCAATGAGTTGCAGCTGGCCCCTATTACTAAAGATTAGGAGCAGGCCTGATCTTAACAGGCCATACCTGTAGCCAGTAAGTGGCATAAGAGAATGGATTGGTGGGAACTGGAGTTAGAAGAGCCAGAGGAGTCAGATGGCTGCTGCAAGGACCAGGAACAGTCAGTGCTTAGAGGAGCTGCCTACAAGAAACATCGAGGAGGTCCTTGCACCATAATGATAATAGAACTTTTAGATATATAAGACAACATTGCACTATAATGATAATAGAACTCATGATATATAAGACAGCATTGATAACTAAGACAACAAGTTTTTTTTAAACTGATTAGCTTCTAGGCAAGGGTATGATTAGGTGGTACTTCAAACCCATTTCAGTTTTCACATCACATCTGATATTTAATCATCAAATTTATACTGTACTCTCATTTTTTTTCTTCATCCAAAAGCTTCCATTATCTTCACCAGTTTAGGAATTACAAAGCCTCTTCCTCTAAGGAACATATTGTTGTGTTGCACTTTTTAATAAACCCTGCTTACAAGAGGTTGGGGTTTTTTTTTAAGGATAATTTTTTACATTTGCAAACCAATGTAAAGGACCTCCTCAACTAATAATTAAAATTCTTATTTTGTTATGAAGTCATTAAGAATGTGTGCTCTCTAGGGGTATTCTAATTTTGTGTGTGACAGATTTTCATGTTTATGTTTAAATTTCTTTTGATGGCATTCATTTCTTCTTAGCATTTTGTGTCTGTTTACTTTCCTAGTTTCTAATAATTTCCATCTATATTTTTTTCAGTGTGGCCTACATATGTTTCTTTTTCTTGCTTTAATCTTTCTACTTTTTGATGAGTTGCAACATCTAACATTACATAAAGTTATATTACTAACATGATAAAAGCTTATGTGATGAAAGAATATCAGAGATTAATCCTTGATCTTCATGATTAAAAATAACTGCACTTATATGGATGATGAGATCTTAAACACTTGCCAATTATATACTGAGATAAATAATATCCTGTAAAACCTTTTTTCTTCTATTCATCTTAATAAAGGTTTTTTGACCTCTGAATTCTAATACTGTATGTCTCAGGAAAAGTAGATGAGCATATTAAATCTACAATAATAAATAGAATTTTTTATACAGTTCATATTAATGGTGTCTTAGGATATGAAATAGATCCTGTGAATATCAAAAAATACAGTTTTGCAGAAGGCAATATCAAAATAATATATTAATAACAGTCCCTTAACAAAGAACAGTGGACCTAACCCCTTGATAACTGGTAAATTATTTTAAAAAAGTTAAGTTACTAATGAAGTTTATACTCATATAGTGCCTAGTGACACTGTTGATCCTATGCAGGGATCACTAATGTCAAATTTGCCATTTCCTCATTCTTATTCAAGCTGCTAATACTTCTGTTTTACTTCATGTATTTGAATGTTTGTGTAATTCATTTGTATTTTAACCATAAATATAAGTATGAGAGCATACTGGGTTTCTTTTCACTTAGTAATTTATAAATGGCATTTTAGTTATCTATGGACTTTTAACTAATTTTAAAAACCTTTTTAACATCAGTTTTTAATTTGAAAGAAAAATCCTACTGTTCTCTTTAATATGTGACTAGATGGAGATGGATTAAAGGTACTCATACTAACTACACTTCTAATTAACTAGGTTCACATGTCCCTCAGTGGCACTGAGGCACCTCAGTGAGAACTATGCTTTTGAGGTTTGCGCTTATGAGCTATTGAAAGTTCTTCCCAGCTGTAGAAACATTATTTTCTTTTGGAAGGACTCCCATAAATCATCATGAGCTAAATTTACAGTGCTGCTGTATTGTGACACAAGAAGACATTTTGCATGGTAGAGTGTAACTTCCCTTGAAAGGGGGGGCATGTACCAATGATCTCTAGCACGGCAGGCCAGTGGCTATCAGTGCAAGGGCATGGCAGGCTATTGTTCCACATTTCTTTATCTTTCCTGATTTGTATTTTGCTCTTGAGTAGAGAACTTGGCAGCAATCCGTATACTCCCTTGTGTTCTGGCTAGGACTGCTGCAATTCTGCAATGCATTTGCAGAGGCCTTAGAAAAAGAGGAAACTCCTTTATTCCCTTCCTACTTAAGGTTGCTTGAGTGTTGGCTGGGTTCCAGATACACAAAATTAGTCGTGGTTATTGTTTAACTAATGAAGTTGACCAGACACCACGTAACACTTCCTGTGTATTTGTGGTTTGGTATAATGCTTGAAGACATCTTTACTGCAGTACAACATAAATGCTACGTAATTTTACTCAGATTCAAAGTACATATTTTCTTTAGCTGAATGACCATTTAAGATGAGGGCAAAGTTGCATTGGGACTATTAGACCTGAAAAAAGTATTATCTGACTCCAGCCCAAAAGCACTACCCCGCTGCACAATAGAAAACAGGCAGGGTAGGACACCTGCCACCTCCACACTACTGGAAAGCCTGGTTTTATGAACCAGAACTTGCTGCAGAGTTTTTAGAACTGCATTCTGTGTGTTTTGGTTTATAAGGAAATAGAACTTAGAAATACAGGAAATCTGGCCAGATTAGGAAATTGGTCCTAAAAGGAATTTCTTCAGTGGCTCCTGTGCTCAAATCCATGGGTTTTCCAGTACCTTTCTGCTTTGTTGAGTGTAGGTGCATTTGGGGTATTAAAAACAATTAAATGCAATGAACTGTTCATGATAGAGTCTATTAACTTTCCAAATAAAGATATATCCACTGAATGTAGAGCAAAACTAATTTTTTCTTAGTGTGTCTGATTAGTTCTGTCTCTGATTTGCTCTGCTTTTGACTTTTGCTTTATGCTCCATGAAGGAGACAATCTGGCTGCTTTAATAGCTTTTACTTTCTTTTAAAATTGTTTAATTTCAAGTGTAGCAGAGAGTATCAAAATATTTTAATTGACTCTATTTCAGCACTGTCCAAATATATTGTTCAGTGATTGAAAATAAAAGAAGAATTATTTTTCTGACCTTTTGAGAAGTGAAAATTAATGTTGTTGATCCTGGAAAAATGTGATAGCATTATGGCATGTTGCCTCTTGCTCCAAATATGCTCAAGCCTTCTGCTGTGCTTCAGGTTTGATGGGAGGTTGTAGACATCTGTGTGCATTTTGTCAGATAAGCAGCTTTGATGGGTGTGTATAATTGCATAGAAGTGGCTACAGAGCTAATGACCAAGGAAGCCATATGTAACTCAGAGACTTCTGGCAACTCTGGCACTTCTCACATTCTATATGTTCTAAGTATGATACTTACAAAAATAGGATTGTTTAAAAAAAACCCCACAAAATATTGCTTGCTTCTGTTGTTACTCTGTAATGTTTCAGATGCCTTAGTTTTCAAACATGCAACTGCAGACATCTCAGATGGACACATAAAAACCATTGTCAAGTTGTGTAATGTTTATAACACTGTATTTCACAGACTAAAAGTTGAATTGATGACCATTTTTAATACTGTAAGTAACTATTGTATAACTAATGCTGAAGCTGGGATATTCCATGATCATAAAATTTCAAACCTTTCATTTTATAAGCAATAAATGTTGTCCATTTTTTACATTTTAGTTTAAGTGTGGTGGTATTTTTCAGTTTATTTTGGTTGTGCATTTGAGTGTTAGTATTTCAGGCTGGGGGAAAAAAAAAGAAGTAAATCTGTGCTACTGTTTTTCCTAAAATAGTGTGTTTGTAGGATCTGCCCAGATGATTAGAATATCAGGCATTAGCCCTACAAATAGACTTCAGATAAGATTGACAAGGATAAAAAAAAAAGTTCCACAGAAATACCACGTACGTTATATGATGTGTGTATAGATTTTGTAATTTTCCTGTGGCAGAAATAGGATTCCAGCTATAACATCTAACAGGTACTTTGTCTATCCTATTATAGGACCCCATACCGCAGTATGACATGGCAATCCCATAAGTACTTGGAATAAAGGGTGTTACAGCTCAGGAACAACAAATCACTCATTTAAAACTGTAGGTAGCACAGACAATTATATCTAACTCTAGGGGCTCTTCCCAAGTTGGTTTTTTTATTTGATTCTTTGGATTTTTTTGTAAAAGACATATCCAAATTACATATTCATTATATCTTAGCTTTTCACTGTGGGTACCTGTAGAGTAAGTGGTAAAAGTCTCCCACAGCATGTTCATTTTTAATGAGAACAAAGCACTTACACAGTGTATCACAATCAGATCACTTGTCATTCTCTAACAGGACAACTACCAGCTGAGCTGTTCTCACAGAGTGCCTCTTTCCTTTGGGCTGAGTTAAGCTGTGCAAATCACTCGTCAGGTCTTGGTTATGGCCTGTATACAAATTGTGATCTAGAAAACAGCCATATCATCAAGTTGGTGTTCATCTTCCCCACTATTTAAGGTTGTCTGAATAGAAATTAGGGTTCTTGTATCAGTTTTCAGGCAATAATTACTTTGGCTGCTCTTTCATATATGGATTGTGATTGAGTGCTTATTATGACTGCAACAAGGTCCTACTTTTAATGCATGATCACAACTAGCCTTTCACTCATCTAAATTGATACAGTTCTCTTGCTATAGTAGAAGAAAATTATATAAGATGAAAAAAATCAAAATTTAAGGAGTTTTGTAAGATTGTGGAGTCACAAAAGGATGAGACACAGCTGCATAGCACTGTAGCTCCTAACTTGTAACCTGCTGGTATCTAAATCTCTGCTACTGTGGTACAAAGAATTCCTGTAGAATAGATCAGAGTTTGGTGTCTCAGAAAAGGGTTTAGAAAAAGCATCATGCTGAGCAGGGAGACTGAGTTAGCCAGTAGGAAATGCTGAACACAGAAATACATCTTAAATTAGATATCTCTTTGAGATTTAAGCACCTTACTCAGCACCACTGGGAAGCATTACCATGCTCTGGGGATTTTAGTCCTGAGTTGTTTCCTGACCTAAGTGTTTCTTCAATATATTAAGTACACAAATACATAAATAAATGGTCTTAATACTTTCTGGGAGCTAACCTCATGACTTCCCATTTTTCTACAAGTGCAATGTTTAGCTTGTTCCAGTGTCAAATTAAAAAACATGCTCCTATATTTGAGGAGAATGGCCTAATGATCAGGTATAGATGTGTCTGGAGTGGGGCTGAATTGTTTGTTCAGTCCCCCTTCTGATGAAGCTATTGCATTTTACATAAAGGAATTAAAGATCTGTTGGTTCAAGAAAAAACTTCAGTAGTGTTACAGAAGATTTGCAATCTGAGAAGACCTTTCAGTCACCTGAATGAACCAGAATTTCATTACTTTAGGTTTAAATATCTATGATGAAATTACTGTATTGTATAAGTAGTAGTGTAAATGCCAGTATTTTTCAATATCTGCTTTTACTCTTTATATAATCTGTAAATTACCTAGAGAAGAAAAAGTGTCCTATAATGTTTCTAAACCCATTTTATATTCCATTTTCTCTATTTTAATCAGTGCAATACAAATCTTTTTACTATACACTTTGGACAAAAACCCCCTCATCTCTTGCATCCCAAGTGTGTAGAATTGTTCTGAACATCCTATTTTTTAATGTATTGTGCATCAGCAGTAGGTAATTAAAACTTCTTCAGTCATTTTCTTAGCACCACTTTGATTTACTCACAGAAAGAAGTTTACAAAATTACCAGAGGAAAGCTCTTTTCTGCTGAAGGCAATAGAATGGGAGTTAATAGATCTGTCACAGAAATCCTATGTAAAGACATTATTCAGTACTCTTTTCCCTTTTTCATCCTGACCGCTAAATTGGATGCTTGCTGAAAATCTGCAACAATAAATGCTTAGACAATTAAGGAACTACTGTCTTCTCAGGAGGGCACAATGTCTAGGTAACTTATGCAAACACATGTAGGAAAGAAAGAAAAATACCTTCCTTATATGAAAGACTCTTTCTTATATGCCTTCTAATACAGATTCCATTATGGATGTCCTTTTTCCAGAGTTTAGAAATACAGAAATTTGGAACATTACCACTGTGGAGATTATTCTGGAAGAAGAGTTCAGCCTTGATTTGCCTCAGTAATAAACCTTGATAGCAAACAGCGTAGTATTTTTGACATGAGAGCTGTGCTGCATCATTCTGCCACCTGGCTGGTGGTCATGGCTGTGCCAAGGTCGTTGATGTTTTGTGTTTTGGTTGACCTGGTATTTTCCTACTGCTTCTTTAAAGGAGAAGTTAGAGCTGTTACCTTGCTATGGCAATTTTATCTGGAGGACCCATGATTTTCTCATTATAGTTGAAGACATCATATAAGCAAGCATAACACCAAAATGAAGTTGTCACCTTGTTTAACTTTAATTTCCTTTTTAATGTTGGTAAAAATATAGTTCTAAAGATACAGGTTTTATGACAAATATAATTTAAAATGGAAGATATTTTCAGCCATTTAGGAGTGAGTAGACCAAACAAAATTATTACCACTTTCTGTGTCATTACTTTCTCACTTATCAAATGGGGCATAATACACTAATGCAGGAATCTTAAGGATCCTTACCCAGGCAAAATTCCATTAAATTTAGTGGAAGTGCTTCTGTGTAGGAAGTGAGTGAATCTTTTAGGAGATGACCTTAAAGCCAAAACCGTGTGATGGACAGTTCTGATGGACAATCACTACTCATAGAACAAAATTACAACTAGTGTTTTCAAAAATATCATTTTGCAAAACCTTTTTTGTTTCTTTTTGAGGACATATGATTTTCAGCAATTATCTGTACTGTTTAATTTTAAGGCTTTTTTCTTTTAAACATGGTATCTATTATATCCACGTAGAATGTGATTTTTAAAGAGAAAATATTCTTGCTGTTACTCAATGTGTTACTCATGCAATAGCATATTTTTGTTTGTCTGGTTTACTCCTCCCACGATATTTGAGCAATGTAATAGCTACAATCTTAGGATATTAGAAAGACAATCCTTGAGCTAGGTAGACCTAATCTCAGTAAGGGAAATTAAAGAAATGCTGGAGGAAAATATGGCAATTGGTAACTTTGTACACATTTTCCCAGTACAATTTGGTTAAGCATATTTTAAGCAGATTGTGCATAATTTAAATTAATGCAAAAAACTGTTAGATACAATGATTAATTACTTCCATATACCACTAATTTTTAATGTGTTTGTATAATTTAAGATCTAAGTATTAAAATTAAGTATCAGTTTTTCATCAGTTTTATAGTTTAAGAAGCAGCCATTGACTGCAACTAATTATAATTCTATTATTAAGAATTTAGCTACAAATTATAATGAATTTTGGAAAAGCATTATATCTTTGTAAAAATATAATGTTGCTTATAAAATGTGTTTTAGCCTGTATTAGAGTAACAATCAAAATTCAGTCAGCAAACAAGGTAATGTTTATAGTCCTCTCAAAGTAAGAAGTGTTTTCTGTTGTCTTTTAGTATAGAGAGTGTTTTTCCTTTGAAGAGTAATCCTATTTCTTTAGTTTCATGAAACATCCCTGGATCAGTGTTCTGATAAAACAGCTGTCCTACAACAAGAAAATAATTTCTTTCAAATAGCTTCTTTCCTTTGTGTCCTTGTCAATGTGTAGTCTTGGGAAAAAAATGTCTACTGGGGTCACTGTTTCAAAGTATGGAAGATTCCTTTCAAAAGAAGTAATACAACTCTTCAATTACATTTTTCTATGAGTAGAATAAACTTCATTATGAAAGTGGTAGTCAGGTCAAACCTCTGCTGTCATCCTGTCAGTCATTAGGATATATTGTGCTTCCAAAAACAGCTACACTAAACCAGCTACTGAATCTTTATATAAGAGCATACGATGGCAAATCAATGAAAATAATAAAATTAATTTTATTAAACCAAATTAACAGAAAGAAGACAATAGATTATATTATATAATATAGATAATATAGATAATATAGACAATAGATTAGATTATATTAACTTGTTTGGTATATGACTTCCATTTATTTTTGTTTGTCTGATTCATAAACTAGCTGAGGATTGATTCTATGTCATTAACATCTCATGTTCATTTGTTTTGGTTTATAGCAACTTCATAAATAGAGAGTGTTTGTAAAAGATGTGCTTAAAAATTACTTCTTTTAATTAGCTTCTGATGGCTTGCACCCTGTTCAGTTTTTCATGGTATTCCCAGCTCAGGATTTAATTTGTAGAACAGATGGAAGTAGTGACAAAAGTAACATTTGGAACATATTTCAATTTAATTTTGCTCGTCCCAGAAGTAAATTTTATTCATATATATTTGTAAATTGGATTGCTCCCCCATTGCTTACCAAGAAAAGTCAGATGTTACTTTTATTTAAGCTGCCCTTTCTTGAGAGAAATGCAATACTGATAATTCAGTTAGGTTGTTTTTTCAGAAACCACAGTATAGCTTCTATGGGCTGCATTGGGGCCATAACTTAGAGGAAATGAGTATCCAATGAGATCCCTACTTACATCTGCCTTTACTGAAATTCCAGCAGCAATAAATCCTAGACCTCGTATTAAGCTTTCTGTTTGATGTTTAGCTGTTCACTGGATTTAAAAACCTCTCATGTCTGTCCTTCCTCTTCTGGTGCAGACAGGGGACTCTGAGGTAGCACCAGGTTAAGAATGTTCCTGAGAAATGTTAACCAGGTTTCTGTGGCATCCTGCCTCCTGCCAGCGCTATGGCAAGAGCAACCTTCATGCATGGTTTGTGGAGCTATGGCTCACTGGTTACAGAATGACCATTCCTGCCGTGAGGACTGGGAGGAGAGAGCAGCTGTTGCAAATCAGGCCTCCTGCATAGCATTAAAACCCCAGCTGGAAGTTGCACTTGAGTTATTTTTTTGGAAAAAAAAGAGGGCAAATGTTATTCTTGGTCTCAGTCACAATAAGCAGGTTGAAATTTGTGATGTATCTCCTTTTTTTTTTTTAACAGAGTTTTTACTTCTAACTACCTACTGAAATTATGGCATAAAACACACACACACCCAAAAAAAGGGATAGAAATTCTCCTTACCTTCTTACAACTCTTAGTTCCTGTTTCCAGATATTCTCTAGATAAAGGCAAAGGTTGAATTATTTACCTTAAACAGAGGAGCTGCAATCAGATTATCAATATTAATTTCTGCTTTTGTAGTTGAAGTGATCCGTGTAGTGATGTTTTTCCTTTTGTCACTGTCACTTATAGGATGGAAGCAATAAACAGGTGTGGCCAGCTTGTAAGTGAGAGCTGGCTTTTCAGCCCTGGTGGGAGCAGGGTGGCAAAATATCCCAAGTTATTCCTGGGGATGCAGGGAGGGAGGAAGAGAGAAGCAACACTGAGTTCAAATATAATGAAAATTCATAAAATCCTAGAATCACAGAATGGTTAGGGTTGGAAGTGACCTTAAAGATTATCTAGTTCCAAGATCCCTGCTATGGGCAGGGAAACCTCTCACTAAATTGACTTGCTCAGAGCCCCATCCAGCCTGGCCTTGAAAACTTCCAAAGATGGAGCAATCACAAATTATCTGGGAAACCTGTTCCAAAGTCTCACCACCCTCCAAGTAAGCAATTTCTTCCTAATATCTAATCCAAACCTGCCTTCTTCAGTTTAGAACCCTTGCCCCTTTTCCTGTCACTATCTGCCCATATAAAAAGTTTCTCTCTCTTTTCTTTATAAGCCCTCTTAAGGTACAGGAAAGCCATAATAAGGTCTCCCCAAAGCTTTCTCTACTCCAGGTTGAATAACCTCAGCTTTCTCAGCCTGTCTTTGCTCTACTCTTTGAATATTCTTCGTGACCCTCCTTTGGACCTGCTCCAACAGATCCACATCTTTCTTGTGCTGAGGACCTGGATGCAGCACTCCAGGTGGGGTCAGGACACTCTGAGATATCATAATAAAAAAGGAGGTGCTGTGCTAAGTTTTGGTCTGTGCATGCCTCTGCTGTCCCCCACTGATTGATCTGCAAGTGGTTTTAGGAGTAGCCACGATAACAGCATGCCAAGTCCCTGACAGCTGGTGGCTGGTTTCTCTAGTCTGAAACATCTCAGAGCCATGTGGCGTATTTCTGCAAGAAAAACAAAACAGAACAAAATCCCTAGCAGCAGAATACTGCTTGCATTTGCATTTCTCTGTCTGAAGCACCGTTTTGACCACTGCTGATGTCACTGCAGCTACAGTCGCAGTTTCCATGGCAGTTAATATTACAGGTAATATTGTTAAAAATCTCATACAAAGGGAGAGACTTGAGCAAGGCTGTGATACATCTGCAGAATTCCCACTCAGTACATTTGATGGTTTTGCCTGTTTGTTTTTGCCTGTCTTCCTCAGAAAAAAGAGGTGATTTGGTGCTTTGGGTTCTACATAGCTACATCTTTCAGAACTAGTGTATGCTAAGACAAAAAAAAAAATTGAAAAATGGTCATCAAATAATTAATTCTTTATAAGCTCAAAATCTTTTCTTGGGCATCACATATATGTGGAGACAAGAATTTATTGTTAGCCTCACTGGAAAGAGAACATTCACATTGAAATACCCCAAACAGGGATTTTTTTTCAATTATTATCAAGTGGGTTCAGTACCCAAGTAACACAGTACAATTCTACTAGGAATAATACTCTCAAAATTATTAGTTAATACAAGTTAGACTTGTGAATATCTACCCTTTCTCTGAGCTGCTGTGATGGTCCTTCTGGGCAACAAGGTCAGGAACACCAGTGCTGCTGGAGGGAGAGGCTGGGTGCCTTAGGGAGCTAGATCTTTCCCAGGAGGAGCTCTGAAGACACTCACATTCCAGCCCTGCATCCACCTGTGGCTCTTCTTATGTTTCCCTGTCAGAGCCTGCAGACACAAAGGTCTGTTGCTTGTCAGGCAGTCAGTATATCACTATAATTATGTATGGTAGTGTGGTAGAATTGACAGCTTTTGCTCAGGTGAGGGATACTGCTGGACAGCTGTAAATCAAAACCATGGGATATTGGCAGCAAAGTAGAGAAATGAGTACAACAACCCTTTGCAGTTTTGACATTTGACATTTTTGCCAGATTTACCCCATTCTGATTCTGTTACTCTGGACAATTTAAGCTTGTATTTGTAGGTTGTGGATCTGTCTGATCAATGGATCAGATTTGCCTTTGCTTGCTAAGAAAATAAACGGTATTCACATCATGTGCTCTTTAACTTTAGGTATTCTGAATTGCTGTACTACAGGCACTTCTTTTGTGCTATGTGCCAGTGCAGGGAATTCAAATTCCTAATTTCTCTTAGTACAGCTGCAGTGAGCAGGCCAAATGCGCCTTTCTGTCCTCTTAGGAGTTATTCATGCAGTTTGATAGGTTTTTGAGGTAATGTTGCTAAAACCTTATCAGTTTTTTCAAAGAAGTTCTCCAGAATTCATGTCTTACATGATAATTCTTTACAATTTTAAATCCTGATATTGCAGTCCAAAACAGTGTTATGGGCCTATGCATAGTTCAGTGACTTTAGAATGAATTTGAAAGTGTACAGATAAATAAAAGTTCATCTTCATAGATGCAGTTAACAAATTGGAATTAAATTACTTAATTACTGGTTACTTTTATTTCTTTATGAACCTGTAACTCAGAAATGGAATTAGCAGCCTGGGACAGAATATGGGTGCTTAGAATGTTTCAGTAGTTTGGAGTCTACCACAATGAAAGTAACTTACTAGTGTGACACATGAACTAGTAAGTTGCTGTAGCCTATTTTTGGGGAAACAGCATAATGGATTAAAAAAAATTAAAAAAGATTAAAAATTAGTTAAAATGTGGAGAATTTGTTCCTATGGTTTCAGAATAAGAAGATATATGAAATTTTGTATAAGTAGCAGAAGAGGCCAATAAATGTCCAAAATATTCTTAAAAGAATACTTGGTGAAATGAAGAGGAAAAATAAAATGAAAGACAAGAGAAGAAGATTGCTAAAAATAAAAGCTGGACACTGTTTCTGACAACATGAAAAAGATAACACCTCTTGTAATGATGTCACCTTGGGGAAACAACGCATCAGTATGCAAACATACTGATAACAAACTGTGGGGGAGACATTCGTCCAAGAGAAATGTCATGCCCAGAGGTGCTGCAATTCTAACAGGCTGAGAAAAACATTGTAAGCCAGACAGGAATGCTCACTGTTGTGGAGCAAGAAACTTTGTCGTTTCTTTTCTTTATATCTAGCATTAAAAGTATTCAAGTATTTACAATTATGCGCATTTTAATTACTAAATTTTATTCCCAATTATGGTTGGAAGCAAAACTATGTTAATTGCTGAGATGTAGTTGTAGTGTCGTGGTAGATTACTGCTATTCATGAAGGCAAATGAGGTTTTGCTTTAAGCCTGCAGAAGAAAGGTGAGTCAACATTATTTAGTCAGACCATGTGTCTGTACTGAAAATCATGCTACAAAGTTTTTAACGTAAGCATTGGGTCTGTACTTGTTTTGTTGTAACAACTACTTTCAGCTATTCACAAAACAAACTTTTTTGACAGTTTTTTTTCTTATAAGAGTTCTGAAAAGGTCAAAGCTTTTTGACCTTTTCAAAATGAAAGGCCTCACTTTTTTTCACCAACAAGTGACATTTTGAAAAATAAACTAATCCTAGTGAAACAATTGTTTTAAAGGTCATAACTAAATGACCTAGACCAAATTTAAAAAAAATGTTTTCTGAAAATTCAAAATGTTTTCTCTTTTACATTCTGTTAAAAGATAGGAAATATATTTGAGATATTTGAACCATTCACAGGATGACAAGAGAATTCATTTTCTAGTTGCACTGTAATATGTAGAAGATTCAGGTTTTAGACATGTTAAATATTTATTGTTTTTCCACCCAGGGAGACAGATTGTATCAAGTTGCTCAGGGACTTTTACATCCGAATTTTTAGCATCTCCAGAGGTATATCTCTGCCACACATCTGGATACAGTGTTTGCCCACACTCGTGGTGAATTTGTACATGAAGTTAGAATTTGTCTGTGTTTCCTATGAAGTAGACCTGAGAGAATTGAAAGTTGTTAAGCTTGGAGAAGAGAAGACTCAGGGGAGACCTTATTTGTAGCCTTCCAACATATAAAAGTTTCTTGTAAGAAAGGTAGAGAAAATCTTGTTACCAAGGCCTGTAGAGGCAGGGCAAAGAACAATGGTTTTAAACTGAAAGAGGATAGATTTAGATTGGATAAAATGAAAAGACTTTTGATGATGAGAGTGGTGAGATGCTGGTTGTCCATGGAAATTTCCCAGAGAAATTACAGATTTCTTTGGGATAGGTCGCCTAAGGAAGTTGCAGATGCCCCATCCATGGAAGTGTTCAAGGCCAGGTTGGATGGGACTCTCAAATAACCTGATCTAATGAAGCTTTGAAGCTCCCTGCCAACTCAAACCACCGTAGAAATCTATGATTCTGTGTTGCAAACGGTGTCTGTTGTCTCCCACACTGCTGTCCACCTCTAAGTCTGTGTTTGGTGCTTCCCATAAACATTTTAAGAGGCAACTCTGACCCACCCAAATGGGTGTTTGCCCTACTGTCAATCCCAGAGATGCATCCAGCTGAACTTGGTGCTTATAACTGCAACCCTAGGAAGTCAACATGCCAGCCAGTTTGTTTTAACCCCCTTATCTAGTCCTCATTTGAGTATTTGGCTGTAGTGATATTATAGGAGACAGTGTCAAGGGTGCCTTGTCAATATTAAGTCATGGGACATGCACTCTACCCCCACCCGTGGATCACATGGTACAGTCTGTGTCCAATGGCATGGTAGAATATTGCATTTCTTGCAGTAGTTTTGAAGGCATAAGGCCGCACTGAAATACTTTGGTGAAAGGCAATTCAAGTTTTTCTCTGTAAATCTTTATAGCTCATTTCAGCTCTCCAAAACATATTTTTTAAATTCAATTCTTTTAAAATGGGAAGTCACAGAAATAATTTTTTGGTATTTAATTCAGATGCTTGAGAACAAGTGAGCATTGGAATTATAATGAAAGTTTGTAAATTTGTGAAATGTGTATCAATTTTATAACTGAATTTTTAAAGGAGAACAAAATATATTTCTGCTGCGCTGAGATCTATCATATTACCAGAAGTGTAGCAAGAGTTTTAGTGTTCAGAGCAGTTTAACTCCACATCTACATGGCTTTTGTGTTAGACCCCATTAGTGTCAGTGTTAATCACAATCCCAGTAAGAAATGGACTCAGGCTCTATAAGGTATTTCTGAGAATCCCACTTCTTGCAGCTAACAAAGTAAGGAAAAAGACAACAGATAGCCTCATGGTCCTTCCCATGTGAGGACTCCAAGGTGTAGAGCATCACAGGATGCATTGCTGCTCAGGGCACAACACACAGAAGTTCACCAACATTGTAGTCTCTATTGGTCTTCTGGCCTTTTCTTAGAGGAAAACTTTTCTGTTCACAGCTTCTACCACGAAAAAAAGACTTTTGCATAAGATCTTGCAGGTTCACTTTAAGGCAAAGACAAAGGTCCCACAAATGATGCAATCACCAGTACCAAGTGTGAGCTGCCTGCAGCCTCCTCTATTCCAATCAGTCCTCTAAGTTTATCCTGCAGCCAGGTGTCATCATTACATTGCAAAGGTTCCATATTGCAAGAGTTTCATACCTCCTTGGATGTTTCTCATAGGCAGCTCCTCTAAGCACTGACTCTTCCTTCTTCTTACAGTAGCCAACTAACTCCAGTTCCCCTCAACCAACCAATCTACTCTTTTATAACATTCTTCTTATTAGATACAGCTGTGGCCTGTTAAAGTCAGGCCTGCTCCTAATCTTTAGTAATTAGCCCAGCTGCAACTCTTTAGAGGTAAGATTACTTTCTATACTACCTTTATTTTCTTATATTCTATCCCCCTACAGCCAAGCAAAAGTAACACAACACAGGCCTGAGTCCCTGCTATTCATGCAGCGTAGCACTGGAGAGCACAGCCTGTAACATGGATCTCTGACTCCTCAGTGTATGGTAGTCTTCTGGGTAGCCTCACTTTATCTCTCATACTTCATTTCGTGTTTTTGGGCAGTTTCCACCTGCTGCCAGGTAATAGGTGTCCTTCTTCCAAAAGCAGGGGAAGCATTAATTGCAGCTGAAGTACAGACAATTTATACTCTTCATCCCTCTCCTTAGATAATGCTCTCATGTCATCTCAGATTTGTCTTGTCTTTATGTGAAATGCTACATAAATACCCATTATCCAGAAAAGGGTGGTTTTTGCTGTTATGGAGAAGGAATGAGCACCAAATGAATGCCCCTACTGCTTTTGTCACTTTACTGCCTATGGAGAGGAGTGTCAGCGCACTGGATGGCTTCTCCAAAGAATAATGTTGAAATGAGAAAAAAATAATTGGAAAAGTTCTGTCATTTTCTAATCTGCAACACTGGGGTGCTTACCAAGATTTCCAATAAACAGAAACAGGTGAAATTCAATAAAGTAGACAAAGTGTGGCCTAAATTTTTATTCTTCTTGCAGTATTTGCAGTAATCTTCTGTCAGAGTACCCACGTAATTTACAGTATATGTGAGGAATAGAAGAAAGAATAGTTAGAATCAAGTTTAGTAGGTAGCAGGTTTATTTGTCTATCTTCTCTTTTGCTCCTTGCAATACACTTTTTTCCCCCCCAGTAATTAACTTCCATGGGTATTTAATTTAATTCTTTCGGCATCAGCCTTTCTGGATTATTGTTTTTCCAATATTTATTCTCTGTATGATGGCAGTCCTGGCTTGTGCAATTATCCTTAAGGGCATTTCAGTTTTTCTTACTTTTTTTCATAGTGCTTTACAGCCAAGTGCTACAAGTTTGATTAAAGTGGCAGTTTGGTCTGACTCATTTATGGCCTTTATGTGCTTTTACTCCAAGTGCTACAACTGAAAGCTTTTAGTGATCGCCAGAAAGTGGGGTGGGAGTTCTCTATTTGTTTTGAAGTGTAAGGACTAAATTTAATAAAACAAACAAATTTTAAGTGAGATTGATCAGTAAATAATGCATTATTTGCACCCAAATTAATGGATTTTTCATGTTTGTGCCATTAGTTCCTAATAAGAACAGTGGAATGAACTGTGCTGCAAATGCAAAATTGCATAAAATATTTCATCTTCCATCCTTATGGTTTTGATATCTTATAATGCCATAAATTCCTGTCAGTGTTACTTAAAAGGGAGAGATCAAGGACAGGATTAGGCTGTAGCAGTAGAATGCAGCTGCAGAAAGAGCAGCATGACAAAGGCCAGTCTGAGATTCAGCAGATCACAGACTCTCCTTAGCTGTTTTTGTTGACAGATATCTTGCATTGTTCACACTAGAGTGAAAGCTGGCCCTTTCCATACTGTAGCTCTGTAGACAGCAATCCCCCTCTGAAAAAAAAAAAAGGTAAATTGTTAGTCTATCTCTGCAGTAGATCTTCTGAATCAAGAACATTGTGCTCAAATAAAAAAGGCTCTAATTCTCTTCTCATTTAAACAGTAGCAAATGAGAAATAATTCTGAAGAAGGAACTACAAATTTCTGTGAGAACGGGGAAGAATTTTAGCTGTTCAACTTAGTAATAGATATACATTAAAATCTTACCATCATTGCACTGTGTACTTATTCTTGCTTGTTCAACTCTCATATTTTATAAGGGCAAGGTTTTTTTTAATATATTTGTGAATTTCTGATTTTATCTTCCTTCTAAACAGCCTTTCTATTGTGTAATAAATGCTGAGAATAGTCTGAAAAAAACGCTGCTTAGTTCGTGAAGGAACAAAATCACATCTGCATATTAGGTCCAGAGGCTTAAAGTAATGACTTGGCCTTTGGTGGACAAATGTTGAATGACTGAATCATTGCCCCTAAAGTTAAATAGAGAAATACTGCAGATGTAGCTTTTGCCAGTTATGGCTTTCAGATACTCCTTGGGACTCCTGTGCCTCCAAATGCAATTGTCAACTGACCCAGAAATATCATAGCTGTTTATATAATTAGGTGGTTCACTCATGATGGTATAACTGCCACCAAATACAATAGTGAACAAAACTATTTCATTTAGTTTGCAGTTTTAGCAAGGGATCATTTGAGCAGCATATAACAGTAGGGAGATTTTTACTTATCCAGAGATTTTTTTTCCATGACAGATCCTCTTAGAAAAGATGTATGAGCCAAGCAATATTTTGGACAGACCTCAAAGTAAAGCTTTTTGGAGTGTGCAACTTAGATACCATGAAGCTCAAGGCCATTTTGTATAAGGCCTTGAGCAACCTGGTGTAGTGGGAGCTGTCCCTGGCCATTGCAAGGGAAATTTGGACTAGATGATTTTTAACGTCCCACTCCAACCCTTAATATTCTACGATTCTAATTTTCTCTTGACTTTAAAGTCTGTTTGAAATCAGAGAGAAAAAACACATCTTCCATGAGAAAAATACTGAAAATATCTTCTGGCAGTTTTAAACATTCAGTGGTACTCTGACTTTGGTTAAAAATCTGGGCAGAAGGTAATTAAAATAAAATTGAAAAGTTTGGTTTAAAAAAATGCTCCAAAAAGAATATTTCAGAATTTTTAGTTTGTCTCTCTCTTTCTGGAAAAAATTTCAGTGACATTGCAAGTCATTATTATTGTGCAGAGAATTACTTATTAACTACGGTAATCCTGATTGCCTAATGAAGCAAACACAGATAAAAAAATATTATAAACACATAGGAAAAAAAAGTTGCTTCTTTATCTACCCAGAATGGAAAATATAATAATGTAGAGGAGGGCATGAGATGATAAAAAAGTTTAAGAAGTAATCATTCTAGAGGATGGCAAAGCTCGTGTATGCTGAAGTGCTTTGTATTAAAATATAGAATAGCAGTCTTAAAGGTGTAGGTGAAAAGAAACTTCCAGTTTTTGCTGAACATGAAATATGAGCTAGATACAATCTGTAACTTAAATTCATAACAAATATTCCAGTTTCTCCTACATCACCCAGGGAATGGTCTATCATCAGAATTTATACATGTAATTATAAAAAATATTATTGATCAGCTGTGCTCTCAAAACAGGCAATACTGAGGAGGTATCTGTGTCAAGTGGACTTGCAAGGTAAACTAAATATATCAGAAATACAGGAGACTTTCATGCTCGTAACACATTGAATAACTGGAGCTTATGGGATCGAGGAGGACCGGCAGTGGTAGTTGCAAATATTGATATTTGAAAACTTTACTAAAGCTGATGACATGCCTTTGGATAATGACTGTGTTTTCTATCACTTCTATTTTGTATATTGTTCAGGCTTTTGTGTTGCTTTTCATACCTAAATTAGGTGGTTTCTTTTCAAAGAGAGTTATAGAACATTGATGGCTTTAAAAGAATACAAAACCTGGAGTTTTAAGGAGAAAAAAATTATGTGAGATATGCAATAAAACTGAAAGACTTTGAGAAATAGCAGGATTAATGAAGAGCCTAATTCTGATTTGTGATGGGAGGATCTATCAAAATTAATAGCACTTTTATATTTGTTAGGGGATTTCCTGAGCTAAAGAGAATATGCTACATAATTACTCATGTGGATTTTTCAAAATGAAGATCAACAGGATAGCGTTGGACTCTGTCTCCAGGCTCCGCTGGCTGTACCAGCTTCCCAAGGGCTATAATCTGAGTTTAGATGCATTACTCAAAACTGGACACTTCCATTTACATATCCTAATTTGAAGCCGAGTCCTACACAAAGTGCTGAGAAATTCTAACTCTTTTTCTTTTTTAAATATTACAACACATTTACTGTTCCAATGAGGGATGCAGCCTTGCTATTCTCCTTTGTGGTAGACTTAGATCAGGCATGTTTTACAGTCACTTCTAAAGAAAAAAATGCCTTCTGATGGATATGATGAAGGGATTTTTTTTCCCATTCCAATTTTTAGAGATTGTTTAGCAATGAATATGGATCAAAGTTTTCCTGTTACATTTTATTAGTTTTTTGTCAAGTCTACTTTTGCCATTTTCAGCTGTCTGAAATTACTCAAACAGAATGGCCCCTTACACAAAGGAATTATTTCCTAGGGCTATGAATAGCAGGACACAGACCCTGAACAGGACTCTGAATTCAGGACGATCTAGCACAAAGAGACTGCAAAAGTGGCACATCTGTGACAATCCATTTTGCCAAGCACAATGTAGTGCAGTTGAACTCTACTGTTTTATACTAAATGAAATCTTTTGAAGAACCTTGTCTCCATTTCTGAGTATGAGGTGCAGTAATCTACAAACCAAGAACGAGTGTATTGGCCTGTGAAATATTATTGCTGGTTCAGGAAAACTAGGCAAAATTCAGTATAACAAGGGCCTTTTCTCTGCATCTTGTCATCTTGTCTCATCTTTGCTATGCTCAGGTATTTTAAGAAGATTAAATATGTCCTAACAGTGGGATAGCTCTACGTATGTTTTGCATTTCAGCTCGTGGTATTTCATCATCTTTATTGATTCCTGCATTTATCCAACCCATCCTCCTAAGCCATGAGATACACTGATCTAAATGCAAACTTGAACTATCACCAAGAAAAGGGATAACTCCACATTGTTAACATAGGAATTCAGGTGTTTTCTTCATAGAAGCTTACTGAGTTTGTGTAAAAATTTTAGGGACATGCATTGCCCCCTAAGTATTTTAAAATCTTTATTTATTTTTTGTTAGGAGGATATTCTCATGTATGGCTTGGTTTCCTTATCTATAGTAAAAGCATGGTGAGAACTATGTTCACTTTAGTGGTATTCAGCCAAATTGCAACAGACTTAATCAGGGGGTAGTGAGCATCAACTGTTTTAATTAATTAGAAAATAGGTATCTAACTGTTGATGCTGCCACGTTTGCTGCCTAAAGCACATTACCTGCACATTTACATGCTGCTGTATCTCAGAAGTGGGAAGAAAAAGAGCATGCTGGTTTTACGATAATTAATCAAAATCTAGTAAGAAACACAGCTAATGTTGGCTAACATCATGATGAGTAGCAATGGCCTGCTAAGTATCCCAAAACACTGTTAAAATCTCAAGATACATTTTCTTAATAGAATGCAGTGAAATAACATACAGGAAGAGAAATATTTTAAATTTTTAAATAGGCAAAATTGATCTGATAATACTACAGCTTTAGTACATTTGTAATTATGTTTGTCAAAGAAAGGAAAAATCTGTTGGAAGAAAACACTGGTATGCAGCCTATGAAAGAAACCCCTCTGAGCCTGACTGAAGAAACTGCATTTCAGTGACCCTCAGAATGCTGCCAAGGTCATCCAGTCATCCAGCCCTTCGCTTCTGTGCTACAGCCATTCATGCAAATTAAAGCTGCCTGCAGGCCTGCTGCAACTTGCAATATGCACATAGCTCTTCAAAGACTTCTGAATACGTGCAAGTAGATTATTTGGGTTAACCTTCTTTTCCAGTCCTTCTTTTATTTGTCAGTTTAGGATTCTTGTTACCTCTACCCTTCTTCATCTCATACCATACATCCAATTTGCACATTTTACAAGAAAGAATGACTTTTTTTTGATGTAAAGTGAGATGTAGTCAAAGGGAAATATTACATCAAGGGAGGAAGAAAGCCTGGAGAAAGCACTAGGATGTGGCTGCCACAAAAACCTAACATGAATTCTACTTTTTTTGCTTGAGCAGTTTCAGTGTTTGTTGTTGCTCTCATAATTTTGTTATCACTGCAAGCAGCAATGTAAGCAGCATTTTGAATTTCACTTGTTATGAGCTATGTTATAATTGTGTTGTTGCTCATTTGTGGCTGCGTAGTGACTGAAACAGATGTGGCTCTTTGGGGTGAGCAGTGCTCAGGGGCTTATCTCTTTGTAATTGCTCAGGGCACTGATGAATTCAAAGGAGATAGCTCAATGTTATGGCAAAAAAAAAAAAAAAAACTTAAATAAGAGTGAGGACAAAGAAAAAAGAATATAGCTCTGAGTGCTGGGGCTATTTCCTTGGTATATACTCTTTACTCTTTTATCTTTTTGTGTATTTGTTTCATCATGTCCCTGTGTAGCTTCATATGTGGCAGAAAGCATAGTAAGAGTTGCATTTCACAACAGAACTGTCAGGCAGCAGAGCTCAACCTTTTGTATCATTTCATGGAAGTTTGGGGGCTACTTGTCAATGCATTAAACAAATCCTACCTTACAGAGAGGGCATGGTAAACTTAAGGGCACTCTCTGCTTTTTTAGAGGTGAATGTGCTTTCATTTTTGGCTGAATCATACAGCTGTAAGACTTGCAAAGCAAAAATCACTCCTTGTCATCACTGCTTTTTCCCTTTCTTGAAAAGCTGGAAAACTAGACTGTATGAATGAATGTACCAAAGAATGGCCAAAACCAGATACAAACAGTTAAGAAAACAAACTCTTGGATGGAGTTGAAGTTTAGACAACCTTTTAAGTCTCTTGTGAGAGAAGAGGATTAATTTGTTTTGGGACATCTGCTTAGAGCTTACTTTGTAGCTCATCCATCCAGATTTAGTATTTCAGGGCATCATAAGATGGAGTCCCCTTCAGTTTCTCATTTGAGACCATGATAAAATCATTACTTGAAGCCCTGTTTCCTTCAGAGTTCTTTTCCTGCAGTGAGCTTCTCGTAGCTGATGCAAAGACATTTCTGAAAATATTATAAGCTGCTCCTGTGGTACTTTGCCCAAGTAATTTCCAGTGATTCTTGGCATATCTTTATGTAAAGTGATCACTACTTACAAACATAGTCAAGAAAATGCCAGCATAACTTCACAATCTGAGCATAGATTCTGGGGTTTTCTGTCAGTGTTTTGGAAACAAGCTCTTTTTCCTTTGCCAAGCAAGCAGGCAGCCCCTAAAGCCTGGAAACATGTGACTGGTTCCCTGCCTACTTCCCGTCTTGAAACTCAAAGTTTCAGGTAGCCTCCTCACTTCACATTTTGCCAAAAATTAACTTGATTTCTGTCTGCTTGTAATAAAAACTGTAGCTAATAATGAGACTGGAAGAGTATTCTTTTTTTTTTTTTTGGGCTGTATTCCTGTCTCCTTTTTAACCTCAGGCATTGTCAAGCTCTAAATGAGTTGAAAAATTAGTTATAAAAAGCACAAAGTATTGATTAGGAAAAACAAGGTTTCTCAGACAATAACATTGATTTAATTTTCTTAAATTTGAAAAAAGTAATTTAAAATTTTCTTCAAGTCACAAAGGAACACAAATCTGTTGACCTGATATACCTGAAATGTTTTAGTTGAGATCAGTTGGTCCATTATTTAATTGTGTTTGAACAAGTATCTCATGGAAACTAGAGCTGGGATGCCTTCCATCCTAGGATTTTATATGTCAAAATCCACCATAGTTTTTGAGCTGCTTGAATCACATCTGTGCATTTGTGGCAGGCTATGTCTGTGATGCATCACAGCGACTGCACTTCTTTTCCAAATGCACTAAAATCAGAGGCATAAATGGTTCTCTGACTCCTTCTGCATCATTGTTAGTAACTTGCTGGTTCTTACTGTTTGTTGGAGGAAGTCTGAAGGCCATTAATGGCATGAAAGAGATCTAAGGGGTTTGAGAGTTTTGAGTCTACACTAGGTAAAAAGCAATATTTTGAATTTGGAAAAAAATAATTCAAAATATCAAAGTGGGATACTTTGTAATACTTATACTGTCATTAAAAAAATGGAAAGAAGTTTTACATTAAACAAAATAACAGATTGCCAGGATTTCTTACAGGATGGCAGCTTTTACTCTTTGTAAATTCTAATTTCAGTTTAACTTGCTGATGCTAAATTAATCAAATCTTGGGGATAATATCGAGCTACTAAGAACTTAATTATTGTGATTGGTGTAGGCTTTTTTGGTCAAATGGTGTTATAAGCAACATTTGAAATTCTTTCAGACAATACCTAAATCTGCTGAAGTTTACATTTGCTATTGTTGATTGATGCCAAAAATACTGCAAATTGAAAAAAAAAGTTGGCTTGTTTTAGAGTATTTTTTTCTTTTTGTTTCATTGATCTCCCTGTCTTGTTGAGAATGTTTAGTTGACCAAGTAGAGCCAGTGTTCATCCAGGTCTCTAGTCCTACAAATGCCACAAATAAGTCTGAATAGCTGGTGTCTACTGCATTACTGCTTGTCTGTATAAATAATGCAGAAGACACTGTCTTCTTTAAAAAAAATAATTATTTGACTGTTTGAATTCATGGCTTCAGTGTAAGAGAGTCATATGCAGTGAGGTGTGCACAGCCTTCACATGAATCTCGTTGTTTTTCAGTTTTTAGAGAAGGATGACACTACATACTCCACTAATGCAAGATAGAGAGACAATTAATTGCTCTGGCCTGGTAGGCCATGTTAGGCTAAAAAAGGCAGCAATAATACTTGTTCTTCACTAATGTAGTTCTAAGAACAAGCTAATATAGACAGTCTGTTTAGAATAAATTTAATATCACATTTTTGTTTAAATGACAATTTTGTACTTTTAGGCCATAAATTTTATCTTTTAAATTTTGAGGCTTTCTTATAGAGTGGGTAAGATGTACCTGCTTTGTAGACAATACATCACTTAGGCACACCTTGTAATTTATCAATGTCCCCAAACACATGTGTGCATCATCACTGATTCAGAAAATTTAATGGGTCTTTCCTATAAAGGTACAAAAACCTTAGATTGTTTTTATTCTACATAAGTCATACTGCCGGATCAAGCACAATACACCCACAGCCTTTCTACACAGAGTATTTGGCTTATCATGAAAGGCATAAAACCAAAAAAATCCAAACCAAGCCAGAGCAGTGCAGTGAGGGGGAGTGCTGGAGCAGTCCGGAAGAGAACTCTGTCAAATACGTGCTTCCCACACTCAGTCTGCTGCACCCATTCTGCTCCTTGCGTTGGGAGAGATGGGACAGCTGTGGCCAGGAGGAGGAATGGTAATGCAAAGGAAAACTATCTTAGTACAATATGATAGAAGAAGCAAATATAACTGTCATGTTTTATGTTAAATATTAGGCAGTGTACAAAATCAAATGGAAAAAATGGACAGTACCTTTTTCCCAGTTGGTAAATATCCATACATTCCTGCTCTGAGGATACTCTACTCATGCATTAGTACATTTGTGACAGAGTTACCTAGTAGTGCTTTTCAACTGTTCCCATGTTGCCTAGGGTACAAAATGAGTCCTGCAGGAGTTTTCTTTGCTGTTTCATTGAGTTTCCTTTGTGAGGGAAAACTGACCATACTCCACAAGGCAAAATAAAGTCTTTCTACCCATTCAGAAAGAAAAATAAGGCAAAAAAAGAGAAGCTTGATATGTAGGAATTAAATTATGTAATCCATTTCTGCCCTCTAATTTGAAGCTTTAGGAACAAAATAAAAAATTAAAAATTGCTCATATAGTTCATGACAATCAACAGTTTCTGCAACAAAATGGTCATGCACTTCCAAACCTATGGGCTGATTATTGTAAGAGTTCCAATTAATGCTTTCAGATAAGAACCTTTTTAGTTTCTGGCCATATTTTTCTTAGTAGGAACCAGTAAATTAGTTAAAAAAGAACAGTGTGTGCAGGTAGCTGGTTCCCATCTTCCTTGGCTGCATGGCTGGATAAACACACACACACTTAGCAAATTGCAGTGCTGGAGCCGTGAGGGTCCAGGTACAGAAATGTGGGATGATTTGTAGAAAAAGGTTATGTCTTACTGTACAAGCTGAGGGAACAAAGAGTGGGGGAAAGATGGAGATGAGCTTTCAGGCATACAGAGCCATGTAAGTGAAGATTGGTCCTATAAGCTCAACCTAATTAGATCGATCAGTGAGGCAAGTTAGCATGCACTTATGTGATCACTTTAGTGCAGACTGGGAGGGCAATTTTGAATAGGATCCCTAAATCATCTCCACTTACAGTACTTAAGCTGTGGCAAGGAATGAGCTCAGAACTCATACCATGTAGTCTTGCAGACTAGAAGAAAACCAGAAGATGAACTGTAGGAACTTAGGGCCTTCCATTTTCTGGACCATACTAAAACGAATCCAAAGTAACCTTCAAAATGCATAAAGTGTAGACACTGAGTCCATTGCACCAATTATTTTATTCAATAGATCAGCTTCTACTAAACTTCTTTGCAAGACAGATAGAAATTTACATTTAAGTAGCTTGTTCTCATCATCTATTTCAGTTTTAGGCTTGCAGCTTCTGCTTCCAGACACAGCTTACATGCATCCAAATCTCCTAAATTTATGGAGAAGATAGTTTGAATAATAGTAATCATCATCATCTGCCTATAAACTTTGTCTTGCATTTTTGATCACTTAAAAAGCATTCTTAGAAATGCTACTGGAAAGCAGTGGTGGAGGGGTTAAATATGTACTTTCACTAAAACATTGGCATTCTTCACTCTGTTCTGAGAAATGCCAAGGTAAAGAAATGTGTGAATTATCTTTCACTAGTGTGAAACTAGCAAGAAAAAAGAAGACAATATGTTCAAAAAATCAGTTTCACAAGATTTGGAATCACAAGCTCTGAAAATCTTAACAGAAACCAAATGGTTTCTTTGTGGTGCTACTACAGTACAAGAATTTAGATTGCATGGTTATTATGCTGTGTGTTTCTTCCTTAATATACTTGAATTTCTTTACAGTTTAACCTTCACATTGACTTTTGGGGATATTGAAACAATTATAGCTTTTCTATCATGTGCTTTATCTTAAGTTTTTGATATGCATTTGCAGCTGTAACAGTTTTTTCTTTTTTTTTCTCAGGGAAAGATAACGAAGGTTATAGCAGAACTGAAAAAAGAACAGTTTTCATGAAGGACATATATTAGTGTGGACTAAGGGCATAATTGAAGTTGTTTTTGATGTAGTTGGAAACAGCTGAGTCTGAGACTGCTGTATGCACATGAAAGCTCTGTTTCTTACAGTTGTGCTTACTGCAGCACTTTTCATTGCAGCCCTGAAGTACTGGCATATCTGAAGTACTGAGATGTCTGAATTTTGCAGCAGAGACAGAAACAGAATGAAAATTCAGTGGACATGGGATTCTGAGGTCATAGATCTTACTGTGCAAAAAAAAGGGGGACTGTAAGAGAAAGCATGAATTTCTCTAAAGCTTGCCTTTGCTTCAGTATTGGTAATTGGAAATATTAATTTGAAATATTAAAATATTTTTAAAGATCCTTGAAGTATCCAAAGCAATTATGAGGGAGTAGATACTATTGTGAATATTTCTTGTCACATAAGTGGGCATTCTAAGGAAACTGGTGTAGGGGACACCATTTGAAAGATCAATCTGAAAGAGGAATCTAATCTTAAATCAGTTTTAACATACAAATACATAGAAAGGCAAGAATGAAAATCCTGGAAGGATGAGTAACCAAGACTAGTCAGGCATTAGCTTCCCTCCCACTATGTACAAATGACAGGAATCCATGCTGGGAGAAGTTATGTTTACTGAGACAGATGGTGTGGAAGTATGGAAAGTGCCTTGTTGCAGAGACCTATGGTAGCATCAGGTGCAATTGAAACAAGTCAAGGAAGGATTTTGCCAAAATTTTATGTGGAAAAGATGTGGGATCAGAGAATGTCCTCAGTCCTAGAACATAAAATAGATTAAATGCTCTAGACAAGAAAACATCTAGATATGACATCAAAGTCAAAGCAGAAGCAATAAGACTCCATCAGATCAATAAGGCAATCCAGTGCAAATGCTCAAGGATGAATTAGAACCAAGCACAGTTTTTTAAAAAACTCTATCAATTAAATTAAAAAAGGGTAAAACAAACAATCAAACAAAGAAATAATAAAAGCTTTCTTCAAGTGAGTAATAGCCAAGAAGTAATTAACAAATTCTAGAGAACTCTAATGGGGAATGAATCCTAAAGAGCAGAGATTTAAGACAACTCATGAACTTCCATATGTAAAGTACAAGAAATCAGCACTATACAACCAGAAATAAGAAGCCACTTTCAGAGTAAATGGCTCTGTCCTAGCAAAGCTGTGATTTGACCTCCATGAAAGACCATTATGGTAGAATCAGAAAATAATGTTACCCCATATTGACTAATCATTATGGTGGTTGTAAAACAACTGCACAGCAAATTATAGATCTAGAAACAACTGAAGGTACTGAAACAGACATGGCTGTCAGTGTCTGCTTTATGTATTGATGATAATCTTGTGTGACCTTTCCAGAGAGAGAATATTTATATCCTGTGGAGTCATAAATCTGGCACCTGACATTTAGTTTTTGCACATAGAGCTGGATGAAATGTTCAGTACACTGATGTCTTTGCAATGCTATTTTGTCACTACAGATGGCTCTGCTCAAGCACAGAGGGAAAGAAAAATTCTGGTATCTTTGTGAGGATATCAACATCCATCCAGGAGAGGTTCAGTGGGATGAAAACATTTTAACTACCATCCTTCGTGTACGTGTCATAAGCTGTGACAGTGAAGCAGAAAACAGCCAAGGATGGTAATGCTTATAAAGAGGGAATAACAAAGAACTAAAATTAGAGAATCTTTCTTCTTAAGATACTAGGATTTGGTATCCTGTTTATCAGAATGAAGAAAGTGAAGTCTGATTCTAGTGGGTTAGGGCAGATAAAATAATGCCTGCCTCCAAAGTGGAAGTGGAGAGCAGCAGTATAGCGATATTATGACACCTGTCTAAATTTTGGCCTCATTTGTGGGCAGGAGAATGTAAATCAGTATCTGTGCAAGAAACAGTGAGATACCTGGGTGATCCCTTCATATTCCTGCTCTGAACTCCTGGACAGGTGAAAAGATGGAAAGAATACTGATGGCAGGAAAGTTAAAAGAAGAGCCAGATGTTTGTGGGAGTGTACTTTTTAGCAGGAATCAATTCTTCTGTGGCTGTACCCAAATATAGAAAGAGCTTTTGGCTTAATCATTCAGGATGAAGTGGTACTACCAGCTTAGCAGTGGTTATCCTGCTGTTAAAATTGAACTCTCAAATTACAAATGTTCATTAGTGAGAACTACGGGCAAAGCCTCCAAACTGTTGACATAGTATGTTGCTATATCTCAGTGCTGGGAGGTATGAATCAAAGAACCACAGAATTTCATGATAGCCTGTGTCTTTATGATAGTTCCACAGCTTGAACATTCCTGGACAATGGTAGACTGCTGAAATGGTTACTGTGCATCATCCTGATTTTATCAATTTTTCAGTTTTAAAGAATAAGCAATAAGAACTCAAAATAGCTATTGAGTGACATGAGTGATTAGCACAGCAGGCATAAGTCACGTAGAGCAGAATCTACAAAAAACGTATTGTATTTTTGGAACACAGAGCTGTACCTCTGGGATGTCTTAATCAGGAGCTTCTGCAAAAGCATTCGTGTCCCATTGGGATTTGCAGTTTCTGCTAATAGATTCAAGAAGGTTAGGATGAATGTGTGCAACAGTTTTTCATAGATTTAAAAAAAAATAAAAATAATAAGAAGAAGGCTTTATGGTAGTCAAGTTAGAGAAGGGAAAGTCAGGAAAGGGAAAATATATTAGAGATTCAAAGGGATCTGGTACAGCTAAATGCTTTAGGAAACTGCACACCAGATCTAGGTAATAACCAATAGAAACACAGAAGTGATTGCAAGCAATCTACCAAGATTTGGTTTTATTAGGGTCAGAGGTGGTATTAGCATATGAGATGTAGACAAAAATAATCACTGCAAGCCCATTACCATATTGCTTCTCTCCTCATAGATTAGTTTTGATGTAAATTCTGCACGTTTGGAAGAGAATGAAATGTTACCAAATAGCAATGTTGCATGCAGTCAGAAACAGTACAGCAGAAATTCACCTAAAAGTAAACTGAAGTAAGAAAAAAAATCATCAACATTATTTGGCTTGTATTTTTCTTTATTGGGTTGAAAATAGAACATAGGGAATGGATGCTAGTAAGGAAGTCAGATGAAAAAACCCTCAGGTTTCTGAAGGGAAAGTATTTGGAAAAAGGTCAAAAGTCAAAGTGTAGAGTACAGCAGGAACAAAAAGTATCTAATAATTTAGATTCTTAGATTTTGATAACTTTGCCATATTTTGGTGGGGGGGTGTTGAAGTCTTAGAATCATGTACTTGTGACTGTTTCCTGAAGCTCAAGGAACAAAGCCCTTTTGCTGTAGTCCTGAGTGGTCTTAGACTCTTGTGTTGAGTATGTGATCATCTTACATGTAGTTAAAAAAAAAAAAAAACAACAAAAAATAAATAAATTTTTAAAATCTCTTATGGCCAAATAGAAATTGTCAACTTGCAAACTAGCAAGCATTTCAGGCTTTTACAGGCAGCAGAAAGGGTTTAGGAAATGGTAGCAATCAGTTTCAACATCTTAAGGTAATCCACTGGGAAATAACCAGTGTATGCTGAGGTGTTTGTCACAGGTTACTTAATAATGACAAAATGTTGTCAGTTACATCAAAGAAAGAATTCATTTTCTTAGGGAGCATCTTATCCTGGTTTATGAACATGGGTGTTTCAGGGCTATAACATAGTTATGCAGAAACAATTCCTTGGGCTTTGGGGGATTTTTAAATCTCAGATCATCATCATCATCCTAATAATTTTTTTTAAGTTTCCAGAGAACAATTTATAATTCAAAATCAATTACAGAGAATTTAGAAAGTATTATTTTTAAAAAGTAATATATGTTGAACTACATAATCCAATAGATATCAATTAAGACATAAAATGCTAATGTTTGTACACAGCATTATTGAAGAAATGTTTTTTGCCATCTAGATAAATTACAACTGTACCAGAATATTTTTATTAATGTTCAAGAGAACTGAAAGCTTGCTGTGACAGACTTTTCTTCTTTCTTTGTCCTCAAATTAAATGAGCATTTACATTTTAAATCATGGCCTGATACAGTCTAAATGGGCAAATGCAGCAGAAGCACTCTAATTAATGCCTGCATTTATTAGCAATTTTAAACTAAAACCCACTGCAATTTGTAAAAATTACTATAAATCACTTGAGTGTATACTCTGCATTTGGCAGAATGAAAATGCCCTTAACTTTCAGTGACCAATTTTTAAAACAGTTTGTTCTACTTTAAAGCCCAATGTTATGGACATTTTCAACCTATTGCCTCATTAACTACATTCATATTAAAATACCACTCCATTTCAAATGAGAAGATAATTATAATACCTTGAAGCAAATGAGATGTTATTGCAATAATTAAATCTGAAATGAGATGCAGATAGTTTGGACCTGCTGCTTTGCTGGCTCTTTAGTACTGAATACTGTTTCCATTGGTCACACTGAATTACAATATTGCATACCAATAGCAATGTAATACCTGATAGATTAAAAGTGCTCTTGCAGGCTGAGAGTTTATTGGTGACTGGACACTTTGTTCAACATTTACAATAAATGACTTATTTTCCTGTGTAGCTTTTTCAGTTGTATACTCCCTTTTTGCATAGAAGAGGGAAAAGAATAAGGATGCTGTAAAGTTCAACCTCTTTCTTTAATTTCTTCAGTCATGGTGATGACCCTTTGCCTTGAGTAGCTGAGACTGTAGAAAAAGTCAAGAAGAAATTCACTTATTATAGAATGTTCCCACTATACTGTCTCAAGACTGAACATACTAATCATGTCTAGCTGAGGAAGAAGTTTTTACTGCCTTTTTTTTTCCCCAGCTCTTAGAGACAGCAGTGTGGGTCTTAGAGTCAGGGCTGTCTCTATGGAAGAACAGTAATCTAAAAATTTTACAATTGATCTCATAAACCATAAATTTGTCAGTTAATTTTGTCCATATTCTGTCTATGTACAGCTCCTGATTTCAGGAGAGGAAGCAACAGAAGATATTTTGCAGTTGAAGTTGAGGAAGGGAATTTATCTTTAGGAAATACTGCAGCCACTCATTTTTATCATTTTTCTTATACAGTATTCAGTTAAATTAAAATTTATGGACAGGTATGGTATGTTCTGTACATTAGTTGTTGATTGTAATTTTAATGCTACTGATCAGCATTAATAAAGACACTATCTAATTTTGCCATCTTATTTCACATGTATCCTCATAAAAATAATGTTTGTAAATGAAAATCCTACATGCTCTAATACTAAGCACTGCAGTGGTTTGCAATAGATAATCCAAACCTTATTTTTAAGACTGGTTTTTAACTTGTACCACATATAAAGCAGACACAGAATAGAAAAAAATACCCAGTATTTAATATTTGGTTTTTTGTATATACTCCATTGATGGATGTCTTTCAGCATTATCTTTTGATGCTGAGAGCATTATTGTTTACATAAAAGGTTAAACAAAAAACAAACAAAAACCCCTGCAAAGAAAACCCCTGCAAAAATGACAAGGAGAGATTAAATGGACAACACAGAAGGGGATTTTCAGCAACATGATTTCCATTTGGCAGAAGGCTGTTGCCTTAAAAAAAGATGTGATTTTCCCCAGAGGCAGTTTGCCATAAAATCAATGTTTGTTAAAGTTTTATTCCATTTTATGAATCTCAATTCAGGGCAGAACTGTGAATATGCAGGTGGTATAGAAGCCACATGTGTTACATTTGTACTGCTTTAACTAATAGGCAATCTGGTAACTATCAAAGGAGAATTCATATCAGGTAGGCAAGTGCAGAGTGTCTGAGTTCCCTGGTGGCACAGCATAAATGGCACATTGAGACATCACAGAGAATTAGCTTTCACGTTAGAAGCCAGTTACTCTGGGTTTAAGGCTGTATCCAGGCAATCCAAACACCCCCTGCTCAGCAGTGCCTAACCTGGGTAGTGCTTAGAAGTCATTTTGTGCCTTTCTGCCTGGTGATGGAAGTGCTCTGTGGCTGGTCTGCAGCAGTGCTCTGTTCCTGGTAAAACAAACACCAGCTCCAGGCACAGCCGCCACACATGCTCCTTCCACCCCAGGTTCACCAGCTCCAGGGGATGGGCAGAGGACAGCTCTTCTCCTTGGCCTCCCAACATGATGGGACCCCTCTTAAAATTCACCTGCAACAGGTTTCATGTTGCAAGTAGATTCAGAGAGAAAGGAGAGTTAACTATGCCCGTGCTAAAGCAAAGGATAAAATGTGCAGTGATTGAGAGACTCCAGGGCTGAAGAAACATCCCAGAAGAAATCTGATCATGGCAGCAAGGAGCTGCTTATGCTGTGATTTCCTCCCACCCTGGAGACTGATTTCCAGAGTGACTCCAACATTACTGAAAGGAGGAGGACAGGAGAAAGCACAGGACTGTGTGCCTGGTGATTTAGGACGTGTTTGGAAATATCCACAGACCATTCTGTCTTCTGCTGCTTTTGATGTCTGCTAGTATTTGTTTAGGAAACCCCACTTTTATTTCTGTTTACATGTGGGTAATTGTAATTGTTCTGATCAAAGCCAAGTGCAGGCAGTGACATGTGCCAGTTACATGGGAATATGTGCTTAGATGTCATTTGTTGCATTCTTTGTAGTAATTTTACGGAGCATCTTCTGATTTCCTCAGGACCAATGGGATATATATGACAGATTATCACAATACTGCACAAGGCTACAGACTTTGTTTCCTTGTCTCCCTTTTTACTGCCACAAATCTCATATTCCTTTCACCATGTTTCTACAGGTTTAATAAAAAAACTCCAACAAAACAAAACCCCTAACCAAACAAAAACCCCAAGGAAAAAAAAGGGAGAAAGAACAAAAGAAGGTTTTTCCATGCCTAAAACCTTAGAATCCCTTGGCAGAAAGTCATTGCAATGGATTTACTCCTGAGTAGACAGAGACAGCTTTTCTCAGCACTAGGTCAGGCACACAAACAAGGAGGAATACAAGCAGGAGATCAAACACCTGTAGTCAGCACTTTTACTGGCTGGCGCAGGAGAGTCTTCTCCACAGTGGTTTTTTTTTAACAATAAACCCTTGTGAAGCTGTTAGCCCTCCCTTACCACTTGTGGAGATGCTCAGCAGGTGGCTCTGGAAGCTCAAACACACTTCACAGTTTCAGTGTCTGAGTGATTTTGCAATTTCAAACATTCAGGAACCTTTCATTAGATTTAACTGTGTTTTTAGAGACAGGGTCAGCATAAAGATTTCTTTCACTAACTGGAGAACTTAATTGGATAATCCTTAAATGATGAAATACATAACAGACTGAAAGAGCTCTCTGAAGTCAAGTGTCATTATTTTATTCTGTGATATGGTGTGAGTATTGAAATTTCAGATTTTAGGGTGCAGGTAAAGTTGCAGGACTCTCCCAGGGAGCCTGTACTCCTTTATTTTCAGTATACAAATAACTTGCATTGATTGGAAAAGGGTGGTAGAAAACCTCTGCAGGTTTTCTTTTGATTCAGATATCTTTGAAACTGCTTCTTCTTGGACCTTAAAAATCTCAAGACATTGAACTTGGAGGCCTGACATCTTTTTGAATACAGACTGAAGTAAATGCATTTGCAGTGAAAAATCAAACTAGCAGGCAGTAGGAAAATGAAGATCAGAACTAAGTTCCTAAAGGAGTTCTGGGTGTGATAATTGGTCTTTTAGTGAGTAATGGTTATGACAATAACACATCTTGCATTTATTCTGATGTGCCACACATCATGAAAGTTTTGATAATTCATGTATCTATTTTTGTTATTTCTTTAACTCACAGTTGCCTCATCTGTGCCATTCCAAAATTTATGTCTTAAACAGCTCATAAATTAGAATCACAGAGAGCTCCCTCAGTGAAGAATCAAGTGTAAATGATTATTACTTTATAAAATAGGGTTTACATCTGTTATCATATGGCTGATACTCTCAGAAAGTAACCAGAAGGGCCTCTGAATTGTAAACGAGCCTTTCCAGTTCCTCCTTCCTCCTCCTCTTAGTTCTGGCATCCTTATCTTACTCAGCAGTCAGAGAGATGCTACAATAAAATGAAATTTCAAAGCAAGTCACATTAGGACTGAAATGTACTAGTTATCCATGACAGGGAGGGTGCTTGGACTGAGTTTGACATCCTAGATTGTATCCACGAAGTGGCATGAATGCTGTCACCCAGACTTTTCCACAGAAAATAATTGTCCCAGATCAGAATGTGCAAACAAGTAAGAATCTCTGTAGTGTGAGTGACAGCAGCATTAAATCCCCACTGCAGAAGTGTAAAGACTAACTTCACAGTATGGAGACACCTAACAGAGACTTACTGAGTCATTTCATAGAGCTTCTGAGGCTCAGTAAGCATTTTATAAGCCGGTTGAGTATTCACAATGTCAACTTTCATTTTAAATATTTTTAAAACTTTTGGAAATTAGTAACTATTTGCCTGTTGTGATTTTTTAAATGAACAGAATTGTTTTACTTTGGGTTCTAAAGGAAGCTTCATGGCTGCAAAAAAGGTGGCAAAAACGTTACTCAGAATTTAATGTCTCAGGATATCCCAGGAAGCAAGAAATAACCAAATTTTTGCTTAAAAGTTTGAAATATTTTATATATCCTGTTAAGCATCTTTACCTTTTGAAAGCTATCCAGTATGAAACAGCTGTCCGTAGTGTTTTTCATGGAGTTCTTTTGTTTGTTTGTTTGCCTGCTTGTTTTGTAATAGTTTTTTCTCCCCTAAAATGAAAACAGTAATTCATACAAGGAAGTAATTTCTGTATATAGGGGGGAAAAAAACCAACAGCTGAAAAAGAAAATCTCTCTTCTTTTCAAATATCAAATGCCCGTTGGCCATTGGTAATTGATTACTTTATTCCAGTCTCAGTCCTTTCTACTCAAGTCTTCTTTCACTAGCTAGTTCATCAATTGGTTTTTACTGTCACCTTTTGTTCTTGTTGCAGACTGGTTTTTGCAGCTGAACCTCTTACTGTTCAGGATATAGCTGCTTGTTTGTTTGTTTGTTTTTAGTTCTGAGACCGATAAAAGCATATTAAGGTTAATGAATGCAAAAATTTTCCAGCAGTTTCCAGAGATGAGAATGTCAGAGGTTCAAATTGGGTAAGCTCCCTAGTAACAGAGACATTATAAACAACATTCAGAATAAAATGATCTGAGGTTGAAGTCAGTAATGATAAATTCATTGCAGTGCTTTAAAGTATAATCTTCTCCTTTCCACTAACCTAGATTTCTTTCCTTTCTCCATCCTATTTCCAGTTATTTGTACTTCAGTATTCATTAGTAAATTGTGACAGTACCAGTTCTTATTGCTACCTTTGTATTAATGTGATTTGGAGCCATTGTCATCTCTCAACAGATTGCTCTGGAAGCTCATAATATGGAAATACTGAAATCTTGATGGCCATAGCTGATTGCATGATTTGAATGCATCAGATTATACCAGCTTCCTGGCTGGCCTGTGATTCTGTGGCCTCTATATGCAGAAATATAGTAGCATTTTAAATAATATAAATTATTAGGGTTTTTTTCTGGAAGGGTCCACTGAAGCAGTGCTGTAGCAATGTGGTTTTGTGGAATATGTATTGATGAGTTTAGAACTATTAGCCTCGGTCAAAAGCTTCATTTGAAAACAAAGCTTTCTTAATTGTCCTAGAAAAGGTATTCCATCTCTGTCTAGATATGTCTGATGCCACTATCCCTACTTTCTATGTCCTAATATTTAATAATTAATACTGCTTAATTCTCAAAAATTTAGTTTTCTAATTAAAATTAGAGAGCAGTAAAATAACAGTACAGGAAGGCATGAATCAGAGGCTGAGTTATATGCCTTAATGTATTTTTGTGTCCTGCTGGAAAAACTGCAGTGGTGTAAAACCTGTTCAACAGTCTCAGAAGGATTTACATGATAAAACCACTGAAGGCTGCCTACCTACCAGGTTATCAGTACCACCACATGGTGACAGATTTACCACTGAGGTACTTTTTCTTTCCTTGTGTTGTGCACCCTTTACTCACAGTTTGCAGTGTGCCATTCAGAGGTTAGTATTCAGTCGTGCACCATCAGAGTCATCTGTGGGCCAAAGTCCAGAAATTTGGAAAGCCTTTTTATATTGATCTAAGCCTTTAACCTTATATATGGCTGCTGGAACAGGAATGAAAAATGCTAATGCTTGTGTTAGTATAATCCATGAAAACAGCATTTTCCCAAATGCATAGTCCATTACACTCCTGGCCAAGTTGGAAAAAGCAAGAATTAAGTGGGGCTTCAACTCCTGTGACATTCTTGAAGACCCCTTTCAAGACTAAAATGAAATTAAGCATAAGATGTGCACAGTGAAGTGGCCATACTTTGCTATTTGAAAAGGAAAAATTTCTTTACTTTGAGCAAACATTTCAGTATGGAAAAATAAAGCCTTGCTTTTACTGGCCTTATTTTTCTTTTGCCTCACTGTCAGCAGCTGCACTGTACCTTTTGTTGTTTGTTTGTTTGGGTATAAATACACTGTGAAGACATATGCCTCAGAGTAAAGATCTGTCATTAATTGTCTAATTTCACTCATGTTTCTACATTAATCTCAGTTAAACAAATGATGCATGGAAGGATTTTCTTTCATTTTACTTACAGGCTGCTCTTGTTATAGATGTTAGGAGGCACATTCCATTTTGTCTTCCTCTTGTCCAGGCTGACAGCATTCTCTATCTAACTTTCTAGCAAACATCTTTTTCTAGATACCTAGTAATTAATTTCACTACATACAGTTTTAATTTATTAGTGATGGAATGGATGAACAAATGAAATATTTTTGAAGGAGGAATTAGAGTTTTAATAGGTTAAACTAGGAAGGAAAAATTAAGTTATTGACATTTTTATTTTCTTAAAATGAAGATTAGAAAAGTGAGCTGGTTATGACAAAATCTGTTCTTCATCATTTAAGGCATTTTCAAGGTAGACTAATTCAGCTACCCCTGATCTATTGCCACTCAAGTATGATACTCTAACCTTGAGCTAGAAGAAATTTTAAGCATTAAAAGATTGTTGTATCATCTCAGAGTAGGGTAAAGAAATTAAATGGAATTCTGTATGAAAGGCTGTACATTGGTCTAGAACCAGGTCAATGCCTGATAGCTTTCCAGCTCTTTGTGGCTTGGGGGCACAGAAAAGGTACATCTGATTTTGAAAGGCTCTTGAATCCTCTGGCCTTGTATGAGCCAGTCTGGGTCTTTTACCACAGCTCAAGTAATTGTGAAATACAACCATTTGAAGTAACAAGAAAAACAAAATGTCTTACTGTGTTTTATCAATACAATTTAATGGATAAGATTGCTTTTGTCTGGTTGAGAGGCACACCTGAATAGACAGAGTTAGGTTTATTTGATTTGGCTTTTTTGTGTCATTTGTAGCAGTTTGACAGCAGTGTCAGTCCACGCTGACAAGCACATGGGGCTTCAAGAATACAAGAGTTGCAATAAAGGCATCAGGAGTGCCTCAAAAATAAGTGTGACATGGCTAGTTGTGGCTGTCAAAAGAAAAGATCTAACTTGATAGTGTTGAGAAGCAATGATGTTTGATTTAAATTCTCAAGAATCTGGATTATGAGAATAAACAACAATAATGACAGTGCAAATATATAGTACATAATATTGAGCTATGATGCATATACATTTGTAACTGCATTATTTATATTTCACCAAACAAGTCCCTGGGAAACATTCAGGGTTATCCTAGATGGTGCTCAGGAGCCTGATCTGGTTGAAGATGTCCTTTACTAGAGGGGAGGTTGGACTAGTTGCTCCTTGAAGATCTCTTCCATCCCAAACTATTCTATGGTTCTATAATTCTATGTTATCTTTGTCTTTAAGAATCTTTTCAGTGGAAATAAAACAACTTAGTGAATTCTAAGGGGAAGAAGTTTCATCATACAGACACAGTTTTGTTGCTTTTCCATGGCCATGTTAAGTGGTTGGCTCTGGGACTCATTCCCAAAATAATCATTAAGATGTAACCCACCACTAAGAGCTCTGAGTATTTATGTAGCATCATTGGTTTTTATCTCTGTATAATCTTTCAGTTAAGGGTCAGCTAGGTATGAACTGTAAAGTCTTTAAACTGTCCCTTTCCTCAAAATATTTCTTTTTCTTTTCCCATAGTTGCAAAGAAGAAAAATATTTCATAATTGTGTTAGTTAGTATTTATTATAGCTATAACCACAGTAATCCTGGTATCTTTCAAATAAATGAAAGATTTTTTCTTTCAATCACAAAAGAACAAGGATTATTTATTTTTTTTAATACATGCAATTTAATCTGAATACAAATATGAAAATTTCTCAGATACTGTCTTGTATTTTCTGCACAATACTATGACTCAGGATTAAAATGATTTTAGTTTTTCAGATGCATTTCTGTATGTTGATATGTTTAGATTTCTGTAAGGGTAATCATTATTCTACTTCATAATGGCTGGTACTGGGATTACAACATTTTTTTTTCTTCTAAATTACTGACACTTATAAACTTAATTTCATGGAAATACAGTTGTTTTCTGGGAATAAATTACAGGCATGAGTAGGTAGATGAGTATTCGTCTCACTGGTAATGATTATAACTTTTTAGATTTTACTGGGTCTGGTTAGGACAGAGTTAATTTTCCTCATAGCAGGCCCATATTGCTGTAATTTGGATTTATGACTAAAACAGCATTGGTAGCACACCAGTGTTTTGGCTGTTGCTGAGTAGTGCTTACCCAGCACCAAGGATTTTTCTTTCCCACTCCTGTATCCCCAGCGAGTTGGCTGGGGGCACACAGAAAGTTTGGAGCGGATACAGCCAGGAGAAAGGACCTGAACTGGCCAGTGGGATATTCCGTCTTACATTCATCAAAAAACCAAACAAACAACAACAACAACTGAAGGGAGGGTTTTTTAAGGAAAATAGCCTTGCTCAGAGAGCTTCTGGTAATCAGTCTGTTTGTGAGTGATGGTGAGTTGTTACCTTCGCAACATATCCTTTGTTTCCTTTCAGTTTTTCGTCCTTTTCATTTCTTCATCTATTAAACTATCTTGACATTGAATCTTTCTTTTGGTCTTCTGATTTCTCTCCTGTCCCTCTGCAGTGGGGGTTGAGGGGGAGTGAAAAAGCAGATGTGTGGTTAATTTTAGGCTTCGTGTTCTGTCTTCATGTAAACAGAAAATACAGAAATTAACCAAAGATGTGAAGAGATTTCTAAGAAGTTGTTAAAAAAAAAACAAACCCAAACCACAAAATAAACAAAATGCTCCAAACAAAACCCTGCACCCTCCCTCCTCATAAAGCATGGAATGATAAAGGGACTAGATTTTTCATAAATAGTAATTTTCATCAGAGCATGGCAACTACTTGTCATCACAATTTCCAGAAATTATGATGGATGTTTGGACATATTAATGTGGGCTTTCTATAGCATGGCTACTTTTAAGTATTTGAAAGAATGTATGAAAGAAAGCAAGTGAAAGCATTTTTGTATTATATGGAATTTAAGGATGGAGAAGGAGATTCATCTCTTCAGTTCAAAGATCTGACTTGATCTTCTGAACTCTGTTTATTGTCAATGTCTTACAGAAGAAAAGTAAATTTATAGAACAATACAACAACCCAGGTTGAAAAGGACATCAAAAGATCATCTGGTCCAACCTTTAATTCTAAAGTGCCATTATTTCTGTAGTAAAGATGAATTGCACTTTAGAACAGCCTGATTCTCTTCCTTGGTTGAAAAGAAGGTCCAGGTTGGAGAGTTGAGATGAAAACCAGTTACTCATGTGTTTTGGGTGAATGAAATACTCAGATTTATTTTGTGCCTACATGGAGTCATTGTTCTATGAATATTCTTTTTGTTAGCTACAAAGAATAGTTTCTTCTTCCACCTGCTCCCACATTCCTGTTTTCTGAAATAGGTCTTCCTTTTTTATATACTTCCTTTTGGATTCCTAAATTTGTTTCAGCTAGAATCTACCAAATTCTCTCAATGTATTATTTAGGGAGAATATGTTTAGCCTACTAAAATGTTCAATACATTGTTAGTATTGAAAAATACATATTAAAAAGAAGACAAAACTTTTCTTATTCAAGAGCACATAAATATAATAATTAAAGCATGACTAACAAACCAAGTGGCATCATAATAATTATAAAGCAGGTTGCTATCTCATTCAGAGTTTTTCAGGTGTGACTTGGTTAATTTGATGTGTCACAACTACATTACTGATGGTTCCCATCAGCTGGACCAACAGAGGTGTAAAGGATGCTGTTATGGACAATATTTTCTGTTAGAATGTTTAAAGAATGAAGTGAATTTAATGGAAATAAAAGTATGTTAAAATAAAGAACAGTTTAAGACATTGATAATAATATTTGAACTATGTCACAGAACCTTTTTTGGAAACCAATTAAAGAGAAAAATAAATGTCCAATATAAAAGATAATGGAATAAGGAATTTTTTCATATTACTGTCAGTCCAAATCAAATCAAGAGGCTAGAAAAGATAATTAGTCCAGAGCATAAGTTCAGATGTTTAGTCTTGAAAATGCTTAAACAGTAAGGAAATCAATCAATCTTAGCCTCTGATGTTAAAAATACATTGTTTCATTGGATTTTTCCTCAGATTAAGTTATGAGATTGATTTACAGAAACAACTTCAGAGCAATAACTACTCAGGGTTTTAACTTAACTGCAAATACCTCAAACTAAAAATACTATGTGACTGTTTATACTTTGACAAGCTCACATAAATAACAATATTTTTTATATATTTGATTGTTTATAACAGTACTTTGGTAAACCCCCTCCAAATTCAAAAGAAGTTGAGAGCTAAAAATAGAAGGTAAGTTGTAGATACACAGTTTGTGGTAATTGGGAGTGGGGCTGTGGCTGAGTCTCATCCCCAATGGGCTACAGCTGTGAGCAGCAGGTGAGCAGCACTGACAGCAATGAGACAGGGAGTGCCCAGGGGCACTGACCAACCACCGAAGGGAACAGAGGGCACTCAGGTGCAATGCATGAACAATCAGGGGTATAAAAGATTGGGCTAAAGAGCAAAAAGAGCAGATACTTGCAGTCTTCTGATGAGGTATGGTGTTACTCTATATGGGCAAATGCTTAAAGCTTTCTGATATTGTATGGTGCTGTTCTGTGTATCATGGCTGCCTTGACTGTGCAATATGCTGAGACAATAAGTATGTAAGTTAAAATTATTTTTGAAAAATTGGTTTACAATTTAGAGTGTTCAAAGAAAATTAGAAAGACTAAAGACATAAAATGTTGGAAAAAGGGAAGGTAGTTATTATTTCTTTGTTCTTATTTTCATGTTATCTTCTGACTTAATTTTTTTTTTCTTGATATTGATTTTAGTTTAAATGGATGCTTAGTGTCCAATGGAAGAAGTAAAGCTGCTCTTCCACTGGAGTGTGTTTGACTCAGCTGTGATGTGATCACAGACCGTGAACAGATCATGACTCTGCAAAATTATCCCACATAGGCTAGAGGAGTTACAATTTTTCATTAGACTTCTGTGGCTATCAGAGATTCCTGTGCTATTTTTGTAGCACAGTGAAGGGAGGCAAGTGCCTTTTCCTTTATATTGCATATATATGAATTTGGCACTTTGTGCCACTTAAAGATAAATACTGAAGTGTGAGATGGTGCATTGGGCTTTGCTGTATCTGAAGACAGAAGCTACCAAGGTCAGTAGATGCAGAGGACACTCTACTAACCATGCATCACACTGCCTCCTTGTTCACCTTTGTAACACTTGTTGGAGCTCTTGTTTCACAAACTTTGAGGGATTGTTCATTCCTAGGGCTGTTTCTACACCATCAAGGGTAGCAGGGGCCGTTCTCTAACACCAAGGCCGACTGGTAGGGCACTGCCCATGTTCATGTAAATCTCTTCCTCTGCAAAACATATCAGATGCATCACCACTGTGCAATGAGAATGCTCGTTCACTCAAGATGAACTGTTCATTGGCTTGAACCAAAACAGTACCAGGCTTGGTGCTGTCAGTAGGACAGCATGGGTGATCGTGACAATATGGATAATCATGGAGATGGGGTTTTTCAGATGGTACCTTTTTCTGGGGGTTCTGTTTAGTTCATTATTTCAGATTCTCTCTAGGAGTCCAAAGTAGCCCCAGTTCTTTACATAGCAGTGGCTGCTCCTCTGCTGACTTTTTTTATTGTGATTAGCCTCTCTCAAATTAAGAGAAATCATTGCTACTGAAAGCATTAAGCCCAACAAGTATCAAGTTCAAAGCATAGATTTTCTTCCTCCTACTGAATTAGACAGGCTCAAGACTTATTTTTGTTGCCATGGCCTTATCCTCAGTAATGGAAGTAATGAATATGGATTCATGTCAGTGTAAGCTATATCATGTCAACTAGATGAGCTTCTTCTTAAATCACATGGAAAAAGTTGTGCTCTTACTGTGCATTATTAACCAGATTTGTAATTGTGGGTTGACTGTATGCTGCGTTTTTAATTAGTTAAAATACAAAATTACTTGTTTACGTAGTTGCCCTTAGTACTATTATTTTCTTACACCACAAGATTTTAATTTTTCTCTTAAAAAAAGTTTATAAATAATGAAAATTAAGTCTACTTGCAGTGATAGGCTAAGTTCTTTGTTATGCTTTTCTAAACTTTATTCTGCTTGGGACATAGATCTAAAACTCAGCTATTCACTACCATACCAGTATTAAATTAGATACTCAATAAATAGTCTTACTCAGTCTTTCATGCTCTATTGGTACATCCTGACCATCAGGTGCAGAAAATAACAGCATTATGATCCTTTTTTATGGTGACAAGTACTGGTGCTTGTATGGAGTTTTCTTCCTCAAAAAAGGGAAGTTACTTATGAATGAAGGTCAGCAATTACTCCCTTTACTAAGCTCCTTCTCCATGACCTGAAATCTAAACACTTCCTCCCTGCTCCTTTGACTTTCTAATCAGCTAAAGATATGATATTACTCTGTAATCCTTTCTGTTACCCTTATCTAAATTCTTCCATCAAATTCCCTTTGCACAGCATGTAGTTTTTTTCATTGTCTGTAACACCAAGGATAGAATATTTGTTTTGGTATTTAAAAAAGTCTCTGATATTAATGTAAGTATATGATATTGAATTACAGTGTTGTCCTGCAGCTCGTATTGACATTAGCTGACTTGCAATCTACCAAAAAACTGCTGACAACTTCTGTATCCAAGATATCAGCATATCTGGCCCATTTTCAGGGCTATGAGTTGTATGGGTCCTGAGATTTGATTGATACAGCCATTCCATTACAAAAAAGCTTCTCCTAGGCCTGTTTTTGTTCTGTATTTAATGTTGCAAAATGTGTAACCTTACCAAGAAGAGAGGATACAAACATTGTGTGCTCCCTTGGTGATTACTCCTACCACTAGATTAAGATGCAGCCAGCTTGTGTTTTACCATGGTTTTATTTTAGGTACTTAAGGAAACTTGAAGATGCCTGGTTAATCTGCAATTATAGACAGACCCCAGGGCATCTAGATCCATAAGTCAGGCTTGGATCAGACAGATTTGGCTTCAGAAGGCTGGAAAACTTCCTGCTGATTATTTGTATGCTTGAGTAATCTTGCCCCTCACTTCAGTGGCATGAGCTTACCTGTGGAGATTGACGAATAGCATCTAAATAAAATCTACAGTTGTAGTGCTTTTGGATTTGTTCTGTTTGCCTAGATTTAGACCATTGAATGAGGTAAACAGACTACCTCTATTTGGAACTTCAAGTCAAATAAGATATAGCTGAAATGCCAGATAAATTAGAGACCACCTAATTTTTTCAGGACTGTTTCAAAAGAAGAATGTAAGATTTGGTCCATAAGGTTGACCTTGCTATATTAAGACAGGCAAATGTTTGTATTAAAAAAAAATTAAATTATTATAGTTTCATGTGAAATTAATAAGTAATTCAGTTGCTCTTGACTTTAAAATTGTGAGAAAAGCAGTTCTTGCCTGACCGAGCATTTGTTCAAGTAATAATTTTAAGGGAAGCATCTAGGTTACAATTCCATTCAGCCCATATTGGTTTACCTTTAAATTACCCTGAAATTCAGCAGTTAAGGAAACTTTTAATAGCTGCAGTGGTGTGTGCTACAGTGCTGCCTGACACCCTTGGTAGAAAAAGCTGAGCTAATGAGATCTCGTGGAATAGAAATCATTTGCTTTGAGCTATTCTTTCTTTTTCCTTTGAAAAATCATACTGACAGTTTGACTCAATAGGTCAACTGGATGTGGAACTAGCTTTTCACCAAAGATGTGAAAATCTCATAAATGTGGGGATGGATTGGACCTCAAACTTTGCCCGTTATACCTTTGTCATACAGCTGAACGGGAAGAAAATCAGTACAAGTTGTGGTATAATGGCAATGGTTTATAAAGAACATAAACTTTTTTTTGTTAAGGGGAAAAAGCTTTTTAGGCTAATTTGAGTGTATCTCAGTAAGTTGAGACCACTAGTTAAAAAAAATTAATCAAAGCAGTGAGTCATGTGGAACATTCCTTTTCTCTGACTCCGAGTCCTGGTCTCTCTGAGAATAAACACTACAGGTAGTAACTATAACTAGGTAAGGGATAAATATTCAAGAGAATTGTCTAAAATATGGAGAGCAATCTGTAGACTTGAATAAGAATTCAATGTGCTGAGTTTTTTGTGTTATTACTGTCTAAAACAAAAATACTTGCATTTTACACATCTGTTACCCTTCTTGTTTGCAGAATAAAAAAGCTGTGTGAACATGCAGGCTTGTCCTATGATTTACTACATATGGATCAGATTCCCAGATATTACTGGCACTATCCGTTTATTCATAAATTGCTCTCCTCTACAAGTTTTCAAAGCCATTTCTCATATTACAAGATTTCAAGTAAATTAGAATATTAAACATCTCAGTAACCAAATAACTGTTTGTAAGCTTCAGCAACAGCTATACATTGTCCAGTAGTTTTCCAGTATAAAGATGTTTCAATGGACAATGAATATGCTACTTCTATTTATTTGGTCAGGATGGGGAGGAGGAAAACTGCCTCTCTATTTAGGGAATCTTTATAGCAATATAGGAAGATGCTGCTCTTTTTTCTGTATTTAAAATGCAGATTATTGTAAAAATCATTTTCCAGGAAGCTGGATATGCTAAATAAAAAGGCAAGCCTTTTCCTGGTTGTTTGTGGGGTTTTTTGTTTGTTTTTCTTTTCAGTTTGCTCCATTGCTGTTGTTTTTGTGTTTTGGTTTTGTAGGGTTTTTTTAAATGCACTTTTATTGATTAATTTTCAGTGTTTTCTGTACTGGTCTCTTTTTCTTCCAGTCTTTCTCCTTTTTAATAATGTTGTTGGCCTCCACATTAATTCTGAAATGAGTGGGAACTCTTATTTTAAGAAGATTTTTCAATAGCAAAATGTCTTTATATGGTTTCAATCACTGAACTATTCAGCTTTAGTAACCGGTCTATGTGCTGTTTTCTTTAGGCACATGTTCTGCTTTTGCATTTCTAGTATTTTATTATCAGTATGAAATAAACCAATCCAAACCAAAGTCCAGAAGTTCTGAACTTCTGCATGTGGATTTGTTTAGAGTCTATGACTTTAGACCATGCTATCCAAAACCATTTGAAAATGACACATGAATAAACATGAATTGAAATCTTCCTTAAACATTTTAGATGTGAAAGTTTAAGAGCCTACTGGCAAAATTGGCAAGAAACTGAGCGGTGTACACACTGGGATGTGTGCACAGATGCCTTTCCAACCATCCCATTCTGTTCATCACTTTTGGAAACAGATCACTGGAATATTCAGCAGTGTGAAGTCTGTCTCCAATCTGTTAAATAATAATGTTGTGATAGTACTGTGAAGACTGCAAACAGGGAAGTAAATTAAGCACCATTGGAAGTATGCACCTATCTATTCCACCCCTGGGATCAACATCAGCATTTACGTATCTTGGATATGCCATGACCTTTCTCTAAATCAACAACCTTTCTTGTGGTTCAGAAATTATATGTTTGTGATTGTGACAGAGTAAAACAAAAATGGGCATGGCGCCTTTTGAGTAATTCAGATTTACCAAAGAACACAAATCGGGCCGTAATCACAAATATGCAGCTAAACTCAGTACAGTAGTGTATGGATTAAGATGAGAAATTACCAAATGGAAAAAGTCAAGGCATAACATGCTGCAGAGAAAAAGAAAAAAAAAACCTAAAAACTTTTGAAAAAGGTAAAATCATATCTTCATATAGTGTGGAGGATAGAATCAGTGTTGCTGATTTTAGCATTGAATCACTAGCCTTCACTTCAATAATCTCCTGAGGACTCAGTGTCATGTCAAGAACTCATTTGAATAACATTCAAAACATTATATAGTTCATGTCATCCTAAAACTGTGGAGAGAAGAATCTGCAAACAACAGCAATCATCTCAATGAGAGAAAAATTCCCTGAAGACACTGAGAGCTTAAAGAAGAAAGAAATTTAGGGTGGGAAGCAAGGTTGAAGCTGAAGCTCCACTAACAGAAGCAGACACTGAAGGAATGGCTATACACACACACCTTGGAAACCATTGATGTCAATCTCTTTTTATTCTTTCCCTTGAACATGCTTATCACCTGCCAACTACCTATTCATTCTGCTGGAGAAGCTTGTTATCCCAAACCAACATCTAATTAGATATTCCATTTTTTTCTTCTTTTTTTCTGTATTCCTTTCATCTTCCTCTTTGAAGTCTTTCACAAGCAAGGAATTATTTTGGTCAAAAAGCACCTGTGAAGGTTGTCCATTACACACACATACCCCTGCTCCAATACCCCAACTTTTAATTAAGTCTGTCTTCAAAAATTATCTTTGATGGATAGTCCACACCTAGTGACTATAGCAATACTCTGAACTTTCCTGCCTCATAGGAAATTGTGTTATTATGTTTAAAAGGTGAGTATCCATGTGGCAGTGTGCAACTGTGTTTCTTTTGCTTCTTATTTCAAATAACAGTTACTAGAAAATTTTCTCAAGTTGTTCAGAAAGAACTGTATTCAATAGAAGAAAGTGTGATTAGTCTAAATGAGAGATTTTACCACATATTTCAAAGCTTGTAAAAATCTTAGAATATCAATATTTGCTGAAAGACTTGCAAAAAGCTGCAATGTCAATTATAACACTTAAGACTATTGCTACCATTTTTTAAAAATTGCATTTTTCATTTTCACATTTTTATTGGTGCTGTTGTACCCACATTTATGAAGAGGTGTGGTGTTGGCTTAGTCTTTTAGAATGAGCATGTGATATAGCTTGGAAGACTGTGCCTTTTCAATCCAATTCAGCTGTGATACTCAAGGAAAGAAGTAGTATGACAGAAGTATCAGAATTCACTGTAGGTAGGTAATGTAGTCTTTTGTAGACGTTTCTGTGTGCTTTACAGAAATAGTGTATTTAGGACTTCTCAAAATTCCTGCCAAGAACTATCTGAAATGTAATAAAGCATACAGGAGAGTCATGAGTAGTAAACACAACAGTGTTACATTAAACTGAGTGCTGGATCAACCTGGTTTCTCTCAGTAGAATGATGTGCTTGCAGATCAAAAATTAATATACATATACAATATTCTTAATGACTGAAAACCCAAGATGTTCATCCACTGGTCAAGCTGGTGGTCAGCTCCAGGAGGAATTCCCTGAATGTGATCAGCAACAGGAATGAGGGATAGAAATCTACCTGTGTAGCTGCAGAAAAGAATTTTTGCAGTTCCCATTCTTCCTGTCAAAAAGATCTGTATGCCATCTGTATGCCCATCTGTAGCCACTGAGTGGCTACAAATACCTACCATTGTATTTGTAGGTATTTAAAGCTGGTCTTGGTGTATTTATGTTTCTTTTACAGAAAATAGTGTTTTTGAAGATTTTGCCCCATATATTGTTACTGTCATTGAAAATATTGTCTGTCCCTACCAGCACAGACCTGAGATGAGCAAAAGCCTTCGCAAAAGGAGAGTTTGAAAAAGTTTATTTGCTTCCACCTTTATCCTAGGCAGGTCTACATCCTCTGTCTTTAACAGAAGACATGAGTATTCAGAGGCAGGAAACTGAGTACTTAAAATATACTGGAAGAAGTATTACTGACTGGAGTGAAAATATTTTTTTTATGTCAGCAATGGTTTCTGCAAGTGATGAGGAATATAGTCAGTGGGAGAAAAGAGGAGAGAAGGAGAACAGTAACAATCTTCTGCATAACAGAAGAAAGGGCATGAAAGCTCTTCTGATAGTCCAAGTTCTACATTAATCTTCCGAATTGTGTGAGGAAAAAGGGATGTTTCTCTCAAACTGGGAAGTAGATAGATATGGTTGGTTTAACTGTCTGGAAAACTGCAGGGTTGATGAAGGCAGGTAAATGAATGAATAGTTCTGCCCAACAGCAGCTTTTTAGTGCACTGTTTTGCTTCTTACACTCTGATCACCTAATGCTGGATTTAGGCAAAAGGAGCACTTTACAGTAGCTGCTGTGATTTTTGTGTGTAATGAAGAGGATGCTCCCTTTTCTCTGAACCATCACACAAAGTGAGAGCAAGAAAGGCTTATGCTATTTGAAGCCAGTTTTGGATGGGTTGTGGGCTGATGACAGTCTTTAATGGAGAGGATTGATGATTTGCTCTGCACAAGTTATTGCTTGCTAACCCCTAGAATTAAGTTATAAAGGTTGTGAACTCAGCTAAACCACATCTGGATATGGTGCCTGTACTTTGTGTGTCAGGCTCAGTGATTAAGTTGCCTCTAGCATTTCATAGATTTGTAGAGCCTTTCATTTTCAGCTGTTCTGTTTCCCATCAGCTGCTACACAGTGATGGGTCTTCACATGAAACTTGCAATGTGCTGTCTAATTAATGAATGCATGATAACCATGTATTTATTACCATTATTTTTAAGTAAAAGATTAATGAGTGAAATTCAGTAGTGATGCAGAAACACAGTGCCAGGCCTCAGTCCCAGTAAGATCTATGGCATATGCAGAGTTTCAGGCATCTATGCTTTTGGTTTGGAAATTCAGCTGTTAAAACACTTGGCTATCTGGTTTTTTCCTAGCATGGTGATTATCCTCCCTAGTGAATGATGAACCTTACATACTTATAAACTTTCTCCAATTTAAAATATGGAAAAATACTATGGAAAGAACTACAGGATTCAGAAAAATCCTGGTTTAATTTATTCGAGTTGCATTTCATACTGGATTTCTACATGTCATACTAGATTTCTGCATTTAAAATGTTTTAATAATGTGTATTTTTACATGTATATGGTTTTACTGTCTAGGACACTGTCATAGCTTTTTTGCTTCTGACTGCTGACAGAAGGAAATTAATCAAATATAATTTGTGTTAGTGAAAGGAAATTTCTACTTGTCCAACATATGCAAATGCAGCCTGCTTTAACATAGATGTTCACTCAATTATAGCTCGTCAGCTGCCTTCCTCTTCTAAAATATCCTACAGACAAGAATGCCTGTGTACTTGATAGAGCAATGTCAGAGCAGACAAGTGTTTAAGAAACTGAACTCTCCCCTGCAGACCTCCTACCCCAGCTCCAGAGAGCCACACCTTCTTCCAGTCCCCCAGGTCATGCGTGGGGGACTGACACAAAGCTCCTGCGGTATATTCTGAATGCAAAATTGTAGGGCTCTTGTAAATCACCAAGGAAATCAATCCCCCAGGTGGAGGAAGTGGGATGAAGAACATCCTCCTTGTAGCTCTGTCCCAACAGAGCCAAAGGACATTGAGGGTTTGTGCCTCTCTGAGTTGGTTCCAGCACTGAGTGCTGCTTCAGCATCGTCCTGTGCACTGCCAGTGAAAACTTCTGTGTTTCATTCCTCTCATCCTGCTGCAGTTCAGAATGAGATGCTGTTCTTTTTGTTCTACTAATCCCAATGTACTAGTTAATAAATTTTGCCCACAATTTTTTTTTAATTTTTTTTCTTTATTTAAAGCCCTGAACAAATAGAAAAAAAAGCTTTTGTAACTTGTACTCCAGTGGCTTTCTTGCAAAACAATTACTTAAAGCACATTTTTGTACTACATACAAAAAATTACAGCTCATACATACATTTTGTAAAATTCATCCATATTAAAAAAAAAAACTATTCAGGGGGAAAAAATGTGATTATCATGTCAAAAAAAAAAAAAGGAAAATTCTGTTTTCCAACATGTATCATATAATGACTGTTGCTATTGAACTAAATAAAAAGAAAATACACTAATTCACCTCTTCTCCTACTCCAGCTATCAGGTGACCAGCAATTTGGCCTGTTAAATTTTTTGTAGTACCATAACATATTATAGAAATCTCTGTAAGTTTATGTAGTGTATTGTGTCACTAGTTATAAATAGTCCAAGACTTGTTACACCATCAAAGCTGAGGAGTAAGCCAAGACACCCATAGTCTTTTGTAGACGTTTCTGTGTGCTTTACAGAAATAGAGTCAAAGCTGCTTTGACTCTTTTATAAAGCCTCTTGTTTAACGTGAAAATCTCAAGGACATGCATCCCCAGGGGTGGTTGTCTTATGCTCCAGTAATGGAGATTAAATTTGTGGTAGTTAGCTAGCTAGCTCTTTTTCTAACAAGAAAACTAAAATTCATTAAAAACTAATTAGGAATGTATAGGAGGTTAATACTCCATGTTAAGCCTTATTAATGTGAGATAAGTAATTCATAAAGTATCAAAGGACTGCAATGGACAGAATTAAGAAGAATTATACCACCAAAAACTACATTAAAGCAACATTAAGGGTCTTGTTTGAGCTTGAAAAACCCAGGAAATTCAGAGTGAAAGCTAAATCTCTGATGCCAGCTCACTTTTTTTATGCTGGGGTAATGCCTATGATGGTCCTCCATTAAGAAGACTCAGAATACATCATTAGGCATTCCTTTTCTACCACTGAAGCTTCAGTATTAATTACAAGAGAAATAAATCTTGAAGAGTATAGATTGACCAAATGGTTTCACATTCTTAGGATGCTTTATATGCAAATTATTGGCTAAATCTGAGATATGTTTCTTCAGATCATGCTTACAGCTGCTTTCCAAGGCACAGTGACTTGCAGTTTTAGCAGTCAAAAGAGCTATTAGGCTGTAATACTTGTTTTCTAAAGTGCAGTGTTTTGAATGTCACAAATTTCTAAATTAAAAAAAAATAATTATTTTGTTTTGGCTTTTTTTTTTAATAAGCTTCTTTCAGTCTGACTTCACAGAATAATTTAAAGTGAACAATGTTTCACAAAATCATACAATATTGTGTATATTAAATAATCTTCATTGTGGTGCTCCAGCCTCTACCCATATCCAGCCCTATTCCAGCTTCATCACTGCAGCTGCAGTGAAGGCACATGTGCTAATGTCCCCCCACCCCAAGCACTTCTGCCCCTTTCTAAATCCCATTAAGTGCTGATGTAAATGTCAGCTACAGTCCCATCCACTACAGCACTTACTAGAAAATCTTGTACAAGTTTTCTTCAGCAATGTAAGAATTACTGAAATGACATTTGGGTGAAGGATTAGAAACTGGCATTTGTGGGATCCTGTGCTTAGGGAAACCTTGTAGAATGGGAGGAGAGTGAAGAGGAACAGGGGAAAGAATCTATGTGTGTAGGAAACCCTCACGTATGTTCCTTATCATTCCAGTAGCAAATCCCAAAAAAGGAAAGTAGAAAAATCCCAATGATTTTTTGACCTAGCAAAAGGATTTTTAGATTGTAGACAGTCAAAAGAACTGCTTGCTCCTGCAGTGGATGGAAATGCCAGGGAAAGCTGGCCTTCTACAGCCTATATCATGAGTAACATTCGAGGGGGATATTTCTCCCAGGCACTTGCTTCCATTAAAAATGAAGTGCAGGCAATAGATTTTTAATTGAAGTGAATTAGCATTTGTACGTTTTGCTGCAAAAGTGAATTTTGAAACTGATTTGAGTGATAAGAAAGTAAAAAGATTTGACAACTTAAACACATTAAGAAATACTAATACCTTACATTTTAAGTGCTTTTTATCCCAAAGGAGCTCTAAGTGCTTTATAAGCTATGTAGATGAATTACTTCATGCATCACTGAAATGCAGCCACCTCTTTCAGTAGAAAATGGGACTGGCTGTACAGCACACAGCCTTATGATGCAGTATTGCTAGACAGGCAGAGGAGGATGCTGAGGCTTGGAATTATTTCAGCTCACCCAGGTGAGAACATCTCTCATGTGTCTGCTTTTGATTCACCTCCTGAATAATGAAGTTCAAGGCATTTCTTTGGACACCAAAAATGATGGCTGGGCCAATAGATGAGTGCATGCCTTGGGAGGGTAATTCAAACCTGTATTTCATGATGTCCCTAAGTCACAGCTGTCTGTGGAAGTATGCTCTTTGTACCAGAGAACATACATGAAATTCTCTGAACTTGTTGGACCAGAGCCTCAAGTACAGACAGTTCTAACCTCTCTGAATATTCTTGCACATCTGAAGATCCTTGAGGAAGTTGGGTAGCTGTTTTGATAGCAGATGAGATGAGACTTCTTGGGGAGATTTCTCCTATTCCAATTCCTTATCTTTGTACTATAAAGCATTTTAGGTTTTCTTTATGTACATTGCTTAACTTTACCTGTATATATTTCATTATATTGACAATGAGCTGTGTGAAAAATAGAAAAAGTAGCTGTCTCAGACTTAAAAGTATGGAAATCAAAATCCCACTATTATTGGTTAAAATTAGCATATTTATAGCAATTCTAACATGAACAAGTTATAAAATACTAAAGAAACAGGAATTCTTTTGCCACTGAATAGAAAAAAATTGATTCAGTGAATTCAAAGTGGACAAGTAGATTTCTTTTTCAAAAGTATGTTGACAAACCATTATAGAATTTCTTTCTCTGTTATTGCAAAGATAACAACATACAATATTCTTTATATTGGTAATAATATATTCACCACACCCTGCTACTTGCCTGATGTGAACTGAAGTTCTCTCAGTGTTTAATAGAAATTCAGAAGGGATCTGCATGTTCATTTTGCATAACTTTTTCAGAGTAAGGGCTATAGTATTTACTTGTTGCTCCTCCACAGGATCTAATAATTAGCTGCATAACTAGAGTATGCTTTGGAGGAGAAAAAATAAAACAAAGCATACAAAAACCCTAAAAAAATATATCTTCTTCATTTACTATATTATTAATCCCTCAGGATATAAAATCCCACTTCATCACATGGTGAGGTGATAAACTACAACCCCTATTCCAGGTATTCTCCTAATTTCTAGAAAAAGTTTATCTCTCATGACCTTCAAAGGCCACAGAGACCTCTACTATATCCTTTTATAGGGCATGATTAAATAATCTTTTAGGTGACATTCCTCAATATTTTCATCTGAAGTCATTTTTTGACATTTCTCTAAACCCTGACTGATCTTTCAATATTTTTCAGCAGATCTGACTTCAAGAGTAGCGTACAATATACCAGATATGAGCTTCCTAACTATGCATACAGAAGTCTCTTCTCTCTGTTTATTGCCTTAGCTCTTTCAGCTCCAGTTTCACACAAACAAAAATGATGCATTTTACACAAACAGATAAGCACATAAAACATATGCACAAACTTCTGTTGGCAATAGTTGTTTTGCTCATCTATTGGATACTGCAAACAAAGGCAAGGAGCAAACCTCAGTTTTACAAACAAGGGAGATTGGTTAACAACCTGCCTAAACCTTTAGGTTCTCCTGCAGAACTTGGCTGACAGTTTTTCAGTGTATGACAGAGCTCTCATGACACAAAGAGAGTATATGCCCCTTTTCCTCAGCTACATGTGTAGAGACTTGTCTTGAGGAATGCCTGATAAACACAGCACTTTTAGAAGCCTCTTGAAACCTGTTAGGATGGTGTTCTTGGGATATGGAAGGGTTGTCTGTGGGGTATGGCAAGTCAGACCTCATTACAGAAAACATCCCTCCAAAGAAGACTTCCAAGTATATGTTTTTCAAGAAGCAACAAATAGTTAAAATAGCTGATCACACTGAACAGTTCATCATTTGTATCCACTTAATATCAGAAGATTTATAGGAATAGGTGATCCTAAACTTGTAGCTTTGAGCAAAAAAGCATGTTTGAATTTTTATTCTATCCTAAAGGGAACAGTTTATCCACATAAATCTTATCCACAGCTTGTTTAAATTCCATTTTTTTTTTGGTGGAATAGCCAAGTAAAAAACCACCAACTATAGTTTGATTTTATTATTTTTATTAATTTCTACTAAAAAACATACAGAAACTGGACAAGAAGAGAACACAGCTGCCTATAGGAGCTATGGTCAACATAAGTTCCTTTGTTTCTGTTTTTTGTGCCATTTACAAGCAGACTTGTACTGTGGTACATCCTCTGGGCACACCACTGCCCAGGTACCTGAGAAACACATGAAGGAAAATACATTTAAAATGTGCTTCAAGTCCAAAATAGAGGGCTAGTTTGCAGAAATATAAAGAAGCCACAGAATCACAAAATATGCTGTGTTGGAAGGGACCCATCAGGATCACTGAGTTTAAGTCCTTTCTCTGTATCAGATGCTTAAGGATTCAGATAAATACATTTGTCAGATATTTCTCAGCAGCAGTGTAGAAATTCAGAATGTTCAAGGACGTTTTTTAATCCTGTTGTGGTTGATCTTCATTTTCAAACGCCTCAATACCTTTGAAAACCAATTCCAGAATAAGTAAAGCTATTGTGTTAATAAAATAGAAATTTAGGAAGATTTCTGGTCCAGAATCTGCTAAGTACCCACTAGGCACATTCCAGTCACTGAAATGAAAGATTTTTAGACATAGAATAATACGAGAAGAATATTTCAAATAAAATTTAATCTATCCCTTGGCTCACAGAAAGCAGACAAATCAATACTTTTCTCAAATTTAAGTAAGATATATGCCTCAAATTAGGTAGAACGACACGCTGGGTCTTTGAAATTCTTTGAAGAGCATGATAAGATGGAATAAATATACTTTCAGGGAAAAAAAGCACAACTTAAATTCTTCCGTTTTTATTGTAGAAGTCTTTTCCAAAGTCACATTCTCAGGAAAAACTAAGCTGCCAAAAGAGTTATTGGCTAGATGAAGACTTTGAAATTAATTTTCTGTCATGACATTCACACGAAGTATTGTGTGGGGGTGAGTGGTTCTTACTGCAAAGGGTGTTGGCAGAGCCTTGACTGTCTCATTTAAGTGCCTCTGCATCAAGGACTTTTGGTAACCCTGTCATCAAGTTGCTTTCTGTCTTGTATGAAATATATCACCATTCAGTGCAACAACTCAAGTTCCAAGTCTAATGTGATTTCTTTGACATCTCTATAACTAAAATTCATTTGCTCAAAATTTGAACTACACTGCAGAATTCCATGAGTGAATATCTCTAGAAGTTTTTATTGGGGGCTTTCTGGTATTCATTCTAAGCTGTAGTAAAGGTTCTTTCATGCAAGGGTTGATATGCTTAGAAGTTAGGCATCTATCTTTTGAATGGGAATCAGTACTGATTAAGGAGGACTTAAAGTAGAAGTTGGATAAACTCAGCTTGAGGAGTTGACCTGTTAGGCAAAATATTTCAAATAAAATTATCTGACATGAAGTGATGCAGTCAAAGCCTTGCATTTCTGGCAAAAGAGAAACCTCTCTTTTTTCCTGGTCTTTTCTCTACTCCTGACATGCACTTTCCATCTGCTCTGTGGCTCTTCAGGCTCCTCTGGAGCTAATTTTGTTCGCTATTCTGGAAGAAAACTAAACCAGCAAGAAAAGAATGAGAGTTTTCCTTGAATTCAGTGAGTTGAAGCAGCAAACGATGGACTTTAGTGAAAACCAAGGCTAGTGTGAGGGAGGGGGTCTGGCAGCATGACCAGGAGCAGAGCAGGAATAGGGAGACAAGCTGGTGTGTGTTGGGAGCAGCCAGAGTGAGTCAGAGAGACACAGTGCTGTCTTTCACAGCTGGAGTTTCCCTGTCAGGGCTGCGTCCCCTCCTTTTTGTCACAACCTGCGCAGGGCTTCGTTACTCCATCAGTTTTGTTTTTCCCTTGAAATAAAGCCAAAGAAGAGGATAGAGCAGCTGTGGTCTTGATTTAGATGGGCAAGTGAACTCTTCAACCAGGCACAGGAATTAAGAATTTGAATATTCTTAATTTGAATTAAGAATAATTGATGAAAAATTGATGACCCATTTGCACAACCTTGACAAGTTTTAGGGAACGCTTAGATTTCCAGGTTACAGTACTTTTTTGTTTTGTTTTGTTAAATAATTTTCTTAAGCATTCTGCCTAAATTTAAATTTGGCTGCACCCACTATGTGGGTCTTGCCCTTTGCTCTATTTACAGCTCCCCTGAATTATAATATAATAAAATGCAAATCCTGCAGAGGCCATTGCAAGATGACAGAACAGTTCCCAATGTTTAGAAGGCATCCCCTAGCCTAGAACATGGAATTTTGTGTTAGCAACAGACTGAGCAGTTCCTGCACCCTGTCTGTTAGACAGCTGCTGGGGTGACCTAGTCACTGAGCAGTGTGAGCAAGATAGCCTTTAATTCTGAAATTCTCAGTTGGATCTCTGGGTACAGGAACATACAGTTTTAGATGTATAAAGCTCAGCCTAGCATCTCCCACACTTTTAAACCCTTTCCTTAGAACTGCAGTTCTAAGTTCAGTGCCTTTTTAGGAATGCTTTGTTATTAATTTGATAATGTTGTAGAGCTTCTGAAATCATGATTGCTTTTGCTTGAGAAAAAAAGCAGAAGAGGACACACAGTAGCAGAAAATTAAGTGTGCCTCAGTGTAGTGCCTAGAGCAGCCCAGGAGGCACCCAGACAGCCCTCCAGAGTGCCCTAGCTCAGTCTTTTCCCTTCAAGGTGAGATAAAAAGATAATTTCTCCCTCTACACTCAGGAAAAAAAAAGAAAAAAGACTTGCTTCTTCTCTCTGAAGACACTTGCTGCATCAGATCCCTCAACTTGAGGCATAAGGGCAAATTACTGTTCTCTTCTAATGATCCAATCTCCTTCAGCAGGACTCCCCTATCAGCTCCCATCAAATGATAACGGACACCTGACAGACGCCGGTCACCAGGCAACCCCTGTGCTCATCAACCCGCTCTCCTGGCTCCCTCATTATCCATCCCAGCTGGTGACACTGCAATGGCCTAACACCCAAGTCAGGGCCTTCCCTTTGTTAGCCCTCCAGGAGGCTGTGTATTCATTTTAGTCCAAACTGGAGAGCAGGTGACACGAGGAAGGAGTGATTTAGCAGTCCAGGCAGAAACTGCTGTTTGCAACAGGGTGCTGTCTGCAGGCTGCTCTTCACCATGGCCAAGGTAACAGTAAGTGGAACTAATGTGATTGTACAATCTAGTTTTGGTGCCAGTTCTGTTTTAAAAGCAAGCCTCAATTAAACTTACATGCAGTTAAAGAGCATATGTTTATGCAGCTGACCTCCACATTTGTCACCTTGGGTACCTGGAACCACTCTTTGCCTGAGGTACTTTTCTCAAAGACAATTATCATATTTGGAGGACTTCAGGGATACACAATGTTATTTATATTAGATTAGGGAGTAATTTGAATTAAGAATAATTGATGAAAAAAAAGCAACAGAAAACCTGATTAAAAAATCACTAATAATCCATGTGACTCATGGAGCTACAGGCATTGTGTTTTGTTTAGCTTGGTATTAAATAAACTATATGGCAGGCTGGAAGACCATTTTTGGGTCACTAGCTGTCTGATATTCATAAATGTATGTATTTTGCACAGGATTCTGTTGCCTCAGCCTGATCATCTCCATATCCATTCACCATCTCAACTAAAAGAAGCTAACAAGTACCACTTGCAAAGGATTTGCATGTGATTTGTGAAAATCTGCCTCCTGTGCCTGAGACCACAGTCAGAGTTCACAACTGAACTGCCTTCTAATAAGCAATTACTTCTGATTATTACTCACAAAACCATCAGTCCAGTCAAATCTGGGAAATCTGAGTGAAGTGTTAGTTTTTATTTTTTTTTCGGACACAGAATTAGGCAAACTAATATCATTAAAGTGAAAAAGCTCATAATTCAGAAAAGCACACATGAAGAATGAAAACAAAGTCAAATAAGGGAGTTCTGATGTAAGCAAAGCCAAGGGGGAGGAGAGAGCAAGTTTCAATTCTTCCTTTCAGCTCTGCCAGTTTAACAAAGACCACTTTATCCATGATTGTGAGGATGGGGCTGCGCTTTAGTTGCTGATTTTTTCAACTAAGTCTGAAACTTGTGCCAACAAATGCTTCTTTTTTACAAGAAAAGTGGTTCCCAGTGTTATATATGCATATTTGGAAGACTGCCAAAGCATGAGATGTCTATGAACAGATAATAAAGAAAATGTCTGTATACAGCACCAACTGTAGATCTCTGTCCTGTCTTTAACTTTTGCATTGTTCTTAGGGAAGAGCAGAAGAGTAAGCTGAACTGTTCCCACTGCCAGTTAGCCACTTTCTCAGCAAGTGATTTTCTTGTTAAGACAAACTTGTGCACTCTTATTTGCAGACAGCTAAACCTCAGACATGTAGGATGGTGCAAAAATTGAGAGATGGGATGAGAGGGAGAAAGGGAAAGATGGTGAATTTGGATCCTCATCCAAATGGTGTTCATTATATAAAACAAGGACAAAAAGGAAGCTGAAAAATGCAGATTCGTTTTTAGCGGACTCACTTGTTTGTCTTTAACAAGGGAGAGAGCTTCAGGCTTTTTCTTCTCTCTTCTCAGTAATTTTTATGCACATATAAACAGTTCTTGAGAAAATGCCTAAGTGCACTGTATTCCCACAGGTATCACTGGATCTTCAGATTTATGAATAATGTGATTAATAAATCACTCCACAAAGATAAGACAGTTTTTTTCTTAGCAACAAAAAAATATTAGACTGAAAAGTAAATAAGGAAAGCAACATATTGTAGAATGATAGACTAGTTTTGGATGGAAGGGGCCTTTAAAAGTCAACCAGTCCAATCCCCATGGCACAAACAGGGATGTCATCAATCCACTCAGTTGCTCAGAGCCCTGTCCAGCCTGACCTTGAATATTTCTGGGGATGGGGCATAATCCACCTCTCTGGGCAATCTGTTCCCATGTTTCATCATCCTCATTGTGAAAAATTTCTTCATACATCTAAATCTACTTTCTTCTGCTTTAAAGCCATTACCCCTTTTCCTACCATAGCAGGCCCTGCTAAAACATTTATCCCCATCTGTCCTATAGACCTCCTTTAAGTACTGAAGGGCTGCATGATAGAAATGATATTGGTATGTAATTTTTTATGTTTATTATTTTGGTCAAAATGGAACTTTGATTTCTAGTATATGTCTGTTTTTTCGGAAAAAGTTTTAAATATTTGGCATTACTATAGTCTTTTGCACTCTGTGTTGGAGTATAAATAGTCAAATAAGATCTCCTGACAAAGTTATTACTTATTTGTTATCCCCTGTAAATACATGGTATTCAAGTTGTCATCATATTGATATAGCTACACACACAATGAAGCATAACAAAAACATGTGAAACAAAAACTGTTCTTGAATTTAGTGACTCAGTGCCATTAATTTTGACATTAACATTGCACTGTTTTGACTTGTTTCCACAATTGCTTACATGTTTCTAAAGCTATAATTCAAGTTTTTCTAAAGAATAGTTCTAACATATGAAAAAAATTACCACATGTAATTACAGTAATGTAGCTGTAAAGCCTCCCACAAGGATTTTGTATGATTACACAACTTTAGATGAAGAAGGAAGGGATTGGAAGACATGATCAGAATTATCAGAATCAATTATATTGTATTTGTCATTTCTTTCTGTTACTTCTCTTTTTTTTTTTTTTTTTTTTTTAATTAACATGGTGGTTCTAAGAATGAGCTGGTACCTTTATTTACCTACCTATACATTTTCCTTATCATGAAAATTAGGTCACTATGCTATAGTGAAATGCTATAGAAAAACTCTAGAAGCTGACTGAATGAGTACTCAGGCTTACAAAAAAAATAAAAATAGAGATATATAGATTAAGTATAAATTAGCAAAATTAAAGCAAAATAACCTCCCTCCAGCTCTGTTATGTAGAATGATAGAAAATGGAATTTTTGAGCACATCCAGTTGCTGTCTCACTCATCAGCCATCTGAGAGAACAAGCTGTAACTTCTGATTAAGTAAAAAACAGAAAGTGACCATCCCTAAGTAGAATATTTGATAATTTTTTTTAAGAATACTTATTTCTGTATTGCACAACACCAAAAAAAAAGAGATCAAGTCTTGTAAGTCACAAATATGCATGAATGATTACTGAGACAATTCCTCAGTGAGATAAAATTGAAAATTAAAAAAAAATTCAAATTGGCACCCACAGTTATCAAGTATCCATCTTACAATGAGGGAGGTCACTTCAAAAACAGAGAGTGTTTTATCCCAAGCTTCACTTCTGTAGTACAATTGGGAAGAAGCCAGAGGTAAAGCAGTAAACCACACCCCTGGCAAAAAAAAGGGAAAGCTAGAATGTCAGGACTGCAGTGTCAGGGGGAAAACAGCTGTTACTGAAAAGTGTTTTGTCTGCTTTTCTATTGCCTTGAATATTTTGCATTTCTTCCTCCTTTCTCCACCACATGTAAGGTATCACAGAAGGAAAACAAAGAGACACTGTAGATCTTTTCCTTCAAAGTCATAGCAGGCAAAGGTAAAGTTTTTCTCTGATTATATAAAGCAAATACAGTGTGTACAGGTGGACATACAGAAAAAAATATGCTGCCTTTTAGCATGAAAATCTTGCAGATAGGACATCTGTCAAATATAGGAAACATTCCACATGACACATTTTAATTGCCTTCACAAGCAGATTCAGAGACCTCTAAAATGTTGATTATGTCTGTTTGAAGATGGCATCCTTAGGTGCTGTCCTCCTCTTTATCTGTCCTGCCATCAATCCTTGATTTTTACCCATTATTTCCTTTAAAATATGACAAAACAGAAATGTGTGATATATGACTCTATAAATTGCAGCTTTCCCCCCAATGTCCCAGTTTTGGCTGGGACAGAGTTAATATTCTGCCCAGTGGCTGGTACAGGGCTGTGGTTTGGGTGCAGTGACATTAATATGGATAACAAGCTGATGTTTCGGTTGTTGCTAAGTCGTGCTTACTCCAAGTCAAGGACTTTTCATCTCCCATTCTCTGCCAGAGAGGCAGTGCTTGAGAGGCTGGGAGGGAGATTGGACAAACCAGCCAAAGGGATGTTGCATAGCTTGGAATGCCATGCCCAGTGTACCAGCTGGGGGGAGCTGGCCAGGAGGCACTGGCCACTGCCTGGGAACGGGCTGGGCATCAGTCAGAGGGCAATGAGCAGTTGTTTTGTGCATCACTTGTCCTTCTTGGGTTTTATTTCTTTCTTTTTGTTCCTCCCCTTTTCATTATTACTATACATTATTATTATTATCATTATTATTATTATAATTATTATCACTTATTTCAATTATTAAGCTGTTCTTATGTCAAACCATGTGTCTAGAAGGTTTTTCCAATTTTTATCCCCATCCCAGTGCTGGGGTCAGGGGGTGAACAAGCAGCTGCATGAGATGTAGTTGCCAGCTGGAGTTAAACCATAACACTTGATTATAAAAGAATATAAGAGGAAAAATTATTAGCAGAAGATTGAAAGCAGAAGATTCTAGTGCATATATTTTTTAGTGCACACATTTTCTTTATTTTAACAGCCTATTTATGAGTTATCCTGGATATTCATTCTCTAGAAGTTAAAAATCCCTTTAGATCTAGACCAAAAGGGTGCTGCAAACTGCTAACTGATAAGAATCAGGCAACATGGCTTTCTGAACTGTTTTATTCATGTCAAATACATGGGGAATCATTGATTTTATAGTTTTCATTCATTCTTTTTCCTTCCAGAAATGCAGATGTTTTCTATAACTAAAACTTATACATAAAATTATTTTCAATTTGTTTCAAAACCACCGGCATATAAGAAATGAATAATATTTTATTCTTCAATAGCAGTACAATAGCTCTTGCTTCATACAAGAATTTTAAAATGTGAAAATAGGAACGCACAAATTGCTTAAATCTAGACAGAAGGCTGGAAATCAAGCTCTTAAGTTCTTGTAAAATTGGAAGATTGTACTCATTAGGTTCTTGAATTTTGAACTGATTGAAATATTCAGTGGTATGAGAAACAAGCTGGTTTCTGATTGCAGGAATTTTGCCTACAACTGTAAAAATCCTAAATTAGAGATATATATCACATGTATGGAATAGCATCTGCATCAAGCTTCAATTATGCAACCTAACTGGCCTTTTTCAGGACTTCTAGAAGTATTTATTTTGAAAGTTTCTTGGACAGATTGATTAGAATCAAGAGTACCTCCATAAACTGCCAATTTCTAATATACTTCCTAGGAGTGTGCAACATTTCTATGTCTGAGATATTAGGGGTTCTATTCACAATGATTGGACTTTTCAATCAGTCAGAGGAACTTCATAATAATGCTGTATTTGAATCTTATGGAGATACTCTGAATTGTAAACCACTAGAGATATCTAAATTTAGCCTGATGAATTCCATCCCAAGAGAATCAGTGCTATTACATAAACCCACAGGTTTGTTTCAGAGTGAATAGAAGAGGTAGGAACTTTAGGCTTTCAGTCAGAAATTCTGTTCAATTCTCATATAAATTTATTTCTTTTGCTGAGTGTTTGGTGTAGAGATTTTGGAACTGATCTATGTTACTTTTAATACAAGCTCTTGACACCTGCTTGGGATTATATGTCATTTAATGCCAGTTCCACACTGAAGCACAGTGAAAAAGGATAACAGGTAACACGTAGAAATTTCTTGAAGATGTAGCTGACACCTTTAAGTTTGCACATTATCATTTAGTTCCTGAAGGGTGAAAGAAGATAGAACTTGCATTTAACGTTCTGTCTGAAGTGCATTCCTACCATGTAATGTATTTGGACATTTTGCTCAATAATTCTTAGAAACGTTGCAATTCACAACTAAATCCCAGTATCAGTTTTTGGAGATTGAATGGAGGCTATAACAAGGGCTTAGCTTGCTCTACTGGGTGATCTTGCAATTTAAAAATATCCAAGCACAACATGAAATTCCTACCTTCATGTAGTAATAATGTAGATCTTGATGTGATCATCTCTAATATATTTCATTATTTCACTATCATCTTCACTAAACACTGTATCTTTCTCTTGTTCCCTTTTTTTTTAATTCAGTTCAAATAATATATGTTGCTACGCAAAAATTTTGTACTTTTTATTTTTCTCTCCGTCTGCTAATCCTCTTGTTTTGAATAGGATAGTTTTCAATATTTATTTCTGAGTAGAAATACTTGAGTTTTGAAGCTGTACATTGCTTTATTTTGGTGACTAGTTCTTTTTTGGTCTTTGTTGTTTATCAGTACAATTTCTGAGGATGATAACTAAATGCTAACAGCTTTCAGCAGTGGCATTTTAATGGAGGAACCTCAGTGTAAAAAGTACATTTAGTAAATACTTGTTATTAATTTAAAAAAAAAGTGCCCTCTCTTCTTTCAGTTATTAAAAATATTATGATTGAAACCCCAAAGTCGTGCTCTTCCTCTGCACTAGTTTAGAGAAGGATCTAGTTTAGTTCAGATGCATGGACAAATAGATTCTCAGACAACACTGCAGCTCAAATTCAGCCCCACTCTTCTTTCTCCCTCGTGCATATTGCTCTTTAATTCAGTAAATAACAGTCTGATGGCTTTCTGTTGCTGTTTTATTCTTCAAACACAATAATCTATGTGTGCATATTGCCTAGGATTAGAAAATCTCCTGTCAACGCTAATGTAAGGAAGTGCAGTCTGTTTGCAGATACCTTACAGTTTCAGGAAAGGTTTGGTCTGCCCTTACAGTACTGATGTCTCACTTCATTTTTAAGTAAAGAATAATTTTATAACACATCAGAGATTACGTGTTTATGCCAGGTAATAGCTACAGTTTTTATTACATGTATACCACTCCTCTTTTCATTTAAACCAAAAATTCTTGAGTGTCATTTAAAACTAATTTCCATTGGATTAAGGCTTCTCCTGACAAGAATTCCACTCTTCATGCAGATCCCTGCTCCTATTTTTGAGCATGAGAGTATTTGTTGGTCACATCACCAATCTGGAGATAGAAATATATCCTGGATTTATTCCTTTGCACACTGTAGTAGAAAGACAAAAGCAAATTGTTCCTGGCAGCTGTAGTTTCAGGAAACAGAGGTTTTTGTAAAGTTGCATATTTATAATGGTGTGTCAGCTGGCCAGAGGGTCTGCTAGTCGTGTTTGTTTTTGTGGTCTGATCCTGTCACAAAAAAGTACAGAAAAGCTCATATTGATTGAGAAGGAGTTAACTTGCTGCTATAATGACTCTGCTGACTAAATGGCTGCAAGTTAAATTATCAGAAGTAATTGCAAAGAATGAAGGAGGAAAAAACAGTGGGAAAACAGGATCCAGTGAGAGCTCTCCTACAAAGTGCACCTAAGAGTTTTTGTAAGAGTTACCCTCACTCAATGCCAGAGCTCCCAGAGATACATTGATTTCCTTGTGAATTTCAATAGTCTCTAATCACAAAGAAATTATTCAGCTTGCCTCCGTGACTAACATAAAGATGTGGGAATAAAAGTAAAGCACTATATACACTGATAAAATTCAGTCAAATTTTTAAATTGCTCTTGGGCCTGTAAACTAATAAGATATAGTGACCCACTTAAGCAGCTTGTAGGAGAAAAAATCCTGCATAAAGTCAGCGAAACCCCCTTTCTTTGCTGAGATCATAGCTGTAGTGTGCTAAGCCTGCTTTTTTTCAGCAGCACTGTCTTCTTTAAATGCATGGAGTTAAATCACCTAGTTTACCAGCTGTGAAAATGTTTCACTGAAAGATTTGATTGTATTTGGACAGTTTATATTTAAGTGCTGAACAAATTATACATTTTTTTTTTAAAGTATGATTGCACATGTGCCTCAATACACTTCAAAACACAAGAAAAAGAGACTAGGAGCCTTATGTGTTCAAGATAAATTAAATATATGGTTAGTGCAAATACCAAAGACAAATTAATTTTCATGTAAAATCCAATTTTTTTTCAATGCGTGCTTCTTTGTGGTACTAGGGAAACTATAACCATGGAACTGTTATGCCTATCATTAATACATACTGAAAAATTCCACAATGAGCTGGATTTATGGCCAGAATATGGGTATAGCTGTGAAAATAATCACTGTACGATAGTTTGAGACAAAATGAAAAAAAAAAAAAAAGGTGTTGCATAGGTAAAAAAATCCCCAAAACATGACTCTCAGGTGAAAGAAACCCTGCTTTTCCCCTTCTGTATCCAAAGCTTCTAGGAAGACTGGGATTAATTGCCAAGATAATTTTTTTCTGAATGCCAATGCAGGTAAATGCTGTAGCACAGGGCTACAAACAGATGTTAAATCCATTTAAGGGTATGCAGCAAATGTGATTGCTCAAGGCCTGAACTTTGCACAGGTTTCATAGAGATGTTAGGTGGAAGCCCAAGGAGCACATGCCAGCTAGTCAGGAGTTGCAGTAGCTATTAGTAAGACCTCAGTCTTTACAAATGAGTGACAGAGGAATGACAGATGAGCACTGGGGGGTTGTATTTGCAGGACAGATCAAATGGTCCCTCAGTGAATTTGAGGGTGACAATTATGCAGGATCTTGACTTTGAGGAGCATTTCGAAAAGGAAGAGGGGAAAACTCCATAAGTGATTTAGGTGCCTAAAGTAAGCACTGTAGTATCTCAGCTTGCCAGTAAGAAAGAATCTCTTCTTTATTCATACAGTAAATATCATCTGGAAAAAATGTCCACAAAGGCCTTGTAAACACAGCAGTGCTTTCCAGATGCTAAGTTACAAGCTGAGATAACCCAAGAACTGCACAAGGAGTTTAAAGACGTGTGAAATACATGCAACTTCTTTAAAGTTCATTAAGGTAGTAGCACATGAGATAAGCTGCTGATGTTCATAGAACACACACAACCTCTCAAAAGTTGTATCTTGTTCTGCAGTATATGGTCTAGCAGCACCTTCTTTAAACAATGTTTTAAGGGTTATATCTTTTACTTGGCACACAGAGAATGAAGCACAAAAATTCCATTAACAATAATAGAAGCTGTGTGTCTAATTTCTCATTAACAGTTCTGATTAGTGTACACTCTTTAGTGCTAACACATGGGTTTGGTGCAGCCTCCTCTTTCTTTAATTACAAAATGCTCTCCAAACCTATAAAACCTTTACACCTATAAAGTGCTGTACTTTTAAAAATAATTCCCACATAGATTATGTAATTTAATTTTTTTTTCCCTTGACTGGCATTAAATTATAGCTTTAGGTACTGCAAATGGATAATGTAAAGACTGATTTTGTGGGTGGCTGTGTACCAAAGCTTTGGTTACCTTTCTTGCACCTTAAGCACAAATTAATTTGCTTTGATCTGTTTTCTTCTAATTTTTTTTCTAAACTTTTTTATCATTTAAAATTCTGTTTCACATGACACAAAGACTAACATCTTTGAAGTGCAATTGTAAACCTCAGTGTGTACAGAGAGGTATACATGTATGATATCTATATCCCCTTGCCTTCAGCTATGTGTTTGAAAAATACTTATCTCATTTGGAAGAGGAAGGAGTACTTAGAGATCTAATACAGTCTCTCTTAGTCACCTATTATTTATGAGAACGCTTTAGGCAAGTGCTTTCAGACATGCTAGTCATATTTTTTGTATGTAGGCAATTTGACAGCAGCATTGCTTAGATAAGTGAGTGCAGTCTTCATTGCATGTATTGCTTTAGATGCAGGGAAAAGTAATAATTGCTTTGTCAAAAATCTTCTCACATGGGCCTTAGCCTTCTGTGTTCCATAGGGCCATTTATATGTTTAAATATTCCTGAAAACTTCACTTTGCTTGTTAAGTGAATCCCATGGATTATTAACAAGCATTTGCAATTGTAACTCCTATTTCATAATACTGACCTACCTTTTTACAGCTTACAATTTTAATATAGATGTGTGGAATAGTGATGATTATGAAATGGAGAACATCCAACTGAAAGTTAACCAGTCAATAAAAATATAAATGATGGTACTGAGCTTTCCTAAGAGAAGGAGTACATAACACTGAATGTCTTATTTTTATAACATCCACCAATGTCTTTTCAGATAAAAGGCTGAGAAAGGAATTAATGTGTCAAAAGACTATGTTTTGCAGCCAATAAAGCAACAAAGCATTTCTTCCTGGGTCAACCTTAGCCTATATAGTAGATAAAATTGCACTGACCTTTTATCTGTATTGATAAAGATTTCATTCAACAGAACCGATTTCTGACTTTTATACTTGAAAAAGTTGTATACTTCAACACCTTGGCAATCAGACCTTTTCAGCCCAGACAAAATACACAGGTAACTGGGGAAGATGTTAGAAACTCTCTTTGAAGATCAACAAAGGCACTTCAGACAGGCTTCTAAGGTTTTTATACTGCTGTGGTTTTATTCCAGTTGTTCTTCTCAACACTTTTTTTTTTCTTTTTTCAAAAATGGAAACAAATATAATAGGTTTATCAAGATTTGTGTACAACTTTGAAATCTGAAGTTGATCTGATTTTCTTTTTAGGGTCTGTATGGAAATGACTAAACATTAGTGTTTCTTATTCCTTAGATTTCTTTCTCAGGTTTTCAGATATTCTAAATGTATCAAAAGCATAATTAAATTGTGAACCAGAGAACAGCCAGATACTATCATCCATCAACTTGTCAGTGGATACCAAGCAGAAGCATAATCTATTTTATGTGCTGCTAGCTTCTCTCTTGTCAGTCCAGTGCCTACATACCCTATATACTAATGAATCAGATAAAGCCCTTGATTTTATGAGAGCACATAATCCTTTCTATACACTTAAAGAATACATTTTTATAGTATGTGGATTGTTTGGCTTCCAAGCAATATTTAGTAGATGTCATCATATGCACTGGATTAATATCTAGGAAGCTCTATTTCTATTTCTGCCTTCATCTCTTATTCACATGAGTGCTTTAGATATAGAACTGAACTACTGAATATTTCAGCTTCCCATCTTTAAAAAATGAGAATAATTTTGGAAAACATTTGCTACAGTAATTTAGTGTCCGTGGATTTGATCTGCCATAGAAGTGCTAGATATTAAGCATGGTTTCACCTCAAGAAAATGAGACTGGGGCAATTACTTTCTAAGAATATTGTTTTCAGTAAAGTGCTGCAATGTAGACTCCTGAAATGTAGAAGTGGTTTTGGTCACTTAAGTGGAGGTTTTTTCCTTAGTCTTTCCTGTCTCAGTCAAACAGTAATTGCTGCTGAGTTACTGAAAATCTGGCAGTAAAAAAAAATCCAAGCTGTTCTCCTGATTCCCTTGTTTGAAATGTTGACAAATTAATTTGGAAAAAAAGATTTTTTTTACTAGGTTAGTTATAATTGTCTCAAATGACTGTCATATTCTGAGATTTGTCTGGGCTTAGGTCATTTAATACTTATGTCCATAGGTACTGGTTGATGAAGAATACTCTAGGTTGAAACTTAACTTGATATATGCAATGGCAAATTGTGTTAAAAAACATTTTATTAAGCTAGGACTTTAAAAAAGTCAGATCCTCAGCATAAAAATATTATGTAAATCAGGTCAATTTTTTCCAAGCAGTGAAAAATAATGTCAGAAAATACATATTTTAGCATAAATTATTTAGTGAAAAGTTCACTTCTTTTATAGTAGTGTGCCTGAAGCATTCGAATATGGGCATTTTGTCTGGTCATCATTAACACATGCCATAAGAGATTTCACTTCCTTCCAGACAATATCTTCAAGACTTTTGCCATTCAATATGGGGTTTTTTAGTAACACAACTCTTCTTCCATTATTCTCTCTGTCAATATTCAGGTATTTTCTTGCAACTTATATCAACTAAATGTATTGACAATTATATTTTAAAGTGTTTTTAAATTGTTTAGAAATTTTAAAATTGTAAAAGCACTGTAAGTCTTTTTAGAAGAAGAGGAAGAGACAAAGCAAAGGATCACTGAAGGATTGCAGAGAAAATGCCTATTCTTTCTGTTGTTTCCAAAAAGAAACAGTCTTGCATATTCCAACTTCTTTATTTCTTAAAAAATGTGAAATTAAAAGTATTTATTTTCTCTACATAAGTAGAGAAAACTTATGAAAGCAAATTTTGAAACTCTAAACTGCATGCATACTTGGATCTGGGAAGTTAGTTTTTAGTTACAGCTGAAGAATTCAATTGACAATTTTAGCTTACCAGCAAACTTTAAAAATAAAGCTTGGGGGAAAAAATATTCCTTAAATTCTTTGAAGTTTTGTACATAAGCAAGAAGAAAAATCCTCCCAAACAAAAAAGAATTAACAAATTAACATCATTTATGCATAATATAAGTGCTGGAACAGACCATGCAAAGTCATCTAGTCTACTTCTGTACTCTAGGCTAGAGTGTGATAGGACACTTATTCCTGACACTTGTTTCCTGAATTTTTGCATTATGACAACACCATCACCACCACAATCCCTTCTTAAGTGTTCATGGACAATATATTTCAATCCACACACTGGTTTCTTTTACTAGTTTTTGTTTGAATCTTTGCTGCCACTCAATTTCTTATTATTGTAGCTGTTCCTTCTTCTATCACCTCTGGACATAGAAAAAAATATTTCCTTATTTTTGGCAAGAATTTTTTACATCCTTGAGCTTTACTATCCTATCTTCGTCTTTCTGTGACTGAGCAAATTCAGTTGTTTCAGACTTGGTTAGCAGATAAGACATTTGGTCTGATCATTCTTATTATTGTCCTTTAGCTGGTATCTATCTTTCTCTTGAATTGCAGTGCCTAAACTGTCCTGCATTTCAGGTCTTACCCATCTTGAGACTATCAGCAAGGTGAATTCACGTGGTGTGCAAGATGCATTCCTGTTGAACCAAACCAGTATGGTGTATGCATGCTTCACAAAAGTGTGGTTTTTTTTACCCAGGAGAAGACCTACTTAACAATCTCTTTTATTGTGTCTTGTAGTGACATAGTTGATTTTTCCATATAGATCATCTTGCATTTCTCTCTTTTAAAAAATTCCTCGAATTTTAAATATACTTTTCAGGTCTAATCCTCTCTTCCAGTGTATCTGAAATATCTATGCACCTGGTTTCCATCTGCTGTCTTAACAAGAACTTTCAATTCCCAATCATAAATGCGGTTAATAATAATATTTTTAAAAGCAGACCTAAATTGAAACCAGAGCATGTCAGCAAGTCTATGATATATCCTTCCACATCCATAAGAGACTACTGATACTTAGTAAATATGGTCATCTTGTCAGCTTTATATCTACCCATACAGCTACCTTATTTTTTGTCTCTTTCCTATTAAACTTCCATTTATTCCCATTCTATATACACTTTTTTCTTTTTTTCTTATGAGAATCTGTTATTTCATTAAATCATTACCTTAATTATTCTTCGTTTGCATGTCAGCATCAGATTAATCACTGCTGTCTTCTTGATAAAGCCTCTGATTATGTTCCACTCTTTCTTCTTTTTGGGCCCATTTCCTAGCTCATGTACCTTTTACTTTAAAGACTGAGGGGACAATAGAGCATATTAGAAGGGCAGTATGGAACTGCAGAATCAGTCATAGAAAAGCTGTTTGGAAGGGACCCCCAAAGATCTCCTCATGTACCTGCTCCGAGCAGGAGCGTCCCTGCGCTGGGGCAGATGAGTCACAGCTTTATCTGCCTAAGGCTTGGAAACCACCCAAGATGCAGGTTCCACAGCCTTTCTGGGCTGTCTGTTCCACATGTTTCTATGTAAATGTGTGCTTATGGGGTTGTGGGTTACCTCCTGATGTCCAACCTGAGACTCCGAGGCATAATTTTTTTGGCATTTTCCTCCGACACCAAAATGAGTTTGGCTTCAGCATCCTCCTTACTATGTTTTGGAAAGTGATAGGTAACTGTCTGTTACTGGCATTTTTGCTAGCAGGAATGACACACTGAAATAGAAACAATCACATTTCTATATGCTGCAACTGAATTTTATTTTAAAACCCCCTAAACAGACATTTTATAGTTTGTGTCCCTCCCATTGTATAAACCCAAAATATTTGACAAACTGAAAAATATTTCTGTTCCTTCCAGGGCAAAGAGGTAAATAAAAGCTGGGCCAAAAAATAATGTGAAAAATAATTGACTGGGAAAAATCTCTACCCTTCACTGAAAAATGATGCTTAAATTTTTGATTTTTTTTATTAAAAAGTTTCAAAGGTTATGACTTTATTTGTAATGGAATTCTCTTTTGGATGTCAGAGTGTGTTTTTTAAAGTAGGAGCAGATTAAATATAATTTCATAAACATATATAAGAATCTGCCAATATATCTGTGGCTAAGCCATAGAAAGATTGAAGTAAAAATAATGCTGTATTTAGATGTCTGAAATTCAAGTTTCTGCCATTGTGATTAAAAAAAATCATAAAATACATTATGATAAATAGCACAGTGGATTTTATTTGGCTATAGTAGTAAAGCATAAGAGTGTATATCTGCAAGCTAAAAATTAAAATCTAAAAATAAAGCTAGTAGGATATTAATATTTATATTGAACTTAGTGGCAGAAAAAAATGCCCTGAGCAAATTTCCTGCTAAAACATTGATGTAGTAAAATACCTTCAAGTTAGGATCTCAGACAGTACTTTGAGTCTATGCTTAATGATATTAAATGTAAAAGAGTAAATTATGTACAAACCTGTAAAAAGATAAAAATTCTGAAGTGTATTGTAGCTCTCTGTGTGATGTAAATCAGGAGAACAGTAGACATAATTCAGTTTAAAAAGAGTGAAGAAAAAGCAGAACAACTTTTTTAAGTTAGATAAATATTTTTGTTAGATTTTGCAGAAATTTTTACGCTTTGTTTTTCAAATGTAGTAGGTAAAATAAAATAGTATTTCAAATTTTCACTTACTTTTGTGTTTCTCTGAATACTTTATATGCTGCCTACACACAAAAGGACCACTTCACTTTAAGGATAAGCTGATGGTGAAGCAAAACATTTTTCAAGAATACACAGCTATGCTATGCAATGTGAAGTGTAAAATATTTAAATTATATTGTGAGAAAGAAGCTGCTGATGGCTATTTTAACTTTGGAAAGCCACTACAGGACCTTTGAACACATTAAAAATCATGTATAGCAAATGGAAAACCATTGTGAAAAATTAGAGAGGAGCAGAAATTTGGCCATGGCAGATGGAGCTAAATGAATGAAGCATGGGTTCTAATGTCTGATGATAGAGTATAGTTGAAGAGAAATTCGTAATAAATCACACCTTCTTAGAGTGAGAGTAATTAATCATTGTAATGGTTTATTGAATAAAGTAGTAAATTCATCACTTGGAGTCTTTACCAACAACACAATTTTTTTCTGAAGCTACCCACCAAGATGCTGAGCTTGATAGAATTTACTTATGTAGTAGAGTATTTCCCACCAGTGGAAAACTTACGAACTAGACATTTGTTGTGTAAAAGGTGAGCCTAAATGACTCTAGGATACTTCCATTTTCATTCTGTTATTCCAAGTGGTTTCATCTGATATTAAGGTAAAAATCTGAAGGGTGGCAGGGTTGGTGGTTATCACTTACTTGAGTCTTTTCTTGGAATTACACTTACTTATGAACACTCAAGTATTTTATTGTTTCATATGTTGCCTAATTTATGTGGAGTGTTTTTCCATGATTATTACATTCATTGCTTACATTCTTATGAATGTTCATCCTTACAGTAAGTCATCTAACTGGTGTACCTCCACTTTCTATGTCCATATGTTCTTTGTCCTTTTCTTGTGTTTCAGATCGATGATAACTATGTCTTCCTGGCTAACTAAAATTTGTGCTTGTTTTGGAGTATGACTCAATTCTTTCATGCCTTGTTAATTAGATAAATGTTTTTATGATTTTATTGGGTCATGGATAACACTGTTTGTGCTCCATGAAGGATTCTGGCAAGTTTCTGTATGATTTAGAATGAAAATTTGAGATACTGATATTTTACCATATTTCATCCTGGATATTTTTTTCAGCTTAGAGCTGTGACAAATTCTCTACTTTTCTGTCATGGAAGTTCACATACACATTCACAGAGTGGCTGCTCATTTGCCTTGTCATGCAAATGCAAAATTTTATATTTTAACTCTGACAGATGTCGAAGATCACTTACTTCCTCAAGCTTGCAGCCTGAACAATTTAAGCACAAAGTGCAACGACAGATCCTATCAACCACTTGGTTGAAGCAGAGTTCTGCATGATCAGTCCTTGTGGGGACCCAAAAATATTTCATGGTAGAATTTCTTTTTCACATAAAAAAATCTTGTCACACAGTCCTTTGCTATTCTTCTTTCCTCCTGTTTTTCTTTTGTTCTTCTGTTCTCCTGTTCTTTTTATTATCCACTGCTACAGCCTTTTTTTTTTTTGGTCCAGATTTCTCCTCTGCAGTGTACTCTATCTTCAAATAAGAGAACCATAAGATAAAGCTGTAGAGCCCTAAAAAACAGCACTTGAAAATAACCTGAGATTTTCTCAGACCCTAGTGGCCATTCAAACACGAAACAGTGCTGAGAGCCCCTGTCAGATGTGATCCTGGCTTTCTGATGAAACAAACAATTCTAATTTCCCTTTGACACCTCTGGGTCAGAAAGCCCTGGTCACAGAATGTCAGCAAATGGCACAGACAGTCCTCTGTAGCTGAAAGAATTTTTCTATCTGAGCCATTGACAATCAATCAGTAGTAAAGGGGCTCAGCTCAATTTACCACATCTTCTAATGCAGGCTACTTCATTATCCAAATTAATCTTGTTCTGTAGCACAGGACAGATGTAGATATATAGATGGATCTTACTAAGTGAGAATATCAGTCTGGTGCAGAAAGGTGCCTATTAGCCTCAGCAAGAGTCTTATATTTGCTGGGCTAAATAAGCCATGTTCTTTGCCTTATCTTCCCACACGCTGCTTTCCCACCAACCTTAAGTTATTGGTATTCTCCACTAGAGTAATGTGGATTTTCTTCCCTTTACAAGATTCCATATATCCTCCTGTTATGAGCTTGTAGTTATAATTTCTATCCTGAAGTGTAAAAAGGTACTGGTTTATTTGTTGTCCCAATAGCAACATATACTGTTTTGTTTTTTTTTTATCAAACTCCTTTAGCTAAGATGGTTGTTCACATTCTCAAAGTAAAGTTATTCTTGATGTCTATATAACATTTATAGACCAAGTATTGGCTGAAGTCTGTAATGAAATGTACAAAATAAGAAAATAATTTAGTTACCTCTTTTTATTTCCAACTATGGCTATGGCTTTCCTAAACATGTTTTGAAGACTGTTGTTTGTCCAGTAGATACTCAGAGCTCTCTCAGCCTTGAGTTGTGTCTGTCTGTGGTACACAGAGCTCATGCAGCACTTGATAAATTGATCCTGTAATTGTGACTTAGATAAAAAATTAGAAGAAAGGAGTAATTACGGAGTAAGAAACTTAATGGTTACTGAACATATGGGAAGTACTGCTGGGAATTTCAAAGACCTGTGGGATGGTGGTGGCCAAAAGACAGAGAAGGCATTGTATTCACTTGGTACACTGCAAGATATGTTGTTCATGTGTTGATTAACTTCTCATGATCTTCCTCCCATTCTTGTAGAGTTCCGGTTAGAATTTCTCTCTTACATCCTGCTTTTGAGAAGAAACTGAAGTGTTAGTGGCCATGCTTTGCTTCAAGTGTCTGTATGCCTCCAGAGAGGGCCATAAGGGCTGTGACAAATCTACCTGTCAATCCCACATCCCAATGAACTCTAGTATAATAATAATAATCTTGCTTTAGGTTACATCAGCCCACAGTTTATTCTTTTCTGATGTATTTGTAAATGCTGAGTTGAAAATTCATACTGTGCTCTGAATTTGGAAAAAAAGTTTGGCATTATTCTACATGAATACTGTGCACTTGGATTCTTCAGACAGCTTCCAAACACCAATGTATTAAATCCTGCTGTAATATTAAAAGTTTAAATGTGAAGGCCGGATTCTGCAATTCTGTCTAATATGTCTTCAGCAAGCAATCAGATGGTCATTGCAGGGTTGTAGGACTTGGCCTATACTTACAAAATATCTCTATCGAGCCATGATACTGTTAAGAGTTATTAGAAAATATTGCTGAGGATATTAATATCTAATTATACTAAACTGATTTGTAATTAACTCCACAGGAGCACAAGAATAATGCTTGCAGAATTAATTAGGACAACATTAAATAGAAGACATTTTTCTATTTGTTTGGTTTAAGAAATCAATGTGGTTATTTTGGAAGGTTTCACTGGTTTTTTGTCTTTTTGAGCTTCACAGGCATGCAGGTTCCTATGTAAGAAAGTATTTTCTTTTTTAACCTACCCATTTTACTTATGCTCCAATTTGGAACCAAACAAGTATAAGGATTGCAAGTCAGGATTTATTCTTCACCTTAATTAAAGATTCTCGTAGTCCCTCAATAAATGTCCCTTAATTTGTCCTATGTAAGATAATGACCGTTTAGGACCTTGGCAAGCCTAAAGGGTTTTTTGAGCTGTTCTTTTGGGCTACTTAGCTTGATATAAATGCAGTTAGGCATGACCTCATTTACCTCTCATGGAAATAGATAATAGTGGCAAGATGTCAGTCCTTTATTTAGCTGTTTTAATGCCAAGTTTTACTTTTTTTTTTTCCTCTTCACTGCTGACCTTCAGGATATGCTGCAAAGCCCTACCTGTTTGCCAAGTTTTCCATAAGGGTTGAAGAAAGAACTTTTAAGAAAGGAGTGGGAAAGATCTCCATTCCTGTGGATTAGGAAGGGCTTAATTGGTGTTGTCTCACCTCCTTAGCTGCAGCTGGAGGGATCACAGCACACAGAAGAGGATAGACATTTAAGAGGCACTTCAAGACACCGCTATGTTTTTTAAGTCCCTTATTGCTTGTCTCGTTTTTCTCAGGCCCCATGAATTTCAAGGGATGTGCACAGATGCCCTTGCTGTCTTCCAGGGCCACCAATAAATTCTCACTTTAGGGTTGCTTAGTTGCAGCTGTACAGAGAAAATAGCTGTAGAACATCCCAAGGTCTTTGCCCCGTGATGAATTTACATACACTTCATTTTGTAAAATGTGTTTTAACACCTGTTCATTAACTCAAGTCATTTCAATAGAGTCTTTCCTGTAAAAATTACTTATCTGTATTACTATAGTGCACAAAAGTCTAATCTTCACAGGTCCTCACTGGAATAAATTGTTCTTCAAGTACTGAGTTAGGTGTAATCCTCACATGAAGGATTTCCCTCTCAAATAAATTCCATTTTTATTTAAATGTGGAACACTCTTCTGCTATCTAAGCCTGAATCCTCTCTATGTTTCTTTGCTATTTGGCAGCAGACTTTTTGTTCACACTTCTGTGTTCGAGAGGTGCACAGATCAGATGTTTCCTTCATCTCTGCTTTCTTTGATAGGAAAGAGAGGAGTTGTTTCCAGGCTCCACAGCTTTGCACTGAGATACAGCTGCCTCAAGCTAATTTTGGCTGCTTAAAAACACTTTGTCCATTTTTTTCTAAAAGCTCCTGAGATTTAAACCTACTATCTCCATAGTCCCAGGCTGCTTGGCTCCCTTGCTTCTGTAGAAGAGATAGCCATTAAATCTGGTTTTAATGCAAATTGCCCAGCAAGAAGAAGGAAGCACAGAAAAAGTGGAGTAGACCAGATAAAGTGTGATTGTTGTGTCATGTCTTTTCATGAGCTTTTGAACATGTTTCTAGCCTGCTGGCTTCAGCTTTTCTTATGGAGAACTTAATCCTTGGTACTTTTAAGAAACTGTTTCTAGTGTACAACCATATTTCCCTTCTTCTCAAGGGATGCTTTCATTTCCAAGCTGATCAAGCCCCAGTTAGAAAATCACACAAACTGTCTCAAACTGAATGGTAGTAGCAGGTAGCATAACTTTTGTTTACTTTTGGCAACTTTTAGCATAACTTTTATCACAGATTTTAAATTATACCTCAAAAGAAAGGTGGTAGCATTTGCCATTCACAGATGTCAGACATTCTGAAGTAGTAGCCTGCAGCAGGGAGTTGTCAGAGTAGAGCTTCATCCAGTTTACTAATACAGTTTGCTGACTACATAAGCTGCAACAGCATGAACCAGCTAATGTGGTACATTTGTATGTTCCCCAGAGGAAAAGTTTTTAGGGTGCTAGATATAACATCTAAAAAGAATAATTGCTTTCAATTACTGAGTCCCCATTTATTCCTCCATTAGCAAAGTCACTGCTTGTGTGACATTTATAGCATGATCTATTAATGAGGTTAGGAGTGTGCACAGATATAAATTTGTGCACATTACACACACATCTCTGTGTTAGAATGCATACACATTGATGAAGGTTCTCTCTGTGTATGAAGGTAGAAGGTGGGAGCACAGGAGGTACAGAAAAAAGCCCTTCTCTTGCCCACTGTGCTGCCCATCTGCAGTACCTGACAACTGCATCACCTGCAGAGAACACATTTGGCCTAGATTAGAGATGAGCACCTAGTCCAGGGAGAGGCCACAAAGATAACTTAGGGCCTGAAGTACATTTCCTATGAGGGAAGGCTGAGACATCTGGAACTGTTCAATCTGAAGATGAGAAGGCTCAGGGAGCACCTTACCAATTTATAAATATGTCTAAAGGGAGGGTGCAAAGAAGACAGAGCCATTTTTCAGCGGTGACTGGTGGCAGGACCAGAGGCACTGGGTACAAACTGAAACACAGGAGATTCCCTGTGAAAATCAGGAAACACTTTTTCTCTGGGAGGGTGGCACTGGCACAGATTGTCCAAAGAGGCTGTGGATTCTCCCTCCTTGTGGGCCACCTGGAGATGGTCCTGGGTATCTGTTATATCTGTGAGGTTGGACTGGGCTGACCTCCAGGGGTCCTTTCCAACCTAAATCACATGTGATTTCTGTCATCTGGACTAAAGCTAAATTTTAGCAGAGTAATTGTTTAATGGAAGGCTGATTCTTCAGGTAACATCTTTTGAGTTGAGTGCAACCATTCACAGGTCTGTCCTTTACATAGATTTTATTTTTTATGTTTGTATATATTTTATTAATGTTTTTATGTAGTTGCAGAGTCAGAACCCCAGTGGTGGTGATACCAGCTCTGGGGGTTGCACTATCTGAGGTAATTTTGACCAGTTCTAGTTCTGCAAGTGATCTCCCTTCTGATCAGAGCATAATAATTCAGAACGGACATTGTGTTGCATTGGGAAGACCTCTTTTGGTACTTAGGTTATCAAGCTGAATGTTGCTTCAAAGAGAACTGTGTTTTGCACTGCTCTTAGTGGTGCTGGCATGGGGTGTGTTTGGCCACTAATTAATTTTTGTCTGGCTGGTCTGCTGTATGATATGCCCTTTTGTTTTTCTGGACTGCTTTCATCTTTTGTCCTTGCCAAAGTTTGTTACTTCTTTTGCTTACCTTCTCTAAGATAGCTGTTGTGTTACTTGGAATTATTTTACCCTGCAAATCTAAAAATAGTTTGAAAAATGTTTGGAGGAGATTTGAGACCTGCAATGAGTAGCAAATTGCAGGAAAGATGCTCTGTGGCCTATTTCCAGTTTAAAATGCTATTGCACAGTTGCATAACTGATGTGCTGAACTCAATTCTCTTGTCCACTTGTTTCCTCTGAGGCCTACGCTGATACATTGGTACAGGAAAAGAAACCTTCACTTTTTTAATATCGTAGTAATTTTAATGACCAAAAAAAAATATTACGGTAAGAACTTTGAAATAAAGCTGTAATTAAATTCTAAATATCATTCTTCAAGTTTCAGTCAACAAATTGTTTAGAAAAATATAGAAACCATTTTATTATTGCAGCAGCTGTGAAGTTTGACAAATTTTTTTGTCCTCTTACAGTAGCCAGATTACAATGTGGTAGCTGAAATTAAACAGCTATAATTCATGGAGAGTAGGATCAGATCTGAGTTAAATGTCACTGACATAGCACCCTGTAGTTACATGGAAGAAAAAAGTGTAAGCAAAATATTTGGGGTATGTATATGTATAATGAATTAAAAATGGTATTTTTGCTCTCTGATAATTACCCCAATTTGAAAAAAAATCTTTAAGCCTCTGGCAGAAGTCTTTTTCTGTTTTTCTTTCTTTTTCAATCCCTTTATTCTGTATTTTTTTATCACTTTCATATCTTTTTTTAATTACTCTTTATTTTCAGTAAATGTTTCCACACTTTCAACTAGGTCATCTGTGGCTCCTCTTACTCTGCTCCCACTGCCTCTTGCCTTCCACTGTTACTGCTGAAACCCATGCTTTGCAGACAGCAGTCTGCATTGTTCAGGTTCTCTGCAGCACTTGTGCTCAATCTTTTTTTAATGAAACCACTTCTTCCAAAATGCCTTTTTTAAACAGAGATTCAAGTCATCCTGGTAAAAGTGAAGCCAAGGGACATGGGGTCAAGAAAAGGGCTAATAGAGTTTTAAGTTATTTTCTGCAGTGTTAAGAGAAGGGTTGGTGCTTTAGAGAAGAGTATATAATTGCAGACATTTGCTTGTGGCTGCTGGAGATGTGAAAGTGAAAACAGGTTGACAGGAAAAGGGAAGTATGATGTTGCCTGCAGTCGGTAAGTGCAAGTATTTTTCTTCACAAAAGTTGGAGACACTACTCTAAAAGCTTATCTGATAATGGCTACTGTCAGCTGCAAACTATCCATTTACAAGGACCTCTTATCTGGTCTAAGGTAATTCCTAACATTCAGGTTTCTGAGCACTTTGTTCTCTGTGTTGCAATTTCTTAGGTGCAGAAGTATGAATTATCTGATTATGGAATTTAAAAAGTGATGGGACTGGGGAGGGAAAGAAGGGTAAAGGCTGAAACCAGATGAAGTAAATTATTATATACTATAAACCTGGTCAGATTTATTGAAGGCCCACTCAGCAAAGTCAATGACAAATGCCATTGCTAATCTGTACTAGAATTCCTGCTCTCCAAGGATGTAACTATTTCTCCAAACCTCTCATGCATTCTTTATTTCAAAAGTTTGATTCATTAAGTGATTTTCTAAATTTTGAAACTGATAACTGTTTATTCATCTCAGCCTGACCTGCCAGCAAATTGTTTCTTCTGCTTCCTTAACCTTTCTCTCATGGTCCTCCTGGAGCTGACATAGTAGCAGTACCCTCAGGCTCCTTAATGAAATTGAAGCACCTTGCCTCTAACTCAGGAAAAAATACTATTTTGGGAGAATTTTGATAGTTTGCTTAATTTTTACCTTAAAATAACAACACTTGTATATCTGTTGAGATTTTCTCAGTAATTACAGAACAAAACAAAACATAACAAACTAAAAAGCCAACATTTTCTGATCCAGAAAGAAATTAGAGAAAATTTTAAGATCTACTTGGAGAAAAGAACTAATCAAATATATATTTTAAGTTGACAACAGAAAATATTTTGTCCTTGCCCTCTTTATTAGTTTATTATTTTATTGAGGAAAATAACTGTTCTAAGAATAGTGGGCTGTTTAAGTGCTTTCATTTCCTTGAGTGTGCGTGTGCCAGTAAATGAGATGGACAAGAGACCACTCTCTGACTGGCTGGAAAAACACAGCTTAAACCTCTGCAGTTGGTTTTACCACCCAAAATGGAGCAGTCACATCTAAACTGCCTGTTGGAAATGAACCTTGTCCCAGGGTGACTCTCAAGCCTTGCTCTGGACTCTGGACTGAAGAGATCTTCCAGATGACCCAAGCTACATCTGCACTAGAGGTATAAAAGCAGGGACAGCTCTATTACAGAGTTTGAGCCCTGGCTGAGTTATTGGTGTAGACATAGATTCTATGGCACGCAGAACTTTTAGCAGGGACAACTGCAAATGATCTTCTTCCTTTTTCCCCCAGTACTTTTTTATCCTTCCAAACCAGTGCAGCAGTGATATGAAAGCAATTCCTTACAGTATTAGTTGTCTAAGTCCTGTTTCAGAACACTGTAATTATAAATTAATGTTATGGATGCCATAAGAAGACTTAATACATTTCATCTGAAATGCTATCCTGGTTCTCTTAAAAATGAATATATCCATCACTGGTCTGACAGTACAAAGCTGTTATCACAGCCCAAGTGATAACTTTTCCCAGTACCTTTTTGTGCATGTTTCTCAGGTATGGATTGCAAATGTGAAATCAGAGCTGTTTGTCTGGCTGGTATGCAGTATTGTCATGATCAAAATTCCTACTGGGCTGCAGAGAAGTACTTGTACAGTGATATGCTTATTTTTTTCAATACATTGATTTTCTGAGGTAAAAAGAAATTTCTTAGGTCTTTGTCCTTATGTCTGAGGACCAAAAATAGTGCTTAATAGAATTGTTTGCTTAGCAGAATGTATAATCTAGGCAAAAAATGTCTTACCTTGCTATTTCTGAACCTTGGTACACTTTTTCAAAACCATTAGATGGGTGAGAACTCATATACAGCTGTAGCCAATTGCTTTAACCTCTGCTTTTTAGAGTGTGTGTTCACCCAGAAATCCTAAATCATAAATGCAGGATGAGTGAGAACAAAACCAAAAAGCAGCTAATCTGTTGAAGGGAGGATGATTACTGTGTGAACAAAGGGTTGGAAGGAACCTTGAGACTGTCAAATTCAATTGCTATCTCCAAGCAAGGCCAGCTTCAAAGCTACATCAGGTTGTTCAGGGTCTTATCCTGTCAACTTTCCACACTCTTCAAGAACTGATGTTCCACAGCATCTCTGATCCATCTGTTTTAAGGCTGTCCAGATGTATGTCAGACCCTGGAATAACTCACAGTTATTCAGATACTAATATAGATCTTTCTTTGTGCACCAAGGGAGGCAAATTCTGTCTCTAAATATCCTTTAATGGACTAAATAGGAGAATGAGGTACTCAGATATCAAAAATATTTGGTTGTGATGCACTTTGTTTTTAACTGAAAAAAATAAAAATTTTCATAGGGAAAGAAATTTTCATTGTGATATAATTAAAACTTAGGGAATAATATTCATGCCTACAAAAGAAGATGATTTGTTTATAATTATCTTTATTAGAATAAGGCCGGTAATTTAAAAAAAGAACACTGCTATCAAAGAGAATATCATATTAAATTTCTCTTTTTTAAGGTTTTTCTAAAGAGAATGTATAAAAAACATACCTTCTTTTTTTTCCTCCTTAATATGGTGTTAATATCAAATAGTGATAATGTAGAAAAAACAGCTATATTTTTATAAAGCATTCCACACTACCTTCTAGACTCAGGCAGTAAGGCTCATGCTAGCACTTTCTATAGAAACAGACTGAAGAAAAATTATGAGAACAGTTTTAGCCTACTTCAGTTTTCAGATGCAATCAAAATTACATTGAACAATTTACCCCTGCAATAAAATTTTAGTAAAATTAAGGCATAAAGTGTAACTGAGTATTTCTTTTCTTGATTTACACTTTATATGAAAATTCCTACGCCAGATATATTGTATTGTTAGCATCTTCCAATAGTTTATTGCATGTTGATTACATTCTAACACTTGGTATTTCTGTAGAATATTCAATGCTATGGTTTTTTATTGGTTTTGTGTCATATATATATATATATGCATCTGCAATATATATAATAATATTTTCATTTATATGTGTCAATGTTACTGAAAGCAAGTTCAGAATGTCAAAAGGGGCTGTTGGGGTTTTTTCCCCTCCTTAGAGCAGAAAGTTGCAAGTCCATTTGTGATCCTCTTTGCTTTCTGTGGGAAGTAACATGCACAATTTTAGGCTGAACCTGCAGAAAGAATCTACTGTAAAAGGATTCATGCTCTCTTCATATCTCTTTTCTGTGATCAATTGCAATTAGTGGTTGATGACACTGATTTTATTTTTAAAAAACAAGACAGAACCTCCTTACAAAATTGACCATAAGTGAAAGCTGAGGCAAAAATGTGTTGGAAGTAGCACTGTTTCATGTCTTTAATTAGAATGGAACACAAAAGTTCTATTATACTTTTTCCAAAGTATAAAAAAACACAGGCAAAAGATTTACTTTGCCGAAGGTCAAGAAATAAGGACTACAGTAAGTGCCAAGAAGCACACTGAAGAAATAGCTGTGTTTGAAAGCACTAAAATGCTGACCTTCAGAAAGAATAGTGGCAGATGATGCTTTTATTTAAAACAAAAGGCTTCATCTTTTTATGAATCCGATGCATTATCATAATCAGCATCAGTTAGCAGCCTTCACTGACAAATATTACTTTTGACATTTCTAGACTTAGCCTAGTTTCAACACATAAAGAAAAGACCTTGCCCTTCACTGTCTTTGGAAGAACAAAATACCAAAGGAAAAGTATGTGTGAAAAGTTATTTAATAAACAAATGGATTAACTTTGAATGTATTTCCTCTTAAAACAGGGGGGTTTTTTATCATTTGGTGTTACAACTGCTGCAGTTCTGTCCTGTGTTTGGCTGGGATAGAGTTAATTTCTTTTCAGGAGCTTGTACAGTGCTGTGTTTTGGATTCAGGATGAGCATAATGCTGATAACACACTGTTGTTTTGGTTGTTGCTAAGTAGTGTTTATCCTAAGCCAAGGACTTTTTTTTCTGTCTCATGCTCTGGCAGTGAGGAGATGAAAATAAAAAAGCCATCAGGGAGCAAAGCCAGGACAGGTGACCCAAACTGGGTAAAGAGATATTCTGCACCATAGAACATCATGCCCAGGATAAAAAATGGGGGAGTAACAGAGAAGGGGGGCTGATGGGGATGCAAGGACAGGATCTGGCAACAGTCAGCAGCTCTTGAGCAATTGTGTTGCGCATCACTTTTTTCCCCCTTGATTTTGATCTTCTTTTCATTATCAAAACTATTATTTACTGTTATTAGTTTTACTTCTGTTTCAATTATTTCACTGTTCTTATCCCATCTAAAAGTTTTACTTTTGATTTTTCTCCCCAGTCCACAGGGATGGGGGAGGTAAGTGGACAGTTGTGGGGTTCTCAATTGCTGCCTGGGGTTAAGTTGTGACAGTTTTTATCATTTGGTGTTGTAGCCACAGCAACCCACACCAATGTTCCATGTAAAGACCAGGTCTGTCTGTACAGTTCTGTAATCTGAGGTCACTCAATTTAGCTAATGGGCTTTAGGATATAATTTTCTCTGCATTGCACTTCAAGTCTCTGACTATGTGCCGCATGCAAACTGCACCTGATCATTTTGATTTCTAAAATAGTACATGCTTAGTTCTTCAGAGTTTCTACCCTCCCTTGGTTTTATACAGGTCAAGGCAGGTGTCTCTCTCTTTTTAAGTCTGCCAGCTCCCAGTTTATAGTCCAGTCACACTTTTCCCCAATTGGATGACAGTGTTAAAATGTAAAAAGTGAAATACCAAAGATAGAGTTCAGGTTGCTCTGCCCACTCAGACAAAAAGGCAGTAATGAAAGCTGACGGATCTGTACCGTTCTTTTTTCATGTAAGCAGTAATTGAGTATCTCAGCTGATAAATTGAATAGAACTATGCTTCTCTGCCTCTCTTTGGCTATCCTCTTAATATGGGTAATTTGTACTACAAAAGACGGATACAGTCTGAGTATTGCAAAGTTATAACCATTTACTTAGGACAAAGATGTCATACATTCTTTCTTCTTCATCTGCTTGCTGCTACCTCTCTATTTCCAAAGCCATAAATGCGAGCAGAATCTTGTACCATATTGTTTCTTGCAATTCCATTATCAAATATGGTACAATTACCAGGTTGGGTTGTTAGAGGTGATTTTGCTGGATAGAGTAAGAGAATATTAAAAGGAAATATTTTTTGTCTTAAGGAGCTAGAAAATACCAAAAATACTTGTAACAACATTCATAGGTTAATTAACAAAATTTTCTCTGACCTGAGAAAACACACATTTTCCTGACTAAATCCCACTAGTCTCCTGATGTGGCATCAAAGAGATGTTGTGAAGAAGGATTTCATACTCACCATAGATGTACAAATCCATTTATTTATCTGTAAACTTGTATAGAACTTTTTCAGAACATCCTGGACTTTCAATGAGAAAGGAAAGGGAGAAATGTTCACTTGGGGGAAAATTTGTATTGGAAATTGAATACAGAATCTGTTAAATTCTAGCTAAGTGATCCCTGCAATGTGTCTTAACAGACTGTGGAAGCAGATATGTCTTTATCTTCTCTCATGGTACATACTTTTTCACAACGGCACAATGAGCAGGACTCTTCACAGTGGTAAATTGCAACTTCAGTTCTCATTTCCTTTATATTTCACATGATGACATTACACAAAAATAATTGTCAGGCCTGTGTAGAATATAGCATCACTCAAATATACACAGACTTCTCCAGACAGCATAAATTACAAAAAAAATTAAAATTTACACAATTAACCCCAGAGACACAGTCATGTCTTTCCCAATCTCTTGCCTACTTCTAAAGGGGAAAAGTGTAATTGGGTAAAAGCTACTGTATAGATTTATCTCCCCAAAATAAGTTGATTGTAGCCTGTATCATTCTAGTGATGCATGCTGTGGCATGGCTCCAGAAGGAACTGTACAAATGTAGAAGAGGAAACTTTAATCACTGGAGCACAAAAGGAAGATTGGGGCAGGATGTAATGCAGAAACATGAATATGAATGAAACATGAATGTTTGTCAAACTTCACTGCCAAGTCCAATATCTCTTTAAGCCATGCTCCCAGAGTCTTGCAACATTTAAGACTTCTCCAAATGCTCTTGGGCTTCAGGCACATTCCCTGACACCTCAATATGGAAGCTTTTCTGATCTTGAAAAATGAGCTGGTCTGAGTTCAAGGCTGTCTGGGGGCTGGGTACAAACCTGATGAATAGAGGACCAATCCTTCTATCAAACTTAAATGTCTGAAGACAGAACTACTTATCCTTTCTTGCACAAAGACACAAAAATTCCTACCTCTTATTATTTTATCCCTCTAAATTATGTTGCTAGATAAGAATGGTTTGAATTGAAATAGTGTAAAAGGGACCACCCCTGTCAGACAAAGTGACAAGTGACATGGAACAGCTGGTCTAATAGACGTGTTAGGTGGATTTTGCACTGTAGAGGTAGCATAAAATCATAATTAATTTTCAAAGTAGGATATCTGAACTGCCTTCTGAATGGCTTGCTGATAACAGACTATTTTAGAGAGCACAAGCTCACAGAAAATAAATACAGCCAGGAAACCACATACGTTCTTTTTTCAGTTTCTCAGAACTTCTCTTTCAGAGAGATGCTGCTAGTCATTTCTGTTTATTGTTCTCCCTGTTTCTAGCTGTTCAGTTTGCCAGATGAACATAATTACTGACAGAAATTACAATAATTTAAAATTAAAATTGAATTACTCTTACCATCCCCTTCCAAACTGTATCTGAAAGGATTTAGAAGGGTTCAGATTTCAGACCACTGTACCATTATAGAAAATCCCATATTCCTCCTTCTTCAATTTTTTCTTCCATATTCCACCTTCCATACATAATAGTTTCCATTCATTGACAGGTCAATATGTTTATTCCTAAATATGATTATACTGATTCACCATTACAGAATAGGAAATTGTGCAGTCTGGGCAAACTCATTTCTAGTACCTGCCAAATGCACATCTTCCCTGAAAACCAGCTGGCTTCTGCTAGGTGCAGGACTCCCTTACACTGGGAATCTGATGATGCTATATCTTATTATCATCTGAATATCTGGTCACAAAGGATGAGTAATAAATAATTTCCAGACAGAGTCCTCATTTTTGCACTTCTTGATCTCTATAGCTTTCTCTATGTAAAATGAATTTTGCATTTCCTGTGTTCTAAGGATGCTGGTATGGAATGAATACATTATGAAAAGGTGTTTGTATAGATAATATGCAGTTTTGGAATGCAAACTGATGTGGTGCATTCTTCCAGAATATGACCTGACTGAACTAAGATTTCTCCGGTGGACATTTGTATCAATGATTCCTATAGTAAATAAGATGAAGCTCCATCAGCATACCCCCTGCCTATGAACCAAGGACACAGCTGGCTACAGACATCTCATAGAGCACAGTGACCACAATTTGAAAAAAATAAATTAGATTATTAAAACAATTTATTTTCACATATCTGTAAAATAATGTATGCCTGGGTTTTAAGGAAAGATGGCACAAATTAAACAAAATAGAGCAAATAAAAATTAAGGCCTGTAGTTCTCTTCTGTTTTCTTTTACTGTCACTTACAATCTTTCCCTAAATATGGACCATCTCCAGCTGCTGTCCAGTTAGGAAAATGTCCTCTTTTCTTCCATTTAATGTAGCATCAGCACACTGAGTGAAGTCATAGTAAAATGACTACAAATACTATTAAACAGAAAACATGTAAAAACCAGTACTATTAGAAGCTGAGTTTGGCTGTACTGATGTGACTTTACATCAGCACCTGTGAATAAGCATCCTGACTGCTGAAGGTTTCCTAATAGGAAAACTTTATTCCCTGGCACTTGTTCTAGTCTTTGGCACTCAGCTTAGCACAACCATGATCGTAGTCAAGGTTAGATCTACAAAACTTCTGTTTTCAAAATTACTAACAAAGAACTAATGTTTTACCAAGGTACTTAACATCGGCAGTAAGAAAATGGTTACAAGGTTGAGACATAAAACAGATGCAGTTGACCAAGCAGGTATTTTGTTGCATTTTACATTGGTTTAGGTCTTATATCTGGACTCACACTTTCTTTGCAACTTTGTATACATGTGCACAAATAGATATGTGAATGTATATATATCAAAAATATGTATCTTTAAATGTGGCCTAGATTTGCTGTGGAATGATGTTCATGCAAACAGAGTGCACAGTGTATGTGCAAGGTAATAGATACACAGTATTTGAGGCCGGTCTTCTGTTGCTGCATAGACAAATTATAGGTGATTCTCATATGATCAAATTTGGTCTTATTATATACATTAATTTCATCCCAGTTTTCAATTTTTGAACACCGTTTGGGTGAATAATAAAGAAGTACATTTATTTATTTTTAAATAAAATCCTCTTCAAGAATTAGCATAGTAGGCAATGTGTTCAAGTACAGAGCCAACATGGAGGCACTCCTAAAGGAAGGTAAACATTAGAACAGCAGGTCCCTTTTGCAGCATAATATGTAAAGGGTTACACTGATACTTTAAAGAAAGTGCTTCATGCTGAGCTGCTACAAATCTGAGCACTGAAAGCAAATGGAGATTTCCTTATATTTTTTTTTTGAAGATGATATTAAAAGCCTCTTTTTTTGCATTTTTATTCATTGCAGAATCTTCACTGTATAGCTCTTAGGATGCAGAGGAAGTCAAGGCATTCTTGCTCTATTTTCATTAGTAACAGAGTTATCTGCTTTTGACTGACTTCTGCCTATTTCTTCCTGGAGACTTACAAAATATTGTCATATTTTTTGCTTTCCAGTGCTAGAATGAGATTCCCATGCTTCTGCTTTTCTGGGAATCATTTGTGGGATTTTGCAGTTGCAAAAAGATTCTTGTTCTTAAAGCTGTTTCACAAGCCCAACAAGCCTCTAGTACAGTGGTTCCCATAGAAGTTCTCTAATGCACAACATGGTCATGAGTTTCCCCTTTATTTCCATCAGGCTTTTGGATCAAGCCTGGTTACAGGCAGGGGGTGATACCTGGACTTTCTACCCTGCAGTTTCCAAAGTGTTCAGGTTTGTAATTTTGGTTCTAGTAGCTTAAGTGTCTTTCCATTGAAGTGGAACAGACAGTAATACAGACCATCACATAAAAAATTCTCAATCAAATTAATCTGAAGTGTTCCAACCTGAAAATTGGAAAAGCAGATATCTTGTCCCAGATCTGTCAGAAAGACTAAACGCAGGAGAAGAATGTCAGAACAGCCACCATTGCCAGATTCTGCTTCATGTTAGGATATAAACATTAGAAAGCTGTCATGCTCTAAGATCTCTTTAATCTTATTGTAATTACATGTCAAATTAAGGGGTTAGGAAGGTAAACCTTTCTATTTGGATTGTCTTTTTTCTTATTTTCTGAAAGTAATTTTTCATGTCAGAAATTACTCATTCATGGGTCCAGGGCAAAGTTAAATATAAATGTTTGGGAGCCAAGACAATGAGTTAAAGATGTCCTATAATTAACTTTGTTTTATTAATGTTTCACTTATCTTAAAGTAATTAAATTCACAGAAGTAGTATCATTGTATTCTTAAAATAAATTATATACATGCTTGAAATAACAGGAGGGAAATCAATCTTCCACTGCAACTGCATCTCAACTTAGAAAACACAAAACCATGGACCTGTGCCCCTGCACCCTTGGCACTTGAGTGAGGTTGCTCATATCTTTAAGTGCAAGGAGAGATATGGTGTCAGGATTGAGGACTATGAATTGGTCTTGACTGGAGTTCAAGCTGACTGAAAGCAATGACCTTTCAATAACAATAAAGATATATCTATTTGTACAGCTTGTTTAATATAATGTATGTTGCATGTGTACAAAATAAGTATCCAGTCGATTCAATCCAGAACTAAAACAACATACTTACTGTCTTTTTGTTCTCTTTACCTATAGTTTATAGCAATCAATTAAAATTAAAATCCTGTTCTGAAAATGGCTGAACCATTTTTTTCCCCTGTAGTCATCAAAAGACAGTGAAACTTTGTGGTTAAAAATATTTACTGAATGTAAATATAGTTATCCTAAGGACATACCAGTATTCCAATAATTTAAGTGATGCTTTGATTAGACTTATTTCCACTGAGAATGATTAAATTCATAGAGGGAGGATATATTAAACATAAGTAGCCTTTAGCAAAACTAGAGAAGAGGTGATGACATCAGCTAGGTGAGTAGTTAATCTGAAAAAATATAGGATTGTAGACTTTAGATGGATTAAGGGAAAACATACCAGAGAAAAATTTCAATTCCTAAGGCATAAAGTCATATAACCAATAGAATGTGTATTTGTGTGATCCTAGAAAAGGAATATGCACAGAAAGTGAGGTCCATCTGAAAACAGTAGGTGTTTGTAATGTATCCACATGATATAGTTTATTCATTTTGCATTATCCTCTAATATTTTATGAGGATTTTCTCTCCTTCCTTAAAATGGAAAGATACTACAGTCTAAGTCTTTAAACTTGTGATTACATGTCAAATTAAGGGGCTGAGAAGGTAAGCCTTTCTACTTTGGATTGTCCCTTTTCTCCTTTTCTGAAATGAATTTTTCATATCAGAAATTATTCATTCATGTGTCCAGGGCAAAGCCCCAAATGCCTTGGAGATAAGACAATGAGTTAAATACTCCCCTCTAAAAATTACTCCATGTTATGAGAACTTATTGTAAAGTATGGTAATAACCTACCTTTCATGTGTGATGTAGAAAATATAGTGACACTACTATAGAATAGGAAATGTTTCTGTTTAGCTAAAGCATAATGCACATTCCCTGTAGCAGAAGAAAAAAAAATTTCACTACAGACATTTACAGAAGGAGATAGATTTGCACAGTTCAGACATTTAATATATTTCCTGCATAAATTACTTGAATTTTAACTGATTGTTTTCAATTCTTAAACAATTGCTAGAGATAATCAACATGAGATGTTCTTTTGAAATATCAGGCAGAGCTGAAGTGTTTGGGTCTGGATTTACCTATACAGGAAATTGCCTCTATCCATTTTGAAGTGGAATTTGTCATTTATTTTTCATCAAGGCCTTCTCATTTCTGTTTTGCTGATAGTATTCTTCTGGAAGGGCTAGGGAAGAAAAATAAATTGATGGTGCTAATTTGGTACTTAAATCCTACAGCAACTGTGGGACCAATGTAGTTGGTCTGATACAGCTATGTACCAATGCTTTCTAATCCATTCAGTCATAGGCTGGGTTTATATTCTTTGTTTAACCATATGAGCACTTTGTGATTAGGCTTTAAAGACAGTGCTATAGAAAATTATATAAATTAATTTCTTTTGTCTCAAAGTTACTTAATTGGTTATGTTGCTTTTCACTACCCATGTTTAAAGTGTGATCCTGAAGCCTGCAGCAAATCTGGAAGCATTCATATTTGTATGGTGTTTAGTGATCTTAGGCATTTAGTTTTGATTAAGGGGTACTATTAGGGAGAGAATTTTTACTTTCTGTAGGCCTCCAACACTAAAGGTTAACAATCCATATAACACAGGAACACATTTGATGTACTAGCACCAAGAGCACAAACTCTGATTCTGACTTAGCAAATGAAAGTTATTTCTGTCTAAAGACTAGAATTACAGCCTTGCTACATGAAATAGATAATTTATCTTAAAAAATTTGCACAATATTTAAAAGTAATATTGTAGTTTTGTTGGAAAAGCCACTCCCTGTTTGACACCATCCTTTGCATCACAATCCTGAATCTTGACATATGAGGCCATTCTATCATCTGAAAGCAGTGATTGTTTAGAGACAGAAATTATTAGAAGAATAATTTTTTAAAAGGAATTTCATCACTCTACACTATTACATAATTCTGTATTATTTCCTATCTTCCTAATTTGATTTTCTTTTTTTTTGGAATACCAATTTTTTCCAGAAGATATTTTTTAAATAGAAACATGTTAAGGTTATTCATCTTTGAAGACATAAATAAAAACCTTTCTGAAATTGCAACTGAGAATAAAAGTTTATAATAAAAATCATCGTACATAATCAGTAGATGCTTCTTGACGAAATTATTACAATATACGACTTCTCCTTTGTGCTGTATTTTTGAAATTAAAAGTAAGCACTTCATGTGTAGGAAGCATATTGGAGTTAAATACATTAACATAGAGAAATTTCTTCATTCACTTTTCTCTTTAGAAGAGTCAAGATTCGGCTAAATGAGTCACTTTCCATCTACATATACAAGATATATCTTGTCTGTGTTCTAATGCAGAACAGATGCACAACAACTGTCTAGACATCCACCAGCTCATCAATAGAAGAATATTGAGAGCACCAGAGCCCAGGCCTCTGATTTGTCTCCCCAGTAAATGAGAACGGAATCATTGAAACCTGTGGGGAATCTGAGAAGAAAATATTATGGATTTCTGTCTAACATTATTGATGAAAGTTAAATGTCTGCTCAGGACCATAATCAAGCTCAGGAGGCAACAAAATGTTTGTGTGAGCTGTTTAACTGGAGGTGAGGTGAAAAGGAATCCTGTTGTGAAAACATGGGCTGTTCAGGGGTGCAGATTGGGCAAATATCTGGTTCTTGAAAAAAGGAAAGACTGGGAATCACAGATTGCTTTTAAAAATTAACCCTCTCTAGCAGGGGTGCCCTGTAATTGCGGTTTTTTCTGTCCACATATCTTGCATCAGCTGGAAAGGTTTTTAACTCAGGGATCAAGAAGCTCATCAAAATGAACCTTATCCATGGAAGCACAGCTGAGTTTTTCAACTTCAGTAGTTTAAACAACATTTCCAGCAGGCCCAATGTTATACTAGTTTCTTTTTTCTTTTTTATAATAACCATCTTTCAGTTTGAGTAGTTCAAGCCTTAACATCATAATTTTTTGGTCCTCAGGACTGATTGCCTTATAGGAAAGATTGGAATTAAAGGCTCCTTTCTGATTTTTAAGTTTTTTAAAATCTGATGGCTTACTTTCAGCCAGATGGGACTGCCTCTCCTCCATGACTGAACCAGATGTTGATTTGCATCAAGTTTTTGGCAAAGAGTTCATATATTTTTTTTTACTGACTGATTAATTTGCATAGCAGCCTCATTAATAATATATAGTCTCACTGCAGTGAATAACTGTGGCCATCTTTTCTTTATAATTAATTCATATAGCTCATCACTGCCCTAGATAAATGTACCAATACCTACAGGTAAACTAAGTATTAATGCTACTTGTGATCTTCTAAAATCAGACTATAAGTGCTTTGATCCGTTATTTTAATCCTCTATAAACTAAAATTCAGAGTTTCGGATTCAAAAGGAAAACATGCACCTGCATGAGATGTGTCCATCCCCAGGAACAGAGACTAGAATTCATTACTTAGAAAGGGAGAAATCAGATGCACAATGTAATTTTCAGTCTTAATTTTCTCATTTCTTGTGTTCTCCAAGACAAATATGGGATGCTATTTTTTCAGTGAAGTTCTGCAGAACTGAGACTGAACAATGGTGTTTATTAGACTGAAAATCCATTTTGAGCCAGCTGGAGGAGCATGGATAGGCCACAGTTGCCCCCAGGCATTCACATCATCTGCTGGTCATCAAATATGAAATTGACTTCAATGTTGTGCTTGGGAAGAGGCTCTGGAATGCAGCAGATCTTGAAAGGTTCATTTACCTCAAGAATGGAGCTTATACATATATTTCAGTTTTGGAGAACACAAGTCTGCCTTGGAATCTTGCCAAAGGTATAGATCATGTCAAAAACTGATTTTTTTAATATTCTTTTTAAATAACAGAGGTTTTCTTATTTGATGCAAGGCCTACATTGCATCATTTGTTGTAACATTGTGTTGCTATGCTTCACTTGGAAAGGAAACAGTTCCAGTTCTTTCTAGACTAAAGTTATTGAAATTATTTTAAATAATATATTTATCTCCCTGATAGTATCTGTGGATATATCCACATATCAGGGAAGACTTTTTTTGCAGCCCCTGTAGTCCTGAGCTCTTGGTTATTCAGGTCAGGCAACGCTTGTCATTTTCTTCTAAGTTTGTTTCTCCCTTCCTGAGAGAGCCTAGGAGAGCAGGAGCATTGCTGTGTCCTGATGTCTCATCCCATCATTTAGCTGGAACATGGCCAGTGAAGTCAAAAGAGATATGAGAAGTGGGAAATATGCACAGAATCTGTCTGTCTACAATCAGTAGTCTCTCCTTGGATCAGCTGGAAACAGTGACTGGCCACAGTTTGGGGCTTGCAAAATGTCCTGATGACCGGGTACTTCAAAATTGGAAGCCTAAGTATAGTAAATGCTACAGTGGCCATAAACTAGAAAAAAATAAATGCTGTATAACTCATCAAATAAACCTGACACACTACTCACATGAAAGATATTGTCCATGAAACCCTCCTACTCTATCAGATTCACAGGATATTAAATAGATGAGTAAACTATGATTTTGCTTCCAGCATGTGTCAATGAGCTGCCCATGAGCTGGCCAGGTTGGTAATTGCTGCTATAATGGGAGGTAGTTTCCTGCATTTTGGGGAATAACAAAGGTTGTTTTCTTCTTTCTGCAAACTGTTAAAATATTGGCTCTCACTAGCATAGAGTTGAGATTGAACTTTGCTTCTGACATGATTCCAGTAATGTCCTTTTAGAAAAGGGCTGTAACTAGCAGCTTCTTTCCATTTGAGAAACTGGAAGCTCAGTTTTTAATTATATTAGTGCTTTATTGCTATTAAAATATTTGATCTCTTCAAATAAGTCAATTACCCCTTTATATCAGTTTCTGTATCTAAAGACTGGAATGGTCACTTTATGGGAATGTTTAGGGGTGGGGTTAATTAGCCAACGAAATGAAATGTAAGCATGGATTCTCCTGTGCCCATCTCCAAGAGTTTAATAATTCCTTCAGAGAAATAAAAATTGCATTATTCAAGTTGCCAGACAAATTTAGATTTGCAGATGTTCCCATATTAGAGTTTAGTCAAGATTCCATGAATAACACTTCTATTCCTGTGAAAAATGCATATGGAATTGTAATAAAGGACATTTGTTTTCCCATAACTTGGCTTCATTTCACATAACACATACACATTTCACATATGATATACAATTCTGGTGTTCAGGTGTATTATTAAATATGAATCTACAGATAAAAATATATATCCACAGATAAAAACATTTCTTTTTCTTCATATCCTAGCACGAAAGCTGCTTTGTTCATCACACACCATGAGAAAATGTAGATAAAAACAATTTGTACAAAAAATTTATTTAGATTACATAGGCTCCTTCAGGTAGAGATCTTCAACTGAGTCTTGTCTTCTTGATTTTTTTTCACTGAATTTACTGAAATTCAATAGTATAAAATAGAATAACTGTAGGGGGTTTGGTTTACCTTTTTTTGTTTCTTTGTTTTGTGGTTTTGGGGGGGTTTCGGTTTTTGGGGTTTTTGGGGGGAGAGAGATTTGGAAGAGGCTTTTTTTAAAGTTAATTACCTGGTAAATTCACTTGTTTCATAACTATATCGTCTAGTGGGAGCACTATAATTTTACTTTTCAGATAGCCTTATGTTTCCAGCTGAGGGAGGTATTGCTAAATGCTAACTTTATAGTTTATAATGGATCCACTCGTTGCAATTTTTCTCCTTCTGTATAAAGTATTTGAAAAATAGCTGAAATTGTAAACCAGCAGTGAAGACCTCTTAATTGCCAGCTTTGTTGTTTTGGGTTTTGTTTTTTTTTTTAAATAATGTCCTATTTGTGCAACATGCACAATAGTCATATTCATATGAGAGATAATAAATAATTTGATTTATTATGGTAGTCCTTCCTCTAAACAATTAACAAATCAAAACTTGAAAATACTTTATAAAGGCACTCAGTAAAAAGTTGCAAGTGATATTTGGATTATGTGGAAGGAAATATATACATATAAAATTACTTAGATAAAGTGATGAAACTAGAATTAATTTCAGATCTGGTCCCTGTAAACATTGTATCTCAAGTTTTGCTGTACTTTGGGGTAATGTATTATGAGAAAAAAAATTAATTTGTCATATGGTTCACAAAAGAATCACACAATACGTATCAGGAATTACTTTTCAGTTGAGCTAAATAAATATACTTAAGCCTTCCTCATAACAGAGAGGTAATGATTTTTTTTTTTAATAAAATCTGAAATGCAGATATAATCCACTTGTGCTAGGGCCAGTGACAAAAAAGGAACTGTGACATTTTTTTTAAGTAGCCTGCTCTGCCCATAATGCTCTCTGTGCATATTTCAGTAACAGAATATCTCTCCTCCCCCCCCTTTTTTTTTCCTTTTACGACTTCTTTTGCCTGCAGCATTGCACACAGAAACAATGCAAGTTGTCAAAAATTAGATAACCAATTTACTTGGAAAACCAATTAATGCTTTTCCCATCTGACAGTAATTTTTTTTTGGAATTGTGTCTCAAGTGGAAAATGTTGGCCTTGAGTGCAGGATAATAACAGTTACTTCTTTAGACTCAACAGGCTGAAATGCCAGGACTGGGAAGCCATGTCCCCGAGTGTGACTGGAATATAAAGTGACAACCTTGGTTGGGTGCTTTGCTCTCACTGTTCAGACCTGGGAAAGAGTGAACAAAGTCATCAGGATTAAAATTTGTAGTGCATTAACAAAATGTAATTATGAAGAAATCTGTATTTCCATAAATGTTTGCCTGTTGCTTCATAGAACCTTGGACATACTCACTAGACTGTCACTAATATTTTGTGGTAGGTCTCCAATTTGCATGAAGACACATCTTATTCATGAGTGAGTAGCTACTGGTAAGCTCTGTCATGTAGCAGCCAGACTAATCTGTAATTGGTTTATTTTCTGTTGTCTGTTGTCCTGTGAATAGTGCAGCAGCAGTGAGAGGGGCCAGGTTTTCTCTGCTGTAGTCGCCTCTGCTAGATAGATAATATTTATGATGGAAATGTGCATTCAAATCATCATTTATTAAGCATTTTCATCTGCAAAAATGTCCTATGTATTTTTCAGTTTAGCCCTTAAAATCTCATTTTTACACAGACTGGATTTTTCAATACCAAATGCTACTCCAGATTGTACTGTCACATCATTTTTTATGAAGACTGGCAATATTTCTGGTACTACTTAGCAATGTTAAAGATGATTCTATGGCAAAATTGAAAGTAGAAAGTTTCATGTAGCCAAGAGAAACAAAGGAAGAATAGAAAATTTGTATTTATAACATCATCTGACTGTTTTTATGTAGGTAAAGGGTAACTCACATTCTGATTAAACAACCTGGGTCCTTCAGTGTTACTCTGCATGCAATGCTGTTCCTCCAACTTTGACTGCTGGTGGCTGTGCTCATCCACAGCACATTTGAGGCAGCAAAGTCAGTGAGGCTGGGTGTCAGAGGAATCACTGAAGGACTTGTGGATTTAATTCGGGGAGCCAGCTTAGCATGTAAATAAGAGAATGGCAGGAAGCTTCTCTGGAAAATTATTGCAATTCTAATTTGACTTATTACCTTAACACAGTCGTTAGAACTGTGGCATAATCTATGTATCATCACAAAGTTTAAGAAAACTCCTAGGGGCTTTTTAAATGCTAAAATAGTTTGTAGTTTTATATAGGGATTGTTTTGAAGTTCCTTAGAGCACTGTATAATCACAAAGCATATAAAATTAATTTTGGATAAAATGGTAATTAATCTGCAGCAGATTTAATTTGATTTATGTAAGACTAAACTGGTGTCTTGTTTGGTTGCTTTTTTTTCCCCTAATAGTTTATTTGAAAAATATATTGTTTATAGTCATCTGTAAACTACAGGTGATTCACAGAAAATATCCAACAGAAAAAAAAAGGTATCCAAACAAATGAAGTTGGTATTTCTCTTTGTAGTCAATAGCTTATAGGTTAGAAAAATTATTCCTTCCATGCTAATGGTTTTAACACATCTTGGTTTTTACAGAATTACAGTAACAGAGTAGGAAAAGCCATGTGACACTGTAAATATTATTATTGTCTAATATGCTTTCAGTAAAACAGTGACATATACATCTATGTAAACATAATAATCTATAACATATGTCAGTTGTCTATGTGCTAGAATTTAGCATAGCACACTTAAGGCCTCCAGCAGGCTTTATGGATGATATGTGGTTTGCTTTCCTCAACACAAAATGAATCACAAGGTGAATCAGACCCTAAAAGTGCATATTTCTCTTCACTGATTATAAAATTAGTCTAGCTGGGTAGCTCATTTATGAATATCGACTTTGTATGGGTAATCCTCATTTAATCAGATGATTCCTACTCTTGTTTCAAAAGTAATAAAAAAGTAATATATTGTGCCAGTATATATATGTGAAAGTGTCAACACACTTAATTGGTTGATCAGACAGTTTTTCATCACTGGGATGTTTGCTCAGTAAATTACTTCAGACATTAAGTCTCAACTAAAAAAAGAGTTCAAATCCATGAGTTGAAACAGTTTGGGATTTGGATGGCTTGCTGCTATCACTTTCTTGATTTGTTGTTTGTCACTGTTTCTTCTTGTTTCCTGGGAACCCTCAGGCGCAGTAACTAACTTGTAATTTTTTAATGTTTTTATTTAAATGTAGCTAAGTAAAAAAAGATGAAGCATGCAGCCATGTCTCCAGTAGAACTCACTATTTCTTAGAAACCTGTCTGCTTCATTAAAGTTGAATTTCACCTTACAATGCTCAAATGCTTAAGGGTTTGTCATTGTATTCGCAGCAGCAGTGTGTTATAATTGGAACTAATGAGCCAAACAAACTGTTCTTAACTCTTCAAAATGACAGACTAAGAGATTTCTTTGGAAATTGGGCAGAGGGGGGTGGTAATTGTTAGTTTTCATTCGTACCACATTGCATGTCAATGAAGAAAAAAATAATTCTGTAATATATATGAAGGCATGATTTATTTTAAGTGTTTAGCATCAAGGCAAGCTGTGATATAGACAGCATTGGACTGGAATACCTGTATAGGTCCTTGCAGCAGGCTGCACAGCAATGCAAATTATGATGAACTTCTCTAATATGGCACCCCTTGAAAGACTATCATGTAAGAGAAAATAATTAACTTTGCCAATTGACACAATCAGACCTCTAAGGAGTTTTGCTGTTTAAAACTGTTTTTTACTGACATGGTTATCAAATGCCAGGGGTCAACATGGCCTATTCAGAAACATACTTTATGTAGTTAGTTTCAGGCATGTTTCAATCCTAGCCTCTTTTACAAGTAATTGTGTGCTTGAGCACACAATTAATAAAATAAAATAATAAAATAAAACTGGGATTTCCTACTATTGCCCAGATATCACTGGAATGGAGAAGGTGCCCTCTCACCAGATCCCTTAATTCCTCACCCTCTGTGCAGAGCACACTCAGTCCTGGTAACTCCACTGGGAACTGTGGATGGGAGCACAACAGGAGGTGAAGGCACCAGGAAAATGAGGGCAGGAAGTGGGACTTTTTTGTAACTTTTAAAGTATTTTTAATTACTGTCCAGATTGCTTTAAAGCTATGCCTTTTGTCTTGGAAAATAACAGACTCTTTTATTATAGGAAGCCATGGAGCCCATACTCACAGAATTAATATTTTCTTAATGATTATTGAACTACTAATTAAAACCAATCTGTAACTGTAAAATAAATTTTACAAACAAAGCTGAATGTAGATGATTTCAGTAGTGTATGGAGTGTTGTAGTGGTTACAGGCTACCTTGGGATTCAGGAGAGCTTCACTTCCCTCATTAAATATTTTGGTATTTTCCTGTTTTGCAAGATCTGGTTTTTAAGCCACTGTTTAAGAGTTATGGTCATATTTCATGTGTTCTGGACTCACAACTTACTATATATATGCAAAGTGGAATAGCCTCAGCAGTAATGGGATGATTCCTTTTTTTTCTCTCCCCACCTCCCATCCCGACCACCCATTAATGTATGACTATTGTGTAAAATGCTTTTATAGAAGGTAACAGTTAAAATTCCCTCTGACAGGTGTGGGAAGGAAAGCTTCTGTAACCTCTATTATGACTGAGTGCTTTAACTCTTCAAATCCCACTCTGCATATCAGTTTCATTAGAAAAACAGAGTACAATAGGTCTGCTCTGGTAGAGTTTAAGTGATTGAGGCCTTTCTGCAAACATAGTAGAGAATAATCCATTTTGTGAGGCCTGATAGGACTTAGTCTAAGATCAGTGCTTCACTTTTTAGTAAATTCCAAAGTAGAACTTCAGGTGCCATGAGAGCTTTGATTTGGGAAACATAGAGCTCTGCAGGTTTCAGACATGAGTAGGCAGCAGCAAATTAGATATTTCAGGCATCTGTGTTTTGTATTTCAGTTCCTAAATCCTGGTTATGTCCCACTTTAGATGCCTATGCCCTTATTTCAATGTCATCTATAAAACCCAGATCTCAGAGGTATAGCTCTGTTAGAGCCTTAGTTTCTCACTTGTTCAGTAGAAATTCACCATCTATCTTTAGGTATCTAGGATGTTAAATCTTATTTATTTAAGTTCTAGGATGCTAAATCTTATTGAAAAGCATAGGACTTAAATTCTTAAATACTCCCGTGTTCCATAAAAAGAAAGTTTAATTGTGCAAGAAAGTTGGTGTAATTTTACATTCTTAGATATCCCACTGGTTAAAAGAATCAGATCATTTCAACTGAATTAGATATCCAGAGTCCCTGCTCAATGCCTCGCAGGGGAGAGGCACCTGGGGAAAGGTATGTTTATGTTATGGTTTTGTCCTTCAGATTTCCAGTGTAGAAATAGCTAGCTTAGGCACTGAAACAGTCCACTGTACAGCATGTTGTGCAGACTAATGTACCTTGAGAATATAGGCTCCCTGCAGTAGGAAGCATTTAAAATGGACTTTGATATCTTCACACAGCACTGTCAGCCTCTGCAGTAAAGCCAGATACTGACAATGGGCCTGATGAAACTCAACGTATTTCTGAGTAAGGAGCTGATTGAACCACTCTATAGAAAACACCATGAAAGGAAGTGGGGATAAACTCTGCCCTTTGAAGGTCAGAGTAAGGCATGTGACTCTGCTCAGGGCTTTTGGATTATGCATGAAAGCCAGATCACATCTTTCCTGGGAAAGAGATAGTTCCTACCTGTTGTACCCAGTGGTAAAAGATGGCAGTTTTCAAATGGTTCACTGGTATGATTTCAAACAGGCTTGCAGCCACCAGGCAGCTAAACTATTCAATTCTGTGGGGGTCATCTTTTCGCAGTTCCTGTCATTTTTATTGCTGTTTCTTCTTGCACAATTAACTATTCATTGAAGTAAAACTTTGATCCTGATTTCCATCCCCCCAGCTGTGCAGTTTAACAGGTGGATTAGGGAGTCAGTCAGCAGCATGATATTAAAAGTTTTGCAGGAGGGAATGGGTTTCAAAAGGTTATTACTGCTTGCCTCTTTTACCCATGTTTTCTCACCAGGCATTCCAAGTTACCCCCTTTCAGTTTTTTCTTGGCAACTCTTGCATGGCTGGGCTGCAAATAGGAGCAGTGCAGCCCTCCAAAACCTGGTGCAATTAACTCCTCTAATTTTAGCACTGATGTACTTTGCAATGCAGTCCCAAAAATGTTACATCATGGTAAAGGAGGGTGGGGAAGTGAAAAGGGGTGCAGAGCAGGGCTGGGGGAATTCACAGAGGCAGAGGAGTCAAAACCCCTTAAACTGAATTTACCATGCAAATATGCAACATAATAATGTAGGATTAAATCAAGAGTGTCCCTGCTGCCTTGCATTTTGGCTGTACTGATGGTAAAAATATAGTGAGTCCATACTAAAATGTCACAATAGTTCAACTGCATCAGTATGGTTAAAATAGTGCAAGGTTTCTGTGCACATCAGCCCTAAAAATGTGTAATCTTCTTCATTTAACATGGTCCTTACAGTACCATTGTCCATATTCCAAAATCCTTGCCCTAGGCAGTCCTGACAGACTGACCAGGAGTTGAGTGCATATGGAAAATGAATTGACTTCATAGTACAAGGAGTTGTTTCTCCAGGGTCAAGATTTGAAACACATTAGTGGAGAAGTGTATGCTCCCACTGTTCAGGCAGAATTTTTCTGGAGATGAATAAGAAGACTTAGCTGCCCTAGGCTGTCACTAAAGCAATTTTTTGTGAAATAAAAAGAAAAAAAATCTTGACACTGAGCCTTCTAACCTTAATGGTGTTCCCTTCCAGATATATTAACTGATTTTCTTTTTTTTATTCTTTCAGTAGCTGAAAACTTCATTGGTATCAGCGTAAGCAATGAAATTGAAAGCTGGGCTTCCATGATAGGATTTTATTATAATGTTTTGTTATTGCTCCCCAATGAGCATCTGTAAACACTGGATTCAGAAGTGTATATGTCTTGTCAATAAATCTTACAGATGTGGTGGATACAGTTCTGCTAAGAGGAATGTAAAGTTCTGCATGTTTGTGGGACTCATCATCTATTTAGTGCAGAAAGTAAAAAACTATGTAGGTAGAAGTTCTGCAGAAAAATATCTTGGATTCAGAGTGGATGGCAAATTCTGTGTGACTCAATGTTATTAAGCTGCTGCAAACAAGGCAAATATCCTACTGGGATTTGTCAACAGGAATATAACCTGTAGGAGTAATTCTTCTATCCTGCTTAATGCAGAAGTAAGGTTTCAGCTCAAGTACTCCATCAAGCTTCAGAAAAGACATAAAGCAATTACAGAGTCCAGAGAAAAGCAATGGAACTGGCCATAGGTCTGGTAAATTATGGCTGCTGAGGAAGGCATTTGAGGTTGTTAAGCCTTGGGAAAAAAAGGGGAGAAGATATCATAGTAGTCTTTGAATAAGTAAATAGATGCTATGATGAGAAAAGAGATATATTGCTCTCAAATAACAGGCTTCAAGGGCAGCATGGGACACTGGGAAAACCATTCTAAAGGAAAGACTGATCGGGTTTTCAATGGAGTGCAGTGATGTAGAATTTCTGTTACTGGATGCTTTTAAGAAAAGGTTAGACAAATACCTGTCAGGAATTATTTAGGTCACTAGGATAGACAGAAAAATTACTTTTGCAGTTGCTTTTTATAACTGTGTTCTATTTTTCTCTAAGTAGATATGTGACTTCCATTTTTCACTTGATAGATTCTTTGGCTATACACATCAAGGAAAAAAATAAACTACTACAGTTCTTACACCAGGAACAAACACATACATTTCTGACTTACTGTATTAAATAAAAAATGGAAATCTCACAATAACTGTCAGGTCTGTTGAATAGTTAATAAGGTGAGAAAAACCATACACAAATGAGTCATTCTGTATGCTCCAGAAGTCTGGGAAGGTAGAGTGGGCTTTTAGAATACCAAAAACATAAACTTAATTACTGGCATTTCATTAAATCTGAAAGAATATTTTTTATTGAATGTTTGATAAAACCAATTTTCTAATAACGAAAAATTAAGAGGATAAGTAAAAGGAATCAAAGTCATAAAACATGATACAGTTATAACTGAAAACTTCAAAAGGATCTTTATAATGAGAAAAAAACAATTTTTTACCACTTGTTAAAAAAATGTTTGAAAAAAAACTTTACAGGATGGTAGTCCCTGGAGAAGTAAAAATTAAAATAAAAATAATAGGGGAATACAAAGCAAAAGTACTGAAATTGTCTGCAACATGAAGGTCAAGACCTAGTACTGTACAGTGCAGGAGACCGAGTGAATGTACTATTATGTATAGCAATGCATTCTTAAGTATCATCAGCAATGGGGGTAAGAGAAGAATAATATTTCATAATTTGTAGTCTTGAACTCTTCACTGAAATATCTGGGCATTTTTTTTTTGTTAGGGCTTAAACAATTAGGGTTTTTTATTTTAATCTTGGGAAAAATAAATACAAGTCATCATTATGAAACTGAACATCACCCTAGGGGTGTTACCTTTGACAGTTTTATTTTATTTGGTCTCACATCACTTTGTACAGAAATAAAAATCTGAACGAGTCATAAAGGAACACTAAAATATAAACAAAGATCTATTTCAGCTTTAATTTACTCAGAGCTATGAGGCAGTGTTTATGAATCAGGGTTAAGCTGTATATGAGAGAGCAGCCCATACCACCTAAGCAGCCTATTTCATGTGTATATTGAATAACAGAAGCAAGGAGGAAGGATCCTTGTGTCACGCCCCAAAAGAAGGCTGATTGTCAGACATCTGCCTGGGATGGTTGTTTTCTTGATCAGTGCCCAGCTGTCTCAACACTTAATGAATGCTTCCAAGACGCTTGATTCTTCTTATATAATATGTGTATTTATACGTATATAGAAATATTTATTTTCATAGCGGTGACCCAACTCCTCGGGCATGCCTGGAAGAGGGAAAATACTCATGTTTTAAACCCATTACATAAGCTTTTGCAGCTAATGTAAATTTAAGTAGCAAGTGATTTTAGAGTATGCAAAGTATTTAGAATACAGAAGCCAGTCACTGTGACTGTGTCTGTATTAGTAAACTCTGAAGATCAGGGTCTGCTCTGACCCTGAGGGAATGTGGCATGAGAGTTTTCATTCCTTGGCTAAGTGCTCTTCCCTTCTAAATGTGCACCAATGGAAAAAGCACTAGGAAATCCCACTGAGCATCAAACAACCATTGAGACTGAGGAGCTTGTGGCCCTGTTCAGGTGTATGTGAGAGGGAGCCACAGGCCAAAGAGCAGTAGTAAAATATTCCAATTAGAGCAGCAGTAAACTACATGCATTAGAGCAGTAAACTACATGCATATCAGCTCAGCTTCCCCACTGTCTGTCCCCTCTCCAGTGAAATTTTGGAGAACTGGATGTACCTGGTGGAGAAAATACAGCAAGCAGAGTTTGTGGAGGGAGGAGGATAGATGTTTATGTGTTTGCTTAGTTGTCTCTGGTCTTTTCTTTCCCAGTACTTAGAAGAGCAATCAGCAATTTGTGTTGGTTAGCAATTGATTAACTGAAGTAAAATTCTGCAGCTGGCGCCTGGTTTCCCCTTGACACCCCTGTTATTCTTACAGCCCTGCCCAGGAGGGGACTGGGATTGCACGATCAAACACTGGTCAAAGATATGTCAAGCACTGTCTGGCCTACAGGACAGTTCTTGATCCCATGCCTTGGCCCTTTCTGCTCGATTAGGATAGCCTCCAATAAATCCTGGCAGCTGCAAGCCCTGGTGTAGCATTAACTAACACATTTGTATCTTGGTAGTACCCTTATATCTATAACAATTTTGCTGTCGTGGGGTAACTGTTTTCATCCCACTTGTTCCTTGCCTTAGTTGCTTTAGATGCAGTTTTATCCAAAAAGACATCTGGAAGTGACAAGTGAGACCACAGCCCCTGTATTAGACCAAGTGAGCAATATGGCAGATTCAGCTTGTGTGGTCTGCAAATTCCCAATTGTCAACAGGCAAAGCAAGAACTGTGGACTGAATTTTTCACAGCTACAGGGAGCTCTAGAAGAAAAAGTCTATTTCACTCCTGACCCTTGAGGACATGAGTAAGAGATCCATTTTCACCAACAATTTCATAACACCTTGTCCTTTTTCAGGACAAGCAGTAGTTGCAGCTCAGTGGAAATCTACTGTAGGCATTTCTGTTAAACAAGAAATGTTTAAGACACCCTAAGACCATAACAATGCAAACATTTCAGTCACTGTGATATTTTAGTAATTTTCAAGATAATTTATTAAGTAATCCTTATGGACAGTTCTTTTTCTATACTGCTAATATATTGCTGACTTATTTTTAAATGTATTTTAAATGGAGAATTTCTGATGTTGCTTTCTATTCTGTATGCCTCCTTTCTTCCCACCACTTCCCAGTTTTTGAAACTTCTCAAAAAATTTCAATGTTGCCTGCTTGACTAGACTTTATTTTTTGTGCTTATCCTTCTTGTAAGACAATCAGCTAGTGTCTCCCTAACACCATTACAGGAAAAAAAAATCTTCTATACAGAGAGAGTCTGAAAAATAGTCTAGTTTAAATTGTTAAATGCACTGTTGCCAGTTTCCTTTTCACTGTTGCCTTTTCCTGGCATTATGTTCATCCTTCCACTCATCTCCTGCATCTTAGGGCCAGTACCTTCAGCAGGGTGTCTGTGTAAAGGGGAGTAACTTGTCATTTGCTGTAGGCTCCTGATCTATCCTCCTCCTACCAAAAAAAAAAAAAAATCTGTAGGAAAAACCTCAGCTTCAGTCAAGTCAAGAAGAGTTCAGACAGGGCAAGACCAAGGCCTTGTAAACTCAGCACAAAACTTATGGTCTCATACTAGTGATAGCAGTGCTGTGTTTCAGGAGTACAAGGTAACAGTGAAAGTATTCTCACCACAGGTGTCTGATTTTCTCTCAGGGAAAAACTATCAGAGACTGTGACAGCTTTCTTTTCTAATCTCAACAGCTCCATTTCAACACATCCTTTGTACTGAATTTGTGTCTTCTGACATCTTTCTAGCTCTGTTATTCCTTAATTCATCCCCAGTTCTGTTCATTCTTTAACATTTAAGAGAATCTCAAATAATAGTAATAATAGTTATAACAATAATAACAATAATAATAACAATATAAAGCTCTTCCTTACTAGCCATATGCACATGAAAATTGGAAGTTTTTCTCTTTCATTATTACTTTTAAACAATTTTTTATTGCCGGCAACCATAAAAATGAGGTAAATAATTGAATATGAATGCAAGGTAATATTTCTCACAAACATACTAACATAAAGTGCTGCAGTTAGTAAATTAAATTTCTAAAATACTTGATTAGAACAAGGCACCTGAAATCCAGCTTTCATTTTTATGACTACAGATTTTATCTCAGAAATGGTATTAAAATTGTTATTGAGCAATTATGCTCAGACAGCTCTGTCTGGCGGTCATATGGGCTTTTAAGCTACAGGGTTTTTTTCCAACACCTCCATAAAATCTCGTAAGAGTTTTGAGAACAAGGAACAGTATAAATTAACAAAACCTTTTGCACATACTAAGAACTACATTTAGTTCTGAGTTTCCTTTCAGTATCCTTCATAAACATCAGCTGTCATCCTATTAACACTTTGAAAGTTAACGAAGTGTTAAATTAACAGCAGCGGGCCAGATTCTGCAGTGAGGACACCACTAGAGCCTCCACACAGAAACCAAACCTTACCAGGCCTGCTGTCACTCAGATTGAAGTTGTGACACTGGAGTTGTGAAGTTGTGACACTGGAGCACTAGGATGTTCTAAAACTGAAGCGAGGCTAGGAAGAGAAACATCTAGAAATCTCTAGAGCATGATGACTTAGCTCGTATTAAAAAATCCAGTTGTGATTTTTCTCAGGCCATAACCCTCTAATTATGAAACAGCAGACAGGATTGTGCTCTCCAACAGTTACAGCCACGAGTGCCCCAAGAGCAGTGGGAGGGAGGGATGCCGCCTTCCCCCAGGGGCAGGCGGTCACTCTCAGCCGGTGCCCTTGGGCAGGCGGCGGCCGTGCACGATCTCCCGGCTCCGACTAGCGGCGGCCAGGCTGGGGGCGAGCGCTGCCGTGCGGGAGCGATGCGGGAGCGCTGCGGGGATGGATGGGAGTGCTGCGGTGCGGGAACGATGCAGGGATGGATGGGAGCGCTGTGGGGATGGATGGGGCGCTGCGGTGTGGGAACGATGCGGGAACGGGAGCACTGCGGGGATGGATGGGGGCGCTGCGGGGATGGATGGGGGTGCTGCGGTGCAGGAGCGCTGCGGGGATGGATGGGAGCGCTGCGGGGATGGATGGGAGCGCTGCGGTGCGGGAGCGCTGCGGGGATGGATGGGAGCGCTGCAGGGATGGATGGGGCGCTGCGGGGATGGATGGGAGCGCTGCGGTGCGGGAGCGCTGCGGGGATGGATGGGGCGCTGCGGGGATGGATGGGAGCGCTGCGGTGCGGGAGCGCTGCGGGGATGGATGGGGCGCTGCGGGGATGGATGGGGGCGCTGCGGTGCGGGAGCGCTGCGGGGATGGATGGGAGCACTGCGGGGATGGATGGGGTGCTGCGGGGATGGATGGGGGCGCTGCGGGGATGGATGGGGGCGCTGCGGGGATGGATGGGAGCGCTGCGGGGATGGATGGAGCGCTGCGGGGATGGATGGGGCGCTGCGGGGATGGATGGGGGCGCTGCGGGGATGGATGGGGCGCTGCGGGGATGGATGGGGCGCTGCGGGGATGGATGGAGCGCTGCGGGGATGGATGGGGCGCTGCGGGGATGGATGGAGCGCTGCGGGGATGGATGGGGCGCTGCGGGGATGGATGGGGCGCTGCGGGGATGGATGGGGCGCTGCGGTGCGGGAGCGCTGCGGTTCCGCCCACGGTCGCGGCTCCAGGTTTGCGGCAGAGCGGGTGACGGCTGCTTCCTAAGGAGCCAAGCCTTGTCTATGCCCGAATCCTCCGTGGGCAGGTTGCGGTTTGTTTGGGGTATTTTTTTTGTTGTTGTTTTGGTTTTTTTTTTCCTTTTTAGGTTTTTTCTTTTTTATTCGCTTTGAGTGGCTCGATAGATGGATGCCACAGAAGTGTTTTAGGTCGTGTGCTAACCCCGATCATTTAGTTTGCATTATTTATTATTTCTTAGACTGATTCCTAAGGCATGTGGCACAGTTGCACTCTCTGGTGGGATGACCCAAGCTTTCCAAGTAGGCGACGGACCCCTCTATTTTTAATTGAACGGAATGTTCTTAATCAGTTAATGAGTTTATTGTGCAAATAATAAAAGAGCTCTTCAATATGCCAGCATACTAGTGCAAATACTCCTACATATACTGGTTTGCAGAGATTTTTTTGTAACCATGAATATTCTATTGAAGAAAAGTTGTTTACTGAATATTCATGAAGAGCTGGAGGAAAAAGAGGTCATGAATATGGACAAGTCTAATTTGATGGGGTTTCTTCCCAAAGAAATAGGGAGGCATTTAGTTTTGCTGTTGCCATGCAGCTCTATTTTATTCATTTATCATGACATTCACATTTAATTCAGCAATGATAAAGTTTACTGGAAAGCTGAATTTTAGGTTTTACCGTTTTTTAGTAAATTATCTGTGTTCCTCTATCTGGACTCAGCTGTTATATGTATAACACTATGTCTTTTCAGGGGAGCATGTACAATTGTGCATAGTTCCTTCAATCACTGAGACAGTTATTTAAACAAATAGTTTTTTAAAATTGTATAGAATTCCTTCTTCTTTAAGCGTATTCACTCTTCCTGTGAAATATACAAGGAAAAAATTTGCTCAGAACTTTGTCTCTTTTTCTTAAAAATCAGCTTTCATCAGGCTGGGAAAAAAAACCCAAACTAACAACAAAAATCAACAACAACAACAAAAAAAAAAACCCACTTTAGAATATTTACTTGGGGTTTACTTTTTTGACAGTTAATGAAAATAACTTTTGCTTTTACCTTTACTTTCCAAAAATCTTCTTTTTTCTTTCCTTTAAAAATTGCAATACTTTGCATGTTTACAGACAACTGTGATGCATAATACTTTGGAAAACTTGGAACAAATAAACATCCAACTGATTTAAAAACAGATTATAGTATGTAGAGATACAGTGATAGAAAGGAATGAATTAAAATTACTGTGTGCAGTAGTGAAGATTATCCCAGTCAACCTTGGGCATAACAGGATTTGAGTTTTTCAAATTCTTGAGTACAGATATTTCAAATAATAGGTAAAACATTTAAAATTATAAATGACATCATTATTTACATCACCAAGTCCTATTCACTTTCCATGGATACTGGATGCCTATGTGTGATTTTTAAAATGTCTGCCTATCTGTTTAATTATTTTTAGCAATTAAGGTTGTAATTTGTGAATGTTGCTTCAGCTTCTTGCCATGTTGACTGATGTCTCAATGTGTATAATCCATGTCATACAATGTGTTCCTTGGTAGCTCCTATTAGGCAGAACATTTTTTTCTTTCTAACCAGGTTTTTGCTGGTACATGTTTCAGGAGAAAACAGAAAAGTACACTGGGTCTGTTTCTCCACTGTTCTGCTCTTCGTATCCATTTCTCATAAACATGGCAAGGGAGTATGAATTGGCAATGAAGAGAATTCTTGCTTTGCATGCCTTCTATGCTCATTTTGTCCATGTGGAAATAGTTTAGAAAGTATTAAGCTGTTGAAAGATCAGTCCTGTGAGGCTCCACGAGCTTCAAGGGACTGCTCCTGAATTACAGGCACAAACCACTAACATCACTGAGTCCACTGAAGAACATCTTTATGCATTGTATACCCACTTTATGACTCAGATCCTGCACATTTTTCAAGGTGGCACATAGTATTTTTGTGACCATAAAATAGAAACAATTGAAGCCACAAGATGTATACCTACCTGCCAGTGGAGCTTGTTGTGGATAAATGAGTGTGCTGGAGAAGAAGCATATTAGGAAGAGAGCAGTTTTAGGAAGTCTGCAATTCTATTAGTCCAGAATCCTTTTTGTCAAAGGAATAAGTTATCTCGTTCCCGTTTTTAGCACATTTATATAAGAATGAAAAAGGGAATAGGAAAATTGTTTCAGAGGTTTTGGTTTTATTTTTATTTTTTCTGGTGAAGACTAACTGTATCTTTACTTGTTGCTATAGTGTCTGCTACAGCTAGTTTCTAAATTAAATTTACTTGATGGGTGCTGGTTTTATTTATATAATGGTGCTTTTGATCAAAGATACGAAAAGATAATACACATGATAATTTTGATTGGTGAAATATATGAGGCACTTCCAAATGTTTTTCAAGCACTGTTTGAAAAAGAAAAAAGCCAAAAACATATTAGCAGCACTAATTAGTAGTGGGGAGCCTTGGATTTTCCAGGGTGGAAAACATTTTTAGCATTTATTCAGAAGCTTCAAAGCTCAATTTTAAGTGCTCAGCTCATGGTGATAGGAACTGAAGGGTGACAGTGACAAGGAGTAAACAATATTTACATAGCAAAAACCATTTGACAACTAATTTATAAATATTGCAAATGAGAGAGAAAGCTCATAGCATTTTTAAAACAAGATCTCCTTCAGAATTCAGTTCTTATTTTTTTTCTCCTAGTGTTCTATGAAGACCATTTTATACCGTACTTTCATATAAATATTATTTTGTATGAGCTTTATTTGAAAAGCAAACTTAGGTATTGAACTGTAATGCAGATCCATATTTAGTAATTGCTAGTACCAAAAGTTGCTAAGGACAAATGCATGTTCTACACCTGTGTACAAGCAGACTTGCCACAGATTTTGATAAAAAATCCAGTGCTTTGGTACCAAATCTGCCTAAAAGATCTAAAGTGAAGACCAGAGAGGGCAACATTGCTAAGTTCCAGCAATTACTTTGGCTGATTTGCAGGCAAGATAACCCTGAAGTACAGGAGTTAGTTCTTGGTCATTCAAGTTACTATTAATTCAACATCTGTAAGAAGAAAGATCCTCTATGACTTTTTCAGAAGTAATTTAAATTCCCAGCTTTAGAGTTACAGAGATTTGCAGTTTGCACATTAAGAATTATTGTAGAACAACTATAAATCTAAATAACAGAAACATTCCAAGAGGCCACGCTTGGTGCTGATTCAAAACACTCTCAAGATATTATACACAAGCTGTCTAGAATTCCCAGGTCTAACTAATCTAGCATACAAGATCATAATTCCAAATCAATAACTATTTATTATTAACACATCAAAAACAGGCACTCAAAGGTAGATTTGACAATAACTCCATAGCTGATAACAAATAAAATACCAGGGTTGCCTTTCTGCTGCCTCTGAGCTAACAGGTCTGTTTGATGCCATCTCAGACAATAACCTGCTACGCTCGGTCACTGGTCTAAGATTCACTGTCATCCTTAGGCTAGTGTGTACTCCAGTATTTACTCTATTTCCAGTGCTGCTCCACTAAATCAGAATTACTCAGGCAGCTATAAAGTGAATCTTACATGTACATTGCTAATGATTAATTATTAATCATGTGGTTTGTGGTTGTGCCTAGGGACAACTGAGATTCAAGCCCCATTATGTAAGGCACTGTGCTGTTATTCAAGAAGGCTGTAGATGGATTTTCCCTTTTAAAACCAGCTGTGCTTTTACCACATTCAGGCTGGTTCCACTTTTTACCCCTTTATGCATCCTTACAGGTTCAACACATTTGAACTTCTAAATTTGTTTTGTTTGGCTTCATCTACTTGTTCCCTGAAGCCCTGTAGGAAGGGGAGAGGTGGTGTTGCAAGATGCAGCTTCATCCTACCTGAGAATTGTTAAAGTGCAAAATTCTGATTCATTTGGAATTGGGTATTTTACTGTGGTTCTAAGCAGCCAGCTTCTCCTCTGCTACTGAACTTCTTTCAACAATAAAAAGTTGTAAACTGAAGTCTGCTAGATTTACTCCTTTGCAGTGCACATCAGCAGCTGGTATTGTTGTCAGCAGGAAGGATGCTTCCACAAAGGATACCATGCTCAATACATTTTTGGCAGAGTCAGGTGGCCATCGTGAGTCACTAAGGCACCTGCTGTAAATCAGTCTGCTATATTGGCATTCTCAATTGTGTATGAAATCCAGATTTCACTTTCTTATATTACTGGAATTTGGCAGGTACTCTATCAACAGGTGTGATTATCCATGATAGGGAGCATGCAATGATGATGGGTAAAAGCTTGCACAAGTCCTTAAAAGGACTATTTTTGAAGAGGGTGAGAGATTTTATGGTTAGCAGAAGTTTCTTGTTAGAATCAGACTTCTTCCTTCTGCTCTTACCCTTCCCACTCAACCGGAATCTGAAAAATAAGATGAAAACTGCTGGAAGACTGTGATGTTATTTTCATGAAATACGATGGGAGCAGTTTCATAACAGAACAAGTGAAAAATAAAAGCCACATTCCAGCTGGCAGGAGGAAAGAAGGTGGATGAGAAGGGAAGGTGACTGGGTTTCATAAGGAAATATTAAATGAAGAGGGGAGAGGAGAATAAGAAACGAGTAATGTGTGAAATTTCAGAGGGGAGCTCAGAACCATAGAATATTGAGAAAAGACAGAGAAAGTTAAGGGAGGAATGGAGAGGTGAAACAGATAATGGTGAAGGGTTGTTTCTCGTGATAGTGTAATGAATTCAACAGAACCTCAGAAGATAAAGCAAAACTAGGTGTTCAGAAGTAGAAGATAATCAGCAAGTACACTTCACACGCAGCTATTCAAAGTTCAGGAGAAAATGTAAAAGAACAACAAAAACTTTTGGAAAATTATACCTAAATAGTGTTTGAATATCATCTATATATAAAACAGTAATGGATATAGAAACTGGTTATGTTTTGAGGCACTGTCATAATTACTAACTTAAACTAACATAGCAGACAAGAGAAACTCTTAAGTTCTTATTCACCACTTTGGAAACATTTTCTCTCTAAACAGATCATTCACTGGCATCTAAGCAGTCACCTTTCATTGCTTGACACCTATATCCCCGGGGAAGGGTTTGATGAACTTGTAAACAAGCACTGTGCTTTGAAGTTGAGATGAGTATGAGGGTAGACAGCAGACATCACATATGTGCACTGGCTGTAGGACTTCATAATAGAATTCCAGTCCAAAAACGTGAGTGACTGTTTGCAAGGTTGTGCCACTTGTACTTTTGCTCTCAACTGCATCAGCTTTGGAGAAAAATACCCTAACAAAATCAACCAGAAATTTACTCAATGAAGAAGGTCAGGGTCTGAACTCCTCTGAGAATGTTTTGATTCATGTCTATTATGTGAATCAGTAGGTAATCAAATGGGGAGAGGCAAAAGATAGTCCACATGCTTCAGCGACTTCAGTTCCTGTGTTATTTGCATATTGCAGGTTTTTATGATGCTCATGCCAAGGTTTTTGGTTCTGAAACAGTATTGAAGTTAAATGAGATCAGACTTCTTTGTAATGTTTCCAGTGTTCTCCATGATCAGCATAGCTTCCCTCATGGTTTCTTTTTCTTGCTTTAGGTTATGGTTGAATTAGTAAGATAAAAGACTGATGATAATTTTGAAAAGTTGATTGAAGTTTAATGAAGTTCAGAAGTTTCAACTTAAACTGAAATTATATGCAGAATTGTCTGCTTGCTTTGTTTTTTCTTATGAATTGCTTATCATTCAGAAATAAGTGACTACCTGAACAAGGTATTTGGGTAATGCAGATATAATAAGCAGAGAAATTTTTGACATTAGGAAATTACTGTTATGTTAGCCTTCCCTACTCTGTCATTCTCTACTTAGTTGCCAGGGACCAAGGTCTATGCCACACTATGATATTATGAGATTCTGGGATTATGAAGAAAGAACCTCTCTCCCCTCTCTCATTTCACAGTACTTAACTAAATTTCCATCTGCTACCAAATACTAAAAGCTATATTCCAAAAATGCAAACATCTACTTTCATGGTTAGAAGACCCAACTGAGTAAAATCTTCATATTCTTACAAAGACTTCTTTAAAGATATTGTTATTTTGGAAGTTGTCCAAGGCCGTGCTATGAGGTAGCCAACTCTAGCAGTCTTTGTGATACATTTAATGGTGAGATGTGAAATGTTTAGGTAAATATATGGATTTTCTTCAGAATGGTAAATAAAAAGGAAACATCTTAAAGAAAAAAAATACAGATTTTAGGACTTTACCAATAGCTTTCTTTGTTTGCATGCTTTCATAAAAACCTTACTCTTTAAAAACTTTCAAGTGAAATAAAGCGATGCTGTATATGTTGTCAGTAACTTGTTCCAGTTTGGCTTCTTACAACTCAAGAGGAATTCAAGTCATAGAGTTTCAGTGTTGTTCCCAGCACCAGTATCTGGTTGTAGTATCTGGTTGTAGAGTTTAATTTTGTTTATTAAAGTGCTACAGCTCTTCTCCACACTTACATCTTTGTAAAACTTCTCTGGAAATTTGAGCACCATTCTATACTACTGGAGTAAGCTCCTCTGTCTTAACTGGAATGAAATCGAGTCACTTTTCTCAGAATTATATGGGGTAGAAATCAGTGAGGCAACTGAAAGATGTCCAAAGCCAATTCCCCAAATGATTCTTTCATCAAATTGCACAAGAAGCAGTTTCACTAAAACACTTGAAAGCATTTTTTTTTTCTCCATGGACAACTTGGAAATTTGTTGCTGTCCATTATGACTTTGAATCAAGTCAGACTTTGAAATCTCCAGAGCAGTACTGTAAGATGAAAAGGTTTCATCTTACCAGAAACATTTCCTGGATCACTGAGCCATTGCCCCGTCTTCTGAGGCTGTACGTCTGTTAATCCTATGTGAAATAAAATTTCCATCCTTGACACAGCTCTGCCCAGCAGCAGATCTGGGTTCTGTTCTGGCTCATTTCTGATAAAATGTGGTCAGGAATTTTGAAGAGAGGTTAATCTTTCCGGTCCCTGTTTGATACCAAAAAAGCTATAAACTAGGAGGAAAGTGTAAAAAAGAATGAGACAAAAGGTGAATAGGCTAGTCTTGTAGTGAGTTATCACCTTTATGCTGTTAGTTTGGATGAGAGATTGGTGTTCTTCTGTTTCTGCTGCTGAGAGTACTCTGAATGGTAACGGGTCTGGTCCCTGAGGGACAGAGTAGAGCAGCTGAGACAACATTAAATCCAGCAGATGAAGGTACAGTAAATGCCACAGGCAGTGTTCAATTTTGTGTGTTAGCAGCAAGGGATAGACATTTAAGAAGTGGAGAAATGGCAACCTTGTGTGATGGGATGTGATGGGAAAACATTGCATTTGTCCTGAATTGGCCTCTTATGCAATTAACTATGCTTTCTGTTATTTCTTCTTTGTGATGGAAATGGCTAATGAGAAGAAGAAAATTAATTGACAGTATAAATGTGTTCCCCACAAAACATAATTAGAATGGTACCGTATGACACTTGAAAGAAGTGTGTGAAATACATCCACAGAAATCAGAGAGAAACTCAGGGTTATTTCTAAGCAGCTAGAGGACATCCCTTCTAAGCCAGAATGAGGGTTACAGAATAAGGCTACAAGATTCCTTATCAGTCTATCAGAGTATACTATCAAAACAATCCAGGTTTTACAGAAAAAAAAGTTTTTGGGATAATATCTCTAACTGCAGTGTAGCAGAGGACACTTACTTTTTAGTTTTGCTTTGTTTCTTCAATCCTCTATTAGCTGTAGGAACTTGAAACACCTCAAATCTCACAGTGGCTATCATGAGAAGGATCAAATCAGAACTTTTTCAATTGTACTTAGCCCAAAGAAGAGATTAAGCCTTCTTATTCCATTAAATTTGTCTACATGCAGCGCACACTCTGAAATCTGTGTTCTGTGACCTATGCTAATGGCTGTGCTGTGTGCAGAAGTGTCCAGATAATTCTTCCTGAACACCCCCAGTATCAGAATCAGTGGAGTAGCAGTCATAAAGCACCCTAACTACTTAGTCTTCCAGAGGCAGAATTTCTTTAATTAAATCTGGACCCTCCCTACTGTATGTGTGTGCAGCTGTGCTGTCGTGTGCCAGCTCAGTGAGCTGGTCTGATGTTAGACTGAGGATTTGTGTGGTGCACACTGTTACTGAGTGTAGAAATTCCTGCCCTGCACAGCATTATCAATTGATTGTTAACAAGAATCTTAAAAGAAATTCTGGCCAAATGTAAACAATGGGAGATATTGCCATTGACAAAAATAATGACCATCATATATACTGAAACGTTTTTTCTTATCTAAAGCAATTGCTAAAAAATCTGTTATTCTAGGAAGCATCATGTAACATTAATTTCTCTGAATAATGTTAAAAACCTGCTTTTTTTCCTCCTGGTTGCTAAAATCAGTTTTTCTTTATTGGGTAAATCTGTCCAGACTATGGGAATCTGGAAGCAGATTCCACTGATTCCACATCCTGTCCAGATTTGTCCTGTGTCTACCACCCATCCCCTCTGGGGAGGGAAGCAGACATCCAGGCCAGAAGGAAGTACAGAGGGTTTCTGTACTTCTCCTCTGACAGGAGCTATCAGAGGCTGGAGTATTCCTCAGGTATCCTGCCATGCCCACCTTATCATCAGTCATGCCAACAGCATTGTGGGCTGGTCCCATCAACTACCTGAAAGGACAATGTCTAAACCTACTGATTTCTTTAGGTGAGGAGTAGTAGCTTGGCTACTGCCCTAACAGAGGAAGCTAGAACTGAAATAAAAATAAAATACAAATTCCTTGGTACGTGAAGGACACCAGGATATTCACATAGAGAATGGCAATCCTGCAGAGGCTGTCATTGCTATAGTGATTTAATAAAGGTATAGATATAACAAATTTATTAACATTTCCTCCTAATGAACAAGGTTTTTCATAACTTCTCATTGAACTCTTTGTTTTACGTTGGTTGGCTGCATGACACATCTTTTTGGGGAGTTAACTATTGTTTTGATTTCAAAATGTTTATTGGAAATAACTTGCTAAAATCAACAAGAAAATAATGAAGCTTAACCATTGAAATTTTATATCAGCCTTTCTTTATACAAATTAAATTCAAATTTCATTTTATACCACAGTTAAATAAATCTGGATACTCTTATTCCTAAACTCAATTTTTCCATAACAGCAATTGTCAATGAAAGTGGTAAAATTGGACATATTTGACAAAGTCTTCAATAACAATGCAGCTGGTTAATTGCTCTTCACAATTTAAAAAAACCCAAACTCCTCAATAGCTTATTTTTCTTCCATCAGATTTTATTTGCCTTGCACATAGTCAAGTGTCCCTATTTCCCCTTCTGTGAAATAGAAGGACACTGACATATAGGGATTGGTCAGGACTGGGAACATACCACTGTGAATATCAATTCTCTGGTCTAAAATGTATTTTTAGCAGTAGATACATCAGGGATTTGTAGGGATGGTATTAAAACAATTTTTAAAAAGGGGTCGGGGAGGTTTCTTCAGTGCAAAACCTCCAAGTTGTATTTATTTTTTTCTAACTTCATTAGTTGGTGTAATAGGAGATATTTCCTCTCTCTGCAGGACTTACTTTGCTTTCATTCTAAAATCAGGAGGGATACAATGGTACATGAACTTTGTGCTTTCAGACTTCTCATCCATTCGTTTCCTCCAAACACAGAGCCTAGTTTTCTTCTTTCACACAAAATCTAGTGATTATACACTTAATATTTCTATAACTGTATACCCAAACTATGGCCAGGTAATCCTGCACACAGGAATAAACACGGATGCATTTTGTACGTGTTATACAGGCAGCAACTGCTGTGTTGCAGATTACTTCCATGTTGCACATTCGGGAACCTTTTGCCAAATGCTCATTTTTGCCGGTTAGGATTGTTTTCTTTCTAGCTGTACTTCAGTTTAGCCTTTAGGTGGCAGCATTTGAGAACAGTTGTACTTGTGGGCTGGCCACCCTCTAGAATGCTATTCGTGGGCAAGAATTATAAATAGATAGGACCAGGCATGTAGGTGCTCTGCTCAATATGCAGCTCGCAGCAAAGACACAGCAAAGCTTATACAGAACCATTCAAAATGTTAAAAAATATGCTTGTACATGACCATTTCGTTCTTAACACTTCTGCTCTAATTTAAGTATTTTTTATACAGCAGTGTATTTCTACCAATGCATGTATATACATAGCTTTTGAAAATGCTTTGAATCAAAATGGAATTTTTTTCTGATTTACTAAATGTGAACTCCTTTATCCTAATCCTTCCTTCCTTCCTTCCTTCCTTCCTTCCTTCCTTCCTTCCTTCCTTCCTTCCTTCCTTCCTTCCTTCCTTTTTTTCTAAAATACAATTATAATCCAACCAAAAAAATGAGAAATAAAGGGTCTTGAATTTAGCCTGCATTTTGGTTATCTTTCAGTCTCTTTAGGATGCCAAAATCACACTTTCCGGAATCTGGTGTGATCAAAAGGATATTTTTAAAACATACACAATACTTTTTCTCTATTTTAATTCACTGAAAACTAAATGAACAGTGTGTATCTCATGTTGGGTAGTGTATTTCTTAAATCTACAAGATTTATTTATAATTTCTCATGTGCATTGCATGTCATAGAAATAGGTACTCAAAAAACATACATCCTTGGCTTTATGGAGATTGAGATGTTCATGTGTGGTGGACAGGTATGGTGGGATAGGCAGAGGGGACATCGGTGCTGCTACATTTCCTTTGACAGATATAATCTCTAATAAATGTAAGAGAGAAATTTTGTGTCCCAACACTAGTAGAGATAACTTCTATTTCAGTATTTATACTTCTTCTTAGTATCTACCCTAAATCTGACTTTTTCTAAACTTAAGTCCATTAAATTGCTTCTTGGTCACAACATAACCATTCGGTATTCAAATAAATCACATTTGCAAATAATTCTTCAAATGCTGAAAGTCAGAAACCTGACTATATAATTGTAATACAGTGTACATAGGCTTTAACAAATTAATCAGCTATGTGCCTCTGTGCTACAATTTGCTGACTGAACTACACATGCAAAGGAAAAAAAAACCTAACAAGATTTTGAGGATCTGCTTCACAATGTGTAGAACATCACTGGTCAAATAGTAGAACTTTTCTGAGGAGAGCTACATGTCTATTCCACATAAGAACAGGAGAAGATGAGAGCCAGGTCAATCAGTTAGCAAAAAAACAAAAAAGAAAAAAAAAAAAGGAAAAAGTCCACCTGGCAATTTTGAGATAGTATTGTATCAATCTGTTCTATTGATATACTTTGACTCGAAAGAGAAAGGCTAAGAACAGACTTGGTTTCATCATAACCTTTACCTAACTTATATTTTCTATTTTGGTGGCTTTGTAATGCAGGGTCGTGTGGAAAGGATCAGAAAAGAAAATTTGTGTCAATGACAAAATAATGATTAATACACTCAAAGTTTGATTCCTTTTTCTTTCTCCTAATTCCCATTCCCCATTCTACATGGGAACCTACTACTGAAACAAAAGTAGTGTTAAAAATAAGCATTCAGCTTTGTATTCTTTTGAGAACCATATCAAAATGCTGCAGCAGTTTGATCACAAAAAAACCATAAAGTTGCATAGAAGAAAAATAAATCAGACATAGGAAGGTTTCCCACTAGCTATTGGATGTCTGCCTGTTACTGCTTTGCAAATCATAGAAATTTGAGTCTGTCATTTAGATGTCCACATCTAAATGTACTATTATAAAACATTAAAAAAAAAACAAAACAGGTGCCTTGTTGGAATAAACAAGGACTGCATGCAGTGAGATAGGGAGACAGATTCCAGACTTGTCTTTGTGGGAATGTCACAGAAAATTCAGCATCAGTGGAAGGTGTGACCCTGAAATAAAGTACTTATTTTACTTTTTGTACAACTCTTCTTCAGAGTTAGAATGACTTTAATTCTTTTTAGCTTAATTTACCAAGTAAACTAAAATGAATTAGGGCCATTTTAACTCTGAATGAATAATTTAGTCCACCAATTTAAGTGAAATGCTTTGGTAGTTATTCATGAGCTAACCCAAGCCTAGCAACTAGACTGTTTAATGGGCAGTGGCTTTAGGCAGCAAGAGACAGAGTGTACTTGTCCCTTTAATTTGCATTTGCATCCACAAAAAAGCAATCTAAATGAAGTTGAAAAGTTATCTCTTCTGAATTATATTTTTCCCATCAGTGGTTAATATGTGATATCACAGATATGTACCTAATTAACCAAGTCTAACATGCATTGAGAAACCTGCTATCCAAAAATGAATTATTTTTACAGGTTTAAGACCCAATATTTTATGCCATTAAATATAGTACTTTGCTTTCTCTTTCATTTCAAACTCAGTATCAGCATATATCTTTACTACAAGAGAACACATAATGACATATTTAGAAAGCTGGGATGGTAAGTCAGATGGAGTTAAGTGAAGGAGTAGTGAGACAAGGAAGATCAGAGCTGCCTACATATTGGAATGACAACATGGAACTATTTTACCCATTTGGTCACACTGAGATGGACACAAAAGTATATTAATATACATATTAGTTGTTTTTCCCTTTAATTTAGATGATACTTGTTCAGAGAATGAGATTGACATTGATGACTTCATTGTCATGTAGAACATGCAGTGTCTTAACTGTAAATTTTAAAGACAGTAATATCAGATAAAGACTGGAAGCTCTCCTATGAAGTAGTCAATGTTGCTAAAGAATGTAGTTGCAGTATTTGCATTTCTCTTGATGACTTACACATTTATAACACAGGCAGGTCTGACATCACTGGAATTAATGTAGCCATGCTGACAACTGTAATACAGGGCCATGCATAATGGGTTAATGTCATTATGTTTATTACTATATCTTAGTTTTTATCACTTTTATAGAAAGTATCCTAGGATCTACTTGTGAAAAGCATAGAATTATTCAAAAGGCTTAAAGAATTTGTCCTGAAAATTTATGTGTTTATAGGCAAACATCTGCCAGGTCTGAAGCAATAGTTATGTAAATAAAGCTGTGACTCAGCTGTTGAAGTCTTAAATATGTTTCTACCGTGATTTCAGTGGAAGATACAGTAGCGTGAAAGACATTTGCAGTTCATGAAGGAAAAATCACTCACATTTTTTCAAGGCAAGGGAATGTTCTGTGCTCATCACCTACACAGCTGCCAGCCTGTAGTATTTGTTAATTTGACTATCAGCTCTGGCTCACATTGTGGCAAATATATTTTGAATAGTCTTAAATAATTAATATACTTAATGATCTGTAACATCATGTTCTTAAAGTCAAGGTCCTGATCTGATATTCCTTTGGAAAAAGGAGTTTAATTATTCTGAATGTCATCTTAGGCATATTTCTCTGCAATACTCCAATAAAATAGACTATGATCATGGAGGAAACATACTGTGAAGAAGAAAAAAAATAGATTAAATTTCTCAGAGATTTACTCTATTTTTACAAAACAGAAACAAAATATATGTACCTTGAAGTAATATGAATTGCTTATATATGATCTGCTTCCCAAATATAAGCACACTGTGGTTTTGTGTGAGACATGAATGAGCAAATGCACATAGAGGCTCACAAAGAGACCACCTAAAGAAAACTCAAAAATATATGTTGTCTTCGTAAACTCACAGTATTGCTCCCATTACATTGTTCCTTTGTCTTTTAGTCACCTCAATGCAATCATCTTGACTAAGGCAAGAGAAAAGAGAAGATGAACAGTTACACAGCTGTCAGTGTTTCATTCCAACCAACTTCATTTATTCGCTTTGACTGGCCTATATGGGGCAAGATCACTGCAAATTTAATATAAAAAGATTTGCATTTCTTTTAGCGTTTCAAAATCATCCTCATTGACCACCTTTTTATACCTCCTTTTATACCTCCTTGTCTGCTTCATAAGAATTCCCTGTTCTCCACATTTGTCATCTCACTTTTTGTGCTCTATACCAGTTGAGCAGGAAATATTCCAAAAATTCAATTCTACCCCTCTGAGGTGTGCTTCTTATAGGTTTCTTATAACCATGTGTATGTGCTTCAGTATGTGTATAAATTTACCTACTGGGCAACTGAAAGGAAAGTTACAGCTCTAACTTTTCTCTGCTGACTGGTTCTCTATTTCTGGCTTTATTTTTTTTTTCTGGCTACACTACTGTGTCCCTATCACTCTTTAGCATATGAAGGATTTATCTTAATTGAATAGGCAGGACTGTTTAATAGACATAAAAATAAAATAAAAAATAATAAATAAAATAAAATAAAATAAAATAAAATAAAATCCGGTTTCAAGAAAGAAAGAATCCCCTAAACATGTGCTATAGATACAGGATGTATTGATATTAGTGGAAACCTAGGGCTCTTTACAATGTATGGATATATGGCTTTTGAAATTTTACAAGAAAATTTCCCATTCCTAAGATCTATGTATTGTGTGCTAAACACAAATGTGGAACTTTCCTTTGCTTTTCTGAGGCCTAATGAAGTTAGGCAAGTAACCATCAGCTCCTTTCCCTAGAAGGAAGCTGAAGAAAGCCTTTAGGGAAGTGGAACTGACAGACCAATAATCAATTTTGCCTTAGTGTCTAATGGGGGTGTGTCCTAATTCTTTTTTATAGATTGCTAGATGAGAGACAACCATTCTTTTTAGATAGCCTATGCATTCCAATGGGCTCATTTCTTGCACTTTGGCAGTCTTCTAACAGAAAAAAAATAGTTTATGCTGTTTAACACACTGTGCTAACTGAAATATTTAGACTTTGCATAACCACTCCTACCTGAAGTAATTTTGGTATTTTTCATGTGAATGTTTAATTACAGGATAATGCATAATTTCAAACTAATACTTTATTCCAATCCTGACTTTTATCTTAGCAAGTGCACTTGTTTCAAAGACCTCCAGTTAAAAACAAATGTTTCAAAGCAGAATACAGAATATGCAAATAATGAAATACTACAATGCTGGCACTGATATTAGAGAAAATGTCTAAAAATATCTAAAAAAAGAGTTTTATGTGGCTCCTTTTTTCTTCAAACTTTCTATCGTTTGCCAACCAAGTTTCAATAACCCAAAGTGTCTATCCTTACATGTTTCTGAAACACAATACATATTTCCCAAGAAAAATGGTAGAAATAACTGTTTTATTGTGGAGTTTTTAATACTATTTTCTTTGCAAGAATAGAGCTATCGCCATTTGTGAAACAGAAAATGAGATGCAAAACTTTTACTTTTTCAGTTATAGATCTTCAGTTATTTAACATGTTGTTGATAAACAGATGCATTAAAATTAAATGAAACACAATTTGAGCCACCAGCAGGTCTTAAAGCAGCGTGATTAACACTGAGTTTCCATTGTGTTCAGTGCCACATCTGAGTCTTTTCAGTATTTCAGAAGGAGTAAATATACAGCCACAGCTGACCAAAACAAGTAATTCTAAAAATGAAGCAGTCTTTTTGGATGACTTGAGTATCTTGGTGTACTTTGCTTTACTGACGTAATTTAGTTCCTTGCTTGTAGATGTGTCTGAGAATTCAGAGAACTTAATAGAGTGATTTAGGTTAATTAATGTGAACACAGTGTGATGCCAGTACATGAAGGGGCAGGAAGAGATTTTAGGTGTACAAACAGCATGTTAGGGGGCTGATAGAGTCTGAGCTGGAGGATGTGAAGTATTTTCATGGCCATAACTGGTTACAAGTAAAACTGTGTATGGCTCGGAGGCTCTTACTTTTAATAGAAAACTGACAACTGGAGTGGATGCAGGGAAAAGTCTCTGAAATTAAGTAATCACAGAAAACTATAACAGTAAAGAATGAAACAAATATCAATGGGAGTGAAAGTAAAACTGAGGAATTCAAATGTTAAAATAGGGTCTTCCAATTTCCAAAATTTAGTCTACACTGCCTGAGTTGGCTGGGCAACAATTTCCCAATGAAACAATCACACGAGTACATGTGTTAAATTTATTAAAGGAAAGATTTCTAAGTGACAGGAACAAATCTCAAACACTACTGCTGGGATGATTGTCTTCTGAAAGTGAATAATAAAGGCATAAGTAGAAGAAAACAGGCCACCTCTTGTTTTTAAGAAAAAAAACCCCAAACAAAACACTATTTTTAAAAAAAGTCTCTATTTGTCTTTCTTTTTCTGAGGTCCAGCTTCTCTGCCATGTGCTATATTTCTAAATTAATATTCCCTTGTGTTTGTTGACTTATAGCAAAGAGCACTGAACAGCTTTATGTTTTGTCTTTTCTAATACCCAAGGGCCTTTGCAGTGGCAGCTTTCTGCAGATGTGAGCATTACTGGAGGAGGGCCTCTCTGTTGTCCAGGTGCAGGAGCTATCCAGGCTGCTTTGACAGCCATGCTGACTGCCTTGAGAGAAGAGAGGCCACTGCTCCCATTTTCATGATCAGACCTGCCTCCCTAACTTTGGTCATCTTGGTCCAAGTGAAATTGCTCTTATTCACAAGGGAGGCAGTGCTCTCCTTCCAAGCTTGGGCAATTTTGCTGTCTCTAGGTGAAGACAACTGCATTCACCAAACTCTCTGTAAGCAGGAGTACAAGCCCTTATTCACAGTTTGTGGACTCAATGGTTGAAGATGAAACGATCTTATTATGGTTCTACAGTGGCACACACAGATCTCCAGAACCTTGCTGTGCCACGATTGATCAGACTTAGAATAAAATATCTACCGCTGGGTCTCTAACAAGCACCCCACAGGCCTCATCTGTCACTGGTTATTTATATCAAAGTGACCTTAGAATGATGTACAAGCAGAAGATGCTTAGGGAACATGATATTGATGATCAAGGAAAATGTCCTACCAGGCTGTCAGTGGCCTTGCAACAAGCTTCTTGAGGGCAGCCTGGCACTCAGCCTTCAGTCTCAGCATGCAGAGCCCTGCACTAAGTCCCATGGACCCGCAGGATCACAGGTCAGCTCCCTGCTGAAGTCACCAAAGGAAGCAGGAGCTGTGGAGACAAACCTGCACTATTCACACCTTCCATTAAAGCCATTCCAAAAACAGTATGCAGGGAGATCCCTTTGATAGGGTTATGAAGATGCAGAGCATCTGATTAGAAGCAAAAGCTTGAAGAGCTGAGTTGCTATTTTGCCATCAACTGGGTCAGAAGAAATATGCCATATTTGATTTGAAAGGCTTCATTCTTTAATTAACACATTGAATGATCATGCTTTATAGGCTAATAGCTGAGGTTTCTTGTGGGATCAAAAATGTGTATATTTGTCTGCTTGCAGTTCATTGCATCAGTTTTGAACAGTAGCAGAATATTTATGAACTCCTACAAACCTTACAGTCAGCTGAAACTTCTTTTTCCTAATGAGAACTGCAGCTGACAAGCAGCAGCCTCAATAGCTTGAATATGATACGAATTCATAGCCATGAAACAGAATTCCAGGTCTGAAGCTGAATAAGATCACTGGTTTTAGGTACTCGTTTTCTGTGTGGCTCCGTTTATTCATCCTTAGCACATGCAGAAATTACCAACAACTTCTCCATCAGTACCTGATTATATAGAATAGGAACTGTGAAGCAATACATAGGTTTCAAAGATTCTGAGCTGCTATTTCCTACTTGTTATAAATTTAGAATTGTTAATTTCTTAACAACCTTAGGGGTGTGGGATGAGCAGGTTTGAAGCTGCTTATCATTAGGTTATCATCTTTAACATTTTATTCCTCTGCATGCTCAATGTAATTATGATTCTTGGATTACATCCCACATAATTCTTTTACTTCTTTTTTTCACTAAGTAAAGTTGATATTATTTTTTATTATGAAGGATAAATGTAGGAGGTAATATTTTATTTTTACTGTAAATCCTACTGTGTTTCAATAGATGCAATATTTTTTTTTCTAATTTGTATTTCTCCAAATCTATTCACTGAAATAATTTCTGGAGTAACTGATTTTTTGCTTCATGGCACAAATATATTTGGGGTGGACTTAAATGTGTTTTTACTTAGAATTAAAATTCAAATTGTAGCTATAACACAAATAACACAAATAAAGCTATTTCAACTTTTTCAAAATGCTCTTCTTGCTTTCTCCTTTCTTCCCTTTTGTCTGAAACTCTTAGCTTAGTTTAGACTAACTAGTAATTCTGGCCTTGGGAACAGCTTTTTCTTATGAAATTCTTGATATGAAAAATATCACTTACTGCCCAGTGGAATTCCCTATTGATACAGTCTCTCCTGAATTAGATTTAATCTTTACCTGTCACTGTACTGTATCATGTTAAAATGAATCAATATAATCACATGCAATTTTCTTGTGACATTTTTAAGAGAGGTTATTTAGCTTAGAGATAATAGTAAACAATGATGTAAATAAAATTAAATGAGTGTATATATATATAACATACTAAAGTTTTAGTTAAAAGCAGAGCAGTTAAAACCGGTACCATTCATCTTACATACCTTGAGGATGCTCTGAATTAAGTTCATAAACAGCCAATGAAAACACAAGCCCTGATGATGAAGTTACTCTGTCATGCTCAACCCTATAATCTTCCTGGGCTGAGCAGAGCCAGACTGACCCTAATCAGACATGTAAGCATATGTGATTTCTTTGCTTCTGGAGAGACATGCTTTTAAGGTTTTTTTTTTTTTGGTTGGTTGGGTTTTTTGATTTTTTGGTTTTTTGGCTTGGGTTTTCCCTCTTTTTTTTTTCTTTTCTTTTTTTTTTTTTTTCTTCCTTCATCCATTTTTCTGCTTGGCCGATTTTCTTCTTTAGATGTTGCTTAGTTAATCATAGGAATGCTACTTTTTCCTGATGTTCTGAAGCCTGCAGAAGTCTCTTTTCTGGTATACCAAATTCTGTGTCCAACAAGTAAATTTCTATTTTCAAGATTTCCAAGACCTGTAAGAGGATCTACTCCTTGCAGAGGGAAGGAGAGAAACCAGAAGTAACTCTTCCAACAATTTCCATCTTAAACGAGTGGTATATATGCAGACTCTTTACAAATTAGTCATAAGTATTCCCTGGATCCTGAATTCATAAGTCTTAAGGTCTCAGAATTCCTAAACTATGTTCTGACTACCAGGGTTAGGTAATTAAATAACCATGGAAATAATGCATTTCTCCAACTGTTAGTCTCAAGTCTGGATCTCCAGCTAGGTTTTGAAACTGGTATGGGATTTAAAATTTGTTTCAACTATAAATACCAGCTAAGGGATTTATCCTTCCTTACAGAAAAAAACATAGTTGTCTCTAGAGGGGTTTTTTTAAAGTTTTATTTATGTACTTTGAATAGCATCTTCTTTTCAGACTAAAATTTGTGTACTTCTCTATTGCTACAGGCATTTGTTCAGAAGAGCACCAATTCTCCAGTTGTCCCGTGTAATAATTTTTCTCTGCACAAATGTTTTACTATTTTTAATAAATTCTTGCTCTTTTAGCAAGCTGCCAAAGACCTGCCATGGAAATGTTTAAAAGATGTAGTGGCTGATATTCCTAACTGCAGTTTAGTACATACCCAGTGAATACAACCATAACATTTCAAGTCAGTAACAGTGACGGGCCTTGGAATAGTAAGAGAACAGCAACAAGAAAAACTGTCCCAACTGGCACTTTTTCTCCTGGGTTAGTGCACTGTCTCATTTTTAATACTGGGAATAATTTACTGTGATTACATTTTTAAAAACTGCTACTTAGAGGGAAATCCAAGCTGACCTCATCACGAATAAGGATTTAGTGAAATCACTCTTTAACTAGCTGCAATTGTTCCTGTAATCTAAAGCATTAAATAGTATGGATATGCAGAAGAATCCTCATGATCTAACAGAACATAGAGTTAGAAGCTAGAAAATCATTATTATGGGTCTGGCAGTCCTGTGTTCTGCTCAAAACCAGATAAATTAATCTTTCTGGAGCTAGTTCTGCTCACACAGCAGTTATATGCCTATTTAATTCTTTTATTTCATTACTTTTGATTTACACTGGTGGAGGTCAAAGTATTGTAATTTGTAGGTAATGTTACTCTAAAACCACACAACAGGAGGTAGAATAAAATAGACAAGTCTATTCTTTTGATAGTGGGAAATCATTGAAATGCAACATAAAGTTATCAAAATTATATATGTGCTAACTCGGATTACCAGTATAGGGGGCTGAATATTAGCAGTAATGACTTATTTTTGGACAAAATCTGTTACATAAAAAATTGCTTCTTCATGTCTTTTGGGAACCTGTAATGATTTTTGAAAAGCATAAACTGCATGAAAGGACAAAATGGAAACATCTGTTCTATGGTCTAAATTCTATACATGTGCAGTTATATGGCATCAAGCCCTTTTCCTAGAGGTAGACCTTGTGCACCCTGGCTATCCTTTGGAGATGTTTTACATATGTTAGCATGTGGGCATTTGTATAACCACATCTTGCATCAGTGGGTTCTGCTGTCATCCTGGGAAATAAACTTCCCTGACTGCAAATGTAGGTACCTAGAGTCCAGAGTCAGTTCTGGCACAGAGCACTCCAGTTCAGTCAGGCTTTGCAGACCTATTGCTGCATTGCTTTCAAACCTTCATTAAAACTAATGGCACGTTACTTTTATAACCTAGGATTCCTTAAACAGATTTTAGTTGAGTTATAGTTTAGTTTAGTTATATATTAAACAAATAATGATTTTTAAAAACCAAAAATGTATTTTCATTTGCTGAAAACTGTTGTTAAAATCTTAAGACTTTAATCTTTAGAACTACTTTATTTACTCTGAGATGTAAATGAATATCAAGTTGAAGTAACATTTTAAATAAAAACAGATCAAACTTAAATATATCTAGGAAAATATAAAAAAAATATTCCTCAAGATCAATACAAAATGAGCAGTCTGTATTTGGTCTAAAGCTAGGATTTTTTTTCTGGTCTTTTTAGAACTGCTACTTTAGGAGCTTCAGCATAAGTTTTTCAGCCTACTTAACTTGCTCTTGATGACATGCTCTTGACTGAATGCTGTATAACTTCTGTGGTCAGGATAGTGGGTTGTTGTCTGAGTTTTCTGAACTCATGATCTCCTCTGCCTTATTATTTTTTTGAAGTTTCCTGTTAATCACTTTAGTGAATATGAATATATATGTAATCTGTTCAATATGGTAGTAGTGTTGGAGCCATGGTCATCTAAGTACATACCTATATTTCTGCTTTTGGTTGGACAGTCAAAATAAGTCTCTAGTGAGCATAATTTAATTTATTTATTCAGAATTTTTTATGTAATTATTCCACTCTACATGCCTACAATAGACTTCTTTCAGGTAACTAAATAATTAGGATATTTTCAGAGAGCCAACACAAAAGAGGCAAAGGCCTAATTTGAGAGAAATTCAATTTTTTGTTTAAAAATAGCTTTGTATAAAAGCTATTTTATTGAGCTCTGTAGGGAACTCATTCTTTTCCAGCCCTTTCTAGGCAGCAGAGTAGAGGCATTTGTAGGCTATCTGTGGGAAGATGTGTAAGCAGCACTGTAGATTATTCAAAAAAAAGGTTTCTAGTTAGGAGCAGTAGGATGAGATTCAAGTCTCTTAAAGACCATGATATACATCCCAGTCACAGGTCTCTAGCTGTTAAAGGAAAGTCTGTTTGCTCTAAGTAAAACATTATGAGCTGCAGACTTCTCCAAATTATATTAGAGTTTTTGGGGTTTTTTTACGTCCATAAGCAATAGGTCATTCTGAGAATGCATTTATGTAAGTTACAGAGATCCCAGGGTAATGAGTATTGCAAACTCTATAGTTCTAAGTCCAGAACAAAGCACCTTCACTGAAAAAAATCCCTGCTTGCAATCTCCACACATTCGTATATATCTTAACTATTGGCATAATTTCTGCAAATGTTGGTCCATGGTGAGCTAAGACAGCTTTTAGGTAGCCACATTGCATGTTTTGCTGACAAGCTGAAATGAATTATGTAAGAGGTATCTTATGTAGCCATCATGGAATAGACACTTCTAAAAGATCCTTATTATTGAGATGTGTAGGAGAAGCTCTATAGAGTACACTTCAGTTAATCATTGTGGAGGTCATAAGGTATAGATTGCTGCCGTAATATTTATAGGACATGCGTGAGAATTTTAAGTGATTCAAGTGTGTAATATCATACCAGAATGTAGGAATAACAGGAATACTAAAATCAATTATTTCAATGCTTATTGATGAAAGATAAGCATGCTCTTCCACCTCTGAGGATGTACCACTTCAGCAGTGTCATCCCCATGATTTTCCCTATGAGTATCAATGTTGTGTCAACTAGATTGTGTTTTCTATTGCTCTCTAATTTAATCAGTGAAGTGGCCCAGAAGGCACTTTGCTATGACAGAGTAGAAATCTCTGGCATGGCTGAAAAGCAACATTTAAAAAAGTTTTTTTAAAAATATGTATGTTGCAAAAACCAGCATTATATTGATGGGTCTCAGAGTAATCTATGTGCTTGGTAAACCTGTAGAGCATCATTATCATAGTCTCACTAATTCTAATGGATTCATCTGCTCAGTCCAGTAAAGTGCTGTTCCTGTGTTAAGAGCAGTACACTGTCATCAGATAGATTATGCCTATGGAATACATCTGCTCCTAGGTCAAATCTTCTGCTCTTTGATTTTTTTATTATTTTATATTTTGACATAAGGTATTTTTTTCTGGTGTTAAGTAGATGAGAAATCCTGCACCTCAGTTGTTCTTTTATGCAGGCTTCAGGGTGAACTTCTGTAAGAGGTGTTTGACAAACTGTGCTTTGTTTAGCTCAGATCTGCAGCTGAACTCTTAGTTTGCTTTTGCAGAAGCATTGCATGGGCAACACCTGTAAAATAAGCTGTGGTACTCTCTGACACTGGCCCATGGTGCTAGGAAGGAAGGACATGGTAGCAGATGCACTGAGATACTTTTTTTAAGTGTGGATGATGCAGTAAGAGTGAAGAAAAACATTGGGTTTTAGCATCAGTGAGATACTCGACTCCTTAAAAGCATTAAATTAATTGCTGGATCTGACTCTGAAATCAGAATTTCAGAGATATAGAGAAGTGCTTTTACTAAAGCCAGCAAAAACATCTAATTTATTTCTAAAAAATCCCAAAATATCTAGGTCCAAGAGATTTTCTCTGATAGTTTTTGTTTAGATCTCTTGTGTGGTTTCCTACTTAAAATCCTGTGCATGTATTTTTGAAGGAAGGATTTAGATTTATTTTAAGATTTGGTTTTAGTTATTTAGCATTGAAACAGGCTCTCTAGGGAAGTGATGGAGTCACCATCCCTGGAAGTGTTCAAAAAATGTGTGGATATGGGCACTCAAGACACGGTTTAGAGGTGAACATCATAGTAGTGCTGGGATGATGGTTGGATTAGGTGATCCTAGAGGTATTTTCTGATCTTAACAATTCTATGATTCTATGATTGTGAAAATTGTATCTGAGGTTTAAATTTGAATCACTGGGTTTCCTCTCATTTGTGTTGTCTTTTCCCATTAAGTTTATTCTATTGACTAGAGAAGAATTATTTATGACTCATATTTAAGACCACAGGTGTCCCACAGGAGTTCAGAGAGAACTTATGGCACCATAAGACACCTTTTAAGAGGTTCCAGGTCTGTTTTGGAAACCACTGCAACACCCTTCCTATCAGGGCAGTGTGCCATGCACAGATCTCCCATGATGAGCTGGGTGGAATAATATTTGAAACTGCATGTGTGTGTTAATTAACCTGCAAGTGACAGCTGGCAAGGGCACACACCCTTGTCAACTGCTTATATAAACCTCTTAACTCGAGTAGTAGGTCTCTTGTTTTGGTAAACACCTTCTCAGCTTACAAACTTTAGTCTGCCTGGGTGGAATGAGGCCATTTTACAACAGCCAAGGCTTTTGTCCTTTACTTTTATTCTTCTCTTCTCTGAATAAATTTAGCAGCCATTCATGATGTCTGTATACATAACAGCCAGCTTTGTGGTATCACAGATGATAAAAATGTAATGTGCAAAATTCACATCCAGCAACACTTCTTCCATTTTTTATTATTTTTTCATAAAAACAATTTAGGAGACTTAAATAAGGACAAGAAAATGCTCTTAAAAAGGCATGCAATATCATTTAGCTTCACCTAGAAGCTTTAACCATTCTAAAAAAAATCCACACTCAGTTTAACTGTTCTTAGTGATTACAGTTTGCAGTACCTTTTATTTAAAATATTGATTCTTGTTCCTTCCCTTCATACAGCTTTAGAATCTTTCACAGAGTGTAAACTTCCCTGTCAAAAATTCATAGATAATTCATCTCCTATTTTAATGAGTGCTTCTATCATTTAGAAAAGATTAGGCAACCATCTGCAGGAATGTCTGTGCTAAATAGTTGCAGGGTGAGGAAATAGTCTAGATGTCCTTGTGAGTCCTGCTTTCTACAGTTTACTTCTTTTTCAGTCTTTCTAGAACAGAAAATAAGAATTATTGAATTCAAGAATAGCTTAGGAAATTACAGTTTGTTCTCAGTCATCATCTCTTGACTTTTAATTGTACAGAACACTAAAGAGGCACATACTGGCCTGTGTGTAATAACCACGTAGTTTGCTGCAGAAAACAGAGTGTTTATATTAAAATGGTGCCATTCTGAAATAACTCCTCCACTGGCTAACCATAACAGTAATTCAATTAATTCAATATATGGCAAAAGCAAAATACTTAATGCAGAAGTAAAATAGTATGAAATTTAAAGAAGAAATGAAGATACCGAAGAATCATTATTATACAATGATTTAAATTTTTAGCAGCTACACATGAGTAAGTTATTATAGTAGAAACATTCAAATGATAAGAATACTACAAGAGAATGCATTAAAAGTGTTTCATTTTAAAAAACAAAAATTTATAAAGGTAAGCCCCTCTGCTTTCATTCTTTAATGTGTTATTACATTCATGTATCTTTTGAGAAAACAGTATGGAGTATGAGAATAACATACTGCTGTATTTACAGGATTTAAATGTTAAACTTGAAAATGTAAAGTGCTTTTATCAGCATTGTTAATTTTATTTGAATACAACCATTTTGGGATGGATTACTAGGGAAATATTAGAATGGGAAAAATGTGAACTACAGAGCATCTTCTGCCTACCTGGCTATGATAATTACAAATGTCAGGTTTGGTAGATATAAAAAGGGGTGAAGTTGCATTTTGGGCTTCCATCCACCCCTCCTTTTCCTGTTTGCTTAGTTATAGTTCTGCAAAGCCCATGTGAAAACACACTACCTGCTATGGTGACATTTTACATTCATTTTGAACAGGTATGAGTCACTTTACCAGATTTTTATTCTCAGTTTCTCCTGTAGGAAAACTCTATTATTTCCCTTCCTGGCCCCAATTGCTCATCACCATACACCTGCTCATCAGGTGAATGGTGATGAGCAATTGGGGCCAGGAAGGCTAATAATAGAGTTTGCACGGTTTCAACATTCTCTGCACATTGAAAGTGAAGAAATATTACATCTTTATGATATTCTTCACTGATCAAATCTGTAACCAGGTTCAAATCCACTGATCAAATAAGTAAACAGGTTCAGATCACACTAAAGATAATGGCTGGCCAAGAGAGTCACTGCAGAGATGCACAGAGAGACAGCAGATTGCATTGCCATGAGAAATCTTGCTCCTTGGGATTTGTGCTATCATTTATATTTTAATTCAGCAAAACTTCATTTCTTATGTCATTAAAAATACCAGCAGTAGTATTAATCCAAAGTTATGTCCTAGGAGTAAATGGGTCTCCCTAGAGATGAATATAAACTAATTACCTTTGTACAATATGTTGACTGTTTAGAATACATAATTGTTTTCCCTAATTTTTTGAGAGATGAAAGAATGCATACATATATGTATTAGGATATCTCTGTCTACAAGAGAAAAGAAATCTTGTATCTAATTTCTCACAAATGTTTACCTGTCTTTTATTTGATAAAATGCAATAATTTAGTACAATCTAAAAAATATACTGTGTTAGTACAAATGCTTTTGCCTTTCATATTTCCATTATCATAAAATCCTTTCTATGTTTTCATGAGTACTAGCATATTTTTCTCACTGTCCTAATGAATACAGCTCAGTTCAGACCTTAATTCACTCTATTGAAAGAAATTATTCCATTCAGTTTGGAACTGATCAAAGCTCTTCTATACTGTTTTGGAGAGCCAAAAGGGGACTTTTTATGGGACCAGGATCTACGTAGGAAGTAAGCAAAGGCTGTTTTAAGAACGTTTTCCACATTCACTTAGAAGAGGTTCCCATGGAAATCTAATTCAGCTAATAGTTACGTTACTCTTTTGGCAGCTTGCCTGCCTCGTGAGGAAATATCATTTTAAGGGGTTCCCATAGAAAGCTATAGCTTAAATCTGTACTGCAGAGTGATGGTATTCACTAATGCCCTGAAGCTCTGTGTCCTGCCAATGCAGCATTAGAGAACAAATGCTTCCTTGTGGGGTCTGGGTACACTGCTACAGTGAGAATACTACTCAGATTTCCTTCTGTCATAGGGCTTACTGTAAGGGAAAAATAAAAAAAAAAAAAGCCAGAAAAAAAAATCAAGGAAAATAAGAGCCCTGCAATTCGTGTTTTATTCATTTTGGGTGTTTTGTTGGGGTTTGAGTAATCTTCAGACCTACAAAAGAATAACTAAAAATAAAGAAGAAAACAAAAACCCCTTAGTCCTTTGAATGTAGTGATCTTTATTATGTATATATATGAGAGATAATTTTATAATGAAAATGTAATAGAAAGTCACAGCTTCTTAAGTCAATGCAAAATTGTGCTTCCAAGTCAACACACATTCTGCCATCTAGTGACCAGAAGAAATTGTACTGACCAGTTCCAATGTGATGAGAAACCCAAAGTAGTGCTACTGCTGTGTATCTTTGTGGGAGAACCTCTAAAATGGATTAAAAAATGTGCAGAAAACCTTTTCATGCTCTGGGAAGTCAGAAATTTATCAGATCTACTGAAATTAGTTAATATTGCAGCCCAAAATTGGATTTAAACAGACTGATTCTTTATATATTTCTGTAGTCTTCTTTCTTCCTTTCCCCCTCTCCTCCTCCCCCTTCAAGTGAGACTTACATCAGCATTTTGCATAATTTCTGGGAAAAATATTTGTGTGTTAGCACAGAGAGGATGCCATGCTACTGCATATGAGACAGTTTGCATTACTGCACGTTCTGGCTGCAAGGTATATTCTGTTCATTCAGCAGTCAAGAGTAAATGAAAACACTTGTTTGGCTAGTTACAGTTCAGAAGTGGGTAGGGTAGTATGAATCACACTGCTGGAGCATTGTGGGTGAAAGAAAATGACAGTCACTTTGGGGAGTTGACTGCCTCCTTTTGCTTTATAAGTTTTTAAAAGCTTTCAGGAAACTGCTCTACTTGTTCTGTACAAGCTGATGACATTCAGCAACTCTCAGAAGTTCCTTGACATTGTGTGTGTCCTAAGGGGGTAACCCTAGAGGTCTCAGAACCACTTTTTTTTTTTTTTTTAGTTCATTTATGATGTCATCACCAACTTCTATGATGAAAAAGGCTTTTTATATTAATGCCAGTGTGTCCTGAACCATAAATAGTACAATTCATAGTAGATGGTACATCATAATACATTTTTCCTCTGAAGTTCCCATGAAATATGATAAAAAATAGCCATAAAAGCCAGACCAACATGGTTTATAATGTCATATGATGATTAGGATATATATGTAACAAATATATATGTTACGAATATCATAAAATAGCCTTAAAATCTGTTTTATATTTACCTTAATTTTAAAGAATATCCACTTGTCAAAAGCAAAGACTTGGTGAGTAGAACCTTGCAAAGCTGGTATTTTTCTTTTGTATTTCTCAGTTGTCCTAGTTTGCATTTGTACACTGTTAACAGATTTTTTTCTTCTTTATTCCTACAGAGAGCACATGGCACCTCTCTCCTCTTCTAAAAATGCACACCTACACTGGCCGCAAGATTTTAGCTTCTCCTCTAAAAACTAAAAAGGTTACTCAATAGGAATAAAAATTCCCATAACATAACATAACATAACATAACATAACATAACATAACATAATATAACAATAAAGGTAAAGCCAATGGGACTAGTGATAAGAGCTGTAAATAATACCAAACTGTAAACTTTGGAATTGCAATTTTTTATTCTGTCCAAGAAGGCATGGAACTATATTACATGCCTCTGCTTATATGTAAAATGAAATCATGGAATCAGATAATCATTTAGGTGGAAAAGCCCTCCAAGATCATTAACCTTTGACCAAACACCACCATGCCAACTAAACCATAGCACTAAGCGCCATGTCCAATCATTTTTGAACACTTCCAGAGATGTTGACTCCACCACCTCCCTGGGCAGTCTGTTCCAATGTTTAACCAAATGATACAGCACATCCATATTAAAATGTATGCATCACTGAAATGCTTTGAAGTATTGATCCATTATGAGCAGCTGAGGAGTAAAAACATAGGCATCCTATTGCAGTGATCCCTTGTGCTTCCATAGCCACCAAAGGACCACTGACAGCAGAATAAATTATTTATCAGATAATGAAACCTGATGCTTTCTACCACAAATGTTTGGAAAGTGTTATGATTTATTATAAGTCTTGGTCTGTTTAAAATGATTCAAGGTTCCCCATAATGCTATTTTTATTTACATTTTGAGATATTTATGGGTTTTTATCTTCATGCTGTGTAGATTATAGCATTAACAATGTAATAAAAAGGCTTAAAACCCTTGCGTGTTTTCAGGCCTAACTTAGAGTCACACTGTCAATTTCTGAATTAGACCATGCACCTACTTGTTGCTGAAAGGATTTGCTTTCCCCCTGTATTTAATGAAACAATATGATTAATATCAATGTTAGAGATAAAAGAGAAGAACTGTCCTGTTTCACCCAAATAAAATTTAGGACAGACATCACCAAAAAAATTCTCTTCAGAAACTAATGTCTACAAAAATACCTTCTTCTGGGTTAGAAAACTTATTTTCGGCAGCAAAAATTAGGTAAGAAGAGTGAGAATGATAAAAATTAATTTACTCAGAATGTCAATTCAAATATCCAATATTATATCCAGATATCAGGTCTTGAATCATGCTGACTTGACCTTGCAGGACACCTCTGTGCTATAATACTGCCTACATTAGGATGGTTCTTACCACCTTTCCCACACAAACAGATCCTTGAAACTTCTGTGCCATTTAGTTGTACTCTAATGAGTGTAAAGTCGTACTCATTTAGACTGACTTGGGTTAAAATGCTTTCCCAGCCCAGACAGCATTTAGATACTGCCTCTCTGTGAAGTATTGAGGGGAAAAAAAACAGCATAATGGGTTCACCTTCTGTGTTTATTACCTAGGATCTGAAAATGAAGGAAAGTTTCATTCTATTTAGTATTTATTGCGAACTTAAACAAGATATTATATTAAAAATGCTTCATAAAAATGCATTACTCTTAAACTCCTTAGATTAAACAATTTTGAGATCATTGTTTCTACTTATACACAGAAAGTGGACATTTCTGATCCCATTACAAAAATGCACTTGACCCTTTTTTTTTTCTCTCACGAGGCCTGAATTTTAATGAGGTCTCACCCATGCCAGTACATTGCATTTCCTGGTACTGCTTTTGTTCTCATGTGGCATTTGGTTAAATACTTCAGCTGAATATGAAAATAAGAGCATTGCATAAGTCTGGTTCCATTTTTTTGATAAAACTTATAAAAATATTTTTATCTGGGTAATGAAAAATTTATCTTTAATATATACTTGCTATATAAATGCTTAGTATATCAAAGGGAGATTAGCTGAAAAGTGCATCTCAAAGACCATCAGCAATAGTTGAAGTGAATTGAAAATATTTTGTTGCTTAAGTGGAAAAATGAAAAAAACCGAGGCATTATAATCACGCTGAGTGGTATTTGTAACTCCATCATTATGACTGGGGCTACATCAGATATTATCCACAATGCAGAAAACTGATCTCCCAGACATCCCTTTGCCTCTCCACCAGCAGTCTCTGTCCTGCAGGACACTGCATGTGCCTGCATCCAGCACAAGATGCTGCAGGACTGGGACCAGAACATTCACCACCTCCCTGTATGCCTCTGGAAAGCCTTCCTCTAGCAAAGGTCTCCCATTATTGCACTCTGTACCTTCAAAAGTAGAACTAAGTCTTCTGCAAGAATGGTGCCATACCCTCTAAATTGCCTGACAAGCAGAGATCATGCAGCCAGCAAACTCAGAGTAAACATGCCTTGCTGTGACAGCCTCTTCAGGGGAGAAGCTATGTAAAATCTCCTGCCATTACCATGCTATTAATTACAGTTTAAATGTGTCATCTGTACTGCACCTTGTAAAAATTGTAAAAAATATTCTAATCACAGTTTGCATTAGAATATTAATTGTAATAAGAGATTTCCACAGAATCAAAAGCTATCTTAAATCAGAGAAGCTGTAGAAGAGGTGTATTTTGGAAAAAAATTATTCATAGAATTTTTAACACATATATGTATACATACACATACATATAATATATTTGCATGTGTATATATACATATATCATTTAATTATCTTATATTTATTTCTGTGATGCATTAAAATGTTGAATGTTTAATCCTCAAAATATATTTTATTAATTATATTTTCAGATATTCTCTTTAGAATGTGAACTGCATTGCTGTTCTCAAATGAATAATTAAATTTATATTTTAAGTGGTGCCAGTAATGAATATTTACAAAAAGAAACGCTAATTTGGAGAAATACATGAATAGTTTACTAGAAAGGGAAAAAACCTCTTTCTTCTGATTGACCCCTTAAAATAAGTTTACCTTTTATTGTTTCTTTAAATAGAATTGTTAATGTTTTAAATTATTTATCAAGACAATGTGTTTGCAAATAATATTTATTAGGGATATTTACATATCATATAATGTTTTGTGGTTTTTGAGGCAGAAAGGTAAGTTTTATTATCTTCATGCCTTTACAAATTGGGGAGAATTTTGAATTTTGCATTTGCAAGGTAACCTTCCAGCAGTAAGGTATTTTTTAATGTTTGTGTTCCTTGTGTTTCAGACACCTTCTGCCTCATCAGAAACTTTATGTGATTGTAGTTGAAGTAGTTTCAATGTTAACCCACATTTCCCAGCACATGCTTCCTGAATTAGAGTCCCAGTTTTTGGGGTGTTTTTTTACAGAATATTTAGCACTGAGCTGCAGACAGCTGTGTGTGCCTGGGAGTATCATAGGGAACTGTGCTGAAGATACACCAGTCCCCCTCTAAGTGCAAAAGACTTCCTGCATTTCATTACAGAAATGAAAAGTAGAGCTAAGGTAGAAGTCTAGGAGGTTTGAACAGGACAAGAGAGGGTAAATGACAGCAGTTATAACAGGATTAACAACTAAAGCATCATCTCCCTCACTCTGGGGCTTGATGTCACCGATTTTTCATGGGTTTTCCCTATTAAAATCAATGTGGAGAGTAAAATACAATTTATAGTCTTTTAACTTAGAGGTTTCAGGAAGGAAGCAGATCACAAGCACTTGTTCTGCTGTATTCAACCTAAAAAATTAAACAGTTCATTGGCTAAATTATTATAATTTCCCACTGCCACCATTCCCAAAGATGACTTTTTATCTCTGTTGAAGGCTTCATCAGCCTGAAAGATGAGTGCAGAAATAGAATTCCTCTGGAGGAGCAGCAGGCTCTGCCACAGAACAGCAATGTCTAACACTGTCACAGTCATTTTCTGGTGTGGTTTGCACGGATTTCAAATAAAGGAATAGAATGTCTGCATTTGAATAACTGTTTTTGTCCCGTGTCATACAGCTGATTTATAGAATGTGTCACTACATTGAATGTTGGTTCATAAAATAAAATCATATTGGAAAATCTGCAGACATAAATTTAAGTATTTATTGAAAGCTGAGTGTAGCAAAGTTAAGTTGATGTTAACTGCCATGATCACTTGCCTGACTCTTGCCAGCAACTTCCAGGTATGTTTAGGAACATATTGCATGAGACAGTATGTGACTTTTGAGAAATGTCTACACACAAGCTTTCATAAACCTTTATTCTGTCTCTAGAATTTGGAATGATGGGAGATCATACAATTAAAAGTCAGCGACCTCGATCTGTTCATGAGAAAAGGGTCCCTCAGGAACAAGCTGATGCTGCTAAATTTATGGCACAAACTGGTAATACATCAGTTACATTTTTTCTATTTACTGTTGTTAATTTTAGCAAGACCACTGCATGTTTCCATAATCTTTTGCTGCATATTTGTCAGTTTTCTAAGCTGATACTTTTTTTGAGTCATTTATTTTTTTTTTTTCACCAGTTAAAGTCCATAAATAAAGTAGCTAAGAGTTAGATAGATCATGCAAAAACATGCACTGTGAATGTGAATACCAAATCATTTATGTAAGCATGAATTTCTTTAGTGGTAAAAGCAGTCTCACATGTACAAACACAGGACAGCTCACTGTGACGTTAACTTTTTTTCAAAGATGTTAAGAACATGCTTCAGAATTTCTTTATAAATAGAATGTCTAATCCTAGCTTTAGGCTTTTATCAAATTAATTAATGACTGGGGTGACTTTAATGTGCATGCGTTCAGCATTTGCTATCTTTGGCCCAGCACGATGCTCTGTTCTCTAGTTTCCAGATTCATAATTGCTAAATGAAATTGGCCGTAAGTCGATTTTAATTGAATGTGCAAATTATCTAACAGTTTTTCATCTAAAACATATTTTCTAATTTTGTTTGAGCAACTTCATCTTCTTTATCTAAAGATACCAAGATGATATTGGAAACCTGGAACTGAAGTAATTAAAAAAAAGCCTGATTAGCCTGTTTACCAACAGTTACCACAGCTGTCTTTGAGGTCAATGATAAAATTTTAGTGGTGAGTTGAATTAAGCTCTCATACACCAAAACTACTGCCCATTTTGACTTCAGTAATGATCCATGTATCTGTTGGTAAAAGCTAACTCTTTATAGGTACCCTACACACTTCATTCCAGTAAGTTACTGAGTTGACAATCTTGTGCCCCATAATTGTTGTATGGATTTGAATCAACTTCTTCTGTATCCCACAGTAACTAACCTAGAATATATGCCTGCATCAGTTGTACATAATGCTTCCAGTTTTTATGCACTTCAGTAAAAGAGCTATAATTGCTTCTAGTTATGTTGCATGTTGACTTCCTTAGTGGTAGGGTGCTTTACTTAACAGATTTGCAGAAATCGGTATATTAAGCAATCTAAGTATAGCCAATCAGCGTAGACCTGTTTGATAACAAATTTAGAACAGGAAAAAGTCTGTTTCCCTCATATTAATCTATAGAATTGCTTTATGGCTAACTCCCAGATACTACTGTAAGCAAATGCAGTGGAAGAAGGGAGCCTAGAGTTCTCTGGGTCTCCATGCAGTTTTTGTTTAGGAAAGTAGAACTTATCACTTACATACCTAGATCAGACATAAAATGTTAGTTGCTTACTACATAGAATAACACCTTTGCTTTTATGCTGCTTCTTGAATTCATACAATTACTCAAAAAATAATAAAATTATCTGGGGTTTTTTTCCCATATAAATCCTTAAAACTTTAATAATATCACGCAAATCTTGTATTTGATAATTTTTAGTCATGCATTGCAGTGCATCTATTCTGGGTATTAAGAGAGCTGCATTACAAGTGCAGCCCTTATACCATCACCTTCCAATACATTGTGTGTGTGGAGTGGGAGATGAGAGTTCCAAATTGCACAGGATTGGTTTTCAAGGTCCTGTTCTGAAAGCATGTGAGATGTATGAGCATATAAATTTAGATGCCAGAGTTTGGGGAAATATATATTTTCCATGCTGCAGGTTAATACATTTTAAGTAATACTTGTGCTCTTTCTGGACATACTAATTTTCATATCTTCATTTTGTTTTTCCTTTGTAGTGATCATTGCATATTTTCTTCACCTGTAATGCATTCATTTTTCTTGCAATAAAATGATTGTGATATCTTCCTAAACTGATTCATAAGGTTTTTTCCTAACATATCTATCTCATTAATTTATCCACTAAGAAATATTATTAGTAATTGGTTATTGAGTTTATGGGGTTTTATATTTTAAGCCTTGATATTTTATTTTGTGTAATAATAAAACAGATACAAAAGTGCAACAAAATATTTGTATGTTTTTAAAAGGCAGAGAGATAGCAATAGAGAAATGTCCTGGAAAAGATTTATGAAAAGCATTTAATACTGTTTGAATTGTGGACTTAATCCACCAAATTTTGCTGGAAATTGAAGAGTTTTAAAATGTGGTATTAAAATATGCACTTTTCTGGTTTTGGAGAGTATTATGAAGCAGTAAAAACATTTATTAAAAATATTGTGTGAATAATTTCTTGTTCTATATTTGTCATTTTATGTGTTTGGACTGATCCTTCCCTTAGGTGTTATGGGATTTAGAGAGTATAATGCAGGTAAGTTTTACACAGATCAATGAGGCCTTCCATACAGTAAGTTATGTTTCATCTTATGTGTCAAGCATCAGGGGAGAATAAGAGTTTAGTAGTTTGCTAAGAAATAATTTGGGATTACAGATTTAATATGATTGATATAAAAATTTAAGACTTCTCAAATAACAGAAAACAAGAAGGTAAATAAAAAGTAGCCTGTTCAAAATTCTCATTTCAGAAAAGAATGGATAAGAGGAAAGCAAACAATGGAAGATATATTTGCAGATTTTGTACTTAACCTAGATTTATTCTAGAAAATATAGCAGTTTTATGTGCCGAAGTTAAAATGGTAAATTAACAATTATATATATGTAAAGATGTTTTCCTTCTTTTAATCTTTTAAAATAAGTAATAATCGTCCTGAAAACAGTATAAAATACTCTGAAAAATTAAAAATTACCAAAAAAATCATAATGCATTGTATAAAAGGAAGCAAAGCAGCTGGTGAGATAAGTGTGTTCTTTATTTTGTTTACATTTTGCTCTTTTTTGCACTGCATGTTAATATGGAGGATCTTCCTCCAGCAAATGTTTAAGCCTTCTTTACATATAATGACGTATATTAAGAAATTATGCTTTTTGTGAATGAACAGTACATAAATTCTCAGAACTTCTAATAATTAGTACCAATTTCAAAATTCACTCAATACATTCACACAACAGTCTGACTACAGCCTAATAATCATGTTGCTGATATTTTCCATCATATTCCAAGGGTTTAGAGTAACATTTTTATCACTTTAATATATAATTTATTTTTAATTTCTTTGTTTTATTAGTTGTGTAATGTCAATATGTCTGTATTGAATAATGGATTGTTTACACTGAGTATATATAACTCTTTTACATAATGAGGAACATCTTGAGAAACATAGTTTAGACTTTTTCTGCTGCTTGACCTTTTATCTAAGCAATTTTAACAAAGGCAAAGTCAAACTTCAAACATGTAGGAAAAGACAAAAAGTATTAGCCTAGAAACTCACAGTAATACAAGTCTTTTTACCATGCATATAGGGCTTATAGTACATATTTTATAATTTTTAATGTCTACATATATATTCAATATATTTAGCATCTTATGTCATCTAACCTGAACCTAAGCTAACTGCCTAATCAAAGTGCTAAATTCATGTCACAAGAAGTATTAAAACAATAATCAGTGATTTTTTTTTTCATTTTTTTCACCTAACAAATAAAGAAAAGGACTACAAAAATTACTGGTGAATTTTTGTGTGTAGAAAGCTCATAATTTTGTGGTTTTCTGTAGAATTTTTTAGAATTGCATATAATTTTATTAAAAACAGAGGGATTTGTGTGCTAATTATAACGCATTCTGTCTTTTTACTGAATAAGAAGCACTTTTTTTTTTTATAAAGCATTGAATAGCCTCAGAATTGAACCTTAGAAGTCTAGCAGAAACAATCATTTTGCAAAGGCTTCCTGCCTGACCTCTGGGGGAAAAAAAAACCAACAACCAAAAAAAAACAGCTTGGAGAGATTCACAGATTCTTGCTACAAAGTACAGTTTGAAGAAATAGCATGTCACTTACTGCATTCTTGGAAGATAGCACCAGAATATTCCTGCTTTGCAGACAGTCCCTCAACTGTGATCAGTATCAGAACTTTTGGAAGGCTAGAAGTATACTGAGATAACTGAAATTTCAAGCAAGCCCCTCAAGTCTGCAGATTTTATCATGCCACTGATTTTAAAACAGAAAGTCCTATTTGTTTCAAAAAAGGCTTACACTAAATAATTAAGCATGCAGTAAGGATTTCAGCTGCCATTTTACATTACATTCTGAATTTTAACAGAAGAAGCTAAACATCAATGCACAATTATTTACTCAAATTGTTCAGTGAGGTATATTCACATTATTTTTGCACTTGCTTTCTGAGAATACTCAAGGGACTGATTTTTCTGAACAGGAATTCCTCTGGAAAAGGAATTCCACAATTGTGTGTATAGCTGTTCATGCATTCTTTCAAAATTCAAGCATTCTTTCCAGAGCATCCATGGAAGAAAACGTTATGCATTACTTGCTTTCAAAAAACAAAAATTTAATATTCTGTCTCTCAGAAATTAAAAAAAAAATCCTCTTTTCTAATAGACAGTATTAATAAATCACATCTGACAATTTTGAACACAGTAGTATGTATTACTTTCCGTAATTAGGTCTGATACACCCAAGAATTCAGCATACCTGTAGGTCAAAAGCAAGGAGTAAATTTATGCAGCAAATTATCAAAGTTTCCATCCCACATTTCATGTTAAAGTTTAGTAAAAAACATGGTTTTCTTTGTCAGAGAACTTCATTAAAATGCTATATGATTCTGCTGAAGAAAATGTAAGACATTAGGGGCTGGTTTGTCTGGGTTTTTTTCATTGGAATTCCCTTACTGGTAGGGCTCCTTAAACTGTTACTGAGCATTAATTCTAGAGGGATAAGTATAAATATCAAAGAAAAATCCTTTGCTATTATGTAAAAAGAGTTGTCTATGTTCTTACAGAATCCTGAGGGTAGTGTTGTTTCTGCAGTGTTGAAGGGCAGTAGTTCTCATAAAGTTGTAAATGATGCTAAGACATCAAAGTGTTCCCCTCTGACAGGCATTTTGTGATTGCAGCATCATAGGTGTCCTTGTTTTCTATTCATTGCACATTTTCACAGCTGCTTTACTCCATAAACCTTTAAATATTTATTTTGGTATGGTACCTTTTTCTTTGATTTATAAGAGCGGATGATAATGAGCTTCAGCAAAAAAAAAAGAAACCAAACAAAACAACCTGTGTCATTAATACTTATGTCTATATTCATGTTTGTTTGTTGTCTTGAATACAGGTGAATCTGGTGTTGAAGAGTGGGCCCAGTGGAGTACGTGTTCAGTTACTTGTGGTCAAGGGTCGCAGGTGCGAACCAGAACTTGTGTATCACCTTACGGGACACACTGCAGCGGCCCTTTAAGAGAATCAAGGGTTTGCAATAACACTGCCCTCTGTCCAGGTAGTGTTAGCAGCCAATAAATAAATTGTGGATGTTTTTGAACTGTATAATGATAAGAATTTGAAACTAAATATATTTTTATTTTTTATTATTGTTACCAAGGATTTCACAGGGGCATTTCAATTAAAGCAGAGAACTGTAATTCTATTTACCTGTGATTTTTTTTTTTCACGTAGGTTATTATTTTTATTTTCAGAGCAGTCAACATATGGAGCAAGAGCACCTTTTTTACTGACAGTTTCATATTTTTTTTCAAAAAGTCTGTATTCTCTAATTTTCACTCAGAAAAGAGAAGGTAGCATAAGTACAAAGACAAACTAGGGAAGAAATCCAGATAATGAATACATTAAGGAGCAGAGACTAATTAAGAGGGTGGGTTAACATACATTATTTGACATGCAATTGTTTTCCCATTTAGAATACTCTCTTTCAGGCAATGGGCCAGACAATGTTCTATGCAGAGTTATGTCTTCATGGACTTCCCTTTACATTGTTCTGGCAAGAAAGGGCAACAGCTACCTATCAAAGGAAAAAAGATCAGACAAAAGTAACTCTCTTACATCTGACACACGGTAAAGGTCATCAGTGTCTTGCATCACAGTTTTCCTACTCCTTTTGTCTGAGAGATCTGGACATCGTTGGAGTTCAGCAGTAGTTATACACTAAGGAGAAGAGACAGGCATATTCAAGTTAGTTGCTGAAAGGGCACATCTTTCTTTAGACTCTACCTGTGGATCTGTGATGGGAATCTATGATGGGAAGCAAGAGGGAAGGCATATGCCTCATGACTACATTATTTTTCCTCTGTTGTGACTGAAACGCAAAAAAAAAAAGAAAAAGACTATATACCATCCTTCAGATGGTATATAGTACAAATTCAGGACAAATTCCTCAGGTCTCTGGAACATTTGATCCCAAGAGGGTGGTGAGCTATCTTCAGCTTCTGGGGAAGCTCAGTACATTTTTGGAAGTAAACTAAATTGTCACACAGAGAGAACTCTTGGACTGTGTCTCAATGAGCAGTAATATGTAGGATCCAACTCTCATGTTGTTACTGTGTATTTAAAAATAGCCAATGGGAAGTGCATGTGATCCCATCGGTTTCTGTATCAGCATTATAAGCATTTAGGGAGCCTCTGTAATGAAAATGAGCTTACAAGATTGTCTCTAGATGATGCATGATGGTAACAAGAATTGCTCTCAATACCTAGTGTTTCCTATCATGCTTAAGTTAATCAATTCAGATGAAATTCTATAATATTTCAGAGTAGAAATGCCTAATTAGAGCTGAACTTTAATACTTTAGAAGTGGTAAAACTTTACACATGGAAGTGTTTCCATACAAAAATGGCAGGTATTTCTAAAACATTTAGAGTAGCTGAGTAGCTTGGATTGTGAATGAACAAATATTGCAAACAATCAAAGATAGATTATAGATTTAAATATTCATTTGAAACTATGTGAAGAATTGAAGAATGAACATGAAAACAGTCCACCTCTCACAATGAGTTCTGCCTGATTTTTTGCTAATATTAACAAAGAAGAGGGAAGAGGATTAAATAACCTAATTTTCAGAATTTTATCTTCATTCTCTCCAGAAAGGGATATTAAGTTTTTATACAAAAACAAACCAAAACAAAAACAAAACAAACAAACAAACAAAAACAGGTAATGCACAAGCCAAGGTAATTACTTTGCTGTCAAATTTAAACTGGAAAAAACGTTAATTCTTAGATATGTTATGGACAAAGAAGCCTTTAACAATGCTCACCCCAAAACACTGCTCCATATTTCTCAGGTCACAAAGGAGCTGTTTCTTTATATCCTCACACTTCAGGATACAGCTTTTGTTTCCAGATACCCAGTAGCAAAGGCTACAAATTCTTAGTGTCTGCAATGCCAAGATATTTTCTTTTTCAGCTCACCACAGCTGATTTTGATAATCTCTATGTATCTTGAGATACCTTTCCTAAATAATCAGTCTCCTGGGCTTAATCTTGCATATTGTTCCATGCAGTTACAATACCTTATTAATTTATGTTTTTCTCTGTCTGACTACAGGATCACTACTGTGTAGCAGTGTGCAAGATTAGCAATTTAGAAATATGCTTTTCCTAGGCACTGCTTAATTAATTTTTCAAACATCCCTTTAATTATTAGCCCAAATATCCTCTGTCCTCATCCTATTATGTGTCCTGACTCAGAAAGTTGCATAGTTCCTGATCCCTGGTCCATCCATTAAAAAAAATATAAATATAGTCTGTATACTAGTGTATTTAAAACAGATGTTTGACAAAATGATTAGTACAAGGATGTGGGGCATTGTGAGAGCTAGAATGTTTCCTTATCAAAGAGTTGTCCCTTTAACATAAAAAAAAATATGCAGAATCATCTACTGTACTTCATGATCTACCCATAGGCTTCAAAGCAATCTGTTTAACTTGCAAATACTAATGCAAAGCTTTCAGACTATTTTTTCTATTGCCTTTAGATATTCTTTATATACACTTTAACATATTTTATATGCTGTCCAAGATACTCACTGGGATGTTAGAGAACATATTTCTCTGTGATCTCGGTGTCCTGGAAAATTTGGAAAATGGGATTTACCAGCTTCAGATATATGTATGTATTGGAATAGATATTTAAATTTCAAAATAGCATTACTGATAGTTGAAGCAAAATAATGAAAGAACTACTTTTTACATAATTTTGGGTTGTTTATATTTATTTCAGACCAATACTATTCTAAAGAAGTGCAGCATAGTAGACAACAAAACATAGATAATTTTTATTGCCACTGGTCCTTTTGCAGGTGGAGATACCTCATGATCCATTACTGCAGTGCTACTGTATTCATTTCAGTTTAGTGAATTATTTCTAACACAGCTAAAACTTAAAGGGAAAGACCATGGGATTTCCATGCTTGCAGATCATCTCAGCTTCTGTTTCTCCTTCTCCATTGCCTTGAACACCTTTTGCCACAAAATCTAGTTGTAGCTTAGAATTTCCAGGCTTATGGGTAAAGCAAGACATGGCAGGAGCAGGAATACACTAAGCCATTTCAAACATTTGTATTCTCAAATGCTCTACTTTGGCTGGTGTTATTTGCTAACGTAGTTTTACTTACCTCCCTTTTTTCTCTCCCTCATCTTATTGCAACAGGGCCTGACAAAAAACTTGTCTGCATCTTTCTTAGACATCCCCTTTAACCAGCGAAAGGCCACAATAAGGTCTCTATGGAGACCTCTTTTCCAGACTGAACAACCCAAACTGTTCTATCCTGTCTTCATAGAGGAGATGTTCCATCTCTCTGATCATCTCTGTTGCAGTGCTCTGGACCACCTCCAACAGGTTCATGTCTTTCTATGCTGAGGATCCAGAGCTGGATGCAACACTCCAGGTGGAGTCCCACCAGAGTGGAGTTGCAGGGCAGAACCTCCTCCCTCATCTGCTGGCCATGATGCTTTTGATGCAGTTCAGGATGTGTTTGGCTTTCTGGGCTGCAAATGCACAGTGCTGGCTCAGGCCCAACATCTCATTCACAAACAGCCTGAAGTCCTTCCTTGCCGGGCTGCTCTCAATCCCATTACCTCCCATCCTGTGTTGAAACCAGGTTGCCCCCAAGCCATGCACAGGACCTTGTTGAACCTAATAGCATTCACATGGTCCTTCTGCTACAGCTTGTCCAGCTCCCTCTGGATGACATCTTGTCCCTCAGGTTTGTCAATCACACCACTCAGCTTGGGGCTGTCCACAGACTTGCCGAGGGTGCGCTCAGTCCCGCTGTCTGTGTCATTGATGAAGATATCAAACAGTACCGGACCTACCTGCACCATGGCAACAGCCATTTTTTTTTCAATATCTGTTCAATTTAAAGCTGAACAAATCAAAAGTGTTTAAACCCCAATAAAAATCTCACAAAATATGTTTGTAGGATGAAGGCCAGCATGGCCTAACGCCTCCTTCCACTTCACAGCAGTTGTGTGTTGTGAACACTGTGGGTGTTCACTTCAACATGATTAGGTTCACAGAGTGGCAGAGAGATGGGAAAGATGCTTTGCAGTAATCCAAACTTGTTGTGCTAGCAATGTTTTTGACAGAGAAGCTGGCAATAATCTGAATATTTTTGTCCCAAATAATGAATCTTGCATCTGAAATTGTGTTATAGAAAACAGTAACTCCTCTGCGGGCCAGCTCTCCATCTGGTGTAATTTGGCATAGCTCATGTGGCCATAATTCATCAGATGCAATAGGGGATTTTTTTGCATTTAGAAAATAGTGTTAAAGAAAGAATGTGTAAATAAAATATCAGAAAGAAAAATCAGGGGTAAGAAACTTTTAATTAAGATGTTCTTTTAACAATAATCTGGATAATACTGGGCACTTCTGTAATGTGTTGTTTTAGTGTTATGCCTATTCCATCCTTGATATTGTTATTGGACTAGTAGTTTCAGATATAAAAGTCTACAAATGCAAGAAGGTGCTGTGAAACTTAATGAGATAAAATTTGTCATGGAAGATGATTTTTGGCACAGCTTAATTTAAACCACAAACAGATAGAGGCTGCTTTCAGTCCATCCAAAATGAAACATTTTGTTTTGGCTTGTGTTGAGTTCCAAAATCACAAAGGAATTGTTTTGTGTTGCTGCTAGCATGCAATCAACTCTTTCCTGAAGAAATACACATCCTCTTGGTTAAAGACCTTTAAAGAGCCATTCAGACAAAGACAACTAACTTAGAACATTTTGACAGCATGAATCAAAATTCCAAATTAACCGATAGGCTTAAACTTATATGTGCCCTGAAAAACCCCACTCAATGTCTACATAGAGTCAAGACCTTTTCAATTTTTTATTTTTCTAGAGAATAATCTTTTTAGAATTTGGATTAATTTTGTTTAGCTAATTTTTATACTTTTTAAAAATCTTGTTGCATCTGAACATTTTAATCAACCATTGTGGTATCAGGAGATGAAATTATGTCATGTTTTTATTACTGGTTATTGTTTGGAATCTGATCTGACAAGCTGTTTTCTCATTAATTTTGCTCATATGAAAAAACTGGGAATCTTAGAGATGTGTCTGGATTCGTAATCTAACACCTTGCCAATGAGAAAAAAAATCAATTATACAGCTGAACAAAAACAGCTGTAGAAGTATGGTACTTGTTAAGAACAGCTGAAACTAAAAGAGTTATGGGCAGGTATAGTCATAAATTTACTATTTTTAGAAGTGCAAGACTTTCTGCTTTTGACAAAAATGTCAAAGTTAATCAAGGTTTCTAAACTAACTAGACTAAAATCTGTCACTTTAACATTAATTTGGACTGTTCCTGAGGGTTATTTTTTTAATATAATGCAGATGGATATGATATTTAGAGAAAGATAATAAGGACGTAGGATGTGGTCTTTTTGACCACTTTTATGTGACCAAATGAAAACCTTTCATTGATTGAGCTGTTGTCCAGTGAGTTAAAATCTTCCCTGCATAAAGTTTGACATTTTCTGTCAGGTACAATTTCTCAGAAGTTAACTAACAAACTTTTTATCTCAACATAGTGTCTGAAATGACAATTTTTCTTACTTTAAATGAAAGGCAATAGAACTTACCTACTTGCTGAATTCCCCTTGATCTTACTGATGAATTTGTGATAATGTGCCAGGGAGCTGAATGTCCTTCCACAGCCTTGCAATTGAATTTCACCTCAGGAAATGTTATTCTGATTCCTGCAAGAAAAGGATTGTATTCATAGAAACTGGGCAGGGGATATGTGCCTTCAGGGCAAAGGAAACCTATATATGAGAAGTTCTTTCACAGTGATGAAAAAAAGTGAGGACAAAACAGAAAATCTATTTCTTCTGTAATGTTGTGAATCATTACTACTGATACACTCAGATGTTATACACAGTTTGCCCCTCCAGACACCCTTCAAACAGACAGGGCTTCAGAAACAGAATTATGTGGTACTGGGTAAGATGTTCAGTCTGGATACTAAGTCTTTGGATTTCTCTTAAATGCTTAACATTACTGCAGTTCTCATCACTACATTTCTGTTCTGACATTGCCTAGTTTAAATTTGTGCAACTGCTCTTATTAAAGCAGAAGAAAAATAAGTAAAGTTTGCTTTGCAGTATTATTCAATTTATATAGAACTGTTTTACAGATGTATGTGTAGAGAATTTCCTGACAATTTCACTGATTTTTTTCTGTAAAGGGGTTGCATATAGTATGGAAGCTCACATGGATATTGTATATCAGTTTCTCCTATAGTAGAAAATGCTTAAAGTATAGAAAGATTCATCTTCTATGATTTCTTATATAATTATTATCAAATATTTGTATGTAAAAATAGTGGTATAAGTTTGTAATTTATTGTGAACTCTAAAGGTATTTGCAGTTTGTTGAATGAATGTTTTTCCAAGAGTAAAGCATGTATTACAGTCTGTTAAATCAATGAATATGTTCATGTATGGAAAGGGGAGATATCTCTTTTACTTATGTGGTCTTGGAATTTTTGTTGAAGATAATCAAGCACATCTGCCACCATATTTCCACCAGAATTGAAACAATTGAAAAAACTTTAAGATTACTGCCCCAATTTGTGATATTGACATAGTAAGAAATTACTGCATTTATTCCTATAATTTCAAAAGAAAGCTTATTTTTGATTGGTTTTAGATTTTGCCTTGATACAGAAAGTATATGCCAAATTTTCACAAAAGCATGCCTCCTGAAAATCAGGGCTATTAAACATATCAAGTCAGGGACCAAAGATGTCATTATTAACTTCTGAAAAGGAAAGTCATTATGTGTAAAACAGTCAAAGAGGAGAAACTGATAGTGAGATTAGTTTAAAGATTAGAGAAAATGTTTCAAAGTATATTTTTAAATATACTTTAGAGAAAATATGATTAAATTAAAATCAACTAAGCTTTTAAAAGTATGTGTTTTCCTATGATAAAGCTTACCTATGAGCCTGATTTCCTTGAAGGTGGCAGAGTAACTCCTATTTAAAATGTTGATCTTGTTTATTTTGAAATCCTTTTGTTACTTGTGTGTCTATTTCTGGTTAAAATCTGTGTGGTTTGTTGCAGTACATGGCGTTTGGGAGGAATGGTCACCTTGGAGTTTGTGTTCATTCACATGTGGTCGAGGCCAAAGAACTAGAACAAGGTCATGTATACCTCCCCAGTATGGGGGAAGATCATGTGATGGACCTGAAACACAGCACAAACCTTGCAATATTGCACTCTGCCCTGGTGAGCTCATACAGCAACTCTCTGCTTTGTTACAGTGCATTTCATGTGGGTTGTTTGTGGTTTCTTTTATAGCGCTTTGCACATAGGAAAAAAAACATTATCCAAAGTGACTAGCTTGAGTAATATTGTTTGTTGGGAAGGATGGCTCTTACAATTGTTCATAATTATGACTGTAATGGTTAAAGTATATAGTAAGGATGGTAGCTGTTCAAGACAGATGCAAATAATATTTAGTTTCTTTGAGGTACTCTCTCTGTAGGGCACAGTATGTTGTGTAGGAACTCTTGATTCAGGATGGGTCTCAGAGAACCAAAAGGCAAAATACTTCCTGACTGTGCCTGAAAGAGAGACATTCAGAGGTCACACAGTTTGTGTCCCCCATATCTGTACAAATTATAGAATACAAAATACAGTTAAAAAATTACAGTTTGCTTGGAGGTTCACTGTAATTATTTATTCATCATATGTCAAACGTATTTGTGAAACCATAACCTTTAAATTGCTAATTTATCCAAAATGGATATTATTTACATGTGTACAGACAGAAAGGCTCACACAAGCTAGGGCATTATTGAATACCCATTAAGTTCTTGTATTACATGTTTAGGTGACTCATTTCTGGTAGTTATGTGTGAAACCAATTTCAAAAAATTGCCACTAACCAAATAAACAATGCACAGGCTTCATGTTAAAATGTCCATCTACTAAAATTAAAGATTACTAAAATAAAGGTGTTCTTTCAAAATTGATTTTCAACTTTTTGTCTTTAGATTGTGATTAATTTAGACCAACTTTTTCAAAATGCATATATAAATCTAATGCATCCAGTTTGCTTCAATATTGTGAAGAAAAACAAAAGATATTTTGACCTAATCTGTCAAAAAAATTACTTGAGGACTCTGGATTTTGAAACATCATTTGTACCTAAAGGAGTTTTAGAGAAACTTCTACACTGTTACATTTAAAAGCAGAACTTTAAGTCTTTGCTCAATATTAAGATTTGCTGCAATTTGCATTTTCAATTTATTAAGGGAATCTTCACGTAGAATTCTCTATTTTTAAAAAGTGTTTCTGAAATAGAAAACTCACATGCTCTTTTCTCCTAAAGATAAATAAGAGAGATGTATGAAATATATATGAGAAGCTGCAGAATGAGTTTTCTCCAAAGACAGTATAATAATTGATTTGATCTTTCCTATCCTAAATAATACTATATAGCAACGAATAAAACTGAAGAGGGTGCATTGAAATGTAATTTCCATAATGTTTTCCTCTTCACATAAACCTTTTATGATTAATGAGTGGAACTAGCATCCATGTTTGGAAAGATTTCCATTTTCTTCTGAATAAATTATCAGGGCTCAGCTTCATAGCTTCAGAGGCATCTGCATTGAGAAGTGCTTCACAACCAGGCATTACACGGAATATTTAATACAGAACTTCAGGGAAAAGCCTCAGAAAATCTCTTCCTTTAATTCAATGGTGCTGAGATCCTGGGCCCAGGATATGGATAGTATCTTTGAAATGTTGTGTTGTTTATATCTGACATTAGCAAAGTAGTTTGCCTCCATTATTCACTGAACAGTGACCCACCCATACAGAACAGTATGTTTAATCACTAACTTTAGGATTCTTCTTTCTATTTTAGACATTAACATCATCAGCTTAGGGAGCTGCTATTCCAACTCCCCTTTAGAAGAATCCTGAAAACAGGGTTTGGCAAGTGCACCAAGTGAAATTCCTTGTTTGGAGTGCTGGTGCTTATATAGCACTAGTAGTTATAGAACCAGGTTTTCAAGGAAGAGTATTAATCAAAATTATATTAGAACCTACATTTTGAGATGATATTTAACTGCAGGGGCAATGAGGAACTGATGATTGCCACAGTCTATAGGAATGCAGGATCCTGAATTAGCACAATTAGTCATAACACATTTCATAATGCTTGCCTGTTTTTAAACATACTGCCTAGTCCTATTATTATCGACCGTATAATTTTTAACTTATATGGAAGCATAATTGCTTTATGTTTTTTTCATTACCTTGGTTTTTAATATTTTCATTTACCTCAAGAAGCTTTCTGATATACAAAATTATTAATAACAGTCATTAACCTTTACTCAGGAGAATATTCATCCAAACTCAAGTGCATGGGCTAATACAAATTACTAAATACAGAGCCATTTCCACCATTTTCATTTAGTTTAGACATTTAACTTGTCAATTTCAGAAAGAAGATTATGCAATATGCAAACACAACAGCAGATCTGATAAGAAAGTAAGGAAGGCAGGCAGTTTCCGTCCTGCCACATTTTATCTTAAAAGAATGTTGAAGAACTGGGATCATTTCCCTCACAGGGAGGATGAATGATAAAAATATATTCAGCATTGTGAATTCAGAGATGAGAGCCTGTATGTGAGGCGAAGTGGTAACTCCCGTTTTCCTTTTCCTGTTCAACTAAAGACATCTCTTCACCATCAGCACCAATAATGCTAAAATCTGACCTACCTGAACTATCTCTGCAGCTCTTAGAAATCACTTCAGAGGGCTCAGGGTTCACTTACAGGATACAAGAACGGCTCTCACTTTTGCCTAAAAAGACCAGTCTTTTTATAAGGTCTTGTTTTTATTAACACCCCTCAAACCGTATGTGACTGAAATAATTATTTATCCTTTTTTACATCAGTGTACAATTCGAGTAGATTGGACGCCTTTACTTGAAGGAAAAGGAAAACAGTTTTATATTAGTTTAAAACAGCTCATAAGCTTGGTTTCTGTATTTGATTGCCATGAGAAGCCAGGCTGGGCCCAGCCCGAGGGGCTGCGGTCACCTGCCTGGCTCCGGCGGTAACTCTGCTGTGTCCATCTCTTTTGTGGCCGCGGCGGCAGTGGACGGACAGTGGCAGGAGTGGAGCTCGTGGAGCCAGTGCTCGGTGACCTGCTCCAATGGCACCCAGCAGCGAAGCAGGCAGTGCACGGCGGCGGCCCACGGCGGCTCCGAGTGCAGAGGGCCCTGGGCCGAGAGCCGGGAGTGCTACAACCCCGAGTGCACCGGTGAGTAGCGAGCGGCTCCGCCCGCTGCGGCTCCCTCCGAGCTGGAGCGGGGCCCGCAGGGCGGGCTGGCCTGGCCTCAGCGGGCTGCGAGGGGCAGGGGAGCTGCTGGAACAAAAGCCACTGACTACAACACAAGAAGTTTCACGTCAACATGAGTAAGAACTTCTTTACACTGAGGGTGGCAGAGCACTGAAGAGGCTGCCCAGGGAGGCTGTGGAGTGTCCCTCTCTGGAGACATTCAAAACCCACCTGAAGGTGTTCTGTGCCACTTGCTCCAGGTGACCCTGCCTTGGCAGGGGTGCTGGACCAGATGATCTCCAGAGGTCCCTTCCAACCCTAGCAGTTCTGTGATTCTGTGAGTCCTGGCGCCTCATTCATATTTACTTGATGATGAAAAAAGCTTAAGAATGTGCCCTGAAAAGCTGCATGAAGGCTGCACATCAACTTTTTGGTTTTATTGCTCTTTGAAGGACATTCAGCAGTTTTAGGCAGGTCTTTTTGAAGCCTAAAGTACCTAAGTTTTTCATGAACCTAGAAAGTAAATATATATCAACCTATTCCCTTTTAGGCTGAGTCTACTTCATGATCCTCTGACAGTACAAAAGCAGCCTTTCAGGGTGTGTAGATTCTATATGGACTTACATTTAAGCCTCATTTGTTCTGTGAGAACATGTAAAAATCAAGATCTTAAAATATCGCATGCAAAAATGTTTTTACTTAGTTTCTTTTAAGGGTACTTAGGCATATTTTAAATGTGTATTGTTACTGTACAACAGCACTACAAATCAATTTTAAAAAAGAGTAATTCACCATTATGATTGTCATCATATCACCACTGTAATTATATTTTTCCAAACAGCAAATGGCCAGTGGAACCAGTGGGGCCACTGGAGTGGCTGCTCCAAATCCTGTGACGGTGGCTGGGAGAGGCGGATAAGGATCTGTCAAGGCGCTGCTGTGACTGGGCAGCAGTGTGAAGGAACTGGAGAGGAAGTTAGACGGTGCAGTGAACAGAGGTGTCCTGGTGAGATGAAAATACAATTGCTGTTATTATTTACACTACAACGGGGCTTATTTTTATGGGCATCCTTAGGAAAGATGAGATCAATGTCTGTAGAGTAATAGCCATAAGCAAGCCTATCTGGCCTTGCTTTAGACAAGTCACTGCTGGTTTTCTCAGTAGATTTCTGTTTAAGCAGCTAAGTGCAAATGAGCCCTATTAGACATATGAGCAATGCATCAAGTTTTGAGCAAAGGAAAATACCATAGTAAAAATAGTTATAAAAAAATACTTGATTGCCTAGGAATGCCTATAGTATTTGGAGCAGGAACAATTTGCTACAGAAAATCTCTTTGAATGCACTGTATCTGAGAATATCAGGGCTGTTTTTGTAACCTGGAATTCCTTTTATCCAGTATACAAGTGACATCTCTTAAACATTTGGGGTAAATTCTAGTGCAGTAAAAATAAGAGATAAAGTGAGCCTTACCATAGTGTAGAGAGTGAATGAATGAATATGTGAACCACATTTTATAAAAGGGAAAGTAATTGAAAGACACATCTTTCTATTATTAAGCATTAATATAATGCTTAAATATCACTTCTTTAATATAATGCTTTGTATCACTCTTTACTTTGCCCTCCCAACAGATTTAAGTCTTTCCCACTAAAAGCTAATAAAAGTGTATTTTTGAGCTTCTTCAAAAATGATGAATAAAGAATATCTGGTGAATCAGATACTATTTATCATAAACACACATTGTCCTAAAGTAAAAGAATGTATTTTTGGATAGGTGAAAGATAAAAAATAAGTAGTTAGTCAGGAGGGTAGGATGTTTTAGCCATCCACTTGGGAAATTATGCAATCTGAACTGCAAGCCAGGAAGCAGCAAAAAATCAATCTAGCAATCTGACTTCTGGACATTTTTGCTGGCTGTGTTCTCTGGTGGTCAGGGAAGGACTTAAATGGCAGGGATGCTTTGGATCAGGAAATGAGAAATTTATCAGATGTGAATTTTATGTTATCAAGCCCATATTTTTCATAGGCGGCATATTGATCCCTTGACAGACATCAAGGAACAGTTTTCAAGGTACTTGCAGTACAGTAGAACAATTAGTCTCATTGCATTTGAAGAACAACAAAAAGACTATTTGTAGTTAGAAAGTTATAACACTATACTGTAGAAGCTAACTGAATTTAACTTGCCTTTTAAATGATTTCTTTAATTTCAATTAAAATTTCATCATTTGAAAAGCAGTACAAAATAGTATTTGTATTGGATTCCTAAGCAAACTAATTTCCATGGGTAATGCAGCCTTCCTCTATAAAGCACAACACTAATAGAAGATTAATATGAATCTTCTCAATAAGCAGTCAGATACTAGATGCTGCTTATAAAACCATTCTTGAAATAATTTGCATTTGTATATTTAAAAGGAAAACGATACTGCTGCAGTCCAATTTTCAAAGGTTGCCACCTGCTGTTAATAAAATATTTTACAGATGTATTTACAAGTCAAATGCACACAGAGATTTATTTGCCATTTGGTGAAGTTATTTATTTACTTGATTAATTTCAGATTAGATTTAGTGTGCTTATAGAAACTCTAACCTAAAGCACCTTTTAACAAGCTATACTTGTGCAGACTATTAGGCATGAATTACAGATTTATTTGCCTCTAGACTGACGTTTACTGAAGTCTCAGATTTAAATGTAGAGATAATTTAACAAAATTTTATAAAATTATATACAAATTACATTCTATAAACAAGTAAAATTGGAAAGTACTATACAGAGTTCAAAGTATAAGAAAATTTCATTATTTGTATGCATTTCTTCCTAGCCCTGAAATAGCTCAGAAAAGCTATTTTTGGCTCACTGGTTTCTTGTTCTATGTAAGCCACTAAACAATGTGAGGAAACTATAATGTTGATCCTTTTTCTTGTATTAGCATTGCTTTGAATAGAACAAGATCCTCAGGTGTGTAGAACCATGTAATATTTTTGTTAAGGGTATGAAGATGCACCTGCTTGTATCACCCAGAGGTGTATTGACTTACAAAAAGTTAAATTATAGCTGCTTTAAATTGTGAAAGCAAAAGGCTAATAAAGCCTTTTTCTGTTATAGTGACTGATGTTAATAAGATACTTTGCAAACAGAGCGCTTACTTGATAACTGAAAATCATGCCTGGACATTGTGTAGTTTGTGTTCTGCATTATCTGAGCATTATACAAAATTTTTTCATAGTTTCTCAGTGCTTCCCTTCAAGTGGTTGGGGCATGATCTGAAAATTACTTTCATCAGCATTAAGAGAGGCAGACTCAGAAGTGCTGTCTGTGAGTTGAGGGTGTGAAGTGACGCAGAGTCACCAGGCAGGTGCAAAGGAGAGCTGCTTTATTGCAAATACCTGGCCTTTTTAAGCAATTAGCCAGTTATCAGCTACACAGATTAAAATCATAACAAATACAATTCAACCAACCTCCATACACCACGATGTGAACACACAATGGTTACATAACTTTTCTACCTCTAAAATCAGCTGAGTCACTTTCCCATAGTCCTTTTCTGCTTAGCCAAAGTAGCAGGCCTGAGCCATGATTTTACAAAGCCTTTACTTGGTAAGGTTTTACCTATATGCAACAACTATCTGAAAACTGGTTTCTCAAAAAGCTTGGTTTCTGAACAAATTTTGTGCATCTTTCTTTGTGATTTGTTTATGTTCACAGCTATACATTTTAAAACTGTTATTTTTTCCTTCCATTGGGTAATAATCTAGGAATGAAAAACAAAGATCTGAAAATATTTTGGGTTCAGTTCTTGCTGCTTTGTTGCATCCCAAATGTCTTAAGTTAAACCTCACTCCTAGTAGGTCAGCACTACTCTGCACTCAAAATATTTTTCTGTGAAGGATAACTTCAGAAAATTGGAAACAAATCAGAGAAAGTAAAAAATGATTCTATATTGGGTAAAGAGCTAGTCACTCAGGAGTCACAGCAGAAAACTTACACGAGATGAATGAATACTATATCTGTCCCGTAAGAATAATGGAGACAGCTAGATAACAAAAGAAAATGCATCTGATAAGGGGTTGCATGGCAAAACGATCAGAAACTTGTAGAAGATTGTATAAGAGAAATAAAGCAATTTCCACCAAATGCGTCAGTAAAAATGAAGAGATGGGACAACCAAAACCAAAGTGCAGCACTATACAGAGTAGAAGACTTCTGTAAATTTATTTTTATAAAAATAGGACTATGTTCTTATGACAGCCAGAAGAATGTTTCAACAATACAGTATTGGTTTCCAGAAATACCTAATTTCCTAATATTTAAATCTATATTACCTCTATAATTGTTTCAAATATTAATGTTTTACCTGGATTTTACTCAAAAAAGATTCTCAGCATTTTTCTCAGAAGCATATTTTCAGTAGTTTAAAGCCTGATATGGGAGCACTTTAGACCAAAGTATAACTGAAAACAGTGCTAGACTATCTTGTTAGCTAACAGAAAGACAAGACTGCACAACAACCAAAGATTGGCTTATCGTTTCCCACTGATGATGGAAGTTTGTTTCACAGCAGTATTAAATAGATAAGATAGAATAGGAGGAGGGAGAAGATTCAAGTAATTCAAATGATACTCAGCTAAATGATAAAATAAAAACTTTGGGGAGTTTTTTTGTCTCTGATTACAGTACTATTCTATAAGACATCCAAAAGCTTTTTTCCTGTTGCCTTTGTTTATGATAATTTTGCCTGGGGCATTGAATTAGGATTCAAGAGATGAGCTGTAGTTCTACCATCACTTGAGCTGCTGTGTGCTGTAGGGTCACTTGTCTCACCCTTTCATTACCCTCTCCCATATTTGTTATCTGCCTGTGTAGATGGTAGACTCTGTGAGACCCCATGTGTCTCTTGCTTTGTGGGCTGTACTGAGCTTCCACAGATCCCAGTTGGGTTGATTGCCTCTGGGAGATGCATATCTTCTCTCCAGTAATGTCAGAAGAAGACTGTGCTTCTAGACCACTGACTTTGTTGAATATTTGTGCTGAGGTGGGATGAATTCAGGCCTGTTGTTACAGGGGTGTAGCGTGGTACGTTTGAGTGCATGCTCTGTGTGGGAAGATGCTGGTGATTCACATCAAGAGTGAAAGGGGACTGCCTTTTATTTGCCAATGATAGCAAATTTTACCTCAGTATTTGCTATTTGCTTCTAAATTCTGGTAGTTTTCTATGATTTTGTACAGCAAACTCATATTTACCTGTGGGTGTGTTATGAATTATTTGTGCCATAGTTACAGAAATACTTGAACTGTTTCTGAGGATCAACAAGGCTTTTTAAGTCAGATGTAGTGTGCCTGTAATGCCTCCATGAGCGACATGGGTTGCAGCCTCACAGATGCTTTAATGTGGGCGAATGCCTGATGAGTAAGCTCTGCCAGATAGGTTTGAGCTTTGGGAAGAAGGAGTTTGTTTTTATCTGCAGCATTCCTTGATCCTTGTACGAGGCATTAAAAGGCCAAGAGTCAGCCAGAGACCAGGAAAAGGTCTTCGCCTGGGCTAAGCAAAACTTCTTCCAAGTTCCAGCTGCTCCCACACCTCTTTCCTGATGACTCAAGGTCTTGGGAGTGCCTTTTACTTTTGAACACAACATACAAGTGCGCTGCTTATCTCCAGCACTAGGTTAAAGTTTCAATATAATCTTGAGTTCTGAAAACTTTAATTCAAAAGCACACTAGTATCCTTGCAAATAGATGGGAAAATCTCTGATACTACTGAGGCTTGCTAATGTGAAAGAGAAAATATGGTGCATATAGATGCATTTATATTTTTTTTAAAGCAAAAAATCTCACATGTAACATTAAGTATGTGGAGAGAAAAACAGTTTTAGTTCTGAGAATCAGCACCTAAAGTGCTGATTAGTGAACACAACACATTTGAAATGGCCACAGCTGCATAACAAATATAGTTCTCACAGAGCTATAAGCTCTAGCAAATTTATGTAATTTATAATATAACCGCCTTATTATGTTAATTTACGCTCCTCAAAACAGAATATTTCTTTTGTTTATAAGGTCATAATAGAATGGTAATTGCTTTTGCTTATGTCACCAGATGGCTTATGTTTATCAAAATCTGTTTTTTCCCAGTGTATCACTGTCCTGATGCATTCACTCTGTGGGCATATCTGAAGCAGGGCTGGTATTCTAGATTATGGATTTAACTGACTTTCTTTGGGTTTTGCCATTAATGGATCTCTTGCGTTTTATGCAGCACCAACTGTCTTGATTTACGATTCAGGAATGCTGGTGGTGAAGCAAATTTAGCAAGCAATTTTTCTGCCCAACTGTGATTCATATTAGTATTACTGAGCCATCTGCTAGGTATTCTTTGTCCTCTACAAAGAGAGGGTACAGCTTTGTGCAAAAGTCTACTCAGTTCCCTTGCTCACACTTCCGTCAGCAGAAGTACAAAACAGGGAAGATGGACGATTTTATGGGGTAGATAATGGGATGGGCAAAATCTGTGGTCTGTTCCTGACTCTGCTAGAGATTTCCCATGCAACCATGAGTGAATCATTGAATTGCTTTCTGCCTTATCACACCATCTGCTAGAATGAATTTCCTTTCTCTTTTCTTTTTTCTTGTTTTGTAACCACTTTGCTGTAATACAACAGGGTTACTTTTTTTTTCTGGAAATACATTTAATAATAAACAATTCCTGATTTTCTCCGCTGAACTTGGAGTGAATTAGATTTCATTAACTAACATATCAGTGATGTGAGTTGTGAGATGACCACAGCCAGATGTTTTCTGGGCTAATCTAATTTACTCAAAAATCATAAACTGGAATATACACTAACATACAAAGAGCAAGAGGAATCTGCTGTTGTGACCATGTGAAAATAAAACATGAAGCATTTGCTGAAGTTTATTTTTCCCCATGCAGTTCTGTTAGTATAAAATTGTGACAATATTTTTCCCTTTAAATGGTATTGCAATAACCAGTAAAAGGTTATTTTGCTTTATAGACATTATTGACTCAGTCCCACATTATTGACTATACTTTCTTAATTATCAGCTTGTACTGAAACACATTTCAAAGAAATAGCCTGGTTTTATAATATCCTTCAGAATACAAAATTCTCATTTAGCACCTTTAGCACATTTAATGTTTCAACTGTCTTTTCAGAACTATTTCTTTCACATAAAGATTCAATTTTAGAAAAATCTTTACAAATTTTAGTTTAAGATTAGCATTATAACTTATCACAGTTTAAGTCTCATCATCTTCTGATAGTTTCTTAGTGCTATTGATGAAAATAGAGCAACAAGGAATGAGTCAAACCTGTTAACATTGTAACTACAACCTAAAAAGTGATTGCTTGCTGGGGAGAATAAAGCCATGGGTTATATGAAATAAATACTGTCACAAAAACAGATATGCAAAATTTCAGGCTTCTTGTTTTTTTTTACTTCAAACTTAAAATTAACCCAAGTTATGTTAACATACACATCTCAGGAAAAAGTAGGATGAAATGGAACACTTATTTTTCTGATATAAAATATGTTAACGTTTCTATTTAAATTCTCATTTGTAAATGACAGCACCTTATGAAATATGTCCTGAAGACTATTTGATGTCAATGGTGTGGAAAAGGACCCCAGCTGGGGACATGGCATTCAATCGATGTCCTCTCAATGCCACAGGTACAGTACTACTTTGAAATTTTATGATGATAAAAAGGGGAGACATAATTTTGCTTTGTGTCTTAGATAAATTATTACTGGACTCATATAAATATGCATAGATATGAATATATCTGTATGAACATCACATATTGACTTATGCATGTGCATGCAAATATGCACATGTACATATGATGTCTCTTACAGCTTACATATATGCATGGGTCTGTGATGTATGTACTTTTATCTGTATATATACATATATGTATACACGTACATGTGAACATTATAGCCACAAAGAAAAAGCTGACAAGAAATCAATTTGACTGGATCTGTCAGGCAAAGTGATGAAAATGAGGGAGAACATAAAAATCTTTTTAATTAAGGAAACACTGCTGAAAAGCAATCAAGTAAACATTGAAATGTGTTTCAGGATCTTATACTACTCTCTATATGCCGATGATCATTGCATGAAATTGTTTCTGTGTGTGCCTTTAAAATAGCATGGAATATAGATTAAATAAGGTTTATTCTTTCCAGTTGCTCTCACTTATATAAATATTTTCTGTTTCTTCTGTGTCTTACAGGCACCACTAGCAGACGCTGCTCTCTCAGTGTTCATGGAGTGGCCTTTTGGGAACATCCAAGCTTTGCTAGATGCATATCAAACGAGTACAGACACTTGCAGCATTCAGTAGGTGCAAAGTCAGCTTTAGTACTTGCTCTGTTTATTCATTACTAATCATTGGCGTAAAAAAAGAAACTTACTTATTTGCTCTCAGGTTTCTCTTAAGCAATACCAAGAGGAAAACAGATCTGAAAAAGAATAATTTATGTTAATGAATATTATTTTGATCTTGTATAATGCTGGTGTTTGTGAAATAAGCCTTGTCTTACTGTAGAAGTGGAAAAATGCATCAGATTCCCTTCTTTCATGTCTGCTGCATGAAATTTTTATAGGGGTCAGAGGCAAGACATATTTTAGTTTATTAGAAAATGAGATGTGAATAAATGAGATTTACTGGAAGAGCAACTTGCTGAGAATTCTGTAATACTGTGTATTCTTTAATTGCAGAGTAGGAAGCCAGGAATGTTTCTTTTTGCTCTCAAATTTAGAACTTCACATTTGAATGTAACAATAGGAAATGATTATAGGGTAAATCTATCGCAGTGTCTTGGAAAAGGTAAAGTAACTCTAGATGAAGAAATACTATGTGAGTTTTTTTCAAAAAGCCTAAAAAAAAGTTTCTTTGCAAAGCATAGGCGTTATACAATTATGCACTGCCTAAACATGTTTATATGGATAGATGTAATACATAATGTATATTGCTTTATAAATGCATTACCATCATTTACGTTAGGTATATTAGTTACCCTCCATGTCCCTAGCTGAAGCATTCAGCCAGGTTAATACTATAGTGGGAAATGAGCCTTTGAAGATTCTCATGGACAATGGGTTTCCCTGCATGATATATTCTACTGACATTCTTATTACTCTGCATCCTTTTCCAAAGGCCACTGCTCCGTTTATCATTCAGCAGCAGCACACTAATACAGCTCTGTGCTTCATAACTTCCCAACTTCTCAACCAAGTGCAAAACTTCTGTAACATGTTTAAAATTCTTTGGTGGCTTGAAAAGCAGTAGCCTGACTGCCATTCCTCAAATCTGGATTGCTACTTAGAGGAGATTTTGATTAATTCCTTTGAGCTGCATTTCTGTTTTGTTAGACCCAATTTATTTGAGTCCCGGGATTCAGTTTCAGAGTAGGCCAAAGCAAGAATTATTTTTAAGATAGGACAGAATAGATAGTCAAAGGAATTTTCCCCACTTCACAGAAGCTTCTATTTTACACAACTGCCTGCATGTTTATCTCTCCCTTTAGTGTTCACACTCAAAAAAGCACGATAAGTTGGCTGTAACATTTTTGCATTTAATAATTTTGGTATTTTATTCTGTTGCAACAATTTCATTTGTTAGGTCTATGCTAGTTTGCAGCTCAAACTATGCAAAATGCTGTTTCATGCTATTCAGTGGTTTGACTTACCTGGCTTTGGTAGGCACTGGTTATTTTGCAAGAACTGCAAGTCTGACTTGTTGGACAAAAGACATTTCTAACCTAGAGCAGATTTCTCTTTTTTTCTATATTTCCTTTTTTGAAATATTAATTATAAGTAAATTACACTGTGAAATATTCTTTCTGCCAAAGAACATTTAAAAATTGGTAATGCTTTTTTAAAATTACAGAAGCACCTAAACATATCTTTTTTCTGCACAAAATTTAAGTCTGGCGCATGTGCATACAAATTAAAGTGGACTTGTCTTACACTTGGGAACTGTCCACAAGGAAAATTGGTCTGTCTTACATCTTTCTGCTTCTCAAAGTGAACAACGCAGCATATTTAAAAAATCAGAGAAAATAGAGGTAAAGACCTATAAGGTCATTGCAAATGTAGGCTTGTCCCCCCACGATACATATGTCAGTTCCATAAATCCCTGAAAATAGGGCTTTATAAGGAAGCTGCTGACAGACGGTGTTGCTATAATAAATATGTGTGCTTATGAAAGCATGTATGAGTTGTCTCAGTGTGCTTAACTTACCAATAAAGTTATTTTACCAGTGCAGACCAGGAATAGAGTGGGGTATCACTCAGTTCTCTGAATATTTCCATAAAATCTGAGCTGAATCTCTTTCATTTATTGTCTGAAATATATAAAAGAAAATCAGATGCACAGTCTTCAAAAAAATGATGTTCCTGAAGCTAATATAAAGCAGTTGATATCCATAAATATGATATTTAATACATTAAAGCATAGAAGACAAACAAATCCCTGTCTTTATGCCCTCCAATCAAGCTGCATATGATCTAGAACCAGAAATCACATAGTAGAATTCACATGATGCTGTACCTAAGAAAATATTATCTATAGAAAAGTGCTCAGTATGATGGGAGCCAGAGAAGATTTCCTTGGCCATAGACCCTGCTAACCTGGCTACACAGGTGCTGAACTGGAAGCTTATAGTTATACTAGTAAAAAAACTTAAGCTTAAAAGCCATCCTTGTAGTCATCTGCGCAGTTTAATAGTGTATGTGTTAGCATGCTCCCTGACCATTTCAGACCACACTAGTGAGCACTCTTCCAAAGAATGCCTACCACCCTTTGGAGGATAGCGTAGCAGAGAGGCCATTGTCAGCAGGCAATAAAAACATGATTTTCTGGGACAGAGGAGGAATAGAGAGTTTAATGTGAGGAAACCACAATGCTTTGCTATATATAGTGTAGAATTTTACCACATAACCACAGGTGATTGACCCCTGAAGACTGTTTCCTTACTGTATGTAACTGCAGTAGATTCACTGCCTCACACACAAAGCTTCTTGTATTTTTACAGTTTTCTCTATTACTCACCCAGAATCGACATGGGACAAGTTTCAACCCTTAATAAGCAGTATTAGAGAAGCTGAAACCCAGTTAGTGCTGTGTGTTCTTCAGCTTGACTCAAGACTTGCACTGAGACCAACATGGTAGCTCTGTAAATCATGCTAGAACGGCGCCATATTTTAATCTTAAAATCCATTTGAAAGTCTATTTGTAAAGATGGGGAGTCATTAAAGCTAAAAATACACCCATAATGCTAAAGATAATATACTTGGCTCATAATCCCCAGCACCATGAATAACATGGCTTTTTCCAGTCACTTACAGAATGTGCCAGGCAGAATTACTGCCTCTACTGCATGCCCTGCATGCCGTGCTTCAGATGTAGGTTATGGCACCACAGAGGAAAACAGGATTGAGTTACATTGTCTGGACTCATGGACCACTTTATGATACATATATCAATATTGCGCTTAATATTGTTTTGCAACAGTTTCAGAATAATTCCCAGTCTTAAATTAATATATGTCCTCAATATATTTTTGAGATGAGTCTGTACTACATCTGCATTTTTTGTTGATGGAGGACTGAGACCACTTAAGCATGAAATTTATCTCAAGTCTTCTGAATTATTGCCTAGCCACTCTTCCTTCTTAATGTTCCTACATGTCCATGGGACAACTCAGAAAATTCCTGGCATAGTAAAAATATAACAAACACAAAGCATCTAAAGAGACTATGTACTTGAACATGATGAAATAGTAGAGGGGTGTGGTTTGACTTGTAGAGATCAACACTCAGTTTATGTCTTTCAAGGGCATCATGTCCTACAAGATAGGAGTTTGAGGGAAAGCAGTTTAAGAGAATTATGACTGTCAGCAGTGTTACAAATGTACAGCCTGTACTTCTGTTAGTTTATTTTACCTTGTGCACTGTGGTAGAGGTTCCTTTTAAAGCTAGGGATGATAATTAGATTTCTTTGAATAACAGAACCAATTAGTCATGAACAATTTATCCTACATTTGGTACAAATCAATCATCAAATGAATTCAACAAATACTGTTTGACCAGCTTTTACAGCTGGTTGACTAATAAGAAAATTTATTCACTGAACATATTAAGGGACAAAAAATGCCCAAATCCGTGAAATAAACCTTTAGGAAATTATTTGCTTAACTGTAATAATAATATGTAAAGAACCTAGTTTGGATTATTCTCCCTAAAACACTATAAGTGGAAAATTCAGAGTGATAAATAGGTAGACTTTGTCTCCTGGACCTAGAGGATCAAGCAATAACTTGATGAGCAGAAAAAGAAGCATCACAGATCATATACCAAATTTTGTTCTGGTTTTCTTGCATTGTCCTAATGTATTTGCAGTGTCTGCACCTTTGCATTAAGAAAATGCTCTTAGTCAAGTACATTGTCTTGAGTCTGTTACCAATCATTGTAGCTGAGAAGAATGTTTTTCCCAATTCTGTGCATTTTTTAAAATGTGTTCTTGAGAAAGAGGGGATTATAACAAGAAATTCTTCCAACTGTATTTTTTATTGTGGATGGAAATGAAGTAAAGTCATAAGGTTTAATAAACTCTAGTGGCAGAGGATATCCTTTCTTCACTTCTTCTGGAAAGTTCTTAATCACATACTGATCACTGGAGTTGTGTTAATAGTAAGGAAATTCCTTCCTTTCTTAATTCCATATTAAATTATCAGAATTTGGAGGATTTTTCCTTTCTGTAGGATAGACATAATTTGGGTTTTCAGACCATTTTACCAAATCAATTACTTCTATAGCAGAATGTTATGGACTGTTATGTTCTGTTATAGCAGAAGCTATGGCCCTTGCTGAAGCCTGTTTTCTCTTTCTACCCTTGGCCTATAGTTTCATTTTCTGAAAACTGAACTACTTCAGTCTAACATATTTTAATCTCTTTAAAGTGTATCTGTTGCTAGCTTAATGGACTGTTATATGTAGAAAGGCAAATTAGATGATGATCTAATGACCCAAACTTAGTCTGTATAATATTACGAAGTATGTTCCTCATTGCTCGTTATCTCTTTTGATCTGGAAGCAGAAAATTATATGCCTAATTACTTCACATAGAATTGTGTACTTTACCCAATACTTGGCTAGTCTGGACTAATGTCTTCTGAGGTGTGGTTTGAGGTTCTTTTTACTTTATTTAGGTAAATAGGGTAAAATCCTTCCTGAGAATTAGAAATTTATTTGTTCTGTGTTTATGAGTGACTGCAGGACCAAGAATAGAATCAGTGATTAGGACCCCACAGGCCTACTTCAGATGATATTAAAAAAAAAATTACCTAAATGCCTCAAATAAGAGTACATTTTGCTTTCATACACTCTAGAAGCCTATCAAATTTCGTATCATACAAGCAATAATACTAAGAAGCAAGACCTCAGAATTAGGAATACCCTACATTATCATTCTTCCAAGAAGCATGAATAAAGAATTCTTCATTTATTCTTAATACAGTGTGTGGATAATAGCCACCTAAATTAGAGAAAAACACATCAAAATAAACAAAACTATACTAAACTAAACTAACTGAAACAAGAAACCACTCAACTCATCCCCAACTGTCCAAAATCTAAAAGCAGGAAAGAAAATACTTGAATGGGGACTAATGAAAAAAATTAAAATGAGATTCAAATAGTTAGGTGTGGAAGAGCAATGAGATTTCACATTTTATGAGCTTTCTAGGAATTGAATATTGATGCTTTTCTGTCATTTTTAACGAAAACCATTAATACATAAAATCTTACCACTTGGAGCTTTAGAAATTGATTTTGTGAAAATTGAGGAAATACTTGAATACACAGGTTATTTCTTTTTTCTCCTGTTATGCACTCAAACTAAGCAATAGGATTTATTGAATTACCAAAAAAAAAATTGTGAGGAATCAGCTTTAAAAAGTATTAGTAATGTATTATTGTCTTACTACACACTGAAATAGCCCTTTTGCCTAAAGTGAATTTTCCTCCACATGTCTTTTCCATGCTCTAGTTTGGAAGAGATTTGAACTACACTCATAAATAATGATGAAGACTAAACCTGTTATCAAGAAACTTTGCTCCTGAAAGACATCTCCCACAGTATTAGAAAATCTCTGCTAATACAGACCCTTTTATAAACCTGTGTAGCACAGTTTTCAAGCCTAGATGATGAAATTTATATTTAGTTTCTATGATAAAAGTAAGGCAGTATTTTAATAGAATCATAGAATGGTTTGGGTTGAAAAGGATCTTAAAAAACATCTAGTTCCATTCCCCTTGCCATAGGAAAGGTGCATTTCAGAAGATCAGGCCCTTCAAAGCCCCATCCAACCTGGCCTTGAACACCTCCAGGGACAGGGAATCCACACCTTCTCCAGGCAACTTGTTCCAATGCCTCACAGTAAAGAATTTCTCCCTAATATCTAATCTAAATCTGCCCTTTGAACAGTTTGAAGCTGTTCCCACTTGTCCTGTCACTACATGTTCTTGTAAAAAGGTACTGGAAGGTTACTATAAGATCTTTCTAGAGCCTTCTCCCCAGCTGAATAATCCCAACTCTCTCAGCCATTCCTCATAGGACTGGTGCTCTACCTCTCTGATCATCTCCGTAGCCCTTCTCTGGACTCACTCGAACAGGTCTATGCCCTTCTTATGTTGGGGGTCCCAGAACACAGTGCCACTTTTGGTGATATAACACCTAATATAACATGCATGCATTCTTGCAAAATGGGCTGCTTTTTATCAGAAAGTCAAAAAAAGTAAAATATCTCTTAACTTTTGGGAGTTAGGAAGTAAAAATCTACATATGAATTACCACATTGATGTCAAAATATTAGCACTTACAGAGGAGCATGGGAACTTATGCAGGTGAATCTTTACATACCAAACTAATAATATAGCCATAAAAATGCATTTCTGCTGCTTCTGCTCATACTATAATTTTGTTTCAACTTTTTCCACAGCAGTGTTATTCACAATTTTGCAAGTGCTTGGCTAAAATATAATTTGATAAAAAGAGCTTTGAGGTGAATGATGATTTGCTCAGCTGCAGCTCATTAGAGATGATTTTGTTTTTCCAAATTATATTACAAGGGCAGCGTACCAGCCTGTCCATATACTTCTCACTGAAATGACTGCTGTACTCTGAGGAATGAAAGGCTTCCTACTAAAAAATATACAGCTCCTTTTTTTTTTTGCTAGTTTAGTGCTTCATTTCTTTTCATATAGCCACAGAGCAAAGCAGCCAGGCTTAGTTTTATACATTTGAATGCAGATGCCTCAAAAACAAGATTTTTCTTCTTCCTCAGTCTATACTTATATTGGTATATGCCAGCTATTCCTCTTCACCTTCACAGATTTTGATAGGCAGGGGTGTCAATATATGATCTACTTTCCTTTCCTTGATTCCCTTGCAAGGCCAGAATTTGCAGCTCTGTTTTGTCATTTCTGTTATCTTGTCTGGAGGATGACAAACTTTTATCTCATCAGAGAGCAACTGATCAAGAGATTGTGCAGGCAACAGTTTTCTCCTGCCTCACTAACATTTTCCCATTTTACACAGAAGAAGATAAAAAGTTAAGGGAAAAAAAGCTAGTCACTGTTGACTTGATGGTGAGGGCACTCTACAGCTACCTGAAAGAAGGTCTCTTCTCCCAGGCAACAAGTGACAGGATAAGAGGAAATGACCACAAGTTGCACCAGGGGAACTTCAGACTAGATATTAGGAAAAGTTCTTCCTGGAAAAGATTGTCAACCTCCAAACCCTGGAGATATTTAAAATACATATAGATGTGGCACTTGGGGACATGGTTTAGTGCTGAAATAACAGTTGGACTCAGTTATATTAAAGGTCCTTTCCAACCTAAGCAATTCTAAATAATAAATAACTCTATGATTCTGTGATCTTGTCAACATACACATGCACCTCAGTCTTAGAGACACTATACAGTAGGAGAAAACATTTTTCTACTTTTCTACACAAGCATATCATAACTTAATTCAACCTCAGGAATTCCTTTTCATCCTTTCTGCTTTTGAATATCTGTTTTTTAATAGCCAACCAATCTCATTTGTTAAATTAAAAGTCCCCACTATCATTTCAGGGTCCATAATATTTTATTCCATATCTGGAACATACACATTTACCAAAGATTAATAAGTGTGTTAAATGAAATGTGCTCCTGTGTTTGCTGCTGCTGCTGTGTCTTCTGCAGTAGTGAGCAACTGAGTGTTCCCTGATCACATTGATAATCCCAACCAACCAACCAACACACACTGCAGCCACAGATGAGCTTCACTAAGGTATGGCCAGAGGTAAAACAACAGAAAGCCATTTAAGAGCTTGGTAAAGAAAAATTTCATCTAATTTTCCCTTAAAGTCTACCAGAACTGCTGGAACCTCCACTCCAATTGAATGTGGCACTGACTGTGAAATGACTGCAAGAGTTTGGCTTGGCAGCAGGAGACAAAGAAATGGTCACAACATCTTACACCTACAATTATTCCCTTGCTTTTTGTTCACTACTTCATTTGCTGCAATCCCTCAATATGGTTTATTAAGTACATGAGGGTCAAAGGATTTTTCATTTGCCCATTACTTTATGCTGCATGCCCATGCAGAGATTAGGACTCCCAAATAATGATAATTTCCTTGAAAAAATCTTTTTGGTTATTCTTGCAAATAAAAGTGAGTGTCACAGAAATTACTGTATGGAAGCAAAATGATATAAGTATAGAAATTGGTTAGAATCAAATAAGCATTTCAGTTTAAGCATTTATCAGAGCTTTATGGTTTAGGGACATATACTTACAAGGATGACCATGTAGCATAAAAAATGAAAGACAGCTCATTTGTAGTACATCCTTTTGTGACCTGTAGCTTCAGCCATTCAGTCACTATGGAGAACCAGGAGATTTTACCCCAAGCAATGTTATGTCTGTCATAAAATGAAAACAACCCTCTCAGAGTCGTCATTCTCTTTTTCCTCTCAACTCTTGCTCTTGTCAGGTTGCATTATACATAGATAACACAAATCTTGAAGGCATGCCCTCTGGTTAAAAACAGAAACAACAGTAACAACAACAAGATCTCTCACACAACATGCCAACGTGAGCAGGATTTAATCACAGATAATTGGAACATTTAAGAGCAGTGCTTAATAAAATAATAATACAAGCCTTGGTCAACAAACATAAAAATGAGTATAAGAAAAAAGTGATCTGTTCAGTTATTATTCAGTCCTAATCCTGAGACTCATTTGTTATTCTACCGAGAGCAGTCTTATTTATATAAAATATCCATTAAAATGTTTTGTTGGATCCATGCACAAATCAAAATACTGAAAATGTGTAATTACTTTCTGTTACCTATTTAGTGATTATAGCTCAAGGATTTGAATTGACAATATTGATGATGATGAATATGAGGATGATGATGTTGATTAAAAAAAGGAATTATGTAATGGGCTAAAGTGGTAAAAAATCTCTTGAATAGCATAGTAGGAGTCTTCCAGTAAAAGAGGGCAGAGGAAAAAAAGATACAGAAACAGTGGAGCATTCCTCTGAGCTGTTCACACTCTTCTAAAAACATTTTTGACCTCCACACATACTAGATTTTTTTTTTCAAAGATTCTTCTATAAACCTGATCACATATGGAAGAGCACATGCAATTTCATCTGTGCAGATATTCAGTTTGCCTGAGATTAATTTCTAAGACAGCAAAGGATTCTATGTAAATAATCCACCTTCTTTTCTCTAAAACCAAATCCCTGTTTCAGGGAACATTTTGCTTAAAAATATTTGGAAGTATATGACAGTGGCATGACTGTTTCAGTATAATGAAGTGATCCTATTTTTTTTCCATCTGTATACATTTTAAATAAGTTCCCTAAAGCATTAAGTTGTAGTGGTTTCAGCTGAGTGCACAGAGGCACAGATTGATGCACAGTTTCTGCAAAAACTTGGTTCAGAAAATTGCACACCATGAGTGTATGAATACAGGAAGGCTGAAGTTCAATTTCAGGGCACTCCTTAAATTTTGACTTTTCTGGATGGGATAAATTATAGGAGGCTTTAGTTTCGGAACATTTGTAGGGATGTGTTACAGAGTTACAGAACTGAAAGGAAATCCATGAGACCATCCAGCCCAAACTTGTGTCCTATCAGAATCAGCTATGCTTGTGTTATTGTAGCTTTTTTTCCTAGGCTTTTATCAAGGCCTCCAGTATGGAAGTCTGCATAGTGTGTTCAGGTAAACTGTACATCATTTCCTTTGTAGTTGTAAAGTTTTTCTTAATTTATATCCTTTATGTATACAAATTACTTTTTCCCTTTACTGCTGCACACAAAGGGAATATATGATTGCCTTCTTCTTTGCACAAAATGTTTATTTAATAGTGTATTATCGTGACTGAAATTGAGACTACTAACTAATTTCACTGATGAAAAAGTGGAAAATTACTTTGTATTGCTTGAGGCACTTCCTTCATAAAATACTGAATATATAGAAAACATCTCTTGCATGACATTAGGTTATAAATATTTGAATGCATACCTGAAGATGCATAGCCTATCTTTAGACCTTACTCTGTTTCTTTTAAAAGATGGATGAAATTATATTCTCAAACACTGAAACAGCCTGAAATAGACAAACAGAGTGTAAATAATTTATTATATTGAGGGAAAATAAAGTTCTGTGCCAAAGCAGGTAAAGGATTGTCTATTGACTATCAGAAAAAAACAGCCTGTAATGAAGATTTTGTCAAATACGAACAACTTTCTTACAATGACATCACATTACAGGTGTGGTGTGAATATTCTTACAATTTCTATATCTAAAGAGTACTATATTTTACAAAATATTAGTCTTGAGTTCTGAAGCAAAGTGATTTGCAGATTATGAGGAATTTCAGGATATATTTTTATTTCAAATGATCTTTTCTCGCTTCTTTGTAGGGCTTACTAATTTGGGTTCTTATAGTTCCCCCTACCATAAAATGTGTTAATGACATCATTAGTAATACCTGGCCATGAATCCAACATCATCTTAAAAAATAATGCAAAATGGTTGGTGGTTTAGTTACTCTTCAAATTAATGATACTTTTCAGTCTTTTATAGGTTTCTCAAGGGTTCATTTTCTGTCCTTTTAAACTACATCTAGCTGTTAAGTCTGCAGTAATTACTATGCCGTAATAAATTGTACTCCAATGCCAACAGCCTAGGAGATCTGACTTTGTAGATAGGCATTTTTATTATATCATACTTTCTGATAAATCGGGGCAAAAAGGCAGCTGGACCCTGAGTCAAAGTCCACTTAAACATTTCTGTAATTTTTCAAGTATGCAGCCACACAGTGCAGGCTGATAGTGGCTGGGCTGACAACTGAAGTGTCAGCTTAACAGCTGCTTCATTTCACTATCTCTTGGCTCATAAACTTTATTTTTAATGAGCCTGCCTGTAGGACCACTAAAAAATGACCTTCACACAGGGCCTGGAGTGGTGACCAAAATAGATTTCTTGGGCAGTGCATAATATCACAGTGACCATAGCACAGAAAATAAGCAGTATGGTGAGAAAGATGTTGTACTAACTACTGATGAGAATATTCTGTATTTTCATACAGAAAGATTATTGTGATAGCTGTGCAATAATTCACTGCCTTCGACTTATACTAATCTGAACATCTTCAGTGGCTTTAATGGTATTTTGTCAGTTTACATCAACTGATTGAATGGCCTGTGATTTTAAAGTTGTGTTTAGGAGTTGTAAGCTGTCTTACAACAAGAAAATACATTACATAATAAACAGATAATAAGGAGGCTGTTAATTTTTCCCTGCACATTGCTTGCTGGTCTTAGAAAAAAGTTCTCTTTATTAACTCTAATTTTCACCTTTTTTCTTAGCTAAACGCATTACAACCTTCTGTTTTGCTGTGCTGTTTGTAAGGATATGCTGCTAGTCTAACTTGAAGCACTGTGGGTCTGGAGAGGTAGCTAGGGATTGGGAAAAAGGACTTCCATGTTGGAGTATGAGAGGATGAAAATAAAGGTGCTCTTGGAGCTGTGTATGAGGGAGAAAGAATCCTTGAGCTGGGAAATCAAGCTTTCTGGGTATGTAATTTAACAAAAAAAGAGTTCCAAACTGAGCTGTAGTTTTTAAGAGCCAGTAAATTTTGATATACTTGAAACAACTTCATCACAACCCTGGCTGCTTTTGAAGCAAGTGTAATAACTTAGTCCTGTGACACTGTGGGCACTTGCTAAACCTTTTTTATCATTGTGTCCTAAGAGCAACCAAAATGTCTTCCTGAAAGCACTAAAGGCCATACTACAGCTCCCGCTTCTGCTCTTAGAGATCTGCAAAAAAAACCAGAGCCTTACTTGTTTGAAAGTATTAAAACTTGTCAAAAGTAGGATAATTTCAATTTATAATTTGCATTCCAAAAGCAGCTGAGCCAAGACTTCTGCAGGCTTTGTATGTCCCAAAACCATCAACAACTTAGCCCCTGGCATCTTTAAAATGTGAATTTAAAGCCCTGAAGGAGCACGAAAAACAAATGGGAGGTGAACATACAGATGAAGCAGAAGGAAACAAAATAATGCACTACAAAATAACTTGCTGAATAGTTCAACAGCCTTTCTACCAGTGTTTATACAGATATAACAGCACAGCAGTTTTTATGAGGACTGATCAATTACTTTGATAATTGCTGTTATTACTGATATTAAAATAACATCTTTTTTCTCTCTTAAACCCTGCCTTCAAGTTGTGTGATGCCTTTCCACAGGACATTCTGAGGCACACGTTAGATTTGGGAGTGCAGCTATATGGAATGTCTTTTATATCTTTTGAGCTTGACTAAAGGTACATTCAGTATTGTTAATCCTCAAAATCTGGAAATATGTTCTGGTGCAAGGAACAGGTGTATGAGTGACAGCAAAAGTTCTACTCTTCAGTGTTACTGTGCTGGCTGATGCTCTTTTCACTTGCTACTGAGACACAATGTGTGAGCAGACAAATGGCAACATTTCACAAGAAAATTTTCTCAGCAAAAATGCACAAATCAAGTTCATGTTTGCTTTTACCTGTACCCAAGAAAGTAGTTCATAATGTTATGTGTACAATATCAGATTCCTGAATTTACTGAAATTAATTTCCTTCCTAAATTCTCACACCTTTTTATTCAGTATTATTTTCCTACACAATTATGTCCAAAATCTTCTAAAAGGAATAGAAACTGCATTAAATTATTTCTGCAAGCATGCTTTTTGCCTGATTACGTATTTCAGGATTCTTAAGACTAAGGGAGGTATTTCTGCTGAAATATTTGTTAAACAAACCAATCAGTTATCACTTTTTTTTTTTTCTAAATATTAATAATACTATTATACTTGTACCTCTGTACTTATGCTATAGCATGGCTTCACTCCCTGTCCATGATGCAGCAGGCAAGTATTCTCCCAGGTCTTCAGTATTTCTAGGATTTTGTCAAGGCACTGGTGGTCCATAAAAATCCCCAGCTGCTCTTAAAGATTATTTAAGAGCTTCCTCCATGGAGCAATCCTGAGGCAGCCACTTTGCCCAGCCCCAGCTGTGTGACATATATATAGTTTATCTGATGACTGGTTGAGAATGTGACCAAAATATGAACCAACAGCATGAAAAAACCCCACCCTACTTAGAATTAGTATGTCAGAGGATGATTGCGTTTTTTAAGTTGCTTTCATGGGAGTTACTTTGGACCCTTTTGAACAGTTTTATTACATAGTGTTTCCCTTTGCATTATTTTTTTATAATGAATGCCTGCATATTGACACAAAGTGTCTGGGGAGATCTGGAAGTGGCAACAAGTATTTTTACATTCTTCCTTCTACATCACCACCCTGTTATCACCAAATCATCAAGGTTGGAAGAGACTTTCAGTATCATCTAGTTCAACTGTATGTTACACTAGTAATTTTTCCCTCTGTATGTCAGTAATAAGGCACGTCAAAAAGCAATTGAAGATACATTTTTAAAGATCATGACAACATTTTTTTTGCCAGTTTCATAGTATTTTCAGCCCTCCTGCTTAGTCTGTCTTGGCTAATTATCTTTATCTAAAAACCTTCAAACTCAGGATATTTTATGATTCTATGATATTCTAGTGTTCAATTCAGAAGAACTTGTGCTTTTATACTTAAATTATAAGGTATATTTAAAAATAGGTTGTTTAATCCATATGCTCTTTCTTTTAGCCTTGTCTGGCCTTGTCCTGTCTTTGTGATACTCTATGGATCTTCCTGGGATGCTGAGTCAGCTTTTAGAATTAACCAGATCCACAAGTTCAGGTTCTAATCAGGAGGGTACTTCTAGCATATTTGTTTTGGATCACGAGCCCTGAACACATCGGCTGGGAGAGCTCCTGCTAAAGTATGCTCTTTTGGCAGATACACAGGAGCTATTAATAATTAAACTTGCATTTCCTGGAAAAAGCAAACAGGATTGTTCCAAGTTAACACCTTTGTGCTACTGCTACAGAAGAGAGCACCATAACCAGCTTCCAACTAAACCACCTCTCTCGCACTGACTAGCCAAGCTGAGCTGGCAGAGGTGAAAGGTCTACTCTCCTATAGTAAATCAGATTATAACAAGTACTGCCTTAGCATTTATTCCTTTCAGAGGTCTCAGTTGTTAAATGAGGGGCAGCTGTGGCTGTGCAGATGTTCTTCTGAGGAAGGGCAGTTCCTTGCTGCATCATGACAACAAATTAAAGCTGCAGTCCAGCCCATGGAGTTTAAAGAAGCAAATGTGTGAACCACAACAAATTCAGAAGCTTTTGGTATAAAATCAATGATGCTCTCATAAAAATAATATTTCTATCACTGTAGACTACTACTTTGTCTTATCTTTAATGGCACTTTTTTTTTTTTAAACTGGTTTTAACATGTAATGTTTTGGCTGTGTTTAGAATTTATCATACATTTTTCTCAGTAAAGTAGGTTCTGATAATAGGTTTGTTTTTTTTTTTTCTTTTGGTACAGATTAAAGAGCATCTTGCCAAGGGTCAGAGGATGTTGGCTGGTGATGGCATGTCCCAAGTAACCAAGACACTATTGGATTTAACGCAGAGGAAAAACTTTTATGCTGGGGACCTTCTAATTTCTGTGGAAATTCTCAGAAATGTTACAGACACCTTTAAAAGAGCAAGTTATATCCCTGCATCTGATGGGGTGCAGGTAAGAGAAACATTGTAAAGGTAATTTTTCAGTTGATGGAGTTTATGTCTGCATATTGCAGTATACTGCATGGCAACTGGTTTGCCCACAGAGGAAACAAAAGTCTTCAACATGATAGACATAAGCATTCTTCACATAAAACTAAGATCCAAGTGTAAAATTGGAAGAAGACTCAGCTACATTTAATAAGACAAATATCCAAACCAATGCAGCAGGTGAAAAATGTAAAATGCTTTCTTTGTTGCATTTCAGTATCTTTGTCTTTCAAGGTTTGGTTGATTGATAGGTGGTGCTGGTAATTTTTGGCACTAAGCATTTTGCTAGTGTTCTTTGTTCCAGTTCATTTCAGTTCTAAACTAGTTCATTTCAGTTCAAAATCCAACCACATTGTTATGTAATTCTGGCATTGATTCTTCATTTCAGATAAATGAAGCTTATTAAAAGTGCACAGAAGTGATGGATAGGGCATTTTATATAAATTTTCTATTTTACATGTTAGATTAAGTCTTCTTTTGCAAGAGGACAAATAAAATTCTGTCAGAGCTAAAACAAATATAATTATTTCTACATAATGGGCTGGACAACTCTTACTTAGGACTTCTGGATAAAGATATTGGTTTCATCTTATATCTGAAAATTTTAGACAGTTTTCAAAGATTGTAGACTACTGACAAAGAATACTAAGAAGGCAGATGTGTATAATATTTATGAAAAAGAGAGATTAATGATCATTCATAAATTACAAATGAAGTTATTAATGCAGGTCATGTATACGTATCTGTGTAAAGGTAAGCATAAATTATAAATACAATTCAGAATAGAATCATGCAGATGAAGGGAGATATGTTGGAAAAGACATTTTTTCACAGTTTATTTTTCAAGACTTGCTATTATATTTTCACTTTTCTAGTTTTTCTGTGCACAAAGAACAATTAAGTTCCACAGTAAAACAGACATATCTTGTGTTGGCCTGTAGCCAGCTGAAAGTATTTTTTTAAACAAAGCTTTTCAAAAAGTATGTTTACTGAGAATTTTTTTTTTTTTAATTGAGAGTCAGTATCTATTCATTAATAGTTTTACTATTAAGCACGATGTAATACACTGAAAATTTTCATGCAGTCAAGAGTCTGATAGCCCAATGTGACTTCTTTGTGGTTCACAGGAACTAAAAACTCTTTATTAGAACCAGTCTTGAGAAATTGAGTGAAATCTTGAGTGATTTTGTCCATTGGCCTAGCAGATCAGGTCATTTGCAGTTTACATATGTTAGAGAGAATTTGATTCTTTTCCCACTGATGATAGTGCCAAAAGTTTTGCAGCATTCTGCAATGTAGAGCTGTTTCTAAAATTCTAATAGCCTTCAGGCATAACTTGACAATGTTATTAAATATTTTTTAAGAATTTTAATAAGTAATGTAGAAATTAAGAAATTAAAAATATAAAAATTGGTAAGCCATATTCTGAAGGATTTCTCAAACCAAAGAAAAATAACTGTATTTCAGTATTTGCATGCCTAAATACAAAGAGTTCTTTAATCCCAGTTTAAAAAGACACTCAAATTCCAAGTCAGAAAAAAAAAGTATCAAAAAAGAAAAGAAAAAGAAAAAAGAACAAACATCAAGCTAAGGTAAAATTAAAAAAAAAAAACCAGTGGACAGTATTCAGGAAAGTAAGTGAAATCAGACTAAAACATGTGTTTGGCCCAGGGGATATATTAAGAAAGGTTCCTTCTACTGACTTCCGATGACAGTGAAATCCTGTCTCAGTAGCAAAAGTTTAAAATTTACTATAAATTTCTGAGAAACATGGATTTTTCCATATGTAAACATATGTCATATTCTACCATACTCTGGAGTATTGTATTTATTTTTTATTTTCATTAGGACATACTTTCATACTTCCTAGCTCATCATCAAAGTGAGTGACAAAAAGGTAAAAATTAAAATTGCATGAAAAGTCTTCTTTATGTAGAAGCTCTGTGTGATGTTCTAATTCCATTCTATATTTTAACTAGATAAAGAGTAGAATTTCTTATTTGATGTATTTTGGTTCTTAAGAAATTATCAGAAATGCATGAATGAGGTTTAAAATCCCTAAAAGCCATAATTTATCATTTTGTGTGATGTTGGAAAAGTAGGTTATGATGAATTATGGACAACAGGCTTTTTTTTTAAGATCCATACAAAAACAACACTTGAATTATGACTGAGAAAGAAAAAGTATATATGTCTGAATATATTTGTTTCTTATACACTCCATCCATCTAGATGGTCCTTCAAATGATTACAATATCTGTTTTATATTCAGTATTAATATTCATGAATAGTGCAAGATTTGTGATTCAGAGACTCCATAACAAAATGAATGAACAGAAAAGTGAGATAAAATTTGAAAATTTCCAGCTAATTCTCAAAAATGAAGGTGCTGCTGCCTGATGTGCTGCATTGAAAATGCCTCTTGTTTAGGCAGACAATTCCAAGAGCAAAATAAAGTTTTAAGGTATGCATATGTAGTGCCAAGGTATTTATTACATGACTCCTTTTATTTTGCATTTTTTAACTGTTTTTTGCCACAGTATCTATGCATACTTGAACATACAATGTCAGGAACAAAAATAACCATTTATGATGCAGTTGAACAAGAAGATGTCTTGCATCGGTGACTGAGAATATCAGTACAGTAGCAGAAGATTGCAAGACAAGTCATTCAATTCTTCTGTAAGCAAGGTTTTTCATTTAATATAGGAATTCTTTAAAATACCTTCTGCAGGTACACTGAGGCTATGAGATGGACACTGCACTTAGGTGAGAATGATTCTACCAGGAAGAAAATACAAATTTTAAATAAGCAAAATGAAAGCAACATTTTGAAATGTTATCTGGAACTGGTCTAAAAGTGCTTGAACTTCCTTCTAAGGACAGGATGGCAGGAAAGTAACTGCATTTCAGGACAGAATGGCAAAGCAAGTTCTACAATCCCCTGATGCAGCAACCAACAGGAAGAAAGGTTTCTCCCCAAAGAAGTTAGAGCAGTCTAATCCCTTTTATATTAGCCATAGGGACTATTGCTGTGAGTCAGGGTTTAACAGGATTGTCCAATCCTTTTTCCCTCCACCTTCCCCCTCCCACACATACATTCACTATGCTGAAGTCCAAAAGTGGAGGTGACTTAAGGCTATCCATTAATTCCTCCTAGGGAGGAATTCTTCTCTAACTGTATAAAAGGATTTCTGACAGCTTTATGCCTGCAGAGAGGGTCAAAGAATTTGGACTGGAACAGAGAACTGCAGCCATTGTATTACAGTAGAAAAAATTGAAAGGAAGGAAATTAAATGAGGAAAATGTCATTGCCCATTCCCAGCTGTAACTGGCATGATCATCAAAAATAAAAGGGCAAAAATAAAGGACTTCAAAATTTGGTTCTGGCTGTCCCAACACTTTCTATAGTGACCAGTTCAGTAATATGCAAGCCTGGCTATGAAAGAAAGAAGCTTGATTCTGTAGGGAGGTCCAGTGTTTACTGCAGTAATTCCCTCAGATCACATCCATAATGCTTCTAAAATTTAGCCTTCACACCTGTCAATCATTTTACTAAAGGACAATGCTGTTTCTTTCATGATTAATGCAATAAACAAGAGAGTAGTCAAAGTAGGACAAAGACTTTTTAACCCTTCCTCCCCTGTCACATTTTTTAAATACATCTCATATCTATTCATTATTGAAGCAGCAAATCCATTTGCTCATCTCCGTTTAATTCACAAAGCACTGGCATTGCTTTGAAAAATCACTTGGACTGAAAAACCTGCACACATCTCACCCTCCAGTGCTACCATAAATATGGCACCAACCAAGATTAGAAACAGAGAAAAAAAGATCCCAAGAAGAAATATATTCGTATTACTAAGTTCATACACCTAATTTATACTTTTTTGGCAAAAATATATATTAGGCAATTTATTGCTCATCTTTTGTTTGTGTTTGAGTCTAGCATTATTTATAAACTTTTCCACATATATTTCTGTCAATTATTGGTAATTTTAATTCTTTCTGTAACTAAGATAAATATAAAATTTAACTAATACATAATATTATTAGAAAAGCCATGTAATATATCATCTGCAAGAAACATTTTAAACTCCTGAGTGCTCTTCATGCAATCTAGGCAACTCTCAGATAGATCTCATTAGACAGACATGGATACTTTTGCAATTAAGGTTTAGACTGCAGGGGAATCAGTGTCTGCAGTGTAATGAAAAACTACCTTCAGAACAACTCTCTAGTATGATAAATTATCCCACACAGAGTTCCATGCAGCTGCTGCTAGATTGCTACCAATGCCCTAATAAGTTAAAGTTAAAATTTCCATCCACTGCATTTCTACAGTATTACACTGGAAGAGTTGAGAACTACCATGTTTGGAAAAGTGTTTTCCTTCAGGCAAAATCTTTCATAAGGCAAACTCTACCTAGCAGAAGTCTTCACCAAATTACAATGCCCTACAGTAAGTGTGATTATAGTGCCATGAAACTGGCATGCTTTGACCAATATAATTTATTTTACTTGGGGGACCAGTGAAGATATACATTTTTCATAGCTGAAGATGCATTTACAGATTTGTGATCTGACAACCTGGTTAAACAGGCAAATCCTTTGTAACAAATACCAAATGGAACTCCTTGCATTGTGGTTTATTTTGTTATGGAATGTCTGAAAGGGATTAAATGTATTCCAGGTATATAAGCACTATGTAACTATATTCTTCTTAACTTGACTGGAAATTCTTTAGTATTGCTGTAAATTGGATCAAATAATGAAAACATTTTTCTTTAATGTCCTATCATTAATTCCCATCTTGTCCAAATGCTTACTTAAATTTTCATAGGAGCTTGCTGAGCCATTTTGTTTCTTTTCATGAAGTTTGTGTGTTACTGAAACTTGTGGATATTTTGCTAGTGACCTCAGTAAGAGAAGAGTTGTAGCCTCATTAATGAACAGGATTATTTTGTCCAAATTCAGCAAAATTTCAGTCACCTCTAGAGTAAATTTGGTCAAGTTAAAGAAATTTTTATCCATGTGAATTTTATAGTTAGCATGGTTAACATCCTAATGGTTAGGCAAAGATAGATCCTCTTGCTTGTCAGGTGCTTAGTATTGGGACCAATTTAGACTGGTAAAATGTTATTATAAAAAATAGTTTTCACAAGTTTTCTTCAATTTTGCATCCTAAAATTTTTTACTTATATAGTTGTGAGACACCTAAAATGTTGGTGATATCTCTAGTTTGAAATAAATATCTTTTCAAGCATACCCACCACAGACTAATGTTGAAAGTTTTTCCTTTCTAGTTTTAGTCATTGTGCAGTTGAATCCTTTGTACTTTCATTAATAGTGAGTTAAAGTTGCTTCTTACTTAAACCTTATTAAGGTCCTGTTTATTCCGCAAAATGCCTAAAAAGTAGGTGCAGGTGGGGTAGTGACCAGTAATCTGAGTTCCAGCAAGGTCACATTGTCGGTATTCCAGTTAAAGTTTTTTGAAATTGTGGGGAACTTAATTGTACTCTTCAGCTAGGGTTACTGGAAACTACATGTATCTTTTATGAAGGAACAGAAAAATTATAATTGGCAGGCTGTAGAAAAAAATTGACATTCTGCACAAAATGTGATACAGAGATGAGAACAGACTGTACAAATTCTTAGCTTTTAGGGACGAAGAAGTTGGGAATACAAATTGCTAGAGAGAGCAGACAAAATTAGAAAGGAGATTTCTCCACAAACATTTGGAGAAAAGTGATTTTTTAAATGTATGATTTGTATCTAACTGTTCTGCATTTTTTCCCTTATACTTAAATGAATAGGAGAATAAGAAAAAGGAGTTAACAGGTTAAGGTCAAAGAAACAGAAACTGCTTATTCCTTTTAAGTTGAAATTCCTAAAAGGATAGAGACAAGTGTGACATATAGAAGTAAGAAGCATCTGATTTGAAACTGTATTGACCAATGAAATGTCATTGAATGCCCTATATATGGTTATTAAGGATCATTTTCTCATTTTGAATAGAAACTAAAGACTGGAAACTGGTGCTTTTTTAAATGTACTTTGGTTTTTTGCAAAATCTGTAGTTGTCTAGTTTCTGGAATGAGAGCAATTTGTGAATAGAACACGATCACATTTAAAAGTTTAGCAAGTTTAAAATGGTTCTTGTTTCATAAGAAGTGGTACTATGGAACCTGATTATATACACAAGTATTAAAAATTTGCCATAAAATATGTGCCCTTTTATCAGTCTAATGTATTATTTTGCTACTCTTCTACTGACAGAAAATAGGCTGCAGAGCTGTATCTGTAATAGGGAAAGGAAAGCCTTCTTGATGTTAGATTAAGGATGTGGTTGTTCATGTCTTTCAAATAATTTTACTTAGTCTTTCATTTAATTGATTTTTCAGAACTTCTTTCAAATCATAAGTAATCTATTAGATGAAGAAAACAAAGAGAAATGGGAAGATGCGCAACAGGTAAGATTTGACAAAATTTAATATATGTTTTCAGGAATCAGGATAAAGATGCACCCTGCTGTAGTTGAAAGAAAATCCTAAGTGATAGAATATTTGGGAGAAAAATTGGTCGTTTTCAGAAAGGAGCAATTCCAGGACCCACCAGCTAATTTCATATATTGAAATTATATTTAGAATATAAGTTGCTTCTCTTGATAAAAATAGATTTTTATTAATATTCCATAGGAATATTCACTATGTCTTTGCTTTGGACATTGTAATGAAGTACATACAAAAGCTGAAAACTGCTACCGAGGGCTAGCTGCAATACTGCTTTTGTCAAACACAACACATCAGACCCCACCCAAAGACCTCATACAACACCCCTAAACAACTTACAGAAATGCAAACAGTAGACCCGTCATATAAGGTTGTATTTAGAAGAACAGTTGTCATCCTCAGGACTGAAAGTTTCTGGTCTAGAAATTTTTATAAAATCAGAACGTCTAGCAAAAATCATGAATGTATGATAAAAGAGTTAAAATTCAAATACCGCCCCCTTTTTTTTTTCTTGGATATAAGAATTTCCTATATTTCCTACATGTGAACTTCTTGTACCAAGAAGTTACTGGACAATGTTAAGATTTGTGTTCTTGAACATGACCATAATACTGTCAGGTTTATTCAGGTACAAATAACACTGACAATGGGGATGAACTTAGTTATGTAAAGAGGAAAGTTTGTGGGGATGCTCAAAGGCAGGGAAACATTTCTTTATGGAGAAGGATTAAAGAAAACAAGATACTTCAGAATGGAAAAGAGGAATACATAATCTACTCATTTGTGCTTCTTGTAAAATAACTAAAGGACATCAAAACAGTGGCAGATTCAGAATGAATACAGGACATACTTATTCTGTAGAAGGCTACCTTGCAGAACTTCTTACAACTGAAAGGACACAAGTTAAAAAGGTAAATAGGCAAATTTATGGAAGAAAGTCCATGGTTTTGCATAAGGCAGTCTTTTGGCAAAAAAAGGCTGGGCAAGACTTTCCAAGCAAGTATCACTATATTCCTGCCCCCTTATACTCTTCCTTAGATATCAGCTTTTTGCTACTGTCCAAGGCAAGAAAATAGCTGACATAGATCTGTGCTCTACTCTTGTGTAGTCATTGTGACTGTGTTCTATAGATACTTGAACTTTGTTCACTTTTTGTGTCATTCCTAATAAATCACAAGGTACTTAAAGATCATTGAAGCTATTTACCCTCAGTTCTGTAAGTTCACGTTTATGATATCACTGAGAAAGGGAAGATCAGGTTTTTTCACTACTAATTCAAACCTTGCAGTAGGCATATGACACTGCAGCTGACCCAGTACAATTCATCTGGGAATCATATTTTTTCTTTTCCTGTTATTCTGTCCCTCTCTAGAAGAGCCAGATACAAAAATAGACAAAGTGTGTCATTTTCTTTAGCAGTGATGGATGGAAGCAGCAAAAGCACATACATGTGGGCAGTTTCCATAAACAACACCAAGATAAGGAAACCAATATTAAGCAATTATTTTACTAATAAACAGACATGATACCACTCCTATGTTATCGACCTTGTCTTCTACCTCCATCTTGCCTGCTTACCCATGCCATGTCAGCCCTCTGGAGATTTGGGGATGGCAGCACTTAAGAGGAAATTCTGAGAATGTGGAGACAAAGAGGCAACAGTAAATCTCCAGTTCCCTCTTTTCACTGCTGCTTGTAGAAGGAGCAGTGTTGAAAAACAGAGAGGGAACAAGTTGTTTGTACTTTTCCTCCTTCTCTCTGCCTGGTAAATCATTCTCGCAGATCTAGGTACAGCAGAAACCCAAAAAAAAAAACCAAGATGAGCTGAATCCAGGAGTATTGGGGCCATAGATTCCTGGTTGCAAAGCTAGAGGCTTCACTCAATTTTAGACCACTGAGATATGACCGCCCCAATGCCCCTCATTTTATTACTGTTCTTGTGCAGTTATGTAAGCAGGCTCAAAGTAACCTTGGAAGCAAGTAGCTCTTCATAACAGTTTGGAGGAGTGAGCAGGCACTAGTAAATAAAGGTGATTCTGTTTCTGGTTCAGCCACTCAGCTTAATGTTCTATAATAAAACATTGCAAACCTAGGTGCAGTCTGACCAACCTTTTTGCCAGCTTGCACAGTTTTCTTAAACTCCACAGCTACTGTTAGCATAGATCTCTTAGCCTGTTTTCTAGATTCTCTGCTGGAAAGAAAATCTTACTCACTGTCAGCAAATTGCTGACTTTCAATCAAGTATACAGCTGCAATGCCTCAACACATCTGTTTTTCTAGCTGAAATGCCAACAGTTAATAACCATTAATTACAGGTTATATAACATTCAGATAACCAGCACTCACTTTATATTTGCCTTTTTTTAAGAGCTGATGTAAAGCACTGCTCACAATCCCTTTCAATCCACAGTGTGTAAGTTTATACTGGAGTTTCAAAACATGGGAGCTGTTCTGCATATTCTTCATCAAGATCTGCCAGCATCCTGTTGATTAACCAGTACTTCAATCCTTCAGAAAAACCCAGAGTACCTGCTCAACTGAGTGCTCAACAGTTTATTACTATAAAATTTTGTATGCATGAACGAGCGTTTAAAAAATCTGACATTTTTCCTTAGTACATAATCTGTGAGTATGTGTGCTTTGAACGAGATGGATGCAAAAACCACACTTAGGACCTCAGTAATTCATCCTTAAGAAGATGGACATTGAGTCTGTCACCTGAAGCAGCATTAGCAACCTGTTAGGATCATAATTATCACAACAAATTCTTCTTCAAAACAGTATTACTACCCTAGCTTTTATTAACAGATCCATGCAGAAAACAAAGCAAAAAAGTTCACTATTCTGAACCTAACAACTGTGGATCTAGATAGGTAGAGCAAGATGAAGATGAAGTGCAGCATGCTGGAATTTATAGTCTCTGTAGGGCTTTTTTAGAGTCTGCAGTCCCAGTAGTGGAAAGAATGGGTTGAATATTGCTTATAAAGTTGAATTTGGACATTTCACTGATATGAAGAAAAAACCATCATGAACAGGTCATCTGTTATTTTTTCTATTGCACAACACTCTGTTACTGAAAACTGTCTTGTTCATTCACAGGCAATAAAAACCAAATTTGTTTTTTATGTATGTGATATGAACAGAACTTTTAGTCATATTGATAACTTTTATATCTCTAATGCTGTTTTGTTGATGAATCCTTACTGTACTATTGTTAAATATAAAAGAAAATGTTTCATATTTTTTAAATTTTTTTTAAAAGCTTTAAAAATTATTTTTAAAAGCTTACAGCTTTGCAAATAAATTTTATTTTTTGAAAATGTGGTTTTATAACTTTTAAAGCCAAATTGAGAGGCTACATTAGCAATGCCAAGGCTACTGGCATTTATTTTAGTTTACTCTGTCCAGTTCTGGGCTCCTCAGTACAAGACACAAAGTAATGGCATGAACCCAGAAAAATACCATGAAGTTGTTTAGGGGAGTAGAGCATTAGATATGCAAGGATAGGCTGAAATAGCTGACACTCTTTTGCTTGGAAACATGACAATATTAAAAATTCCTGAAAGGGAAAAGATTAAGAAGACTGAGCCAAGTCTCAATGGTGTCTGTTGACAGAATAAAAAACAAGGCACAAAAATTAAAATACAGAAAAGGCCATTCATGTATATGAAAAAGTGGGAGTGGGAGTGATTGAATGCTAGAACATGTTGTGCAGATAAGCACTGGGGTCATCGTCCTGGGAGACATTTAGAATCCAGCTGTGTGTGTTCCTGGGAAAATTGCTAGAGCTGATCTTGCTTTCCACAGAGGCTTGAGCTAGATGATTTCCACTGGCCCATTCTAACCTCCAATATTCTATGATTCTACTACTCCATATCAGCAATGAAAATAGTATTGCCAGTAAAAATTTAACTTAGTTACATGTTGAGTAATGCAACAAAGGATATCATACTGGCAAGGCCACAGTAAGATTTGCATTACTGTTTGTATCAGTAGTTCTGAAGTTACTGAAGACATCTTCAGAGGAAGGGAGAATATTTTAATTAGAGCTGTTCTGTAATATGAAATGCTTTAACCATTAATGAAAGTAATGGCCCCTAAGTTTTTGAGAAGTGCAGTGACTTAGTGGAAACATTTTCCACAGTTCCAGTGCACAGTTGATTTCACGTAACTTTGTGGGAAGTAGTGTCTGTTTATATGAGGATATAAACAGACTATTATATCTGTTTGACTGTTACTTCTCAATTTGCTTTTGATGGCATTTAGATTTTATTTGAATTTGCAGCTGTAGACATTTTGATATTATAGTAAATGGCATGTCTGACCTTCTTTTGTTAGATCTATCCAGGTTCAGTGGAGTTAATGCAGGTGATTGAAGATTTTATACACATTGTTGGAATGGGAATGATGGACTTTCAGAATTCATACCTAATGACTGGAAATGTAGGTAAGAAATAGAAATTTCTTCTATCAAATTTATGACCTATTGAAAATCAGAAGTTCCAAGTATGTACTATAGAGTTACTGCTTCTGTCACATTCCAGATTATCTGTTGCTTGTTTATCCCCTCTCTGGTTTAGCACATGCAGAATGGCTTACATGTCAGATTTCTTCATAATTATATCTCAAAATATAATGCAACATTTTAGAATCGAAATTAAGAAAATACTCACCACAATACTATGAACTGTAGGTAGAGTGTTTCCAGGAGATGTAGTGTTTCAAATGCTAATTTATGAAATTGTGCTAATTGAGTTAAAATTCATATAGTTTATAGTGTGAGAAGTGTTTATTTTGTTGAAATTGTCTTTTAATATTCCATTCTCCCCAAAAAAGTCTTTGCACATGTTATGGTGTGATAATAATCAATATAGACGAACAATAATTTTAAAAATATACATTAGTTGCTAAAATAATTAAAGCTTAGAATTTGTTATGTTAGTTTTTCTATGTGTAAAAGTTTCAAAATTTTATTTAGATTTATTTTTCAAACTTTGTTTTTGCTACTGGAGAGTTGCCAGGTAATAGTCATATAATAACATACATCAAATATAAAAATACCTGGCAACTCAATTACATTTATTAGTAAATAATAAATGAGCTGGAATGAAAGCATTTTTTTTAAATTAAACTTAAAAATCTGTTTGAAAAGCTATTCTCTAATCATTTTGTCTTTTTTTAGTACCTTTTTTATTCAATTAACTTGCTGTAGCTGCATTTTTATAGTGCCAGGAAAGTATTAGGAAGTTGTATGAAAGGAATAAATCCAAAATATGTGTTGTCTGATAGCAAAACTTCTGGTGTTAATACATTTTTTCAGATTTTAAGTTAGCATCTTACTGCACATATATGTCAGTTTTTCAGCAAGTCATTAGAATGAGTAAGAAAATATGGTCATTTTGAAATTAGGTGGTGGAATAAAGCAGGGAAAATGTTGGATTGTCCCTGTTGAATATTTAGCTAGCTTCTCTACAATAATAAATATTTATTATTGTTGTTCAGTTCATATTACAGAATGACAGTACTATAAGGCACAACCTTGTACTGGAGACATTTCAAAGAACTCCCCAAAAAGAAGTCTGTCAGCCTTAAAATGTTTAAAAAATTGCAGGAGGGTTTTAACCAGTGATTTATTATTTTTGTGGTACTACTGTTTGCACTTTAATACCACTTAAAGCTTCTTCCAGTTGCCAGTCCTTCATTGTGCTAGACCCTCCACAAATTCATAAAGGAAAGTATCTTTTCTGAAATGTTGTTTCTATGAAAATTTTCTGACAAAATAAAAAGTTGAACTTTTTTAAAGCACACAGTCCGTGCTGCTTGGCACATTGTAGTACATTCTAATCTGTTTGTCCTCTGAAAAATGTGAAAAAAATATCAAACAGGCAAATGCATTCAGATTAAGAAGGCGCATTCAAATAATCTGTGTCTCTACATATTCATGGCTTCACATGGGAAACACCAACATTCCAATTGGATCAGAAGCTTTGCTGTGCACTGGCTGGTTTAGATAACTGCAGAATCTTTACAATCTTTCTTTTGATTATCTTCTTCTTCCCACATATAAGGTATTTTTAGGCACCCAGGAGGTCTGTTCCTACCATCAAAGGAATAGAAAAAAAACTGAGAAATGAGTGGTGAAAACTGGAAATGAATTTATTGGTTTAATCTGACTTCCTAGCTCTGTGTCTTGATGTATTGGCATGAGTTTATCCACCCCATGCTTGGTCAGCCATCAAAAAAGGACAGGGTCACTGCGTTGCAAGTCATTGATCAGAATACTTGAGCTCAGGTGACATGCTGAGATGGAGACAGAAGGCTGTTATCAGTAAGGAATAATTTCTTATTTTCACTAACAAGAAAGGAATGTATCTGGAATAATTCAGTTTTAGTATAGTTGTCCTCAGGGCATTGGCATAAACTGTCTGACTCTGTATGTGTGGGTTTTAGGAAATATATATGTTGATCTCAACTGAAAAGAATAAACTATGCAGTTTTTGACTGGTCAGCAATAATTGTTCTATACCAATAAGAGTTTATAAATATGTGAAGTCTTATCTATAACAATTCTTTTAAGTTGACAAACACATTTAATTCAGGCAGCGGATATTGTGCATAAATGAGACCCAAATTTTAACTGTATTCATCTTTAAATAGAAAAATCCAATAGTTCATAGAATAAAATCATAGAACAGTTTGGCTTAGAAGATACATTTTCAACTCACTGATTGCTCAGGGCCCTGTAGCATGTAACTGTGAATGTTTCCAGGGATGTGGTATCTTCTACTACATCTCTGGAAAACCTGTTTCAGTGTTTACCAACCCCTATTGTAAAAAATCTTTTCCTTATATCTAGTCTAAAGTTATCCTGTTTAGGTCAAAACCATCACCCCTTGTCCTATTTCAACGGCCCGCTAAAAAGTTTGTTCATCTTTCTTATAGGCCCCCTTCAGACAGTGAAAGGCTGCAATAAGGTTTGCCTGAAGCCCTCTCTTCTCCAGGCAGAACAACATTCTCAATCTGTCCTCATAGCAACAGTGCTCCAGCCCCCTGGTCATTTCTCACCCTCATCTGGACCCACTCAAACAGATTCATGTCCTTCCTGTGCTGGGAACCCCAGAGCTGGCTGGAGCACTGCAGCTGGGGTCTCACCAGGGTCGAGGGGCAAGAGCACCTCCCTCACCCTGCTGGCTGTGCTGCTTTTGATGCAGTTCAGGATACAACTGGCTTTCTGGGCTGCAAGCCCTCAGGTCTAGCTTTTGATCCCCCAGTATTCCCAAGTCCTTCTCCTCAGGGCTGGTCTCACTCAGCCTGTGCTGATGCCAGGGGTTGCGTAGCAGCAACCCAGGTGCAGCACCTTGCACTTGGACTAGTTGAACCTCTTGAGGATCCAGTGGGCCCAGTTCTTGAGCTTTTCCAGATCCTATTATTCAGGTGTGTCAACCACACCACTCAGCTCGGTGCCTTCTACAGACTTGCTGGGGACACATTTGTCATTGATGAAGATGTTAAACAGTACTTGTCCCAACTCAAACTCCTGAGGGACACCGCTTGTCAAGTGTCCATCAGTATACTGAGCCATGAACCGCTACCCTCTGGATGTGACCAACCAAATTCTAATCTATCAAAGAGTCCCCCCATCAAATCCATACCTCTACAATTTAGAGAGAAGGGTGTTGTTGGGACCATGTCAAAGGTTTTACAGAAGTCCAGAGGGCATCCCTAGCTCTTGCATTGTCCACTGATGCAGTCACTCCATCACAGAAGACCACTAAGTTGGTTAGGCAGACTTGCCCAAGGTGAAGCTGTGTTGCTGTCTTTAATCACCTCCCTGTCTTCCATTTGCCTTAGAATGGTTTCTATGAGATTTCCAGGCACAGATGTGAGGCTCACAGGAGTCCTGTTGAATCAATAGTTATTTACCATAAAATATTCCCTCAGCATCTTCATATGCTTTAAATGCTTTTTGCTGTGTTTTCATTTTCAAATCACTTTAAAGTTCAGAAAAATTACTCTAAATATGAACTAAATATGAGCTACATATGAACTGCTGCTCAAAAAATTCCAATTTTGTTGCAAATTTAACAGTAAAACAGTGAGTTCTTAGTTTCCTTCTACTAATTTCTGTTTATAAGTTCATTGCTAATTGAATGACATTTCTAATTGAATAGTAGTTGATGTAAAATTTGAACCCCTAATTGTGTTTCACAGATATGCTAATCCCCTGAGATTTTCCACAGAGGGGGTTTTATTTTCTCTTTCTTTCAAGACACAGAAACAAGTAGTTGTGGCTTAAAAAGTTACTAAACAGCCATGCTGCAATGAATTTCCATTGCACATTCTCAATTCATGACAAAGGGGAAGTGATGAAAGGTACATTAACTATACAGTAGGCTATCACAAGCCACATTATAATACATTTGAAAATAGCTAAGGCCAAAAGTTGCCATGCCCCTGTTAAGCTTTTCATTGTGATGGCTTTTAACACAAATTTTTCATTTCTTCTGAACAAAACATCAAAGACTGGTTTCAAATCCAGATAATCCAATATCTGCACTTTATTGGGGAAGCTCAGGCAATTCAAATGCATTTCCATTAAAGTAAGGCCCATCTCCTATTAGCTTTCCTCTCAAGGATAGCCAATACACTACGAAAAACATAACAAATGTAAAAGCAACAATTTACTTTGTTTGTGCATGGTGGGGACAGTTGGTATATGTTTTGTATATGGTATATGTATATCATTGCACTCTGTATTATCTGCACTCCTTTAAGAAATCATTAGGTGAAATAAAAGCCTCTGATGGGAGGTAGAAGCCTCCTTCCTCATCCTGCTCTTTTTCTTCTTCTTCCTCCATCTTCTCCTCCTCCAGACCAGCTGAGCAGGCACGAAAATGATAGTGTGAACAAACAGAAGCTTTCACTATCCCTCAGTGTCCCTGAATTTACTGAAAGCACAGACCCACCTGCAAGGATACAACATGCAGTGGGACAAAAGCTTTTAAACCATGTTACCATTCTCTGTAACCAATAGCTTTCAGTTTTGTCTGTTTTAAAGATAAGTTCCTGATTTTAGATTAAAGAATTAACCTTGGCTTTTATAGCCTTTTGAATTTTTCTCTGAGCAATAAAGACCTGAGCAGATCATCTCAATGCTTTGGCTGATTTGAGTTCTCATCAAGATGAACCATTAAGAGTTTTGAAAATATGTAATAAAAGGTGGGTGAACTGCTATTAAGAAATATTCAACCTTTGACTTAAAAAGGAAATTTCTAACTGGAAGATTGGAGTGCCACAGGCACAGCTGTCTTTAAAGATAAAGGTGGAATGTGGAACTGGAAAGAGAGAGCAGTATTAGGGGATACATATTTCTATTGCAGATTTAGATTCTTTTGTAAGGGGAAATTTTCCCAGTGTTGTCAAATAAATTTCCTTAAGAGCAGCAGCCAAAAAAATAGTTAAAGGACATTCTGTTGTCAAAAATCAAGCTTATAGCTCTAGAATGATATTAATAAAAACCCAAATAATCTTGAAGAGCAATATGTTGTCATGGGTGTTCTTTAGAACTGAAAGGAAAAAACAAATGCAAATTTTCAGCATGTGAAAAGCCACTTTCTGTTAATGTTCATTTTATGAATACGGATATTTCAATGATCAGTAGTTTTATAAAATGTGCAGATATCACAAAGTTACTTAGACTAGTCAAAGGTGGGAAAGATTGAAGATTTCCAGGAGGTACAGCAAAATGAAAAGGAGAGGATATACACTGCCATATTAAATTCAGTTTTGACAGAGCATTTAAGAGGGAGTAGATCAAGCCATTCAGAGAAAATAACAGCATTAGTGTGCAAAAGTAGCAGTCTAAAGAAAATACAGAATTTTTTTTCAGTTTTCAGTAGCTATCACTTGAAACACTCTTTTAAATTGAGATTGTATGTCTTGGATTCATTTTACTTACTTTAAGCATCACAAAATTTGCCAAAATCACTCTAAGCTTCCTTTAAAATCAAGGGAGAGTTCTGCTCAGGAGAGCAATTAATATCATCTCAGACATCTAAAATAAGGGCATGGATTGCCTTATGGAAGTTTTGCCACTGGCTGTAAAGGCAGCCTAGTGACTAGCTCATGTTTCAATGATTCCGGTCATCTAAAGCAAAGAAGAGTGTTTTTTTGTGAGTCAATAAAACCTGTGAACACAGAGAGGTTCAGAGCTGAATGATCAAAAAACCCAAATAAAATAATAAAAAAATAAGTATAATAATTAAAAATCAGATTGAGAGTTGGACTGATTACAACAGACATTTGAGTACAGATTGTCAAAAGGGACTGCATGTACACAAAAAGTGCATACAAAGCGAAACTGAAGAGTGAATACAAAGTGAAACTAGGCTGACATCTCTGTTTAATCTTGCTCACAGGAAAAAATGAAGATTCCTAACACTATTGTACCACATTTAATTCTGCATAAGCATGAAGTCGAAGTCCTACAAGGTACAAAATAGGAACAAGTAGATGTGTTTCTACATGGTAGATGCAGCTAGCTATAATATTATATGAAAAAATGAAGAGGTGTAAACCATATTTCCATGCATAAATCAACTTTTAACAACCTGTTATCTCTCAACTTAAAAATGGCTGCTGTGACACTGGTACTCCGATGAGTAATCTGATTTAGTATAGTAATTAACATTTCATTTAAAACTTGAAACTGAGTTGCTTACATAAGTTTTATAAACGTTGGCAGGAAACAGTCTGATTTCTGCCTTCACAGACAGTCTAGGATGCCATATGGCAGAAGATGTTTTGAAAGTGTCCATTGTCTCCTTTCTTTGCATACCTTATTGTTATACCTTCAGTCTCCCATTTCATGTTCATGTCCATGAAATTTTAGGAAAACAAAAAAGAATCCTGCAGGCGTATGGAGTGTATCTTAAAATTTTCCAGTCCTAGCTAGAGACACTTAGAAATGTGACCAAAAGGAGCTTTTGGAAAATGTACCTACTCTAGCTATAAGACATGACCAATGGTACACATGCAGAGCTTTGGGAATGCTAGAAAATAAGCAAGTTGGATTGCTGTCTGTTATTGTGGGTTCATTCACCTTATCCCAGTCTAAGACTTTTACATCTTGTAAATTGTAAATCCTGTTTTTACTTCCTAGATACTTGTTCACATTATATGCTGAATGGCGTCTGCCTTAGTCTGCTTATCTTTTTTTGTATTAGAATTAGTGATGTGTGTCTTCAATGCAGCACTTGAGATCCTCTGACTCATATATCACAAATGTCATGCTGGCCTAAAATATACCAAGAGATCGAATTTATTTAAAATTTGGAAAGGGTCTTTTTTCAAATATGTTAGAGAAAACAGAAGAAAAGCCACAGATGATATTAACTTGTACAAATGTATGAACAAAATGTCTAAAATTTTTAGCAAGGAAACAAGTATTTCAATAAATGTATACACAGATACTCAGAATTCATTTGAAATTAAATTACTTCTTTTTCTGAGTCTGTGTAGTGCTAAAGCACAGTGTAGATTTTAAAGTGGGTATTTATAGTTAATAAAAGTTCAGCTGCTAATATTTCAACATTTTCTCTTAATAGAAAGAAAGTTGCACCTATCACACAAATAAAAATTCAGATCCTGTAGAGTGGCCCCAAAATAGCCCTTCAGATTTCTCTCCTGTTTCCATCAAATTATTCCAGAGTACCTCATGTTTTCACAAAGGAAAATTTCACCTTTAAGCAATTGTGTGAATTGTACTTGCTCCTTTAAGAAGGCAAACAGGAATCACTCCTTGTAGTGGTAGTGTGTCCTACTTCATATGTAAATATGTAAACATTGTCAAGGAATCATCCAGGGAATAGGCCAGGTGAGAAAACAGTCTTCACAGGCAAAATTCATGCTTTTCTCCTTGTCCTATGGAGCACAGTTGGTCACACTCTTGTTCTTGGATTGTAAAACATGGTGGTCAGAGAAGTTCTAAGTTCTGCCTTCTGCCACATATTTTTTTCATTCATGACTTTGGCTTCTGGTTCTCATCCTCTTTGTTTCACACTCAGATGTGGGCCATCAGTCTTTCCTGCCCCAAACCTCTATGCTGTTGATTGAGCAGATGCTCTACTTATGTGAAAGGGAACACCTATCACATTTTCTCTTCAGTTCTCAAAAAATCCTTCAAGTCCTAGGATTTACACACTGCCAGTATCACTCTCCTGTTTCTGTATTCTTTACTTGCTCAAACCATATGTAACAATCCATAGCTAAAGGCTTCCAGAAGAGAAAAAATAGATAAAAGAATAAGGAAACTACAGAGAAAGGTCCATTGCAAATTTTTATACTCTTAATACTTCTGCTCTATATATATTCATATAATTTCCTTTGCAGCAGTCTCAGCAATTCCTTGATCAGATCAATATGTTGGCTTTCAGAAGATTCAGGCTTTCTCCACTAATTAAAGGGGAAAGACTTCATGCACACTTTGAAGGTCTCGCTCACTGCAGCATCTGACTTAATGCCTGAAGTAAATGCTCAAGAGCTCATATTTCTTTCTCAGTATAAAATAAGCTTATTAAATGATTCACGTTCCCTGAAAACTTGCTGTGAACAGAGCATAAAAGACTAGACTTTTTCACTCTTTTCTAAACCTACATACTCAATGATCCTGAGAAAATACAACTCTGTTACTTAAGATTGAAAATTCCAAATATGAAGAAAACCACTATATGAATCTTTATCAGTCTTCACAAATTGGGATAAAAACCTAACTTGATTCCCTAGCTGTACTCTTAGTAATAGTCATAATTCTGTAGTTAGTTTTGTGTATATACTTTATTAAGTGACCTTAAAGACAAATAAATTAACCATTCAGTATTTTTAAATGGGTGCTATGGAAACTGGAATAATTGAAAGTGTTTCCCTTCTCTACCTTATATTAAGTGGAGTAAAACATTCTAAACAAATGGAAGCTATGAAAAATGCCAACATACAGGCTCTTGTCTCATTTAAAAAAAATGTCTCCAACTGAAAAAGAAACTAGTATCTACAGCCCATTTGTGGAAATTCCTTTTTACAGTATCTATGTATCTCATATTGTTGTATCATTTCTAAATTTCTGCCTCTGCAAACTCCCCTCTGAATAATTCTGTTTCTTGAAATGAGCAATTAAAAGCTGTTGTTTTCTAGAGAAATCAATTTGTATGACAGGCCATTTATTAACTGGTGTATTTAGCTATTGACCTGAGAAATTAAATACCTGACCTTATTCACTCATCTGCCTCAGACAGGTGGACCTTTAGGTGACTTCCAACAATTTCCGGGTAGAATGAGGCTTAAGGGGGTAGAAATTAAGCATCCATGGTGGTAATTTTACATTAATGCAGTAATGGAATCAATGCACACCCCAGAGAGTTCGTTTCACACTAAGGTGGTGCCAAGTGGCAACAATCATGTTCAGTGAGTGTAGTGTCAAGATATTTCAAACAATACAGTCCTTCCTTAAACAGGAGTACCACAGTCCAATAACAAGATGCAATTCTGCATGGATTGATGACTCATTCTCGGGTTTTTTGGCCCTGAAAGTGTTACCACAAGAGTGTCCAGCCATCATCTGGTAGTACATCAGCTAGAGATGGTGTGGCTAAGTACTGCAAATAGCAAAGTTCAGGCCCAGTTTTAATGATTTCTACAGAATTTTTTTTTACTTACTCACTACTGAAAATGAAAGAAGGAAAACTAAATAGAATTAAACTCCCCAAAATTATAAGTCAGTTAAAATAGGAATAAAGCCAGCTATTAGCTCTGCCTAATACTAGCACTGTGTCAGAAACAGGTCTATTGCCAAAAGCTCCATTGTGAATATGGAGTTAACATGGTTTATACCAAGCTAATGATATGGCATACTGCCAAACCTCTTTTTCATTTCCTGGCCTTTCAAGGGCAAGGAAAGAAAAACCAAGAAAAACCACAAAACCCCAAACAAATAAAGAATAAAAGTACAACAGCCCCCTCCCCCTGCAAAAATAAAAAAAATTAACTCCCCGCAATAGAAACAGCAACAACAAAAATCTAAAGAGTCAAAAAAACCAACCAAAAAATCAACCAACCAAGCAATAAAACAGAAAAAGGAGGGGAAAAACTTCCATGCATAATATTAGACAAATCAACTTGTTGTATTGAAAAAGTATTATTTCCTTGATAATGACTGTAGGTTTTAATTCCAAATAGTGGTAAAGATCTGTCTTTTTCAAACTGCGTAGCCTGAAGGTAGCATAACAATTGAGGTAATGAACTGGAGAGTAATATTTCATTTTTTGAGTCAGTTTCATGAGGGTGTTAGTGGACTAATAATATCAGATAAAAGTATTTTTATGGTAATAATTATTTTGGAATTGAGACTGTCAGATATTGAGGTCAAGCTTCAAAGCCATGTAAACATATGCACATATAATTCTGCACAATTGTGTTTCTGTAAGTGTAATTTTTTTATCTTTTTTTAATATGGAGAGTTGGACTTCAGTATATAAACCTAAGAGACTGCATATATCTCTGCTATTCTGCTGAGGTCAGACTGTATAATGCCAACAGAGCTAAGTGTCAGTAAGATCAGTTCAAAGCATCCCAAAGTGTCCGTGTACTGGGTGGGCTAAAAATCACCAGCAGGGCCTGAAATTTCTAACACACGTTTTGTGCCTTGTGATTTCTGAACCCATGAGTTCATCCATTTCACAGTGTAAGTATTTCTTTCCCTTGGCTTTGGGTATGAGTTTTAGGGCCTCATTTGTTGCTCTGTCTAAAGGTAGAGATAATGAATCTTTGATAAGGTTTGTGATAAAAAATCAGAGGCTTGTTCTACTACAGATAAATATACATTTTTTTTTTCTATGCTCTAAGCCCCATTACAGTGGGAAGGAGACAAAGATCTTTTCCTCACTCAAAATATGTGGTACAGCTCTGTGGCCTAAATGGCACTAGATGCATGAACAAATAGTTAAATCACCTGCAGCGGCACCAAATAGCTTGATATTGTTTTTCTTGTGATTGTTTTTCTTTTTTTGTTTAAACAAACACTCTCTACATCATGGAGACATGTAATCAACCCTAGGCAACATTATTCTGTAAATCTTCTATGCATATAGGTTGGGAAATGGTCTTCTAGAAAAGATATTTGATCTCATTGCTTGAAAGATTTTTCATATAATCTGTGGTTCAATGCTTATGGTGTTATTTAATGACTATTTTTTTGTGGATTTTTTTCCTAAGATACAAGATGTTCCGCTTAGGTCACCAGTTACTTTAATTATTAGCAGGGTTAGCTATATACTGGTTTTTGTAACATATTGCTAGTAAAATCTTATGGCCTCGTGCTGTCTACTGTTACTCAGTAGTCAAATATTTTGAAATGAGATAGATTTCAAGAACACCTATGGGAAAATAGTATATTGGTACAGCCACTTCTCCAGAAAATCCTGTCTGGAGTCCTGTTGTAGAGGAGCATAACCAGAATGTGAGCTGATATCAAAGGCAAGTACTTGGAAACCCATCCATATGTCTATGAATTGTGCCCCTTGGCGAAACATATTTCCCCTATATTGGCACCAAAATCTTACCTCCAATAACACAGAGGAATGAAAGGGACTGACCTGCCCAAAGGGAAGGAACTGTGGGACAGTCATCAGGATGATTGGATCTTTAGGGATTGGCAAGCAGGCAGGCTGCTCCATCTGCACACAGAAGACTTCTCCTGTTTGTGAAAAAAACATTTATCAAAAATATAGCAAGCTTATCCCCTCCTTGCTCATTTTAACCTCAAGGGAATAGAATATGTTCATAAAGATTAAAGGGAATGTCTCATTTTGCCATTAGGTATCTTAGATTGTTCATTGCAGAAGCATGGAATGAATGTTTTTAATGCTCATTTAGCTTTGAAAATTGCATCACTATCTAGGCAATGAAAAATAATGGTCTCCATTCACAGTCAACAATGCACAAAGAAAAGTTAATTTCTGCAAAATGAATGTCATTTAGCATTGCCAAATTGAACTTATACCTGTTTCTTGGATGAATAGTTCCACTGCTGGAAGACATGGCTGGTGATTTTATACTGCATCATCTATTTTACATTTGTGGTTGTACTTAGAAATAATTTTCAGAAGTTAAAATTATACATACCCAAAACTCTTGTAAAGCTAAGTCATAGAGCCTGCACGTCAACAGGGCAAGACATTCAAAAATAGGGCAGCTTCTTCTACTTAGAAATGGTATTCAACAGCAAAGCTCAGAGGATTTTGAAGTGTTTATGTATATACTGTTTTTAATTTCATTTGACAAGATATTAGATGTAGTTTGCTGACTGTATGTGTTGGTTCTTTGGCTGTACTTAAAGAATGGATTTAAGAATTTTCTTTCAAAGAAAGAAAAAGATGGGAAAATTAGTAGGCAAGTAAATATGTAGGAATTTGGTAATTCTTGTTTCTTGTAGGCATTTGTTAGAATATTTTCTTCTGTTCGTAATTTTGTTATTCTTTAAATTCTCTAACAGCATATTTACTCATGAGCTTCTTAATACATGGTTTGACAGAGTCTCTGTCTAGAGAGCCACATGCACATTTTCAATGGTTTTTTTCCCTATAGGTACAGTTTTTATTGATATCACTAGCTGCTGTATCCAAATTTTTACCTGTCAGTCAGTATTAATCTGCACTACCAGTGGCTTTAGAAATGTTTCTAGTCTTTCCAAGCTATAGCTGGTCATGAAATGAATTTGTTTAACATGAACCTTTTCTCTTCTTTTTTTTTTTGGGGGGGGGGGTGGGGGGGTTGGTTGGTTGGTTGTTTTTTTAAAATTTTTTCTTTTATTTAGTGCTGCATGGAAATATAGCTAGACCTTCCACTGAAAAATCTTAAACAAAGTAATATTACCTCACAGCTGTGTTAGACAATTATCACAGGCTGTCTGACAAGCTAGAACTTGTTAAATTTTAACATCTTGGTGGCACAGAACATTAGGACTTAATATTTATATTGTTGTCTTAATCTTTCATGTTGAAATAGTTTTCTTTAGTAGAAGTATAGAAATGGGAAGAATTTTCTTTCATTCAGATCCCTTCTATAATATATTGAAGTTTGGACTAAAGGAGAAAATTATTCTGTAGTTGTTGGCCAGGATTTTCCCAGGAATGTAAGAAAACAAAGCCAAGTTATTATTCAAGTGAGGTTTCTCTGTTCTCAGTTTAATCATTTGCACCCATGTAAAATTGATCTGTTGCAGAAAGACCTAAAAATGAAAAAAGGTATAACATAAAAATTCCATAAAGATAACCTAAATGTAGTGTATCATTATTAAAAAGCCTAAGGATTTTGCAAATTTTATTTGAAGGCTTCCATTCCACTCTTATCCTATCTTGTGTATAATTCCCAATATTTTATACCTTTGTTGAATAATAAAACTTGTTTACTCCTATTAATGTCCTTAAGTGAGCTATTTCACTTTATTAATTTTACTTTTTTTGTCACTCCTACTAAGTTCTCATCAGCTCTATTTTTAATGTGTATAGAACCATAGAAAGGTTGATGTTGGAAAAGACCTGTAAGATCAATGAGTCCAAACATTAACATGACATTACTATGTTCACCACTAAACTATGTCTCTAAATGCTACATCTACACATCTTTAAAAAACTCCAGGGATGGGGACTCCACCACTTCCCTGGGCAGAATGTTCCAGTGCTTAAGAAACCTTTCGTTCAATTTTTTTTTCCTAATATCTAACCTAAACCTCCCATGGCCTAACTTGAGGCCATCTCACCTTGTCCTTCTGCTTGTTATTTAAGAGATGCTAATGACCCTTACCTGGCTACAGCCTCGTTTCAGGCAGTTGTAAAGAGTGATAAGGTCCCCCTCCAAGCCTCCTGTTCTTCAGGCTAAACACCCCCAGCTCCCTCAGCCACTCCTCATAAGCAGTGTCCTCCAGACCCTTCACCAGCTCCATTGCCCTTCTCTGGACTCGCTCCAGCACCTCAATGTCCTTCTTGTGGTGAGGGGCCCAGAACTGACCACAGCATTTGAAGTGCAGCCCCACCAGTGCCAAGTACAGGGGGGAAATCCCTGCCCTGGTCCTGCTGTTCACACTGTGGCTGATACAGGCCAGCATGCCATTGGCCTGCTTGGCCACCTGGGCCCACTCTGGTTCATGTTCAGCCACTGTTGTCCAGCTCCCCAAGGTCATTTTCCACCAGTCAGGTTTTCAGCCACTCTGCCCCCAGCCTGTAGCACTGCATGGGATTGTTGTGACCCAAGTATAGGACTTTGCATTTCATCTTATTGAACCTCATACCATTTTAATCTGCCCATCTGTCCAGATTGTCCAGATTCCTCTGCAGAGCTTTCCTACTCTCCAGCAGTCACACCCAACTCACTATCATCTGCAAACTGGCTGAAGGTACACTCGATTCCCTCACCCAGATCATGGATAAAGACATTAAACAGGACTCGCCCCAGTGCTGAGCCCTGGGAAACTCCACTAGTGACTGGCTGCTGCCTGGATGGGACTTCATTCACAGCCACTCACTGGGCCTGGCCACCCAGACCCTTTTTAACCCAGTGAAAAGTGCCCCTGTCCCACCCATGGTCTGCCAACTTCTCTAGGAGAGTGCCGAGAGTGACTGCGACAAAGGCTTTAGTAAAGTCTAGACAGACAACGTCCACGGCCTTTCCCTATTCCACTAAGCAAGTCACCTGATCATAGAAGGTAACCAGATCAGTCAAGCAGAACCTGCCTTTCCTCAACCCATTCTGGTTCAGCCTGATCCCCTTGTTGTCCAGCACACACCGCATGTTGGCACTCAAAAGGATCTGCTCAGTCAAGACCTTACCTGACGAGGAGGTCAAGGAGACAGACCTGTAGTTCTCTGGATCCTCTTTGCAATCCCTCTTGCAGATGTGACTGTTTGTGTAAGTTTGGGGGAAAAAATTATTCTGTGTCCAATTCATTTCTTTCTCCAAGCACAGGAACCAATATGTTGTCTCAGCACACACACTGAATGATGACTTTGATCACCTTTTGAAAATGGTTCATTGCAATGCAAATATTCCTTTGCAATAAACTTAATGTAACTGTAGAACACAGATTTTTAAATCATAAAGATTTCATTAATAGCCACAATTTACATCAAGATTGGTCCAGATTATGCTGACCACATCTATGCTTCTGGAAAAAGGGACTGTTTTGAAATATTATCAAATAACTGAGCATCCTTACACTGACCCCTAACTTTGTTCGTTTTTTGTTCAGCTTGGAAATTTTATTATGAATGTTTGCCACCAGAGTGCAGTCATTTTAGTTTCCAATAAAGCACCATTTAGATGTTTTGGGATTAGAGACAGAAAAACCATTTAGTACATAAAAAAAATATTCCATAACAGCAAAAGCACTGAAAAAACAACACAGAGCAAAGACAGGAAAATAACTAAAGGGGGAAAAAAGCAATTTTCTTTCCAGGATCCTGTAAAATACTGTTTGTTGGGTAACAATGCTATAATCAGGATATTGTGGGGAAGAAGGATCATATATAAATTACACGTTTTGATTGTCCAGTTCTCCAGGGTATGATTTGTAGTAGGAAAGCCATCTTGACTACAGATTATAAAACAAATACTTTTGAAAGGCAAGAAATGTTTTGGTTTTTTCTGGCTATCTCCTGGATCTAGCTGTGGAGATAATTACAGCTACTCCAAGTAAGGCATGGCAGTAATAGCAGAACTGGACTCAGGTGTAGAATACTTGACACTGCATAATTTTGCAAGACTGAGTGTATAGATTATTTTTTTCAATAATTTGCAAACATTTTCACTAAATGTATAGCTTCTCTGGCATATACATTCAGTTACTCTTTTTTAGGAATTTCAGGTAAAGGACTTCCCATTTTGTTGTATTGGTGGGTTTCAAAAACTGTTGATCAATAGAAAACTAAAAAAATTCCATTCCTGCTTCTTATTTCCAAATGTCACGTTCATGATATTGCTTTGAAAAAATTCATCATGATTTTTATGTAATAACATGCACAAACTCTTTCTTTTCACTTTAGCTCGTAGGTATAATTGTGTTTTCTGGAATATTGCACAATGTAGAATCACATTTTAACTTTACAGAGCTTCTACCTACAGGCAATATTTCCAGAAAATAAGGGATAGTTCACTGAAGCAATATAGCTCCAGTTTGGGGGACTCCCATTCGGAATAAATATTTCATAAACATACTGTAATGAACAGCACAAGAAATTGAAGAAAGAACAACAGCAATAAACCCCAGATTTGTATTGAAATAACTATAACAGAAAATAGGTTGCAGGTAGGATATAGTGCCAAAGAGAGAGTCCCATCAGGTGCTTGTGTTAGGAATGCAAGTGTTGTGTTGCCAGGCACAATTGTGGCTCCTTGTAACTGTATTTGTCATGCCTCAGGAAAACCTGAGATATTTTCTTAATCACAGTAATTTCTACACGTTAACTGTCCCAAGTGGTGATTTTCTACTGCATGTAAAAGCAAAACTAAGGGCACGCTAAGGGCATCTGAAAATTTGGTCTGAATCCAAATAGACTTTTTTAATATGTAGAAGCCTCTCTGCTGCAGGTATAATGCTATGTTATATCTTGAGTTGATTGTTTTGACCATATTCTATGTTTAATTTTGCCATTGAGGTCAGTAATAATGTGCGTTTTTATGTACTCATCAGTACAAGTAAGGGTTAATCCAGTATCCCTATATGCAGTTTAAGCTCATTGTGCATCAAAATTCAGATGATTTTTTAAAACCCTGAGAAGGCAACACAAGCAACCCTGATTAGGCATCTCTATCTTTCTCTGTCAACTGCACTTGAAATGAATGAAAATGTAAGACACCTGAATTCTGACAAAGGAAACAGTAATGGTGTAACATCTGACTTAGCTGACTAGTTGACTGTTTGTTTCCTTGATGCTTGGATGTTTTTTGATTCCTCCTCCCACAACTTTGATAAACAAGAAAAGCCTCTCATTTGGGGGGAGTGGGAGGGAAAAAGCGGGGGATGCTGGAGATGGTATGGCCAGAATTAGATAACAAGAGCTGAGCACAAGGTCCACATGCCATAGTGATTCATGTGATTGCGTTATAACAGCTCATAATAACCAAGCTCTGTCATTCTTTATAGGCCCAATTTTCTAGTTAGATCTTTTTTTAAAGCATCTCCTCATTGTGCGGTTGTTTTATTGAAATGACCATAATAACACTGAGATATTTCTCCCGAGTTATTAAAGTTAATTTAGAATTCAACAATGTGAACAAGTAAATCAAACTCAGTCTAATTAGTATTACTTACTACTTAGATTGGATAGCATCTATATGTCCCAGTGAGATACTGGGTTTTGTTCTGCCATGCATGATGTAAACAATCTAAATAAAGCATGTGTGCATTATCCTGAAAATTATATTTCACAGTGCCCCAGGACAACCTTTTACAATCCCTTGAGCAAATCTTAATCCAGTTTATGTCCTCCATGGAGAATATTCAAGATGAATTAGACATGCCTCCAGAATACAAAGACCTAGTTATGAACTCCTGTGAGGTAGGTTAAAATCATGGCCTCAACATGGAACTGAGACACAGGAGATCTCTGTTTCTAACAGTTCTGTTTCATATTTTCTGTGCAACTCTGCTCAAGCCTGTCTAGAAGGCATTTAGTGTTCCAGCATTTGCTTATTAGCTGCTGTGTTCAGGGAGAAGCAAGAGTTGGCTGCTCTGTGAGAGAAAACAGGAGACAGCAGCGTGTGCACACTGCAAAGGCGAGGTTCCACAGCATCCAAACAAGAAGAGCAGAGAAGGTCTGTGATGGTAGCCAGACCCAGCTAATATTCCACATCAGCAGACAAGTCTGTAACAATCTGACATCAAGCAAAGCAGTCAAATCAAAGCATCAGGGTCAGGATCTGGTCCAGTGATCTTCAGGAAAGCCCATAGTGATAGGGTAGGTCCAAGGTCATTAAATCTCAACATGGCATCCACAGGTCAAGGTTCAGAAAAGCAAAATGCATAACAATGCACAGCCACAGCAGATTCAGCTTTAGTGCAGCTCCTGAGTGAAGGGGCTGTGGGGGCCCACTTCTCACAGCCTTTTCGCTGCAGTCTGATCTAAGCCACAAAGTTGCATGCATTCACAGCTGATTTTGAGTACCTGCAGCTTAAGCTGTAGAGGAGTGTGTGTGTGTGTGTGTGTGTGTGTGTGTGTGTGTGTGTGTGTGTGTGTGTGTGTGTGTGTGTGTGTGCATGTAATGGAGATGCACTGGTACTGACAGCTTGAGCATCATGTTGAATTCCAAACTCAGAATGGTAAATGTCCACTAGAGAATTAGTGTGATGCTGACCAGGAAATGCTAAACTTGTGGCAAAATTCTGTGTCCTAAATTACCAGTGTCAAGAATTTACTAAAGCACTAATTTGAGACAAAACACAGTTATCTGGGATTAATTAAAACAAACCTGCCTTCCTTCTGAACCCTTGATTTATATATTATGCCAGTGGTCAAATGAATATTCAAATAGGGAGTTGGTTTTCCTTTCCTCCTGGGTAAGTTTTGATGATGATAGCCTTGAATCCTAATGGACATTCTCATCCAAGTAAGGAAGGTATGGTTTGTAATGCCTTCAGATCGGGGCCCCATGTTTAGAGGGGGACCTAATTACATGCAGATCTTTCTACTTCAAGTGCTCAAAACATAAACTCAGTATTCTAACAAGCAATGTTAGACCAGTAAGTCTTTCTCTGACTTGGCCAGGTTTTGAAATTGTAAGCAACTGCAGATGCATATAAAGAGGGGACTAATTTGGTTAGTAAACATACCTAAAGGCTTGAGCTTTTTGGGGATCTTATCTGTCTGATTTCTCAACCTTCATGGAGCTGAAGTGTAAAGAAAGCACTGTCTTCTGCTTCTGGAAAGAAAAATGGAGAAACTTATATACATTTCTGCTGGATTGCTGTGAAAACAGGAGCCAGCTGCAAGCATTTCCTCCATACCCACTGCTCTGCAGGATATGGCTTTTAATCGATCTTTCCTGCTCAGGATTCACTAGCTGCTTCCATACTAGTAATCTCTGTATTTCTATGCCAGAGTAATTTACAGTTCTCTCAGTTTTAATTTTGCTGTAGTGTTATCCTAAAGTTCTTCACCATGTCATTCTGTATGATTAAAAAAAAGCTGTTCAACAATGAAATATAGTAGAGATCTGGTTTTGGTTTCTTACAAAAAGCTATGATTAAAAGTATATATTGATTCCCATTATTTATTTTTTCCCCTCTGTGTGGCTTTCCTACATCAAATTTTCTGCCTCTATGCCTGTGAATTTGCTTCTTACATCATCTTTCAATATCCTGAATAACTTAGTTCACATCTTTATAGATTTCTGAATGATAGGTTTAGTTATCATTTCCTTAGAGGTATAGCCATCTCTTCTTTGCTTCATGCTTTTGGGAAGCAATCATTCTACTCTGCTCTACATCACTCCAAGCAATGTAATGTTCATAAAATATTTTTATCAATTCTCTGCTAATGGTTTTTATACCTGCTTGCCTCCTTACTGATCTCTTGTCCTGTCAAGTTCTCCCCATCTTTCTTTCATGGTTTTTATTGGATAGCTAACCATTAGTAAGCTTGATAAATAAACATGTAAATGATCTCTCAGTCTCAGCTTTTCTTCTTTCACCCTTTTCTGCTTCATCATAATTTCCATCCTCTGAGCTTACTACTTTAACATTGTCTTCACTCTCACTCTCTTTACTCTTGTTATCAGCTAGAATCATCAGCACAGACACTTTACCAAGTCACCTTAGTGACTGAAAAATGTTTGGCTTCTGCACCTTACCTGACCAGTCAATCAAATATTGTGTTGTAAGTGATCTTGCCCCCTCTATGGTTTTCTACTTTATGTCTGTAAATAAAAACTCATTCACTTAAATGGCAGCTCCTTCTATCTCCTGCATCAGTCTCCATGTTCTGTCTTGCTTTATGCCGAGTCTTTCTTTTCCTTAAGAAGTATTTTATGGCCAGACAAGAGAGGCTGCCTGAGACCACAGTTTTAGTAGCATGAATGCACAGTAATACTAAGAGGAATGGAAACAAATAAAGCTCCTTCAGAAACAGAGTACCTTTGATGTGGCTCTGGGGCTATTTGACTGCTCATAACTTCATCTTCTTCAAAGTAATGCCCAGAAGGTGGAGTTGTCTTCTAATTAAAGAAGTACAGCTTCCTACCATATGTTTAAAGTGTGTTTCTAGATTATCACATCTTTCAGGAAGTATTCAATTTATCGCGAGAATACATTTTCTTCCATTGCTGATAAAAAACTATTTACCTTTTCATTAGTTCAACTGGATTTTCTTCATACTTGTTATTCAGATTAGGAGACTGATTTTGCTCTTTACATTCCACATGTGCTAGCTTCAAATAGACATATTAAACTTACAGGGTGCATTGCTAATTAGTAAATAGTAAAAAATTATTAAAATTTACAAAAATGCTGAGCTTCCACTTCTCCCACCCCCTGCCCCAGGGAACATGCAGAAATAGTACCTGGAACATATAGAAATTCTATGATGTGATAGCTATTTCCATTAATTAGCTTTCTCAGGGAATAAACTTTAATATTTTTATAATTATTTTAAAGAAAAGTTAATATCTGTAAATACAATTTTAGATGTCTAATTATTGTTTGAAGTTTTGATTTAAAATTTTATTCCCATACCTGAAACAAAGTTATCATAATGAATGTGAAATCAGAAATCACTTGTTAGACTGAATATGCTGAGTGATATTTCATGAGTCTATGAAATTTGTATATTCTTGAGTTTTTCCTCAAATACAGAATTTGGTCTTGAACAACAAAAGTACACACAACCAAAAGAAAACACTTGCCTGCTGCCTATGATTTTTTAAAATTATGTAAGTAGCAGAAAAAATCTGAGTTATTATTAAATGCATCCTGATAATTGCCTGAAACCATGCTGCTTTCTAAGTTGACCTATATATCATATTGATCATATTATGGTAATGGGTAATCTTTTTCCCACTGCACTATCTATAGAAAACAGAAGAGAAATATTCAGAGATCACTGTTAAGGTAGCTTCTTGATTAACCAACGCATTATTCTTAACCTTCATACAGTGAGTCTATTTAAGGCAGAATTTACTTGACAGCAAAGGAAGGATTCATGCAAAGTTCATCCTTGATCAGTGAAAATACCTATGAAGTGTCTATTTCTGCTTTTGCCTATACTGGTACTGTGTCTTGCTACCCAAAGCATGAATAGTGAGACAGTAGCTTCTTTGGTCTGATGAGCCTCAGGAATTCAAGTGCCCAGCAGGCTTCTAGGGATATCCCTGTCTTGTCTGCCCATGGAGCAGTAGGTTCTAATTTAAGAATTTTTCACTTCTGTAAGGATAGCTCTGAGAAGTAGCATATCTGTTAAGTTATATTTTCTTAGGAGCCTTTTTCTGAACATAGTTTCATGTTGGTTCATTGTGAGGAGATTTCATGAATATTATTTACAGAAGGAAAATTGCCATGTTGTTTTTCTCATGTTCATGTAAGAGGATGCCACTTCACCACAGTCCTTCTGTTATGCATAAGCTTGTAGGTGGTAAGAAGTGAGTTTATCTTTGGACTGAGAGAAGGATTTTAATCAAGCCTGCTCACATGCAGAGTTCTGTAGCAAATCTGGAGATCCACAAATGACTCTCCTTTAATAGGGGTTTCACCATTTGTGTTTGTTGCAAATTTTCTTTAAAACGATGGGATTTAAGTGGATAGAGGAAGTCTGTTATAAATGTCTCTTCTTCAATATGTCCATCTCACTCTTTGTTGATGATCCAGGCAAGACTTTGTTCCCTATGTATTCAACATGGGCTGACTTCAGTAAGATTCTTCATTCTATCAAAAAACAAAGGTTTTACATTTAGGGTCAAAAGAATAATTCTAGAATATATATTTTTCTAACTGATTCTTCTTAACAGAGATGTTTTGCAGAAATGCTCAGTGTTCAGAATTTCAACACAAAAACCTTTCATACTCGTTGTTAAAATTCTTTGTTCTTATTCTTGTTAAAATCATCTGTGGCAATAGCAATCATATTTTACCCAGAAATAGATTTAGCAGGAGCTGTTCCAGAAGGGCAGTAAAACATTGTCTCTTTCAAAAATCAAAATGTGTGAAGTGATGAAGTTTACTAAATGCTGAATAATATATACCTAGTATACCATCAATGAGCAAGTCAAAATAGGATAAGAAAATAGCAAATGAGACTGCTAATATACTCATTCTCTGTTGTCTGTAACTGAGATCCAGTCAAATTCTGTATTGTGAGTTATTGAAAATTATAGACCAACGTGGTTACTGTGCTGTTAAAGCACAACACACCAGAATATTACAACCCATAAGAAAGCAGAATCAGAACTGGTATTGCAAATAAGGGGAGAGATCTGTAGCAACCTGTAGTTCAGGTCTACAGCCTCCCTTGTTAGGGGAAGAGGTGGGGCAGGTGCTGCACTCTTCTCTCTGGTGACCAATGTCAGAAATCAAGGAAAAGGCAAGATGTGTTGGTGTGGTTTAGGTTGGATATTAGGAAAATGTTATTCACTCGGAATGTGGTTGGGCACTGGAAAAAGCATCACAACACCAAGCTTAGTAGGGTTCAACAAACATTTGAACAATGCTCTCAGGCTCATGGTGTGACTCTTGGGGTCGATGTCCTGTGCATGTTTTAATTTTAAAACTTGAATCTCTGTTGCGAGATCTGAAGTTGCATTTAGTACATGAGAAAACATCCAGTTGTTTTTCTGTCATGCCTTTCAGTGAATCTGATTTCTGTTCAAATATTATTCAAAGGTCTGATTCTGAAATTTTACTAGTTTTCGTTGAATACAGGAGACTAATGGGTGAATATTAGAGAGAAGGGGAAAATTATTCATGACACTTACTTAGTTGGGTTTTTTTTTGTTGTTAGCAGCCCAGATCAATCAGAGAGCTACTAGAAGTTGCATTAGGCAGCTCATAACTCACTCAGGGTTACAGGGATCAAGGCAATACATTTCAGCTTTTCTTTTCTAGGCCATGATCACAAAAGGTACTCATACAGGAACTACACTATATTTTTTCTCTCCAAGTTTTCATTACACATGAATTAACCACTTTTGTGCTGTGCCAAATAATCTGCTTAAATATCATTCACATATTATTGTGTGTAACCAGGTCATTTTTATAGCTATGGAAAATTGTTGAAAAATCTATTCCTATCAGCTTGGCATGAATCAGTTGCAACAATATTTTGTATTGGTTTTAGTATGATCAGTTAGTAGTTACCAATTCTGAAATTTTCAGTATGGCAGTATCAAACAGATTGTCTGCAACTGCAACATGAAAATGAAATAAAAGGAAAAGAAATATTTATAAAGGATATTAAGAATCAATACAGTTCAAAGCATCACTAAATTGATTAGACTAGACTATTTACATGAGTTCTTCTGAATCAATAATTACTATGGAATCATCAAATATGTATGTATACTTATGTGCAATTGAACTACCAAATTGATCCACCAAAGTGCATCAGAAAATTCTGAAAGAAGCCTTCTGTCTCAGGCTTCCTCCACCCAGAGCTCAACCTATGGCTTGCACTGCAGATGTGCACAGTGAGCACCTGTACTAAATCACAGAATGATACAATTATAGAATATGCTGAGTTGGAACAGACCCATCATTAAGTCCAGCTCCTGGCCCCGTGCAGGACAACCCCAAGAATCACACCATAAGCCTGAGAGCTTTGTCCAAGTGCTTCTTGAACTCTCTCAGGCTTGGGCCTGTGACCACTTCCCTGGGGAGCCTGTTCAGTGCCCAAATCCTCTGGGTAAAGACCCTTTTTCTGACATTCAACCTAAACCTCTCCTGACACAGCTTCAGGCCATTCCCTTGGATTCTGTCACTGGTCACCAGAGTACAGAGATCGGTACCTACCCTTCCCCTTCCCCTCATGAGGATGTTGAAAACCGCAATGAGGTCTCCCATCAGTCTCCTCCAGGCTGAACAGACCGAGTTACCTCAGCCATTCCTCATACAGCATCCCCTCCTGACTCTTCAGCATCCTCCTCACCCTCCTTTGGACACTCTCTAATAGCTTAATATTAATATAGCTGTTCTATATTATGCTGCCCAAAACAGCAGACATGACTTGTAGGAATTGCCATGATACAAATAATTAAAAAGAGAATTATCCATATTGGAAGAGTTTAATTTAACATGATACATAAATATTTTCCTCAGCTTCTGCTTAGGTAATTTTAATTTTAGATGTCTTTTTTTCTGTTTTTTCATCTTTTTTTTCCCATTTTACAATTTTTATTCTTACTAATATTCTCTTTGACTATTTTTCCAGTAGTCTACAATTTGCGTGTTTGTATAAACAAGCAAAAATACTCATACCACAGTGCCTAAAGGTATCCTTGTTTGCCAAGTGTTCCATCTCGTGAATTCAGGACATGATGATTTGGTATGGTTATTTGAAGTAATAATAATAAAAAAACCCAAACCTGTGAGAAACCTTTGCTTTTTTCAAATGAGAAGACATAGTCCTTAGGTGGCAGTTGCAGAACTGAATCATTTGAGTTCCACAATTTGAAACATTGTTTTCTAATACAAACCTAACATAAAAAGAATACAATAACGTGCAAAGTGCATGACGTCTTACTACCTGTGTTTAAGAACCTTGCATTTGAGTTTCTGACATACAAATGACCCAGCACATGAATTATATACATTCTCCTCTTACAGGCTTGTTGACTTTCAGTTCACAATAAGTAATTATTTTATGCTGCAGATTAAAACTGAGGTAGAGAGCCTCATTTCACAATGGAAATGAGCCAAAGTTTCATTGAAACTAGTCAAAGACTAGTATTTAATAAGAATATTAGCTTTCCTAAAATATAAAATACAGTTTGAAATCATACTGAAGACCTGGGAACTATTTCATGTATCCACCTGGTCATGTTGACAGACCTGAACTAGTTGCGTCTACTCAAATTCCATTAAATTATCTTACACCTTGGAGCATCAGAGCCACATTAGGTACATCCTCATAGAATCATTTGGCAAAGTATCTAAAAAAAGGACTTTATAATCTGTGTGGATCTGTAAGAGGCAGACTTCGAAGGATGTGAAATATGCACTGCTGACTCATAGTCCACTTTCCATCACCCAGGATGCCTAGGTACCTTTCCATGGCACTGCTTTCCAGGATCTCATTCCCAGTCTGTATGGAAATCCAGGGTTTGCCTCATTGCACGTGTTGAATCCAACACTTTCCCTTGTTGAACTTTAGATGGTCGGTGATCGCCCAGCCCTCTGTTAGGATCTCTCTGCAGGGGAGGTCTCTCTGCCTTTGAGGGAGCTTCGGCAGCTCCTACCAGTTTCTTACCATCTGTGAACTTGCTTAGTACCTCTTCCAGCCCTGCCACCAAGTCATTTCTGAAGTTGTTGATGAGAACAGAGCTGAGGATGAAGCCCTGTGGAACCCTCTAGTGACAGGTCACCATCACCCTTTGTGCCTGACCTGTGAGCCAGTTGCTCACCCATCACATGATGTGTTTGTCCAGCTGAATGCTGGAGATTCTGTCCAGAAGGATTCTGTAAAAGACAGTATCAAAAGCTTGACTGAAATCCAAGATCACATCTACTGGCTTCTCTTGATCAGCTAGGTAGGTTACCTTGTCATAAAAGGAGATCAAGCTTGATAAGCAAGACTTTATTTGATTGTAAGTAAAAAAACTTTTCTGAACCATGAATGGGAATACATAGGATCATAGAATCATTTCAGTTGGAAAAGAGCTTCAAGATCATTAAGTCCAACTGTAAACCCAACACTGTCCAATAAACACATATATTTATATTTTTTCCATATAAGCTATAAGTCAAAGTTTTAGGTTTTATGCTTTGCTTTTGTTATTCATCACCTAAAAAATTACAAATATTTTGGAATTTTTGGTTCTGAGTATTGTTTAGGTGCCATGATAAATGTCCCTATTTAAAATACAGAGAGAGACAGAGTACGGAAAGTACTCTCCTAGATCCTCACCATTTATCCAGTCCTAAAGTGGTTTTCTGTTTTGCAGAGTGAATTCCATTGAATAACATTGATTTCCTATTTCAATAAAAGGAACTGTCATCCAAAAGGGGGATGAAATATTAAGGCTCTACTATCTAATTAGATAGATAGCTAGATAGGTAGAAGCACCAATAAATACTGTGCAAATAAAAAAACAGCCTAGTATTGTCTTATATAGGCTGTATTTAATTTTTAAAAACTACATAACTCTTAGTTTAATTTTATTTATGGGGAAAATAAAATTATTTTTAAATTTTAAGAACTATTGGAAAAAATCCATTTTTACAATGTTAATATATTCTGTATAACCACTGATTGCATGTGAAAGCACACAATCCATTTTATGCCCCAGTAATTCTGAAACACCTGAACTCTATTCCCTCCACACACCACCTGAAAATTCACAAGACTAAGCATCCCCTTAGTTCTGGGAATGGATTTGACAATTGCAGCCTGGAGGGGATTGTAACTGGCATTATAAAGCCCTGATAGTTTTATAATGGAAAGTTTGAACCAACCTGAAGTACCACCTCATTAGTGTGATTCTGTATACATAACCAGTCTAATTTGAAAATAAGAGGCAGTTATTAAGGAATATATTTGTAGAGTTAATATTGTTAATTTTGTGATTTTACACTTCTCTTGGATTTGAATTACAGTTTTCTTTCAAATAAAAAGTTCTGATGAGACACCTCATGGTTTTCTACTTTAATTTTGCTGTTCTTGTTTTTACAACTGTCCCCCACTGTATTTATGGTTTACCCCCTTGCAGAGTCCTTGCAGTGAACTCATTATGCAGATCGAAGTATAGTCCTGATATCCAAACTCTTCCACCTACATCAGCCTCTCCATAAATTGATTAGGAAGGACATTGCACAGGAAATGTCTATCAATGTGGCTTACATGGAGAATGGAGCTAGGCTCCAAATGTGGTGTTTGTCATCTCTCTGACTGTATGTAAACACTTGCAGCCCTGTCAATTCCTTTAAAGTAGTTTGAGTCTTACTAGACACTGACTGTGTTGCCATGGAGTTGTACTTAGATTTCACAGCAAAGCTGAAACTGATTTCCAGGAGATAGTTGAGTTAGAAAACAGGGAAAAAAACAGAATGAGTAAACCAAATTCCAAACTGACTATTATTAGATTTGACACCTATTTCTTCTGTCTTGATATATCTGTTATAGACATAACACTGATGTTGTTTGGGTATTGGGGTTTTTTAGGTGGAAAAAATATAATAAGAGTTCAGAATGGAGATTATTCTTTCAAGAAAAAAAAAATAGGTGCTAGTCTGCTCTACTTTGTATGAAAACAAGAAGGTCTTTTAATATGTTAATCTTCTTAATGTATCTATCTTGAAATTGTGCCTGTATAGAGGATAAAAGTTCTTATATTGCTTCATTAGCCTGTATCTAGAAGTTATGTTTCCCAAAGCAATTTTAAGCATCCTCTTACTTTTATTGTCACATTTGATCATTTTAGAATTTGCTCTGAAGACACAACAATGTCTTTATGTGTGAATTTCAGGGTATAAGCTGGTACATTCAATGATCCCTGTTTAGAAATTTAATCAGAATCTGACTGACAAATGCTACAATCAATACCACACAATTAATCCATAGTAGAACTGCATAATAAACAGAAGATTATGCTTTCTGAGCCAGTTATTGTCCTATGAATTCCTGCTTTACTTGAAATGTGTCATTAAAGGTTTTGTTATTGCTGTACTGTTGTCACTCTATGATGCTTTAACATAGGAAACAAAATTTTAAATTTGTATGATTTTATGATTTCTCTTACTAGTGGCTAGCATACAGAAGCTTCCTGCTGCATCTGTTTTAACTGACATCAATTTCCCCATGAAAGGAAGAAAAGGAATGGTTGATTGGGCACGAAACTCAGAAGACAGGGTTGTCATTCCAAAAAATATCTTCACTCCTATGTCAACAGGTAAAAAACCATATCAGCATGTGAATTTTCTATTAGCTTTAGCAAGGCAACTGTGACTCTGTCTCATGAGATCGCTGTATAATATGGGAATAGTTCTTTTATTCCTCTTCAAAAGAAATACAGTACTCATAAGTTTATCCTAGAGAGAAATGAATGGGCTTAATTTCAGCACCTTGAACAAAAAGTGCTGCATAAATCCTAGACATTATTTTCTACACCAAAGAAACAATGCTTTGCTTAGTATTGTTCACAAGATTTAATATGTTTGATATGAGGTGAGATGAAGTGCAGTTCTGCTAAATCCCCTGAATCTGCTGTGTTCCAGCAGACAGTCGTTCCAACATAACTCTTACCAAAGGAAGCTCAGCAGGCAAATTAGCCTAACTTCAGGTACAATTTATAAATATCATTGCAGTGCAGATCTCTGACATTAGAGAATTTACAGACATTCTTTGAGAATGCTTAATTATAGATGTAAATGAACTAGAATGGATGTCAGCATACAATGATGGATTTTTTTAAAATGTGATTTTTGATAGTTGAAATCTTTTGATATGCTCCTGACGGTGCTACATTTTTATGACAGACTTCTAGGAGATAATTCAAAATTATGATGGTTTATTTAAAATAAAACTTTTATGCAAAGATAAATGTTATTCAGAGGTTTTCATGCTGATGAAAGCTTGGGAGAGTATTAAAATGTTTTTCCTTACTCTTTTCAGAACTAGATGAATCAACTGTATTTGTACTTGGAGCCGTGCTATACAAAAATTTAGAACTCATTTTGCCCACTTTGAGGTAAGAAATTTCATAAATACAATATGAATTGGACTATTTCAGGATAATAAATATACTATAGGTAAGAATAAAAGCAGACAGTCAAGGCTATTTGCATATTAGTACTGCTGGATATTTTTTTCATTATATTTATAATGTTTATGCATGTATTAATCTTTTGTTCATGCTTAGTTACTTGTATGATATAAGTAGCCTTTTCATCAAAGTGCCTTAATTTCTATTGTATGTAATCTATATTAAACTTAATTACAGAAATGTTTGATCAGAAGTATATGCAGCGATGTACATTAATGCTCAGGCCAGTTGTGCTTCAGTCTATTGTTTGTCCAGTTAGTACAAATGGTCTTGTAATGACATTATAACTTGATACATTAAACATGTCTGCTTTACTTCTACAGAAGTCTCTAGCAGTAGTTTTCCAAATATTTTTTCAGTGCAAATTGTATTCAGAATCTACAGCAGGGCTATAGAGAAGATCTGTTCTCAAAACGAGACATGCATGTGCTGAACAGCTGTAGTATATCAGTTTTGTGGGCCATACACATGCAAAAAGATATAAGAAGGCATCTTGTTTCACTTTTTCCTTTCTGTACTTGCAAAAGACAATTTGGAAATAAATATTTCACCTCCTCTTTTCTAATTACCAGTTATGATAATTTCGTGGTCCATTTATACTATATTATTTTATATGATCCTGGTCTTTTAATGCCCTTTTACTGTACAAGAAGCACATGCAGATTGTGTCCCAATAGGTGCTAATGAATTCACAATAATTAGAAGAAAAGATAATAATAAGGATGACACCAGAAAACTTTTCCCTGCTCTGTTTAGCCCAAACGTCAGGATTTGAAACAAAGAATGGAAAAGCAAGAAGTTTTTGCCACAAACTATCTAAAAACAAAAAAGGCTAATTCCTAAGAAAATTAAAATCTACTTCCTAGAAAAGTTTCAGTGTGCTGTGCAATGAGGAGCTGCAATTTAGGGACAAAAATGTCTCTGAGGTAGAGCCACAATTTGAACAGTGATGTCCTGACAGAACACCTTGATGCCTGAAAGTGCTGGCAAGGGCCATCTGTGCTTAAGGCATGGTATAAATGACAGCTCATCCACTTCTGAAGTGTCACTAAGCACTTTCCATTTATTGTACCAGTTTCTCAAATTAGCCACGAAGGAAGAGATGTTTGTAAAAGATTTTTTTTTTTACCCCATACTCAAAGAACCATGACAACTGACTTATTGGATTTAGTTCTTTTTGGTAGACCTTCGGAAAAATCTGCCAATCCTAGGAAAGCATCAATATGGCCATGTGCTTTTCAGATCTTTACATTGTAAACTGCAGTCTATGATCATGCCTTTTCAACTTTCACATGTCAATAGTTTTAATTTACAGAAAAAAAAGATGTAAACTGAATAATAAATTCTGAATATTTGCTTATATGAAAAGTCTTTCAGGGCTCTTATTTCATCCATTATGAAGGTGAAGTTGATATCCCTTACTGGATTTTTCCTAGAAACAATACCATACCAAGTAGTAGGAACAAGGGCAGAACAGGGACATGAAGTGTAGCAATGTAAACACTATGGATTATGGGTGCTTTTTCGTTTCCAAATTTTTTGCTTTTGTCTGTTCTGCTTTAAGCTGGTTATTTATTTACACTGCAAATTTAACCACTTCTCTGTACAATTTAGTTCACAGATAGGTTTTGTAACTTACTTTTCCAAAATGGTCTAATAATCTGTGGATATCTATTAATAAATGAAGTCTTTAGAAATTTAAAAACAAAGGTATCCTACTTTGCCTCTGAATTTGTTCAGTATTATTTGAATCTAATTCTCAGATGTGGAAAGGAAACTAGCACTATTACTTTTATGTATGTGAATGAGGAATCAAAGTAATTATTAATCTGTGATATAAAAATATAATACATACCCAGGTACCTCTTGTCTCTTCTTTGTTTGGAATATAGCACTTTGCATTTCGTTAATGAAATATATTTCTTATAATGAAGCTATACTGAAACTTAAGTTTACATCTCTTACCTCATCAGGAAGTGTATCATGCTGGATTTCTTTGCCCATGGCAGTCATTTTCAAAATATGATCTCATGGCCTTAAAATAGTACCTCAAAAAAGTCACAATTTCAAACTTTTTTCATAGAATTATAGTATTGAAAGTTTTGGGATGGAAGGGGCCTCCAAAGATCATCTAATTCTAATTTCCTGCCCTGGGCAGGGCCACTTTCCACTAGACCAGGCTGCTCACAGCCACATCCAGCATGACTCTGAACACTTGTAATGACAGGACATCCGCAGCTTCTTTGAGCAGCCTATTCCAGTGTCTCGGCACCCTTGTAAAAAAAATTTCTTCATTATGTGTAATCTACATCTATCCCATTTCAGTTTAAAACCTTTGTGCCTTGCCCCTATCACTACAGATATTGGTAAAAATTCTCTGTCTTTCCTCATAGGAGAGATATTCTAGCCCAGTGATGATTTTCATGGCCCTCCCCTGGACCTGCTCTAACACTTTCACGCCTTTCTTGTGCTGGGAATTTCACAGATGGACAAAGCACTCTAAGTGGTGTCTCACAAGAGCAGAGTAGAGGCACACAATAGCGTCCCTTACCCTCCTGGCCGTGCTTCTTTTGATGCAGCCCACATTGCCAGCTCATGTTCAATATTTCATCTACAATATCCTCCAGTATGTCTTGACAGGCTGCTCTCAGTCCCTCTACCCTCTAGACTGTATTGATTCAACCAGGGATTGCTTCAGCCCAGATACCTTTCCATCAGCTTTGTTGAACTTCCTTAGTTTTGCATGAACCTGGCTCTCAAGCCTGTGGAGGTCCCTCTTGGTGGCATCACTTCGCTCCACACTGTGGATGTCAGCCACACTGTGGTGTCATCTGAAAACTTGCTGAAGGTGCCCTCAATCCTTTTGTCAATGAAGATACTCAATACTCTTGAATGCATTTTAACACATTCAGATATTTTAATGTTCATTCAGATAGAATGTCAGCAAATCCTTTGATACTGTCTCCCATGGCATTTTCCTGGAGAAGCTGGCAGCCCATGGCTTGGACAGATACTCTTTTCACAAGGTAATAAACTAGCTTGGATGATCAGGCCCAGACTGGTGGGGAATGGTACTACCTCAAGTTGATGAACAGTCTCTAGTGGGGCTCCCCAAGGCTCAGTATTGTCATCCCTGTTTAATGCCTTCATTGATCTGGATGAGGGGATCAAGTGCACCCTCAGTAAGTTCGCAGATGATACTAAGTTGAATCATGATCTACTGGAGGACAGGAAAGCTCTGCAGAGGTATCTGGACAGGCTGGATCAATGGGCTGAGGCAAAATGTATGAGGTTCAACAAGGCCAAGTGCTGGGTCCTGCACTTGGGTCAGAACAACCCCATGCAGCACTACAGGCTGGGGCAGAGTGGCTGGAAACCTACCTGGTGGAAAAGGACCTTAAAGTGTTGGTCAGTAGCAGGCTGAACATGAGCCATCAGTGTGCCCAGATGGCCAAGAAGTCCAGTGACATCCTGGCCTCTATCAGCAATAGTCTGAGCAGCAGGACCAGGGCAGGGATTGTCTACTTGTTCTCTGACTCGCTCCTTGATGAGGCCCCATCTCAAATCCTGTGTTCAGTTCTGGGCCCCTCACTACGAGAAGGACACTGAGGTGCGAGTCCAGAGAAGGGCAACTGAGCTGGTGAAGACTTTGAAGCACAATTCCTGTGAAGAGAGGCTGAGGGAGCTGGGTTTGTTTAGCCTGGAGAAAAGGAGGCTCAAGGGTTCTCTTTTCATTCTCTACAACTTCCTGAATGGAGTTCATAGCCAGGTGGGGGTTCAGCTCTTTTCATAGGCATTTAGCAACAGGACAAGAGGAAAAGGCCTCAGACTCTGCCGTGGGAGGTTCAGGTTGGACATCAGGAGGAATTTCTTCACTGAAAGGGTGCTTAAGCATTGGAATAGGCTTCCCAGGGGGGTGTTGGAGTCCCTAGCCCTGGATGTATTCAAGAAATGACTGGATGTGGCACTTAGTGCTATGGTCTTGTTGATAAGGTGGTGATCAATTAAAGGTTGGATTTGATGATCTCTGGTGTCTTTTCCAACCAAGTGATTAGGTGATGCTGATGATTAGGTGATTCTGTGATTCTGTAACTTGAAATTGGAAAAAAAGCTGCAGCTGTGGTTAGTGCTGAATTTGTTGAGTTCTTACACTCCGTGAAAATTTGAACTGACATGCAGGTTTTAAAGTGATGTTTATTATGGTCTGGTTTTTATTATTTTACACTTGTTTGGGTAAATGAATGAGGGTTTCTATATATCTTACTGCATTTGGAAAAGGTATATTCTAGTCTGCTCACATTTTGCAATGAAAAAATATCTTACACAGGTTTATATTAGCTACTCTTTCTACTAATCTTGCTTAACTGTAATAAATATTATTGTAATACCATATTAGTGCTGAACACAATGATATGGTTCACTGCATTATTGTTCTCTATGGAGCAAACACTGTAAGATGTGCAGGAATGTAACATCATCTATTTTTTACATGATGCCTTGAAGTGCACAACACTGGAATTAAAAAAACATTCTGGATAAGTATCTTATGTGATGAATTTCTAAGTAAAATGACAGTTAAATATATAGCAAGGGTGAGAATAAAGATGAAAAAAAATTAAACCAAGGTAAAGTAAGTAAAATGATCTCATGATTGAGTTTGAAGGCCACATCATTTACACCTGATAACCTAATAATAAAGGTGATTTCTACCAGCTGAAGTTAGATATCTAGAAAGCTTTACCAGTTCCCATGTGATTTCAGTTCCTGGCTGTACAGGAGTTAGGGTGGGAATAAAGAAAATATTTGGTTGTAGTTTCCAGCAGAATAAAGACAACACACATTCCAATGAATTCCTTAATTTTATCACTCAGAGGTATGCAAACTTCTGCATCATCACAAGAAACTGCTTTTTAAAAATAAACAAACAAACAATTTTAAAAATGTCAGTATATTTTTATAAGTACTTCCAAAGTACATAACCACAGAATCGCAATCTGCTACATCACAGGTGTTCTGTGAGTAAAATGAGGATTTCATTATCTAGAGCAGCCTATACAATATATTTCACAAATCCAAAATTAGCTGCATTTTACCATATGTGTTAGATTTTTCTGAGTTTTACTAACATAGAGTCTACTGGAAATTACTAAACACAGTGTGAGATGGGAACTTGCTACTGCATTAATATAGAAGTTTTTGGACTTGTGTTTAATCCTATGGGTACATGTACATTCAGAGAATTTTGCCATGAGTATTTAAATGAGAGTTTAGGAAACAAAAAGAAAAGGTTCTTCCTTATAAAAATGGAAGAATGGGGTTTTTTTCCATGCACAAGTAAATAAACTTCATTTGATTCTATTTCCTAATATATTTTCCTGCATTGCACTGTTCTTGTAATGTCTTGCGGATTTTTTCATAGCAGATATTGAAATATCGAATATTTTCAGAACTCTAGACTGAATATTATTTCCATAGCTCTTGCACCCCTGAGCACATTTATGTTATTGTTAAGTTCACAGAAAACTGATTCTCAGTACAATACTCATCTAAAAGATATTATCTATAATTTCTCTCTTGAGCACTCTGTAGGAATACATTGCATGTTGCCATAATATAAAATAGTTTTTTAACTTTTCCTGTAAGAAATAAGAAAAATAAAGAATCAATGATTTTGCTGTATCAAGAGGTTTTTTTCATCACTAAAACAGCCACCATAAATTTCTTGCTAAAATTTTTTTCACAGAAATGTTATTTCCCCCCATTTGAAACATTGTTTCTAACCCTGAACTTCAGGGGCTGTGCAACCAAAAAAAGCCCCTTAAATTTCTTTAGGTCAGCTTTGTTAGACTAAGGATGTACCTCACACAGGCTTTTATTGCATCACATTACAGATTTAGCATCTGTAATTTTTCTGTAATGCATTCAACTTTTACACATTGATCTATAACTTCGATCATGCTGTCTTGGGATAACAACATGCCTTATTCATAAGTTCATTTTTCTTAAGTAACAGATTCATTCTAAAAAGAGAAGAAGACATGAATTTCATGCCACATAGGATCAATATGATTTCTCTTATATGAAAGAATATGCTCAAACTGTATATACCCTGATAGGAAAACAGCTTAATCAAACAACTCTTTTATTAATATCATTATTAACTCACATCAGAAAAATGCTCTAGGACACCAGCTCTGAAAGCATTTCTTGAGCTTTTACTCCATCACTTTGCTATCTTGAATCTTCAAGGATTTATTCAGCCATAGTTTCCAAGAAATTTAATAGATTGTTTTTGAATAATTTATTTCAAAACTTAACCCTGATGAGCATCTTTCTGGACTGTCAGCTGAGCACCATCCTGTAAAACTTCATTTCTCATTAATGTTGAATTTTAGATTATTTTTGATGAAGGAGAAGAAGCTTAATGGTGGAGTCACTCTCCACTATAAAAAATCTGTAATATAATGCACTTTCCCAAGTGTGAATTGGATCATCCCCATTCTATGTCATTCGCAACGTTAGAGGGACTGAAGCTAAAATGTCCAAGGACATTTTGTAAAATCTGATTATTTAAATTCCTGGATAAGTTTTCTCAAAACTAGGCTGTTTTTTACAAAAATATCTTCAACAGAGATAGCAGCAACACTGCACCAGTGGTTTTGAGATTTTTTTCAAATTTTTAAAATTTTTTTGACTACAAAGCTTTGAGCGTTAATTTAGAGGCATCTTAATATGCTAGATGAGTTTAGAATATACTTTAGAATATACTTGACAGATTGTATTCTTCCAGGGACTGTCCAAGCAGTTAAATATGAAATATGCAAGTAGGCATTCAGCCCAGACAGGACAGCGATGAGGGATGCAGTTTTCATTTCACAGTGATATAGGCAGTTATATTTATTTTCTTGTGAAACAGTTTGCTAGGGGCTCTTGAGAATGTAAGGGGATTGGTAGAGTTTTAATGAGACTGAGGTAAAATGAATGTACTGAAGTTACAAACTAGGTACTTAGATGTGCCTTCAGATCTCACCCCAGAACTGTTAGAACTGTTAGAAAAGGAGATGATAGACCAAGGAAAACATTTTAAATGACGAAGACTGACTGTAAAAGAGTACTGAAGTAGCAGTATTTACAACACTTTCCATGAATTTCCAAAATTGATGTAATCTCTGAATAAATAGTAAGTGCCATTTTCTCTTGTCATGATGTGTTAGAGAAATCAAGTATTTTATTTATTTAGAGTTTTATTTACTTTGGGGAAGGTTGGTTCTATTTCAATAATTACAGATATTCAGCTACTATAACTCAACGGAATGCTCTGAAAATTAGCTAAACTTTAAATTTTAACCTGATAGATACGTTTTTGTCAATAGTGTGTGAGATTTAAAGTTTAACCAAAGTGAAGAAATAGGAGTTAAGTAAAATAGAAAGTCCGTTCCATTGTATTTACATTATGTGATTTGGCTGAGTAAAATTGGACTAGAACTCATACCTTGCCCCAGAAGGACAATTTCATTCCTTGTGCTGAATGAAATGCCTGCTGAGCTAAGTTTCTATTACTGTAGCCATGGCAATTCCTGTTTCAATGATCCAGCAAAATGGAATTCTCTCCTAAATACAAACTCCCTAGAGAAAATAAGCAATTAAGCAACAACAGAAGCACGAATATTTATACTGTCTATTATAAATAGATCTAAACTGTTTTGTTTCTTCTTTGATAACATCCTTGGATAACATCCTTTGGTGACATTTCTGTGAGGTGCGGAAAGCTGCCTTACACACAAAGTAAACACCATAATGGTCACCAGAAACAGTCAGGCTGATAACTGATGGTCATTCTCGACCTGATGGGGTCATAAGAAGCAAGGATCTCAGACATGAACGTGTCAAACATTTCTTTATGGCTGTATTAGCATAACCTTGGCATTACTAGGTCTGTCCTGAAAGGTTGCTATGATACATAGCGTTCCACATTTTACATGAAAAAATAAATTGATGATGCATTAGAAAAATTGACAGAAAGCTATTATTCTGCATAACCTGGTACAGTAGCATAAGACCAAATCTAATCTCACATATGAGAAAAAATTTCATTTGTTTTGGCAGGATTTCAGTCAGGGCACAATTGTGGTTTAAATTCTGAACAGTATTTAGCTGATGAAATTGCCCACTCATATACCAAATACAATTTTTTTAGAATTGGAAACAGGTATGTTTTTTCCATGAGCACAGAATCAACAGAACTGTACAGTCTCCCATTGCACTCATCCATCTTCACAATCCTACCATTAACGGTCAGAAAAAAACCCAGCACAGCACTTGGGAAGAAAAATGACTGTCTTTTCTAAAACATATCTAGTATAGATGAGATACACTCAAACATGCACAGAATGTTTGTGTTACCAATGCATTCTTCTAATCGATAAATAGTAATTTAAGGAATTGCAGTTCTGCATCATTTGTGCTTTTCAGTCTTCAACGTGTGGAGTACAGTTGGAAATAAGTGTTTTCACCACTTTCAACAAATTATATTCTCCCTTAATATTTTTCAATTAAGTCACAGAAAATACCTGATGAAATCATAAGATGTAGTATTAGAAGTCTCATTTAACCTTATGAACACTTAAATTTTCCATTTTTGCATTTTCTTACAGGAATTTTACAGTTGTTAATTCAAAAATCATTGTTGTTACTATACGACCTGAGCCTAAAACTACAGATTCTTTCCTGGAGATAGAACTGGCCCACCTGTCTAATGTAAGTACAAGGATAGTTAATATGCTTTTACAAGAGTATTTGCCAGATCACATGAGAGAAAAGTGATGTTTTAATTATCAGGTAATAAAAAGCAGTTTAACTTCTAAAATTTAAGCCCAGGAACAGTGTAACCATCTTTGAAAGGAATGTGTGCTTCTTTCATGCATCCTTATAAACAAAACAAAATTAATTGCTGTTTTGTGAATGTTGAGGGTTTTTGTTAAACAGCAATTTCTAGTTTCCATTAAATGCATTCATGATTACAATTGAAAATGTATTATTGTACTGCCTACTTAACCTTTTTCTCCCTGCAGAGGTCATAGAGCTGTAATAGTTCTTCAGGCTCTTTCTTCCTTTCTTTCATTATTTTACAGAAGCCAGTTTTTACTTAACCCATTGTCGCATATTGAAAAAATGCTTGGGTTCCAATTTAGCTTACAGTCCTCATAAATGCCTGAGATTTTTTGTTTAAAATTCATTTAAATTCATCATTTAAATTCTATACTTTTCAGGCTTTAATCTCATATTAAAAAGGTTATAAATGTGAAAAAAAGGATTTATTTCCAAATATATGAAAATACAAAGATTTTTTCCTTTCTGTTTTTAGCAGTCTCCCAGTGCTCACAGGGAGAATGAAATACATCTTTTGTGGAAAATTTTTGTCATATACAATACTGGGAAAATAATGTTAAATAGCAAGCATGGGGCTTATTTGTGTGAAGGCACAATATATAAACTCTCTCTGTTTATGTTGTTAATAGCTAGCATTTGCTTTGAATAAAGTCATAAAGAGTCAGAAGAGACAATTACTCAAGCTTTTGAAAATAGTATTGGTATGCAAAAATCTTTAAAGCTGTTATTTTTAAGTTAAAACCGGTTACTCAAGTGGTCATACAGGTACAATTCACCTAGAGAAGTTCCAAATATTTCATTCAGTAGCAAAATTGAAGTAGTGAATCTGGTCAAAAGTATGAAGAAAACTTTTTAAACTCTAGATCCTTCATTAACATTTTACTCAAGGTTAGAAAAAACTATTCACCATCAATGGTCATTATGACCTGCCATTCAGTTCCCAGAAAAATACCAATGCAAAGAACATCTTAATGACAGTTTGGCAGAGAAAAAGGAACAGAAGAACATAAGCTGATCTGACTCATTACCTTGCAACAATACTAAAAGTGTATTGATGAAGAATTGTGTCGATTTGTGATTTTATGGTTCTCGGTTTAAATTTATTTATAAGATGGTTTAGGACATGTAGATATCGTTTTCTGTTTTGTTTTATTTTCCTTCAGACCTAAATTGCATTGTCTATATTAGAAGAAACATAACTTTTACATAACTTTTGCTTTCTTTCCGATATTTTACTAAAGATATTACAAAATATTTGCTGAAGTAAACACAAATTAATCCTTTACATCAGGGGAAAAATCAATCACCTTTGAAACAGACTACTTGTTTTGATTTTACTAAGACCATTAGTAAGAAGAATTTATGGTAATTTTCAATGCTAGATTTTATAATTATTATTTCAACAATGCATGAGGGGCTATTACAAAAATTGCAGAATATGACATATTTTGAAGCTGAAATCACTACTTGCAAAAGTAACAGGTAAGGTGGCATGTGGGGTAACAGGTAAGAAAAAACTCATTACATTGGTCACATGCAGGAAAAGAAGTTTTAAAATTATATAAGAAAATAATACTTGTAAGCAATGTAAATAAATAAAAAAATAAAACTCGTAAGCATTGAAAATATTTAGACCAAACACAAGCTAATAAAAAAAGCACCACACAGGCAAAAATAGACTAATAAAAGCTTGAACTGCTAACCCCAGAAGGTGATATTCTACAAAATTCTTGGAGAGCACTTTCTTTTTCAACTCTTTTTTATCAATCCCTTTGATTAATTTACAGAGCAAGTTTTTGCCAAGTTTGAAAAACTTGGAAATTAAACTTCATTGTTACAAAAGATCAGATTAGAGACACTGTTTGTCACTTTGCTTTGGCAATCTTTCAGTAACAGAATATTAATTAATATTGTATAAGCTAGTGTCTTGACAAAGCAAAATTATAATAACCTTTCCAATACATATCAGATAATTTCTCTTTTTTGGTTCAGTTTTCGTTTTATAATCCAGAGAAGCATCAAGTGCTTGGATCAAATTTTCATGCATGCTATATTTATGTAGGATCTCAATCCATCTGAATATACAAGTTGGATTGGCAGATACAATGACAATATATTGCTTCAGAAAATCTGTGAATACAAAATATATATAATTTTAATATCTTTAAACATTTTGTCACTTGTGTTCAAGACTTCATAATGAAACTTTTTCCCTTAAATGGAACTAAAGAAATAAGGCTGTAGATGCACAGAAATAATAATTTGTAAATTTGAGTATTCCTTTAGAATCCAATTCTTTGCTGCAATTTTTTCAGCTGAAAGTAAGGATTTATTCTATTATAAAATATTTCCATAGAATGAGCTTCATGCACATACAGCAAGATAAAACCATTGTTCAAATATCTTTAATATTGGAACATTATATATTAATGGCTCACAGATTAAACATTATGTCAGTTAAAAAGATTAATTATTAAAGAGAAAATATGTTCTCTTTCATCTGATTTTTTTAATGTCTCAGTATTATATTTGTTCTTTCCAAACCTTTGTTCTTACAAATGCTGTTCATTTATTCAGAACAGTTTGTTTGCAAATTGATTTAATGATGATATTTTTAAGCATTTTGTAGAGCATGCCTACTAGTACATAGGAGTATATCCACACATTTGTTCTTTCACATCCTTATCTACTGCCTAAATTAAGTAGATAAGATATTATGAAAAAAGATGGGCAAATGGATTATTTAAAGAGTTAATATGGCTAATTAAAATCAGGTTTAAAATACCAATTTATTCAAAATTTATAATAATGTCTTAATTTTTTATCTGGTGTATTAAAAAAACCGGAGGATTATCTTTTAGAGGAATTGCAAACCACAACTGCATGTGCTGTTTGAAATATATTGCATGGTATTTGGATTTGTAAATAAATACAAATATAAAAGAAAGCTGACCAGAGTGGAATGTGGGTTGCAATGCATCATTGCTCAGTTGGTCAGAGCATTGTGCTAATAACAAATAATACCACCAAGGTTGTGGGTTCAATCCCCATATGGCCATTCACTTGCGAGTTGGGCTTGATAATCCTTGTGGACCCCTTTCAATTCAGAATATTCTGTGATCTGTGATTTAGAGAATGTGGTATTTGGTCTTAAACTGTGAACATGTAGAGGAATAGTGGCCACATTTTTCCAGTAGATTTATTAGATTGATTAAAGGGACACCAAAGCAATCTTTTACAAAAATGCATAACTCAAACAGAATCCTATTTGCTCTAGAGAGAATATGAACTCTCACCTTCTGACAGCACAGAAGTTTACTCCAGGGCCACTGGAATAACAGGCCAGCAATAGCATAGGACAGGAAACTTTCAATGTGACTGAAAACCCTGGCTACAAAACACAGTTGGCACGGTGCTGGATCACTGTCAAAGCTGCCGATCACATCTCAAAAGTTCAGTTTTATATGCCAGACAGAGATACATACACCTACACACTCACACACATATGCCCATTTTTGAGATATCCAAATAATGTACTGTAGTGTATAAATCAGTGCTACAGCAGTTGAAAGCACTACTGAACACAGTAGCTGCTTCCTTAGCTGCAGCTGAGGAATTAGCTAGCAAGAGCACTGCCCTCACAGACAGCCATGGCTGTTGGGGGCAGCTCTACAGCACCAGTGCAGCATTGCCAAGAGGTACCCCAGAAAGGCTGTGGAAAAGGGAGCAACAGATTAAAGGCAAAGAAGCAAATACAGAAACAAACTCTTTGTGGTCCCTGCAGTGCTTGAAGGGTATTTGATCAAGTATCAAAAGAGGAAGAAGTTTGGAAAGGTGCTGTGCTGTTACAAACTGCCACTTCTGGTGGAACAAACCCTCCCACAAGACTTTCTTGTGGAACAGGAGTAATATTTATCCTGCCTCCCATGTTTCTGCCTAATCTCTCATTAGTGACTGCAATGGCTAAACAAACTCTTTCTTTTCATTCGAATGCATTTCAAAGAGAGCAAAGTGTGTGATCTGACAGCAATTTTATTGTGTTTCAGTTTTCTGCAAAGGTTTTTATTCCCCTCTATTTTGTAGATTACTTTATAATGGACATTTTTTGCTGAAAGTGTTTTTATATTCATTCTTTTTGCATTGTGGGAATAGCAAGCATGAACTGTACTATGTCCATTGCTGGGAAAAGCAAGTCTTAGATCTGAGAGATGCAGAGCCTTACTATGATGCAGCTATTGAAGTATGCAGCTATAGAAGTATGTTTTTAATATGCATATAGCTTTATCAGATTTTAAGTAAAACTTCTTCACCTGGACATATCATACAAATTAATAATCTTTGTAAAATTACATTTTAAAGAAAATTTAATTCTGCTCTGATATTCTTTTGTTCCTAATTCTTACACTTCTATCTCTTAGTCCATCAATGTTCCTGAAAGCTCCTGGCAAGTGATGCAGGACCTGGTCTCTGAATCTCAATTGTCTTATTATCCACTGCTTTGTCCTGTGCCCTCTTCCCCTTCCTCTTCTTTATATTATAAATACTTCAGGGGATGGAGCATCCTTTATTTATGTTTGTACAGTGCTATGTAAATATAAAGTGCCATAAGTATATGTTGGTCTTAAATATTTATATTGTACTCATAAAATTCAATGCAGTCAGCAAAATACTGAAGTAGAGGTTCAAAAATTCCCTAAATGCCGCTCTCACGAGCACCTCCAAAAGGACCTTTTTGTCTTTGACAAAGAGGTAGATGGAATAATTTAAATATTTAATAGATTCTTACTTTACAGGTTGCTATGTTTTTCTATAAATAAATAATTTTTGAGAATAAAATATTAAGGTGAGCTTTTTTTATATGAAAGTACCTTTATATCTACTGCATCTACACACACCACTAGCATCGACATCCAAAAATAGTGAATTCCACCTGTTTCTTCAAATCACTTATGATTTTTTTAAAATATATTTTTATTCCAAATTTTATATAATTTTTTATGTAGTTCTGACTCCTGGGAACATCTAATGCTTGTGGTGAACAGGAATACAATGCAGCCGTTTTGAGTACATCTAAGTCAATCTGGGGGAATTTTTATTTTGTCTCTACATTTCCTAGGCAACAAAATAAACATGAACAATTTTACAGATTATTCAATTTCCCAAAAAGTTCACCATTGTTCAGTGATTTGTAATAAAATACTAGATTCCCATTCTGTTCTAAATCAAATCAGAAATTTTCCACAGACTTTGAAGAGGTGGGAGCCAGTATTGTAAAGCTCAACCACAAACAAAAAAAACCCTATATTTTGAGAAAACCTCTGCTGATTGAGGACCTAATTGACAAAACCTTTGACAACTGAATGTGGGGTCTGGGAATCTGAAATCCCAACCTCAAGACATTTTGCCCCACATATGCTTAAGCTTTTTAAATCCATTACTGATTTTGACATCCTAGTTCCTAAGGGGTCTAAAGTTCTTCCTCTAAAAATAACAGAAATGTTCAGACAAGTCTCCTAACAGGTTAACTATTATCTCATATTTTACTTCCACTAAGATATACCAAATAGACAACTTTATGCTTTCCTTATCTAAGCAGAGAATGCACATATTATCTGCTCTGAGGTTCAAGTGCCTTCAGAATATCCTATAAGAATTAACCTTAAGCTTTTGCCATTTCAGTGGCATCAATTCATCAGAGTATGAGGATCATCTTGTAGGAGGAAACCCAAACAAATTTTTAGGTCAAGCATGACAAATATTTTTGCATATTGGTAACTAATAGGTCTGTTTGTTTTCTTCTTAGGGCACATTGAATCCCTACTGTGTGCTGTGGGATGATTCAAGAATGTAAGTGACAGTTTTTTGCTTCTATTGCTATAGCTCAAATATTATGAAGTACCTAACAATATTTAAATAGTCGGTCAGTAAACGGGTTGATACAAGGACAGAGAAAATGAACCTTTGACAGACTGGAAGTACTGAGTTCTCCAGTCACTTGGCTTCCTTTATGCAGATATAAAAACTGAAATACTGCAATATCTCACCAGAAAGAGACTACTCACATAGTAACTTTAATTCACTTTTTCAAAGTTAAAATTAGAATGGCTAAGGACTGTAGTTCCTTCATGGTAGTTGCTGAGCAACAGGCAAGTGGGTAAACGATGAGACAAATAACTAAGGAAGACTGCCATTTCTGTTACTGCAGGGAGAAATACAATTTTCAAGTGTGATCCCCACAGCAATCTTCATTTTAGTAGGCTCAAATTTTCATTTAAGTTCATTAAAATAATGGCTGTATACTAAGCAGTGAAATCTTACTATTAGTCTTCTGCATTTTTAGTCGATAAAATTGTTTCCCTTCTATAGCAAAAAATAAATATCTGTTTCCCTTCTATAGCAAAAAATAAAATGTTGCTCTAAGAAAGCAAACTGGTAAAATCCATCTGTGGTTTAAAATTGATCCCAAGTTTTTGCAGTTGTAATCCAGCTGCATTAATCTTTCACAGTAAATTTCCCATTAAGGTCAAGGTGACCTCTGCATCGATGCAGATTAAGTGCTTCAAGAAGGATCCCTATATGGTTGCCAGGTTATTGTTTTTTAAAGGTGATGTTGTACTTCTTATCCAGGTATATTATATATGTCTTACAATACAGACTTATCTACAGTGTTAGAATTGCATGATTTTTGTGACTTTGTGAGTGTTTTTATCCTTGAGCTTGGATTTACACCAGCACACTGATGGCAGAGAAACAGCATTGTAGTACAGAAATGTGAAACTTTGGACATGATACTAGAAATCTTTCCAAATACAAGTAGTACCATGGTCTGTGCCTCTGCAAAGAATCATAATTTGCCAGTAACATCATAGTATTCAATTTCCATTAAATCTGTGGAATGAACTACATACTTCCTATTATGTATTATTAGGAGCACATAAAATGCAAAAGATTTGGACCACATTCTTTGTTTTCTCTTCACAGTATTTTGCTTATACAGGAGTGATACAGTGCTTTGTTTATAATTTTTTGTATGAGTTACTTTCAGTACTGTGTATTTAGAGCACATGCTCTGATTTCACTGTTCCAGTTCAGAATATCAAAGGCACATTTGAGTGTAATTAGACTGCTAAAAAAAAACTCCAACACCATGCTGCATATTTAACAATGTGATTAAAATATTTTATTCAGGTATTTGGGAGGAATGTGTGAAGTAGTTGCAAACAAATGCATTTTGTATTTGCCACTTGTTTTGCATTTCTCTTAGTGTTTTTTATGGAGAAGTTCAGTGCTACATATATGTACTGCTTTCAATATGATTTGGAATCTAGATTGAAAAGTAAACTTGTGAAACATCTAAAATTTAGATAAAGCTTACATAAAATAGTCTGAGGATTTGAGGGAGAAATATGTGCTTTTGTGTTCTGAAGGATATCTTTTCTAGGCATATTATTTAATATTAGATATTGAATATGTTAGAAAATATGAAGACTGGGGTTGTTCTTGGAGATTTGTCCATTTTTTAAAGTGATATGAGCCCTGAAATATTCCCAATAAGATGTGATGCAGCAAGGTCTGCATGTACACCAGTGTCGCTTCTTTTGAGAATATATGTGTGATATTTTTTGAGAATGTGATATTATCTCTTATCAGATGGTGCAAGAGCAAGAGCAAACTTATACTTTTTTCATCCATCCCTCTGGAGAATATCTCTTCTCTTAGCTTATTCAAAATATATTTTTGTAGTTTTTATTATTTTGTTTCTTTTTTCATTTGAACCATTTTTATTTGTATTTGTATTTGTATTTGGTTAGGAATATTTCATAATTTAAACTTTGACTCTGTGAGTTTTTAAATCATGAAAGTTCTGTAATGCTGATTCAATTCCTATCATTTATAAATCTAAACAAAAAATATGTAGAGGACTATGCAATTAGTTAGGTGCTCATGATTATGTTGGGTTCTTCGTGGCTTGGTTTTCTTTTACTTTTCTACTTTTTCTAAGTCTCAGGAATTAGTTATCTTCACCAGCAGGCAACTGGATTTGATGGATTAATAGCCTAATTCCCATTGCAAATCCTAGAGAGCTGTGATGTACTCATGTCCTTCCAAATGGGATAATTTTTGCATAACCAGGACTTGGCAAGAGTTTTGGAATAAACCCAACAAAAAGTAGCCTGCTTTAGCTGAGGGTGCTTAACTAATCAATAGTCTGTCATGAGTCAGGTGTTTTAAATTAAGTGGTTTTCAGATGAAAACTGTGTTTGCTTTTATCATTGGTATCCAGCCAGCAGCAACCTCTAATGGGTTTTTCCACCTTTTTAGCCACTTCTCCCACACCTTTATCTGCATTGGAAATTCACATTTGGTAAATGATACTACTTCCACTGATCTTGTCAGTTTAATACTTCACCAGCAGCAAGGAAGGCTTTATCTACCTGGATTTGGACATGATTTCAGGAGATTGAATAATGATTAGTTCTCTAACTTCCATCCTTGAAGAAAGTTCTGGATCTCTGAGATGTTTAATCACACCAGATCATCAAACTTATTCTACTGCCATTGGTATCTGTGACAATTTTGTCATCCTAACTTCAGTAAAAGTAGTTTTCATCCATTCTTTCTATGAGATTTGATGATTCTTCCCTCTGATTATGTTTTATAAGAATTCCCATTTATCAAGCTGGCAGCCTTGTGCCCCATCTGTAGGCATCTAGTCAAATGTGTGTGCAATATCCAGACAGTGGAACTAAAGAACAAAATAATATATCATGTATTGAACTCAATCCAATAATGCAACATTTTATTTCAGTTTATTATCCCAAAATACAGAGCACGTCTCTCTGTGGTGATTGAAACCAGGCTTTTTTATGATTTTTGGTGCTTCCTTTGATACTTCCAGCTTCCCTACACAAAGCTGGTAGCACCAGTTGTATGTAAGTGGTGATTTTTTCCCCTCAGAAATGAGTGATAACTTCACCTACTCATTTCAGAAAATGTATTCAGATGTTGCCTTCAGTAAAATCTCAGGATCCTGAATGCTTCTCCATCTAGTTCATAGGAAAATTCTTGGAATATTTTTACTTAACATTCTAAGGAGAAACAATTCAGTTTCTTAAACCAATCAATAAAAAAAATCAGAAAGATTTATGTCTTTTCTGTTTGCATTATCTAGCATGAGCAAACAATCCCCACTGTCAGGAACTGTTTGTGATCCATTAGTTCAAGAGTCTCAGTCCACAAAGAGAAGGAAAAGGTGTTGGTCAGGTACAAGCACGACAGAAGTGATTTTAAAGATTTTAAGTTGAAACAAAACTTGAAAGCTTTTCTTTGTCCTTCCTAGCTTTCTGGAGAGGAAAACAAGAAAGGATAGGGAGACAGCAAAAACAGTTTCAACCTACAGTTGGGTCACCTGTCCTGGCTGTGTCTCCTCCCAGCCTCCCAAACACTCCCAGCCTCCTCACTAGCATGGCAGCATGAAAAGCAGAAAACGTCTTGGCTCTGTGTAAGCCCTGCTCAGCAGTAACAAAAACATCTCTATATTATCAACCCATTGTTCAGCACAAATCCAAAACATAACTCCATAGTAGCCACTGTGAAGACAATCAATTCTATCCCAGTCAAAAGGAGCACAATGGATCTCTAGCATCTATGAAAGTTTGGCCTGACAAAATCAGTCATTTGTCTTAGAGGACCCAGCCCCTGGAATCTTGAACCAGGTGCAGAATTCAAAACACAGTAGGAGGCTGGAAAGGTGCCACAGTACTGAATGTGGGAAGTACCTCCCTCACATGCAACCCTCAGCTATCACCACTGCAGTGAGGGCAGGGAAGGTGGGGTAGATGTGTTGGGCCACAGAGTGGAAGTGATATCTCACATGGCAGTTCCTAGAGTCACCAACTGAGGAGCAAAATAGTGCAGCTGATGTTTGTTCTTTTAGAAATGTGTTGGACATAATGTGGGCACATGTGCTCTCCACAGGACCGTCAGTTGTTGCTGATGTTCTCCACATCTGTATGCAGTGCAGCATGACATCTCACAGAACTGGATCAGGAAAGGGCTTTAGTATTCTGAAGCTCTCTCTGCCAGTTGCTGCAGAAGGGTGTTATAGCAGGATGGCAGTGCTTTATTTGACCATATGTGTGCTCATAATAGCTTGTGCCTGCTGACTATACAGTTGGAAGAAGTACAATGCAATTAGCTGAAATTTTTAATATTGCAAGAATTTTGACCTGGTTCAGTTTCAGATTAGGACAAGTGGTACATCTGCTCTATTTTTTTTCCATATTGCTATGCAAGTTTCCATGGGCAGGGGCTTAGATTTTCTACCCTTAAGCTATATGAAAGTATGAATACCCATATATGCAAAATGACAAAATGCATACATTTATATAAATTTTGATTACACTCTAGACATATTTTTGCATCCTCCATTAAAGAGGGTTAAAAAAAAGTTTACAATTACTTTTTTTTTAATTATCCCCTACAGCTTTTAGGTTTTTTTCTCCCGTTGTCCCTGGATACAAGTCTGGAGAAATAGTCCAATAAATGAGAGTCTACTAGCTAATTTTCTGCAAATCAGCTTTTCAATGTAAACTTGTATGCACACCAACAAACAACTTATGCATTTTGTTGCCCAGTGGTAAAATTTACAGGGAACACCGATCTGCTATGTCTCTCTCCTCTCCACTTTGATTTTTAAAACTAGCACAATGGACCAATAAAGGTTTAGGCTTTTTTTTTTTTGTCCTAGCCTTTTAACCTTTGAAAATAGGTTTGACAACTCATAATAACTTTTTTCAAAATGTGTCAAACTAATCATCAAATCATTAGAATATCCTAAGTCAGAATTTTCTTCTGAAAATATTAATAGTAACCTCTCCCCTCTCCTTACTTTATGTTAGTTCACAGTCATATTGCTTTTGTCCCCAGAAAGAGATTGAGGAAGTTGAATGACAGTAAGTATAGTTTGGCAGTACATTCCAGATAAAGCTTTGCTTCTTCCACTGACTGCAGTCAGTCTTGTTGGTCCAGCTTTACAGTCAGACTTTACTCCTGGCACATTTTTCAAGGCAGAAAACTCTCTTTCTATGTTAGTTTCTATGCTTATGTTCATTAATGAAGCTGAAAGATAAATGCCTCCTGGAACTCCCGTTTTCATGAAGAACTTTCCGTACTGGAACCTATGTAACAGCACCCTACACATTGTATCCCTGCTAGTCCTGCATAAAGACTTGGAAGACTTTACAGAATCATGTTCTTTTTCATTAAAACAGTATGAGATGAAAAACCTGACCAAACTCCTTTGCAGACAGCCAAAAGGCTTTGACTGATTTGAATCAGATCAGATCAAGTGAAGAACCATGCAAGCCATGTAAGACCTAAATTTAAAAACTTTTAAATTCACAAACTGCTAAGATTATAGTGTAATGTAGAAAATTAATTCTGAAATATTGCTCAATATAAATGGAGTTTCTTTATGTTGAAAAAGAGTCAGACCAAAATTTTCTTTCCTTAAGTCACACAAAATGAATCAGTATATATGGGAGGAATTTATAATTTAGTACGTTTTTTATAACACTGCTCTTCACTAACACCTACACGGCCATGAACAGAGCTTACATGGTGTACTGAGACTTATAACAAAAAAAAGAAATCAAATTAATTCCTGATAATAAGTTCACTTTTTAATTCTTACAGGGTGATTAATCAACTCCATTTGTTGAGAATTCAATTGCTATTTATTGCTGTTATGTAAATGTAGATTTTTCACAAACTAAAAATAGTGTTGTCTTGTAATATCAGGCACTTTAAATTCTGGACTGTAACTAAAAAGAACCAGTGATTGTATCTTCATAATCAAATTTAGAAATTATAATTGGACTTTTGACAGATTTTTAGTGTATAATGAGGACAAAAGATAATTAAGCAGTTTGAATAAGCTTCACTACAGGAAAAAATCAGTCATAATTTGGTTTTGTATCCAGGTTTCCAGAAAAATTAATGTATCTTACTAAGTCAAATAAAATGCAATTGTTTTTTTCTTAATGAAACTTCACCAAGAAATGCAAAAAACAGGATCTGGAGATCCACCATGGTGCTGGCCTTGGGCTGACTTGTAGAAGGAAACAATGTGTACCAAATAGCACAGATTTCAAATGTACAAAATAGCACAATTGAAACTGCAAAAGTTTAGCAACCTTTCTCATTTATGTCATGTACCTCTTAAAAGTTTTTACACCTGCAAATTTAAAAGCAATTTAACATAGAGGTTCATACCATTCTCCCTGGTTTACATCTAGGGGAAACTAGAGCATGATGAAAGCAAAGCTGTTCATCCAAGTTCACTCATGGTAGAGTTCCAAATTCCTGAGTCCTATGTGACAATGTTCCCTACCTCTTCTCAAAGCCAATATCATTCTCCTGCCATGAAGCAGATCTCTGAAGTTTGAATAGTTTTATAATTATATTTCTCCTTCTTTTTTTTTTCTTTTTTTTTTTTTTCTCATTCATTCTGATGATCTCAGGACTGTTGTCTGTTTTGGAGAATTTAGCTCTGTTTATCCAACAGAAGTAATGCAGAAGCACTAAAGGTCCTTGTATTATACCATCATTAAATAAAAGTAAAACCTGCTTATGCCACCAAAGAAGTTGAATAATCTGGGGAATATTTGCTTGGCCATGTGAGAAGAGCTGTGCACCTATTCCTTTGAAAATAGGGGTACAGATCATGTGCATAAAATTGCTTATAAGTAAATCATATTATTTGTTACTTTTCAATTTATTTGCAGTCAGTACAAAAAAAAAAAAAGCCCAATAAAATGGAATTACAACTGGTATAAATATAGGTAGTTGTAGTAATATGATAAGAACAATATAATACAATATCATACAATGTATTTTTTAACACTTGCAGAGTGTAGGTTTGCTTGTCTTTACTTGAAAATGTGTATATCTAATTCTCCTGAATTACTAAGTAATCCCTCTGGTAAATCAAACATCCTGTAATTCATTGAAGTCTGGTCTGTCTTACTACAAGTGGTTTTTGGCAAAATGATCTTAAATAAATATTTGAAATTATGTTTTAAAATTCATCTTAGAGGTTATCTTCCAACTCTATCAGTTGTTCTTGAACTGTCAACATTGAAATTTTATCTCTGCCTGATAAAACTGTAAAAACTACATCAAAACCAGTCAAACACATGTCCAGTGTAAGTCTGCCATATGTTACCAATCTCTATCACAAATACACATGTTCTAATGCTGTATCAGTGTCTCACTGACCTCTCACGTGTCTTTACATGTAATAAATCTTTTGCTGAATCTCTGAGCCAAAGTTGAGTAAGATGAGCAGATTCAGTTTAAATCTCTTCCTGGACCAGTCACTAGAGGGAAGCAAAGACCTTCACGTGCCTGTTCATGACGTCAATCAATGTGTATCTCCTCACTGACAAAATCTGGTCAGTATTCAGTCTAAAAATTTTAAAAAGGCTTATTTGGTAAAAAATAACTCTTTCAAAAAAAAAAAAATTCTGTGTGGATTACTTCCAGAGGCCGTTGTCGTTAAAATATAGAGTTGTTTTTGTGAATCACGTTTTCAGAATTTGAAACTAGACAAGAAATTCAGTGTAGAGTGGATAAAGAAGACAGGTTTAAGATTTTCAGCCTTTGAAGTGTCCCAATATTCAGAAAAATACATTGAAAGATTAGCAAAGTAGTAGCTATGCACTTGCATCATGTTACAAAATCTAAGATAGAATACAGTGTTTTCTTGATATCTTTTTGTTGATTCTCCCTTAGATATCCATGCTTCCATTCCATTTTTTTTCCTTGGGTAAATCTCATCCTGTATAAGCAGTTCTTCGGTACATACCAGATAAACAGATCAAAGGAACATCAAGTCATTAAATAAGACTACTTCATCATGTACTCTGTCTCAGCACAGAGAAAGCATAACATGTGTATATATCAACTCATATTTATCTGACAATTTGTGACAGATTATACATGGAGGAGGTTTACCATATACTATATTTTTACTGTAGTTAATTCAATCCAGCTCTACTTAGTGAGGATGCAACTCAACTTACCATTCTCTCCCATAAGCTAGGCTGGTTTAATTCCTTTAAAACAGAAACATTTGAAGGCAATGTTGCATTTGATAAAGTGGCCTCTGATATGAATTGAATTAGCCATAAAGCTGAAATGACTAGAAACAAGGATAAAAATAATGTTTGTGAGTTTATTAGTTTGAATTCTAAATTATTTAAAGATTGCAGGGACAACATTTGTACAACTTATCCATTTGAATAGAAGATCTTTCATTAAGCTTAAGCTATGCAGGGTGGCCAGACCTTAATGAGAATAATACAAATGTATATCAGGATTTAAGTGAGTTTAAATGGAAGGTAATATGCTAGATGAAGAGCTCCAAGCAAAGTAATTTCACAGGAAAACCAAAACTGTTGTGTTGAATAGCTGCTAGATTATGGCTAAATAGATTTTTAGCTGAAAGCATGGTGTAGTTGTGATGGTTTTTTAATGTTATCATCATCTTCTCTGATAATGTTGAGTAAGAGAAATTTCCTGTATAGCTAGTTAATGAAGTATAATATACATATACATTCAAGTGCATGTGCTGGGAATAACATTCTGCAATCGTGCTATTATTCAAAGTAATGGAGTACATAATATAATTCTAAATTTCACAGGCTGTCGTTATAATTCTTGATGCTACATGTTATACTAATGATGCAATTTCTAGTGGTTGTCTTTTCTGTTCTATCTACCCATAACTATGGAAGCAAAGCAAAATATCTCTGCATGTAACAAAAACATTCATCAAAATGTCATCATGTGACTGTCAGTTCATGACTTAACATGAATATGATCCTGACGTCAAGTTCACTAATAGATCCTTAGATGGCCCAGGCTTAAAAATGGATTTGGAAAATAGAACTAGAATCACACTGCAGGTATTGACACAAATCCAGGAGTCGTTCCATCAACATGAATGGCAATAATTAAGGGATTGCATGTTCTGACATGTAGAGCAATAGAGAACTAGAAAAATAATATCACTGCTTATAATGAATCTGATATGTTTGTATGCTTAGCCTGTAAAGAGTTCATTATTTTGACCAGACTTAAAACCAAATCCTTTAAGTTTATACTTAGTCAAAATTGCTACTTTGATTGAAATATAGAGCTATTAAATGTCTTTTTTAAAGTGTGTGTACTTCTTTGATGCCTTCTTTGATACCTGCTCAGTTTTAATCTTTATTCACAAAAATAAGCCATGATTTTAATACATCAAAATAGCTTAAAAAATAAATATATAAAGTATGAGATAATAACACAAACAAAATTGCTTAAAACAAAAAATAATTATTTCATTTGCACAACTTCTGATTGTATTTAGCCAATATAGTGCCCTGCAGCTAGTAGAGAAATTCTTAAAAGAGAGCAAGAGTCAGCAGCATTCAGGAAGCAGTCTAATCTCTTTTTAAGCAGTTTATACTCTGAAAATTGTAGCATGCACAGGAGAAAGTTGATAGTATCGTTTTCTATGCACATCACATCTTCAGCCCATTCTTCCCCTCCCTGCCACTTTTTCTTGTAAATGGACAGCCAAACATCTGATGTTTTAGGTACACAATTGTGTGTGCTTACACACATACTTCTTCATTCTGTGTACATGCAGAGAGTAAAATTTTTGAGGAATAAAGCATGTAAAAATATTTACCACTACCCCCTCAAAAAGTACAATTAAAAATATTAAACATCCATTTCTTTATTTTATTATACAGCAAAGCATGCTGTGTATACTGCAATGTATATTTATCTGATGTCAGGTTCTACATGCTCTCAATGTAATTTATATTGGAGAACATATATTGATCTTAAATTAGATGACAAACACCTCTTGTATATTGCCTCTGCTTTGTTGCAAATGCAAGAGAAAGGCAATGCTAAATCTACAAAAACACCCTTTTTTCTCTCTTTGTCTGTCTGTCTATCTATCTATCTATCTATCTATCATGTGTCTATCATTAATCTTTCTTTACTTACTTTGCCTGTACAGTTGACTGTTAGAATATGTTTTATTTTTGTTTTTTTGTCTGAAGCAGACTATTCTGCCCTCATATTTTTGTAACTGATTTACACAAGAAAAATGTGATTAGACACGACATTCTTTTCCTCTGAGGTTCTTCTAGTAGATAGAAAAATTTTCATCACAGTCAAGGAAATATATGGATTTCTAAATATAGTGAGTCAGTGTTTCAGCCAAAATTAGAGAACAAGGTGCTCTTAGGTCCACAACCCTGTGATCTAGCCACCAGAATTACCTGTCTTTCTTTAGTCTAGAATATGTCTAGCACTTGTGAAAGGACCCATGTGATTCTCACCTTCCTGCAAAAATAGAAACATCTCTTGTGTGTCATTTTAAGGAGCTATGAAAGACTAGTGTGTAGATGCACAGCTATCTAAGAATAATGATAGAAGATGAAATCCCAGACAAAGACCATCTTAATCTCTGGAAAACATGGAAGTTGCTTGTTCAGACAATTGTGGGGAAGAGCCAGGGAGAACTGGGAGTGAGGTGAGAAGGCATTTGCTGACACATTCTGCTGTGTAAGGAGTTTCTGTAGATGCTGGGCATTCTGTTTTAGAGATACCCTTCTGTTACAACCTCTCTGTGCCACTGCCAGCTCAAACTATTATCCAAATGTCACTTTATAACCTATACAACTAATGCTAAGGTTTGACTAGACCTTTACAGTTTACTTTGATTAATCCAATTGTTTCTGAGAAAATAAATATCACAAAACCAAGGAAAACCCAGGTCAATGTTCTGGGGAAGTGAATAATTTTTTTGGTATTACTTGTATTTGATTTTGAAGTATAAGTCATCAGTGGTCAACTTTAAAGCTGATGTTTTTAATAATTTCTCTTCTGGATTTCTTTTCTGTTTAGTTTTGTAGAAGAGAAGGTATTTTTTTGGATATGTTAATGTGTTTGAATATGCCTTAAATTTGAGGGTTAATGTGAAAGCCTCAATTTAGATACCCTAATACAAGCATGTAGAACAATTTCAGTATATATGTACAGAAGATAAGAGAAAATACACCTTCAAAGCAGGGGAAGGCACCGGAAGGCTTTTTTAGTAGTACTTCTTTAGTAGGAAATTTAATCAATTACTAACAGCAGAATTAACAACATAATTGAGAAAACACTCAGATGTTTATAGCAGCAAGTGCCACTGTCATGGGGTACCATATACAGGTAAAGTGTCCTCTAGGCCCTATAGACTGTACTGGCAAGATGTCCTTTGACTAATGGAAACTTAAAAATTTTACATACCTATAGGTACTTATATTTAGAATTTTCAATACCAGACTGAATTCTACACTATATATAAATTTCTACCTCAGCATATGGATTTTTAAATTATGTCCTTCGGATAAACACATACTTAATAAAGAGATAAGGATGACCTTTTGTAAAATAACCCACGGTCAAAGTCTTTGTGGAGCACTAGGGATTCTCACAGCTTTTTCTTTCCAGGAGACAGCCCTGACCATCAGACTACAAATAATGATCTCATAAAGCTGTGTAAAAATAATAAGCATAATTTAAAATATGGAATATATGCTATTGACATTGAACTCACAAAACTAGGTATAGAAGAAAGCAGTTCAGAAATAAATTAACATGTTATGCCATTAGTTTTTAGAGATAGGAATTTTCCAACTTTGTAAATTCATTGTTGAGGACATAGTGACAACCAGTAACTTTATGAAGGAAGCATCCTCCAAAGGCAACATAGAAAATATCTGTGTCTTGTCAGAGGAGAGGCAATACATTGGGTGAAGTTAATATCAAATCAATTTGATAGGCATTTTTGAATAAAATAAAAGGAGAAATGAGTCCTCATAAGGAATAGGACATGTTCTGAAACATAATGTCTAATTTCTAACACATAGTTTGTAGTGAGAATCAGGATGTAATAAAATAATGCTTTGCCTTCTCTCCACACTTGGGTAAGATACTAAAAAATGTGTATTTGTGGTCCTACAAGGTTGATTATGTTCCCAATAGCATTTTTGGGGCATTTTCTGCCCTGTTTACAAACCTATTTATGAAGTGAAAGAACTTTACTATATTATTAGCCTTCCATCATGTTATCACAGTTAACAAGCAGAGATTACAATGAAGTTGCTTTAGTGGTACACAGTCAATCCATTATCATTATAACAGCTGTTAAATGAAATGGTCTGATATTCACCATAATCTTGCATAACTTTTTGAATGCCACAATTGATATTGAACAAATTATTGTGTTACTGAAGTGAGAACAAGTCTAGGATTTCGTACATGTGACAACACTTTGGTGGGGATGGGGATTTTTTCTCCTTTGGTGGGGATTTTTTTCCTTTTTTTTTTTTTTTTTTTTTGAACTGCAACACAACATTTTCTGTGGTTTTAGGTAGTTTTTCAGATTTTTTTTTTAGATTTTAATTCCTGTCACAATATACCATTAATGACTTTATACAGGCTAAGATTGACTCAGGCGAACATTTCTGGCTACATGGTTCCTCTGCTGTATTTTTTAAACAGTGAGATGGTCTGACTTTTGTGAAGCAGAAAACCTAGTCTGATTCTGCATTGTGACACAAATTAAGATTACAAACTTCCCATGACTTTTTTAATACCAGTTATAACTCAATGGTTTTGATTGCTTCTCAAATAATTTCCTAGAGGCCAAAACCTGAGAAATAACCTTGTTAACCTTTCTTAATTAAAGTGTACTCTAAAACATAAAAGCTGTAGCTGAATGGCTGACATCACACTCCCCTTTCCCCTATCCACTGATATGGTGCTGTTATTTTGTCATGTGAATTGAAATTCATTTTATAAGACAGCACTCACACCTGCAAGTAGAACCCATTTAGGTGCAAACATCCTGGTAGCAGGGATTACCTATGTCAGCAAATAGGACTACATAGCAAGAAAACTAATTAACAATGAAACATGACCAGATGTATTATAAAAAGCCTTTAATGAATTGTGTCTTATAAATGTTCCAAAACTGGTTTTCTCTACCATGCACTGAGTAATTGCTATCATGTTTGGAATTTGCTTGCTCTCAGTTCTCACTTAAACTTCATATTTTAGTCTCTTCTTCAGTATGCTGTACAGGACATAAATTCTGATCATCATTAAATCACTTTTTTATTACATTTTTTGCATTCTTTCCAGAAGGATGTCTAAAAATAATGAAATTTTAGTCTGAGGGATATTTTGCCCTTTACAATAATGTAATCAGTGAAACGTGTGGAAACTCCCAGGCAGTTACTTGAGTGGTAAAAGGCAATGAATAACATAAGGATCATATTTCTTTCCAGAGGAAAAAAAGTTCTGGTTAACAAATAATTCAATATTTACTTATTTTGCTCTTGTGCATACAATCAGGTAACTTAGAAATATCTATCTAAAGTTATTTTTACTTTAGCCTCTGTGCTTTTTTTTCTTCAATCTTCTGGAATTATGACATATAAAGTAATTTTTTAGTCCTGCAGATAATGTTCCTTGTGTTTTCAACTAGCTCTCCAACTGGGTGAAAATTTTAAAACTTTTTACAAGTACTATGTCAATGACACTTGCAATTTTTTTCCATGAACTATGAGAAGAGCAGATTAGCCTCTACTGCTAATTTTTTTAGTGAAAAAATGTAAACCAAAACCATAATATAGGAGAATGCTATATAGCAGACATTCCAGTTAGTTATGTAAGTAGGTTCATTACCTTCAATCTATGTGAGTTTAGTTTGCTATCTGCATATTAAATGAGCTTGTCTGTCAAATTATTGGCACTGATTGTCTACCTAAATTTAAGCTCCTGCTTTGTTGAACTGGGAGTTCTTTTATCATTTATCTGCTGAAAGAAAACTTCAATAGGTTGTTAAAGGCCACAGTACAACTGTAGCTAAATTTTAAAAGAAAGAAAATAGGACGTTTAATACCAAGTGTACTCTTGTGTTAAAAAGGATTTCTCAGGTAAGAACAGAGAACAGTGATGCCATCCAAAAGTTTAGTAGTTTAAGTAGACATGAGTAGACCCAGTTGATAAAGAGATAGATTAATTTTTGTTTTTATTATAACTGAAATATGCTTATACAGGAAAAAATAATTTGTAGTAGTCTTACTGACCATCTGACCATTGAAGTCTTCATCTTCTGTTTTAATTGTACACTTCCTTCCTCAATAAAACTCCAGGCAAGACATCTAGATGCCCTTGAACAAAATTTAAATTCATCAATACATACATTTAATTTAATACACTGTAAACCTTTGTCCAAATAAGGGCAAAAGAAATACGGCACTTTTCTGAAAATAGTCTGCATCAGAATGGCATTATGAAGTGTCATATCTTCTCTCAGTGACTTTCATTTAACTTTGGATGGGTTTATGACTAAAAACAAACAAACAACAGACAAACAGCCAGTTCTCACTTTAAAACCTCAGTCAGAGAGCTAAAAGTCCAGGGTGTCTTTTCTGCCAATCAATAATTCTTCCCTTTGGAGTGAATTCACAGAATTGGTAAAGATGCACCAGAGCTGCACACTATAAGATTATTCCTCATGTACTGAATTTGCACATTTTCTTTAGTTCACTCTCCCTAGCTGTAAGAGGTCTCTGTTGGTAAAAGAGGTACTGCTGCTGCTAAGATGATACTGGTATGCTAGCCCTTGTCAGTGCCATTTAAAAAGGAAAATAATTTCCACTTTACAAATGAGAAATCTTAAGCCCAGATGTGCTTGTTTAACTTCAACAGTGGTGAAAAAGTAAGAATTCAGAGGTAGATATTGAACCCACGACTTCTGAGTCAATGTGAACTCTCAGGGGTTCTGTAGTGTCAAATGTACATAAGTCCCTGAAGCAGGAGTCCCATAGTTTCCAGAGAAGAGACATCATCATTTGGTTAGTATAGTCTGCCTATTTGTCATTTTCTGGCCCTATGAATAATATGTTTATATATTATATTTATGCAGACTGCAGCACAGTGCAACAGGTTGTAAAAAGAGTGATCTTCAATCCAGAATTTGCAGACCCTGAGTTAAGATGCTTGTGAACTCCTGCTATCTGATGAAGACCTAATATCCAGGGCTCCCCTCTTTGAAGTTGTGTTTTGGGACAACACTGCTTGTATCTTTCTGGCAGCTTTATTTAAAAGGAAATGAGCCAGTTATCTGTATGATGCTGTTATCTGTGAATGGAAAGTGGTTTCAGGTGTCAATCCCTGTAGGCATTAACTAAGTGGAATTCTTAACATTTCACTTTGCAGTTTTTCTATTGATTCATTTATCTGTCTTTTATTCAAAGCTGCTGAAAATTCTGCCCTCAAGCAGCTAACTATACCTATTCACTATTAAAAGAAACTTAAACACCTAACTCTCAGGTTAGTAAATTTTATTTTCAGTGCCATGATTACCATGTTATTTAAACACATGGCTCTTTAAGGCCTACCCCACAGCAACAGTTTCACTGGGCTAGAATCAGTCCAAATCTGATGCAAATTGAGCATTTTCCTCCTAGGCATTTAGTGCCTTCTAAAAATTGGATTAAACTCAAAGAGATTCTGATGTTTTAGTTCAGTAAGTAATTATTTTCATATGTGACTTTCTGATTTCACAGTTTCTCTCGAGACCCACATCTCACCAAAGTATTAGATTAAGACTGATTAAACACATATCCTTATCTGAAATCTACAGGGGGCAATGTTCAAGATCATCTCTAATCTTGCACAATTGAAGTTGTCTTCAGCATGGGATTAGAAATTTTGATATGCTTTGTTACAAATAAAACTAGACGTATTTAAGTTTTCCATCATATATGCTCAAATCTTCTGGATTCTCCCATATGTGTACAGAGAGATGCAAACTTGCAGAGGAAATTTTTTTGGTTTATATATTCTGTTGTTTCCCTATTCTGTGTGGTTTTGAAAGTAAGGAGGAAAACCCTGTCTTTGAGAAGGGAAAATACTAAAACCAAGATGATTATAGTGGTGTTTAGTTTGGAAGATGTTTTTTTCAGTTTTTAGCCTTAGTTGTGTGCATAAAAACAGCAACAAGTATATGTGACTAATGGCAACATTTCAATGTTGGACTTGTGATGAACTGCAAAATAACACTTACCAAGAAGCATCCCACATTTTGCTATTTCTAGTTTCCTTGATTTTCCCATCCAGTGATCTGTAACATTGATCACAATATTTCGAGTATCACTACAGATGCCAGCTATCTCCCAAGACATCTAGATGCAAAGGGAAAAATAATAATTAAAAACTTTTTCTACACCTTGTCATTGCAGTCTACTGTAGTGTGGAGTCAATATATTCTACACTACCTTCAGCTGCTGGTTTGGATACTGGTAGCTGCCTGGTTGTGATAGAAAAACTCAGCACAGGCAGCTTTCTCTGATTCTGTAAACTAAAGTTATTTCGGGAGCCATTATTTCCCGAGAAGAATCACTGCTATAGTATGGCAAAGGAACACTCTTTCTGAGACTAAAATAAAACTAAATACGCTTTTTGGGGCCATAGTAATTTCTTAACTATACATGCTTATGGCATAAGATTAGGACTATGATATGTGAATAATATTAATAATATTAATAATATTACGCATTTCAATAAATTAATTTTATTTAGCATTTAACACTGAAAGAACATCAACTTTTACCTTGCTAAGTACTGGTCATATAACTTACTGTTTGCTTATGTGTACACACACTTTGCAATCGTGTTGGACATTTGGTATCTGTCTGCTTGGGCTTTTTCTTTTGTTTTGGAGTGAGGTCTCCCAGTCAGAAAGTCAGTGGTCCTAGTTAGTGTTTAAATTCAGGAATGAGACTTGCCAAAGGAAGAATCTGACTGCAGATGCTGCATGTGGACAATGAAATTGCCTGCCTTCCTTTAGTCTTTGATCCAGAGCAGCAGAAATGGAAGCAGTTTATAGAAAGTTGATGTGAATTAGGACCCAAAAGTTAGAAATTTATTATACCATAAGATTTTTCTCTGTCTTCCACATAAAATCAGTGGAAATGTTGAGCAAATATTTTCCAGAGTATCAACAGTGACTTCAGAGGGAAATTTGGAAGTTTAAAAAAAGTTACTTTAATATTGGAGTTTATTTCTATGTTCACTCTGTGGACATTCAAAAAAATCTCTGAAGTAACCCTTAGGTGGAATTGGACAGATGAGGTTTTATAGAGAGGGACTTTCAGGCAGGAAAACATTGAAAACTTCTTGAGTCAGCAGTTCTGTAAGAAGTAATCTGTTAAAGTCCATTGCTAGTACTAAATATACTTTTGCTTTTCCTGATCAGCAAAAGTTCCTGTAAGCATTTTTTCCTGATATTTCAATTCATGTTGCATTTCTGAAATCTTCCAGTATAATTTCAAGAAAATTATGTTATATCTCTTCTATAAAATACACCCAGATCTGCTCATTTTTCTACATGCATATTTCAGCCTGCAATAGTCCAACAATTTTTAAAATTTAATTTCACAGTTTGACTGAAATTCATAACCTATTAAAAAATGAAGCTAGACATATATAAAATGAGCATTGCCATAGGCCACTTCTTTCCCCATATTGTACATGAATAGACTAAAGCTGGTTCATTCATTAGAAATACACAATGGTTGTGCCACCATATAGTCTAATAGATTATGAAAATTATAATTCTTATCTCTTTGCTCATATATTCAAGGAAGGATGAGAAAAATCCAAGCAAAGACTGTCATTCAAGTAGCTACACGTAATTTTCTTTTTCTGTGGAAAGTTTGTATTCCTCATTTTCTTAACTTTTCTGTAGCAATTTTTTAGCTTACATCTATATTCACTCACAGAATATGGATACTTATTTTATTCTTTGTCTTTTTTTTTTGGAAAGCTGTGAGAATTCAAATAGTTGAACAATGTTTCTGATCTAGTTTAAGCATGTGTTAATGTAAACCAGACAGTGCTAAACATCAGTGCCCTGATGCTCAGAACAAATATTCTCTGGTTCCTATTATTAAAGAGTTATTTGAATTCTGCGATGTTCCAGAAGCTACAATAAACTCTGTCGATTTATTATCTGAGAAAAGTATATTATTCATCTATCAAGTTTTCCTGTTGATAAACAATATATTTAATCTGAATGTCACTTCCTCTGAAATATATAAATACCTAAAAAAAAAGATACTGTTCCCTTTTTCAAGGCTACATCACATCTTTTTGTTATGGTCACCACTACGAAAACATTTGGCTAAAAGTTTCATTTGTTCTGAGTGATTCCAATAGCTGAATATATTCTCCAAACTAGGACTTTTTGGGGTTGTCAATCATACTGGAATGTCTTTTCTTTTCCTATTATTATGCCATATGGAAACTTAGTATAGAAATTGAAAATGACCAGGCAAAATACTTCATCATGCTGGTGGGCTTGGAGTTTGTTATTGAGAGAGAGAATTGCAGGAAGAGAGCCAACTGCAGAAATGTCACTGTAACTTACAAGATGTTGAGTAGAACTATAACATAAAGGCAGAAAGTGCATAATTCCCAACTCAGAAGAGTAGATTTAAATAAATATAACTATTTCTCTAAATGATGGAATATCTAAGGTACCCAGTACATATTTTTGAGTCAAGGAATATTCTCCATTTATTAATGTAGAAATTATTAAGTCAGATCTCTATGTAGCCAAAGTATCATTTTTCTCCTAATATTTTATTCTATTTCCACTCAGCCATACTCCCCAAATGCAAAACCCTCAGATATAGAGATGAGATGTAAATCTATTACATAATAGGAGGGTGAAAGAAATGGATGGAAGCCTTTAATGTGAGGTACTCTGAAAAGTTTTCAGCTCTCCATGCTTCATAGACCACTATCTGGACTGTTACTACCAAAGTGGAAATTGTTAGCAGATAAATGGAAAGAATTTGGATTACTCTAAAGTTTTCTTCTCCTCTTTTTTTTTTCTTATTAATTTAGTTCTAAGTCTGTTTAAAAAAGTACTAAAAGCACTTGACTTGGAAATATTTATTTGAACATCAGTAAGTTGTATCTTCTATCTACATTGTAGAAAACCTGTGCATTAAATGTGTTGGGAAGGTCAAATAATATCTCCATGTAGACCATCCCTTCTCCATTGCCACCTAAGTGCATTTAAACCAATTTCCAAACACACAGGCTTTTTTTCTCTACCTAGCAGGCAAGTAAAGGCAGAATCCAAATTTGTCTGCTTGTATCATATGCTGTAACCCTTTTAATTGAACAGCAGACCTTTATACTCCTGCCTCCTTCCCCCAAAACCTCTTGATGTGTACAAATCCACATGCAGTACATGACTGAAAATTCATGACCCAAAGGCAATAATTCAAAATTTGTCTTTTCTAGCTCTTGTGAAAATATCCAGTACTGTGGCTATCTCCTCTGGTGGATGTTCTCTACTTACAATACTGCCTCTGGCACTGTCTGCTACAGAATTACTCAGTCAGTATTATGCTTCCATGTACCACTTTCTTTTCACTTACCCTTTGAATTTTACAAGAACATACAATACCTTGTAATTAAATATACACCTATTCCAAAGTGAAGTCAAAGAAATTTTTTCACTGGGACAAATATTCAGCTTTCACTTTTTATTTTCTTCATACACTTTTATGCAAATATGCATGCCACACACCTTCAGGTGTTAGAACAGTCCTAATGTTAAATTACAACATATATATTTCTGTTGCAAAGGTGCCAGTGAAATGAGTTTTTAATAATTTTGAATCCAGATGTTCCGAGTCTCATTAATAGTGGACTTTCTCTATGATAAATTATTTTTAAACTGTACAATATTTATTCCTAAAATTAATTTCAAATGTAAGAAATTTCACCACACTTAAAACTTTATTTATTGCATTAAATGTTTGCAGAGGATAAAATAACTTTTCACCTTATCCATGTTAAGGTGAAACTTCAAGATGGACTGATTTGGATTTTCAGGTCATATGCAATAGCATAATCCAGTTTACTTTCAGTTAAGTGTTCTTCAGAAATAAAGATACATCTTTGAACCACCCAACATTTGTTTTACTGCAGTAAGTTGCTACTTTGTACATGGTTCATTAATTCAATTTTTTTTCATCTTTGAAGAAATTAAACCCAGAAAAGAATTAACATGTACTACAGTTGTCTTTACAAAATAATGCAAGAAAGAGTGGAAATTCAAAGTACCACTGAGAGTCCAATTGCAGCACTGTCGTGGTGTTTTCTCACTGTGTGTCTAGCAGGATTGGACAGGGCTTCCTGGATCACTGCAAGCAGATTTGGCAGGCAATCATATGGTAATGTTTGGTTATAAAATCTCTATCACAAAACCTGTTAGACTGTGACTTGTCTATGTGCCAGTGTTACCCAGGTTAAACCACTCTTTTCCGTCATTATTCTTCTGGTGAATATATCTGCTGTTCTCAAATATCTCTCAGACTTTCTTTTGCAAGATTTAACAAATTCTTTCAGAATGGAGAAAATCGAGTAACCCTTTCTGCACAGCACTTCCAATCTGAATTCATGTTCTTGAGCATGAGTGACAAAAGTAGGGCACATGGATTCAATATTGCACTTTAATGATGTGGAGGAGGACAAAGAATTAAGTGGTAATCTATCTGAGTCAAAATTGATTTGGAAAAAGCTGGTAAAGGATCTTCTAATGAAATAGAATTAGATATACTTCTTAAATACAAATGTCAGATTTGACCTTCGATGAGGCTATTTTAAAGTTAGCAGGGAGATAAATATGACTTAGAACTGTACTGCACAAATGGTGGGACCTCATTATATCAACACTTCAGAGCTTATAGAAATTTTCATATTAGGGAACTAAACACTGTATTTTGCCATTTCAAAAGTTGATTTTGGCAAGTAATAAACGCACTGATTGCAAAACAGCTACCTACGTGAAATAATCTTGGATTTAGTGATCATACATTAACGTTAAAAAAAGTAGAGACATTATTTCATTCTTAAAGTTTCTCCAATTGAAACTGAAGATATGGAAAAATTTTACCAGATCTAAAAAATTATTCACCTGTGCAGATGTACGTGAAAAATTTTCTCTGGGAGAAACCTTGCATGAGAAGCTTCTGGAACAGCTGTTTTACTTCTGCTGAGGGTACAAACACTGAAATGCAAAGAGTCAAGTATTAAAAGTATTGAAATACCTCTTGTCCTTCCATTTTCCACAGGAAGTAACTATACAGAAGACTAATAAAAGAGATAGGAAATACGACAAATATAAGTGACGTGGCTTTATGCAGAAATTGCTCCTTTTTAATTTATTTACTAGTCTTCAGTAATAATGCTTGGCTTAATGAGTTTTAATAGATATGGAGGAGCATTCTCATATGCTATAATAAAGTGTAACTTGAAATCTGCCAAGTAACACCAGACCCAATCAGACGGGAGTGTGACCTGTAAACTCTGTGCTGAGTATGTCCAAAGTGTAATCAAATATGTGTGAACTTCAGCACTGTTTTCAGTATTCATTTTCGAGTACATTTGGCAGCTCATTAATTGTATATCATTAAGACAATATTCAAAAGGGTATTATAGTGATCATGGTATGTCTGGATATTAGTACAGGAAAACCGGGAGTCATAAAATTTATGTTTTTCACAGGCATAAAAGTCACAGAAATGCTTTATCATTTTAACATTTTCCTTTCCAGTAGTTTAATCCAGAGGAGATTAGGGACTCCAGAGTTCTCTGTATATATAGAACAAAAGACATCCTCAACCAAATCATTCTGAAGGCGTATTTTAGCAGATCTTTTAACCTGTGTACTTCCTGTGACAAATGGACCCTTCAGATTGACCAAACTGACCTCAGGAAATGGTGGTTATACTGATTTCCTCTCTGCTCGAGTATGTACCTGGATGTGCTTGGATGTGTCCCATCCCGAGCTAGTTGGGTCACTTCCTACACACTCCACGTGTCTGAGTGACCGCATAATGAGAGCGGAGCACCTGCAGGTCAGCTCTGATGCTTCCACCACAAGAGGCTCTATCCAGAAACAGACTTATAAATGTTTTTAACACAGGGAAAACTTCAGCTGGGTCTGAGAATGTGACAAAAGGACACATATCCATAAAAATCATGTTGTCATGGTTTAGCCATTTCATTTGTCCCCCACTCCTGCGCAAGTCCGTCCGTCCGTGCTGGGTGATTTCTGCTGCTGTTGTGCACTCGTGCCTCTAGGTGGAACTGAAGGGATTGAGATTTGTTGTAGGACCTGTACAAACACACATCCAATGTTTCACAAGTATGATGATCTCTCCCTTGAAGAGTTTCTGCCTATACGGCAAAGTTATATTGTTGGAAGAGAAACAAACCAGTAAATCAAACGGCTTGGCTTGAGTATAAAAGCAGGAATTCATTAAGCAATCATTGACTCATTTCTTCAGTAGTCATCAGTGGCAACTCCTTCTGAAAATTATGGCACTTTTGTATCACTTCCTCGAACTTGTTTCTCTTGAACTGAAGTCCTATTAAATCCTCAACATGTATGCAATTTTTTTTAATAATTAAATTAAATAGATGGGTTTTTTCCTACATAATTTCCATGATTTAGAGCTACACTCTTAAATAAACTGCAGGAGAATGGCAATTAATTCTAAAGTATGTGGACTGAGACTGACCAAGACATTTTATCTTTCTCAGCTTTTTTCACATTCAATGAGGATTTAAATTTCATTTAGAGAAACACTAGTGGTTTTTTTAACATAGGCAAAGTAATAAACTATGCTCAAAATATTTGAGAGGTACTAAAGTAATTCTTATTATTGTTCCTCATTTCCTATTTAAAAATAAGTGGAGCTATATCCAGATTTAGTGCATTATATTTTTTTTTCCAGTCACACTGAGAAAATGCGAAGGTATTTCTCTTTTGCCATCATCTGCTGGTCTTCTGGAGCAATCTAGTGAATTATTTAGTATTTCTGCATAGTTGTCTACAAGAGAGATTTTTATGTTCTTTCTCTATTGCATAATTTGTTGTGAGAAAGTGACAGAAAGAAAGATGACTTAACTTTGTCTACTTGATAGGTTACATTTATATTCTACATTTTTCATGGAACTGAAATTCACTTCCTGGCCACTTTTTCTATCCTTTTTTGTTATCCACTTCCCACAAAATCCAAGAAAACAAACTCTTGTGCAGAATTTTGTTTCTACAACATGACAAGAAGGATTATACAGGCTCATTTATAGTGTCTCCCTCAACTGTGGTAAAGACACTCAGGCTTATTCTGCTGCTTATACACTGTGGTGCTTTACCAGTGGCACTTCTTTTATTTCTGATTGAGTGGGTCATGGAAAAAAAATCAACTGTTCCATCATGTGTCTGAGATTTTTCTTATAATATGTCAGGAGTGGGAGGTGGAGAATAGGAGTGGGAGTAGAAGGAAAAAGTCCCTAAGTTGTTGGGGTTTTTTTTCTGAAACCAGGAATGTTATTAACCACAATGTGCTGAGATGAGGCCTTTACTGCTTCAGTTCACAGATATATGGCCTGTTTGTCTGCATGTCCTAGAGGTTCTCAGTTGTCAGGTGAAGCTTATCTGAGTTACAATAGATTTAATTCTTTCTCCTTATTCATTAGCTCAGAAAAGTCAGTAATGATCAATCCTGATGAGGTTTAAAACTCTGTTCTCCACTCCCAGTTTCTCCAAAGGGCAAGTGGCATTTCTTTTGCTCATGTCACTGTTACTTTATTATGGGCATCTTTCCACTGCAATCAGGAGCTTGAAAGTGTGACATTGGCCACTCATAGCAAAAACAGCTTGCACTGAGAGACAGGAGCAAATACCTCACTTGCCTGTGGCCCTGGATAAATGAGCAATAACCTGGCTGTGATGGCAGGTCGCAGTTTGAGGCACTTTAACTGCCTGGGGTCGTTCTTAAGCAGTTGTACCATACTGGCAGTCATGTTATATTTGTAAGTTAGGGTGAGATAATGGCTGGCATAGGCTGCTATTTCATGGTTGCAAGACAGACATATTCTGATAATTCTCACTGAATCATAGAATGGAACCATATCAAATGCCAAGTTGGGAAGGACCCACCAGGATCACTGAGTCCAACTCCTGGCCCTGCACAGCACACCTGAAAAATCACACCATGTGCCTCACAACATTGTCCAAATACTTAATGAACTCTGCCAGGCTTGGTGCTGTGACCAGTTTCCTGGGGAGCCTCTTTCAGTGCCCAGCCACACTTTGGGTGAAGAACTTTTCCCTGATATCCAGCCTAAACCTCCCCTGACTCAGCTTCATGCCATGTTCTCAAGTCCTGTCACTGATTGCAAGAGTAACAAGATTGGCACCTGCCTCTTCCCTTCCTCTCACGGCGTATTGAAGACTGCAATTGTAATCTTGTTTGGAAATTATATTTCAAGGTGCAATTCTAATTTGGGTCTGCCTCTCTGATAAATGCTCACTGTTCTGATGTTCCAGATCCTCTGTGTTTATAAATGCAATTCACAGCTTCATCCCAGTTAGTTACACCACTTAGCATTAAGACAACAGAACCAGAACACTGAAAAAATAGCTATTCTTTTCTCTCAGTTTCTATTTCTCTCTCTGCCACAATTACTGTGTGAGATACTGCAGACAGAAAAATACAAAATATATCTTCCTTGCCACAAAGAGTAGGTACATACTCATTGCAGTGATTCAGACAAGAGTCATCTTAAATTATTTGGGTTTCTTATATTAAGCCGGAAGTCTTGAAAACTAACATTTTTTTAAGTTCCCATGACTTTTCAGGAAATAATTCACTGTGTATTCACCAGCTGACTGCCAGCTTCCCTCCTGAGGATCCCTAGGATCATGACTACCCTCCCTGTCCAGAAAGCAATAAATACTCTGTGTGACTGTTTAGAAGATGCTGTTGTGTATCTAGAAGGAAAACCAGGTAAATTAATTTAGGGATACCAGAGAAATCACAAAAAATACCCAAACCCTTTACATCCAGTAAAATGAAGGTACTTAAAAAGTCAGTCTGGAATTAGAAAAAAAGTGTGTTTGTGTTATGTGTGAATATGTGGGTGTATTTCACCCTTTTGACTAAGATCCATAAAATGCACATATATTCAGGCTGCTTTAAAGCGACTTTATTTTTTTTCTTGACTCCAGATATTAAAACCAACATAAATGATGCATTGCATTGACCTTCTCCTTATTATTTATTATGTTCTATTTATGTCAGGAACAGAAAAATAAGCATCATGTCCAAGGACATCATAATAATTATCTGTAAGAAATTTTCCAGTGACTTCTTGCACTTATAAGTTTTTAATATTTTCCTTTCATCACTGAAGCCTAGTAAAGTCATTATTTCTGCATCACCTAAACCATTCCTCAGCATATGAAATCATGAGGCAGGCTTTGTCTTTTTCTATTGCTTTGCTTACCTTTCTGAGAAGCTGATTTATTTCCAACAGCATTAAAGTTTGCTCTCGCTGCTGCTTCATGTTTCAGACTCTCATCAGCAAGGTGAAAGTACAGGCAGGGTTCTGCTCATGGTGTCAGGGTGTAGGGCTGATAGGAGAGGCTGGTCACCAGTCCTGCTGTGGTGTCACTGAAGCAGGAGCTGATGGCCCAGGTGAGAGGATGTGGTCAGGTGGGGGAACCCCAGGAGTGTAGCAGGGCAGGGACATTATGTCCTGCCAGTGCCCTTGGGGCCCTGGTTCTTAGCACATCTTTTCCTCAGATATGGTTTCTTTCCAGCAAGGAGAGAAGTCAGTCCTTCAGAGGTGGGAATTCATATCTCCACAAACTCCAGTAGCTGGCAGGGACTCAGGAGAAAGGTCTTCTGACTTCCAATCCTGTCTCCAACTCCCTAGAAGTTCTCAGGTGCTTGTGCAGGGGCAGGAGGAAAAAGTTGCACAGATAAGTACAGAAAGTAACCTAATGTGGGAAGCAATGAACACTTAGAGTGCAAATTTAAGCATTATGGGGCACAGGTAGTCCCATAATTTTAAAATTTATTGATTTTAAAATTAACTTCTAGTTTCTGATATAATACCAAGTTTTCATTTGTTTACAACTTTGTCTAAGTATGACTGGACTGGTTTTTCTGTGTCTGTCAGTTTTTGCTCTCTGCCTAAAATGTAAAGGGTGTAAAATTTAAGCTAAATTATCAGTCATTTATTTGTGTAGAATTTACAGGAGGGTTTTTTGGGTTGTTTTTTTTTTTTTTTTCCTGGTATTTAAACTTAGTTCATTGAAAAGATTTAGGTCTCACATGCTATGGCATAGGATATGAAGTGTCAAACACATGCATATAGGCACCTCAGTTGAAAACATCATGCTGTATGAAGCCAAGAAAGAATTTGGGAAAAATAACAGAACACATGATGCTGAGTTTTGTCAGTGTTTGATTGCTAAACTTATTGAAGATCAACTCTGTCCTAAGCATTACTGGTGTTCTTAAAATGACTTCTGAAAGCACCAAAATATTGGTGTGGAACTTGGCTGTAGAAAATCAATAGAGGAAAACTCCTGTGTCTCAGTGCACAGGGGAAAAACAGCCAAGTTTCAAAGCCAGAGAGTGAAGAGGAAGATTTGGGGGTGTGTAAAGAAGGAATATTGGCATAATGTGTAGGAGAGAGAGAGATACTGGCAAGAGAAACAAAGTGGGCAGATTTGAAACAGTAGAGGGGGAGGTAGCAAAAGGCGTTTAAGGAAGGGAGACTGCGACAGAAGTGGGGACAAGAAGCAATGAAAAACAAGTGCACTGAAAATACACTGTAAAGTGAAAAGGCTCTGACTACTGGTATTGAGTCCACTCAGAACTTTGGGAGGGAAAAAAACCCCAAAATTCCTAAACTTCAGAAGATTGTCAGTAAAATATAAGGGGATTTTAAACAGAGAGGTTGAGAACTCTTGCTTGTTTATCTTTTAAACCTAAGAGCCTCCATAAAACCAAAAAATCCTAAGGTAAAAGAGCTAGTATTCATGTGACCACTTAAGTTCTAAAGAGTTGGAAAATGACAGTATTGAAGCTGCGTAATCTTAATTCAGTCATTTTGTGCTTTGGTGCAATTTTAAATTATATAATCTTGCACTTCTTGTTTGCTGTAAGACACCTGCTTCTCTCAGTACATACACATCCTCTGCAAATTAATCAGAAGTTTATAACATCTCTTCTTCCAGGAATAGAAGAGTCCGTTTTTACTGGGGCTATCCTACAAAAAAGTCTGATTCCTTATAGGCTCCATGAATTTACAGAGCTAGAAGTCCAATTAATGAAAGGGTTCAAAAGACTATAAATAGAAAACAAAGAAACCCAGGAGGCTCTGAGGAGGATATAGAACATAGTCTGCTGATTGCCAAGGGGAGCAGTAAGTGCTGCCCAGGAGCTGGGTAATGGTTGGGGCCAGAAATACTTTCAATGGACAAAAAAGTGATCATAGAAAATATCACACAATTTCAGCAGAGAAAAGAATAGCTTCATATCTAAGAGAGTTGAAGGTTGCTATGGAAAACAGGATTCTTCTCCTCCCTCTGTCCTCCCTGTGCTGAGTCATTTCAATCAGAGCCTTCACAGGTGGTGCTGCTTGTATGGTCCTCAACCATTGCTCATTGCAACTCATCCTCTGGTCCAAATCTTTGAAATAATTGACTCTTTCTTGCCACTCGTGTTCCAAAAGCCATCCTATTAGTATGATTAATTATCATTATTAAGTATTTATTGCAGAATTTCATACAGACTAGTATAGGCTCCATTGTGTTAAGAATATAAAAAGTGATAAAATTATCTCTCTACCCTAGAGATTGTCACTATCTGAATACCTAAGACAGGCATACCACAGGAGGTGAGACAACCAGGACAGTGTGGTGAAGAATAATTTGCTCAAGGTCACTCAGAAGACTTTTAATGACAGGTCTGGAAGGAGATACTGTCAGAATCACAGGAGTTCTGAAGCTAGAAGTCATTTGTTTAAAAAGATTGCCATGCATTTAAACAAAATGATCTGTAATGGAAGCCTGTCACCTGTGATGTGAGTAAAGTAATTTATTATGCAAGAGCCATATAGATAATTTACAACAGTTCTTCTGTGCCTTTAATGTATAGTAACTGTAATCATGGAATTGCTTCTGAAATCTCTTTTGTGCTTCTTGGCACTCCATATGGTAGTTGGATAGTGCAGAAAAAAATATCCTCCAGGAATCATTGAGCCAGGCTTTAAGCCAGGCAATCTCCTCTAACAGTTTCAGAGCAAGCCATACTATAAAAATGTAAATGTGGCAGCAATACTTCTTCTTCACACCATTTTTCAAAAGGTAAATGTAAGTGTTGTTCAAACCACAGTGCAGCTTGAGAGCATTTGTGAAGGACATAAAAAATCTGAGTTGCTTTGCGTAGGTGGCTTTACACACCTGTTACTGTGAAGGTTCTCTGATTCAGACATTTATCATCAAACAACATCAGTAGAAAGACTTGCAGTAATTGCAGCTCTGCACAGGTTTCTTTCCTCTTTTTCCACTCCCCTTCTCTTTTACACATCTTTTGTTCCAGGTACGCAGGCATTCCTCCTTCCTGAAGCATTTGGGTAAACATTTCCCACCAAGAGGTGTGGCTTTCTGCTGTGTTCACTGGCATGAGTGAAGCAGATTGCAACAAACAAGGAGCAGATGAGATCACTAAATACACTAGCAAACACAGAAAGATTATATGCTTACTGCAATCCAGAAAAGGAGAAAAGAGGAAAAGGGGTATCCAAAGGGAGGCAAGAAAGAGAAATTGAGAATAGAAAAGAGAAGACAGACTGTTGAACAAGAGTAAATAGAAGGGGAGAAAAAAAGAGCAGGACTACCAGCCCTTCCCAAAACATTTAAAAAGAAAGGAGTCCACAGGGTATGAAAACTAAAATGACTGTTATCTCAGAAATTAGAAATGTGGAGTGGGAGCCTTGCAGGAAGAAGGTGGTAGAAGAAACTAAATTCTGTTTTTTCAAATATCCAGTTTATTATTTTGAATGAGTTTTGCCAGAATAAAGTACTTTTTTCTTTCCACACCACCCCATCACCTAACTTAAAATGTAGTGGTATCACCTGGACAGGTCAAAGCTTAAGGTTTTTTTGCCTCTGCCCTGTGTTATCCCTGATCCCCTTCCTTCCCTGTCCCTCACCCTTCTTCTGGACTTATTTCTGAATTCCCCTTGGATGCTTACAAAAATTTTTATTGTGCATAACTGTGTGCCACAAGAAGATCTTTTTTGAACTTCTCATTCTGTATTTAATCACTTCTTAATATTATTGATAAACATGTTTAAGAGAAATTGAAATAACCTTAAAATAAAGAATACAAAACAAATTACAATCCTAGTAATCAGCATACATACATTTTAAATAAGCTATTTTTATCATTGTTGTTAAGCCATATAATTGGGTTTGATTTCCTCATAGAGGCATATACCAGGAATGCTATAACTTTTGTATATGCTGCAATTAGTTTCAGCTAAAATTCAAATTCAAGTTCAAATTCACAGAGCACAGAAAGAAATTAGCGTGAGAGAGGCAGGGAGCAGGCATCTATTTACAAGGTTTTTTAACAGCACGACCTCTGTTGAAACTAAAGGTTCTGAGGATCACAAGCTATTCCAGTGGTATGGCCCTGCTTAGTTTTTGTTCTGTAGCCAAGGAAACTGCCAAGTAGTGAGGCTTATTTAAGCAGACTTCTGCTCAGGATTTGCTAAACCATTTTTGGGGCATGGCATGTTTCAGCAGGCAGTACCCCTTTTAAATTCCCAGCTGTTTCCAGGAGTGTTTCTCAAGCATGTTTCCAGCCTGTGTCCCATATCCAAGGCCAGATATGGCTCTGCACACACCATTTGTACACTGGCTAAGTCTGCTCCTCATTGTGAAGACCACACAAATCCCAGAAATGATCTGTGGTGCAAGCAGTTGATTCCCAGTCTGGGTCATCAAGGTGCCCAAGCACCACTTTATGGAGAGAACACCTCCACACCTCCGCAGGTGCTGATTCAAGAACTTGTGTACTTTAACCAGGTGACACGTGTGCAGCTTTCACCACTGAGACACAACCTGGATTTTTCTCAGAAATGGGATGTCCAGAATCTGTCTCAAAACTTCTTTTTTAACTTCTGGGGCCTTAAGGTAGCAATTTTTTCTTGCAGAAAGTACTAAATATGGCTTAAGTCACTGTAAGAATGCACTTCTTGGACACTTCAGGTATTTTGAAAGCTGCAGAGAAGAGATTAAGTGTTGGGAACATTTTCTAATTGTTATGTGCTACAATGTCAGTTCTTGGTTCTGAACTCAGTTTTTGTCTCATTTAAAAAAGATCAGTTGCTTTTAAGCTGAATTTTGTTATTTGCACATTCATTTAGTAATTTGCTTTCCTAATTTATTTTGTACTTACATACATAAATTTCTTTGAAATATTACCCTTTAGTGTGAAATATTGCCTTTGAAATGTACCTCACAATATATATTTTTCAGAAATTTTCACCACACAAGTCCAAAAAAGCACTAGTACTTTTCCCCAGATTTAATGAAATTATGTTTAGCTGTAAACTAAGAAGGGGAATTGTTGAGTAAAGAAAGTTTACCTTGAAAAAAATTAGGTTTGTTTTTTAATAACAAACAATTACGCCCATCTTTGGGCATAATTCTGCTTCATTCTTTTAAGCCTTCTTATGCTTTTGAAGGAGTGTATTTTTTTCCACATCCAGGTATTGAAAATGTATATATTGAGAAGCACTTCTGTTAGTTACATCTATAGCAAAATGCACAGCAGTGAAAAAGTAATTTTTAGAATAATGAAGGTTATTATTTTAAATAATAACCTTTATTAGTTTTAGGTCTGTTTCTAGCATGTCAACTTTGCTCAGTCTGCAAGTTCAATGACTTCTTGTGCCTAATAGAGGGTCTGATAAATATTCTTATAGAGAAAGTGTTTATTTTCTTTAAATTTTAAAATAAATTTCTAATGATCTCAAAATTTCTGCAGATTATAGCATCCTAAGTATTTATGTTCTTGTTAAGTAAAAGGCATATAACAATTCCAAAAATAGACAGGACTGAGTAGAATTCAGTTAATTAATTATTGCACTGGGGAAAATATTTAGCTATAGTTCTGCTGTCATAGTCCTTAAGGCATGCTACAGGGATTCTGTGTCACTACAATACCTTTAATGCTTTTTCCTTTTATGACTGCAATTCCAGTGATATTCCCCTGAATCAAGTGAATCCTGATGTAAGTGTAACTTGTAATTTGGTTTCAAATAATATTTGGCCACTAATGAATGTAACCAAAGCACATTTTATTCTTTAAATATTCTAGCAAACATTTTTGGGAGTTCTTAGGAGTAGCTTTTAATTTTTATATCAAATCAAAACAGGTTTGATGGTAAGTGCATGTCTGAATGTTAAACAAAGAGTTTCTCTACATAAGTAAAGTTGAGGCTGTTGTAAAATATTCTTTTATCCATAGTTATGTGGCTGAGTTTTAAACAGTCTGCAAATCCCTTCCTGAGCTATATAACTACCTGGTTGGTTAGAAAAGTATTTTGAGCAATTTTATATTAATCATAGTAATTATATATATTTATTCAATGGTTTGTACTTACGAGTTGCACAAAATCATGTCTCAAAGATGCTTGCAGGTACAAATTGGAAATCAGTAGTAAAGGATTAGCAATAAATATTTTTCTAACATACATTGCAAAGTTACTTTCAAACTTTGAGCATCTCATAAATGTCTTACAAAATAAAGGAAACAACTACAGACATATTTGGAAGTATGGTAAATATAGAAAGATGGAAGTAGCTGTTGTTGAAACAATAGGGTATCAAACTTCAAAGATTAATTGATGTATGCTTCAGCAAGCCTGACTTTCTTTCAGAGTACATGGTATGGAGCTAACATTGCTACATTTTCTCTGATTTAAATTTGTGCAAGTATCTCCAATCAGCTGGGCATGCTTGCAATACACAAATCTCAAGCCCAACTGTTTTCAACTGTTTAGCTCTATTCTTCCACAAAGAAGAAGAAGAATGGAGACTTATATTTACACAATATGTTTTCAGTTAAGAAGTGTGAGGAGATTTCAGCCTGCAGATTATAGTGAATCAGCTGTGAGAGGACTGGGTTGACAGCATAGCATATATATATCAACTGATTACAAATTAAAAATAGCAGAGATAACCAACTTCTCCTATTTGAGAAATTTTCTAATTGCAATGTAGTCTAGATTTTGATAGCTGTTAATAGGCAGGAATAATAGTTATTAAGGAAGGGGTCAAGATATTATGTAGAGAGCTGGTTCAATGTCAGTTCCAGTGAAAAGATTTGGAACAATTTTGCACTGTCTACAGTCTAGCTACGAACAACAGCATAAGACAGTACAACTTACTAAGATTGTGAAATTTAATTACAAAAGGTGCAGTGTAAAGAAGTCTTACTTTGTTTCTGTTGAATAAGAGAGTTTGGTTGCCTTACACATCTAGAGTTACAGTCAGCTTGGGAAACAAGACCAGCTGCCTTTCACTTTAGCAGGGTAGGGTTCAGTACCCAAAGCATTTTCTTCTAGCTCATCATTTTGATTTGTGGCTCAAATCATACCTAATCATTAGATAGATATTCATTTGAGAACTGATCCAATAATGCCATAAATTGGGTGTTCTCACACCCTAAAAAAGTATTTGAGCCAGCTATTGATTCAAAATCATGCTCCCAAAATGTGTAATATAGTTAAATATATATTTTAGAAACAATTGGCATATTCAAATCTTATTTATGCACACACTAGATGGCTAAGTGGATAACAATGCACAATATTAGATGGGAATATAAAATATCATCAAGTTTCAATTTACATTTGAATGATGTATACTTAACATTTATATTGTATTCTTTTTAGCCCAGATAGTGAGTCAACTATCAGTGACTGAAAGTGATTAGTAGAGTGTTTTTAAAAGAAAAATATTGAGGGGGGAAAAGGCATTAGAAAGAAGACAAAATTAATAACACTGTAAAAAAACAAAAAGTACCTTTTAAAAAAACTGTTATCACAGAAAGTATATGCTGTGATTTATTATGCTAATAATTATGCAAATGCTGAAATCTATATATATAATACTTTTATTTATAATGGGGTCTAAATACCAGAAAAGGAATAGCATTGTGTGCACAAATAACACTTACATGATTACAAATGACTACAGGAAGTTCATTAGCATTTGAGACTGAAAATTAAGCCTTCATGAAATTAAATTCATAAAATCACAGAATCATGTTAGTTGAAAGAGACCTCAGTAGGTAATCTAGTTCAATCCCCAGCTCGAATGGATCCACTTGAAGGAGGTTGCTCAGGTCCAGTCAAGTTCTCAATATTTACAAGGCTGGAAACTCTGCAGCCTTTCTCAGCAGCCTGGTCCAATGCTTGGTTACCCCCATGTTCTGGAAGAGCCATCAAATTTTAGAGATTATGTGGCAAATAAGGGTGAAAATTGGCATATTTATTCTCAAGGGAGTGTTGATATATTTGTAAACAGGACTCAGTATCCATGGATTAATGTTCTGTGTATCACAGCTGACCCTGCATCCCACATATCTGTGGAAGAAGGCCCTCTAAAAGTTCTGTTCATGAAGATGTTAATGATATACTCCAAGCACAAGCAGGAACATAGACCAAAAGAATAACTAACTTCAGTAAGCCTACAAATTTTCATTTCTAAAAACTTATAGATGAAGGAAAATGTATGGAATAGATTGAGAAAAATAAAAAAAAATATTTCCTGAAAAGATTGATTCTGGCAATTATGATGCCATAAATATTATCTGAGTGCCTTGTAAAGCAATTAAATAAATATTCCATCATTAGTAGCTGGGACAAGAGAGCCATGAACAGTAGGCAGTGAGAAATTAGAATTCATCAGTCAAACATCATTTCTTATTTTGATGCAATTACAAAATTAATGGGCAATGGTAATGAAGTAGATCATATACATTTGGATTCTAGTGAGGCATTTGATATGGCATCTTCAGAGTTTCCAGTTTTAAAATTTGATTCAATACTGCTTTCAATAAGATCATAACCATGCGGGCTGTAAACTGCCTAAATGAGTACATAAACCAGAAATATTAAACAGCAGCATATTAGGAAAAGGAATCTAAAAGTTGGCATTTGCTAGCAAGAGTTGGCAAGAGTTATATTTGTTTAATTTCTACATTAGTAGTCTGAAAGAAAAGAAAAGAGCAAACTAATGAAATCTGAAGATGATATTAAATTTGAAGGAGTGTGCAGATAATTAAAGAAAAAAGATTAATAGGAGCTTGAGAAATTATAGATTAAGTAAAACTGGAAAATGCTATTCATCTTAGAAATATGAAAGCCTGTTCCCCTTGAGGTAAGATTCTGAAACACTGATATGTTGGAAGATATTGGTATTTATTAAAAAGAAGGTAAATTCAGAAAATTCCATGATGTACTACCATTGGTACCTATGACTGTGATTTTATGGGACAGTAACAATAGTCTCTCCAAATGTGCATGAAAACAAGCTTCAATTCAGGTGGTGCAACTAGGCTGGAAGACATATTGTTAAATGAGATGCATGCACAGGAAAGGGTAAATAAGGAAGCTGAGACAAATAATGTGGAAGCAGTGACTAAAACAGATCAGAGTTCAGCTGGTTCACTGAAGAGTCTTCAAACTAAAAGATGATAGAACATACTTAGGACAAACTTACCACATTTTGTCTATTTCCCAGTGATGAAAGCATCCCTTGAATGGATATTGCCTAGGACATTTTATTATTGTAGGGACTCTTTATTTGTTCTTAGAAAACATGGGATCTCAAAAAGGCAGATGCAACTATGAATCAAGTATGAATATTGTGCTTAAATAAATTTAAATATCTCCCATCAGCAAGGGGAGTAAAGTAAAAGAGGAATAACATGCATGATATTAAGTAATGCAAGAAATAACTAATAAATATTTTTTAAAAGGCAAATGCTGCATTACAGCAAACTGTAGTTCCTGCTGGGTCCCTAGAAAAGTTCTTTCTAAAATGTCACTTCAGAGTCTGTGTGTGTACTCTTTTCTTTTCAAGATTCCTTAAACCTTGTTCCAGGCAGCCTGTTGTCTGAGCTTTCACACTTTCTGTCGCACCTGTAGACGATACAGCTGTGTATGCCCAAAGGCTGCTGGACAATAAGTGATCCTCCTCGTCAGAGACTCACTTGCCACTTTGATGGCTAAGACAAAGCAAGCAGTTACATTTCTGCCAGCTGTTCTGCCCCATTCTCAGAAAGAATCATAGCTGCAAAAAAATAAAAATTAATCAAGGTGCATCCATCCAAGTGATGAGCCTGCTCTCATCTGCATTTTCTACAGAATTATACTGTGTGACTGACTCAGAAGTATGCATTACATTCAGCCAGCTACTTAGAATCATCCCTCTCCCCTGCAAGTACTACTAATAATCTGAAATTTACTCTGTGCATAATACCAGGGAAACTTTTGAAACATCTTCCATTCCCATTTTGGTATCTATTTCAACACTCAAAATCTTGTTGCAGGCAAAAGGGAACAAACATAGGTAAAGCTAAGGGTTTAATTTAATTGAAATTTTTACAGGCATATCAAAAGACAAAAATCTGTCATTAGTTCAGCTACAATGCTACCAACAATCACAAACCAAATTAATACAGAAAAACTTCATTAGTAATACAGATAAAATTTTTATACAAAATTTCATACAATCTGCACCTTTTCTCTGGTACTGGATTCCCTGCCAATATTCCTGTGTCCTAAACTGATGCTGCCTATATTCCTCAAGCAGAACAGGGGGAAGGGTTACAGTGAGATATCAGCATTCTGAGGCATCAACAGGAGAAGTGCAATGTTCAGGGTGGAAGCTGCTGCTTCCTTGGTGTTGAGTGTGCTTGGTGTTATTTTTATATGTGTTTTAACACAGTCTGCTCACATGCCCTTCCTTTTCTTTGGTTCCAAATCAATCAGTTACCTCTGTAACCTCCACTGCTGGATTTACTTGACTACAAAGCCACTAGCATGTAGTGACCCCTAATGGACTGTGATTTGTTGTGTTTGTGTTTTATGGCTGTATTAACTGCAGTTTGTGTTTCTTGGGAACTCTGATACTAACTTGTGTCTCCACACTACCAAAGTGCATTTTATTCTGCAATTAGAATGTTCAGTTCACACACAAAATAATTACTTGCATTTACTGTAAACTAAGCAAAACCAAATTTAGGCTGCTATAAAACTGCTTTCACAACTGAAACAAGTCAATACAGGGAGACCTGTCCTGAGTCCTCACACTGTTAGGTTAACACAAACCTTGTGTCCTTAAATAGTAATGGCATATTTACTGAAAAAACAGCATCACCACAAAACTTTGCCTTCCATACTTCAGTCTAACACCCCACATCCAGAGTCATAGGTAGATACTGCTTGTTTACTTACTCTGCCTGACACACTAAATGACAGCACGTCTTGGAGAGCTTTCTTAACTTTGTATAAGATATGGAAACTGATATTATGCTTTCAGTAAGTTCCATAAATGTATCTGCTGCATATATATAAAAAACCTGATACATTATAAAAGTGCTTTATAAAATCCACATCATAAAGACCAGTAAGCTGTCACCTTATTAAGGAAAAATACACTAAAGGCAAAAGAAAAATTGAGACATTACTGGCCTGTAAGTGTAGAGATGTTTCTATCCATCTTATTCAGTCAGTTTAATGGTACGATCTAAAAGGAAAACAACTTTCATGAACTCTGAAAACAACCATGTTTTCTCCTCTGACACTCCTAAGTATCATTTATGATCTGGTGCTTCACAGGACTTGACTCTTCACTGCTTTTTTGAATCACATGCACTATCTAGTGGATATTTGGATTCTTAAAATAAAAATTATGAATTGCAAAAATGAAAGAGGAAGCTAAATGGCCACATATACCATCTCATTGTTGTCAATCATACATCTCAAAATTTGATTATTGTCGCCTTATTTTAATTGCTAGATATACATTGGTCAAAAGGAGTAATTCAAGAACATATACTATTTCTGAGGGGTTTTTATTTAATATTGGAGTTCATATTCATCTTTCTTGTTTCTCTTGTAATTATTGTAGTATAGCTGCAAGTGGCAATAGCTAGGAATTCAAGTATGAGTACAAGAGACTATTGCCATCTTTTCACAAGACTGTGGCTTTAGAATCATAAATAGATATGGTTCCATGTAAATTTTAAATAAAGAAAAATACTCTAGTTTTAATTTTCAGCTAAAAAAGCCCAATGATCTTTTCAAAAGTAAACATTTTTCTTGACACTTTTATATGATTGAAGAAAGCCCATTGGTGAAAATTATTGAAATTGAGGAATTGTAACCAAAAATACAAGGAGAAAAGAAGACAAATATCTGAATATCTTCTTGTACTGAAGAAGCCCTAAGAATATTAATTTCTTCCTAATATACATTTTCTTCCTCAAAGTCAATCGCACTGTGTCTAGCAGCCCTCTTTTCTGGCTATAAGTGGTAGAGTTGCATGGGAAGTTTACTTAGAGCCTTTGTGGTTGTACTCAGAATCCATTGGATCTGAATCAGTCCTTTGATTAATAAACTCAGCATAAATTGAATGCATATATTGCCTCTTGCTTACAACATTCTTAGGAGTGTTCTCCTTGGAGGATGTTGTAAAATTTTGGAAAATTATTTTTCTTGCTTGTTCTACATGCTTAATGCTTCCAGGTATCAAATAATGGAGTGTAATAATGAAGTCTCCAAATAGAGCACTGGACTTTTTGATCATCTCAATATGATTAAAAGAAGTAGATATATTGCTTATAAAAAAGTAAAAACTTGCATATGGAGAGGGAAAAAATTAATTTGTTTATTTTAAATCCATTTCAATGTAAGAAAATCACAGAATAATTTGTCTCTGTTTCAAGAGATAATCTTCTCAAAAAAAAAAATTATTTTGTCATGAAGCATTTTTGGTGCTACTGAAGATAAATTTAATGCCCTTCTTCCCAAAACTGTTTGAAGACATTATTTTATCCCATTTGCTTCTGACCACTGTTCTGAAAATATTTTGAAAGAGATGGAGAACACACAAACACCTTCAGAATGGATTTGTTGCTTTCATTGATAAGAAGAGGGGAACATATTTTAGGCAAATAGCAGTTGATGTAATGCACACAAACAGGTTTGAGTTTTTACTGATGACTGACTTCTATACTCAATGAAAATGTGCTGGAGCATCCAAAGCATTTAGACATCATCTTCACTGTAGTAACTGTGATGTGTAGGACATTGGAAGTAAAAAAGAGTAAAAGATAAGACCCAAAAGTAAAATGCTACCCAAATGTATACAGGTGAGATTCCCTCTGTAAAACGACTTGAAATATTCCCAGTTTCCTTTACAGGATGTAGGAAACCATGGCACATGTAGACAATCATCCACATTGGCTGTATGAAGATACAGAAACTGGGAAGACATTTAGATTAAAATCAACTAAAAGACATGGACTTTTCCCTAAATCTGAATAGGTTAGATGACTTGCACTGCAAATTCAAACATTATAGGAAAGTTTAAAATGTTTGAAAACTTGTTAGATATAGAACAGCATATATTTAATAATGATACAACCTGAAAAGTGAAGGTAAAGTTGTCTAGAAAAAAAAGAATAGCCATGAAGAACAACAAAAAAAAAAATCATATGAAAAATATTAAATTAGAAAGGTATCAAAACACCAGTGGTATCAGTATTTTTTTTTTTAAATGTTGGGAGCCTAAGCAGTAAGATGCAAGAATTGAATTGCAACTTTCTTTATAATAAATATGTAAGGAATTTTATGATAATGGTAATGTAATAGTGGGGTTCCCTATTACCTTAAAGTGTAACATAGGGTGGCTTAAGTTTGATTCAAATGTAGCATAGGTCTCTATGAGATGAGCTTTAATGCCTGAACATTAGGAATATGCCATTAAGGCTATGTTGTCAGTTAACCAAACGAGATGGTGGCAGTGGCTCTGGAGGACTGTGAATAACTAGAAATACTGCACAGGCAGAAAACACAATAATGGAAGATGAGTAGGCACTTAATGAAATTATCAGATAAGAGGTTTAAAATAAACAAAGCACTTTTTCACTTAGTATGTAATTAAATTGTGGAGCTGAATGTGCTGGATGTTCTAGAAGCCAAAAATCGAAATTAATTCCAAAACCTCCTAGGCATGTTCACTGATGTCAGGTCTATAAACACTATTAAGTTCAGTGGATTCAAAAGGAACCTCCAGGTCAGGAAGTCCCCAAGTCCCTGACATCTCAAAGGATGTCCAGAGACATATCACCATAGGCTTGCTTTGTTTCTGTCTTCCACAACAGAAAGGATGCTGAGCTAAATTAGACCTTTGTCTGCTCTACTGTGAAGAGTCATGTTCTTACAAGTGTTGTAAAAGACTCATTTCAGAGTGATTCCTGTCTACAGTATTTGATCATTTTTATTTTACTTAAAAATTACTTTGTCTTGATAACAAACAAATAAACAGACTCTAGTGTGGGGTTCCTACTATGATAATAGTGACTTTTACTTGATCCTAGTGACATGAAAGCATTTTTTAAAAGCTGACTCTGATAATTTAACTGTTGAGTGCAATGGTAGTTTTAATTTGGATGGAGGGAAGCTAGTCTACAATATTTTGACCACTTAGCCCTGTCTGTACAACCAATATAGCAAATGACTGTTACATTCTTGGTGATAGGGAAGCAGGTTTTGTTGTTAGGGGTCCTCCATAGTTTTTCCAGACTTAAAAAATATTAGTGAGGCAAGGGTTGTGCCCCATTATTGTCCATTCTTCCAACAAGGGAATAACTATCGAGCATAAAAAAATACTTTCTTAACCCACATGAACTATTTATGCTAATTATAGCTTTGGAGTTCAGTTCACTGGTATGCTCTGGCTGTGCTGCATTGTCTCAGCAATGGAGAACATCTGTAAGCCCAGCTGCATTGTACAGTCAGATCTGTGCAAAGCAGGTGGAGTGAATCTCATGTGGTTTGCCCTGAGTAGAAACCATTTGCATTTTTAAAATGCTGAAGAGCAACTTCAGCTTTTCGAGTGTAGATACTGTGTTTGGCTCCAAACCACTGCAGTACTGAAATACACTTATTTCCATGTCACATCCAGGCAAAGTTGTTGGCCTTATGCTCAGGGATGCATGGAAACCACTCTGGTTTTTAAAGATATCCAATGACCTCAAGAAGAGATTGCTCTGAGTTTTATCTCCTGAAAGCATGTAACAGCAACTGGCCTCCTGCTATCCAGTACTATGCATTTCAGGAAGTGTCACATCTTGGAGATGCCTCCACAATGGAGAGCATGTTGTGAAGTAGCCTAGGAAATGCCAACTAGCTCCTCTGCTTCTGAGCATAGTTATTATTGAGGGAAAGTAACTCTCAGGTGTGATGACATGGGCAAGTAAGATATTCTGCTGTTAAATTTGTCAGCACAGTTGCACTAAATGCACACATCACTGGAGTTGCCTCAACTGTAAATGTTATTTTTGCCAGACAATATGGTGAATTCCCTTTAAATCATGTTAAACTTAGCTGATGCTGGTTTAAATTGTCCCAAAGTTATTGAAGGATAACCTAAAATCAAGACAAATCCTGCTGAATTCTGTCAATCTTAAAAATACATCTCCGAGTAAAAATTTCTCAAAGTATCAATTTAGGAATGGATACAACATTTACATAATATTTTTGATAACTAGATTATTACAAAAAAATGAGGGGTTAACAAATATAACCATTTGTTACTGCAGAACTGTTTATAGTGTATTTCAGCAAAAAGAATTTTCCTTGGTGTTCAAAGTACAAGGAGCAGGCAGAATGCTTACAACACTTGTATTGTTGTGTTCTCCCTCAAACCCCATGCAGGTTTCAAACTAAGTTAGTAATCAGTAGCTCTTGTAGAAGGAGATGACAAAGATCTTCCAGCTGCATAGGAGCAGAAAAGCTGTTTCAGACTCATAATTTCTATTAACTGATTCTTATGTGGCCCTGCATAGAGACATCAGATCAAATGTTTCATTCAGGTCACAGTGTAGTTATTACTAGTAAATTAAGTGTGGTCTCAAAGGTAAGAAAGCTACAATAAACATATTCTGAGCACAGAAGAAAAAAGTCTGAATGCAAGAAAATTTGCATAAAGGGCATAGCAGTGTCTCTAATTAAAGATAGGTTATGCTCATAAAAAGCTGACTTGCTGTTACAAAACAGTAGATCACAGAAGGCCAAAATACAGCTTGTGTGAATTTATCAGTACAAGTTTGCATATTTAGATATGGCTATCTTTAAACTGTGCTCTTTCCCTCTTGACAAAAAGTGAAATAGCTTGCTCTTTGCTTTTATATGAAGGAACCCTCTGTGTCCTGTGTAGCATGTACATCACTGTCAGAAAGCTGTATTCTGCTGCACTGAATTTGAATTCTGCAGACTCACAGAGGTGAAAGAGCCACTTTTTCAGTGGATGAAATTGCAGCTAGTCATGGTGAAATGATATCCAATTACAGCTTACTGATAAACGCATGTTAATGTTCCATAGATGTATCACAAAATTATTGTGTATCAGTGCTGTTCTATTTAGAAGTATTGAACTGCAATGTCAAGCTATCAGGCCATGATTATTTAGTTATATTGTTTCACTCTGTTTCATACTGTCTTTCTAGTGGAGGAAAAAGACTCACAAGTCTCACCATGTTTTAAAACAACAACAACAAAAGTCTGCAAATGGAGTACCATGAAGGGAAACAAGCTGCTGGGAAGTCACAAGCACCTTTGGATTTAAGATAACCACACTATGTGGGTGATTTAACCCAGCAATCTGCTTCCCAAAAGCTCTACATCACAATTACACAATGGGAAATGGAATTGGGGTCATGAATATGTCTTAAGGATGGAGAAAGGGAAGAGAGCTAGTTATGTAAATGGTAAGGGCAAAAAGATGTGTTTGAAACTATCAACAAGTCTTACTGAACTGAATTAATGAAAGTGAGAAGATGATCTCAGTGTCAGTATTGGTACAGCCCTGTTTCATACCTATAATTAGAGATTCACAGAAGAATAGATTATAAACCTCCCTCCTTTAACATGGGAAATTACCTACCTCCTAACTTTTAGGTAAAAGTGCTGGTGAAACATGCCTGTTCTGTTACTTTGGCTGCTGATGTCTTTTGCTTCAGCCTGAGGCACGAAGAGATTTTACACCAAAATTCTCTTTCAGAACAGTAGGACACTCTGTTGAGAAGTAGGGCATTCAGATTCCTCCAGAAATACAGAGGAATGGGACCCAAGGCTTTCTGTACCCTAAGGCAGTGTTTTAACCCAGGGAATAGGAAAAAAGAGAACTACATCTCTCCCAACTACAATTTTTTGTGAATTTTCTCTGCAATGCCTCTTCCCGACACATCTGCCCAGCAAATCCAACCTGCATTTGCAAATAGTTTCAAGATATTTTCACAGGCACTTTCAAAAAGAAAGAAAAAAAGTTCATATTAATCTAAGTTCATATCTCCAAGCATCATTAATCACAACCTATCTCTCTAATTGTTTCACAAAACTCTGCAGCTAGTACAGTAGTGGCCACATGAGAAAAGTCTAGTTCAAGTTAATTGAGTGTTTGCATAGCATTTGGTGTTCTAAGACTTTTACTTTATTAGGTATAATTTTGGTCAGCTCACTATTAGGAAAGTATACTTTAGGTAGAGATGATCCAGGAAACCTCAATATAGTTAATAGAAAAGTTGTAAGGACTAATGCTAAAAGGTGGTGAACAGCATGTGAGCTTTTCATTTTTTTTCCAAACACTCTCAGTTTGCTATATTTTTATTTTGATCACCTGTTTCTGTTCCTCACTTGCAGCTCTGTTTTATATAAATCACTGTGCATCTTTAATGGAAACCTAGTTTACATTGGAGAGAGACTGTACATTATAATTCTACAGAATCTGTGCTTAAGAGCAGTTTTAATTTTCCTTTGTTATATTACTTTGAAATCACTTCTATTTCCCCATAAACATACCTTGTGACCATTTCTTTCCTTCTGCTAATGCTGAGCTTGTCCAATGACTCCATCACCTCTAAGCTATTGATCTGTCTGACATCTGACTCAACCTGCTTGCCATTGTCTGGACTGCTCCAAAGATAGATCAAAGAGATTCATTACCTTCTTCTCTGACACAAAATGTCTAGAAGAATAACACTTTTCCTCAATCAACAAGCAATTCTTGGAGATTTTTTTAATAATAATTTTTTTAATTAAAAGAAATTTATTCACTTAAGTAGCAAAATGGTGGCAAAATAAAGATGACTTATGTAAAGAGAATTCTCCTTCATTAGGCCATAGTTCAATAGGATCTCCTGTTGAGTCACCTTTAAACAAAAGCTAACTGGAGTAGTAATGAAAAAAAAAAAACAAAATACATACATATATATATATATATATATATATATATATATATATATATATATATAAACAAAATAATGTACTTTAAAAATTAACTCTTATTTTTATGAGTCCTGAACTGTTCTTACTTCAGACACCTCATTATACCAACATTACCAACATGTATAAATGGGTGTTTGCAGACACAAATGGAAAAGTTGCTGCTGGCTGCTGTTCAATCATGTTCAGCTCTTCTTGCCTTGTATTACAATACATTTGTAAGTTCAATTTACAACAACTTTGAGATAGGCAGAATTTGTGTTTGCATTTCAGAAATTTAAGTCAAAAAAATTCTTGAAAATCCATATTGTATATCTGCACTAAAAAGGAGGAAAATTAAATTATTCTTAGTTTATTCCTTCAGAATTTTGTTTAGGAAATACTAGACAAATCCGTAGAAACACCAAAATAGTAATCAGCACCTCTAACACAGTGAAGTATAAGTTTCAGGTTACTCAAAAGCCAACAGAAATGGAGTTTGTGAAGAAGATCTGAGTATATAATTCGTTGTAGGGCTAATCTGGTGGTCAAAGATCTGATTGTGGTATACAGATCTTACTACCACTGACTTCAGAGAGGTCAGGCCTGTGTTTTGTCTATGTAGTCAAACTTCCTGTACTTTTAAAATTAATTGAAATTATACATAACTTTGACAAAATTGTACCTACATCTTTAACTACTTCTGTTATACTATTATTATTCTGTTGCATTAGTACTGGATTTGTAATACATGTTGAGCTTCTTAGAAAGTTCTTAAGCACACAGAAATAGCATGCATTATAAAGAAAGCAAGGGTGGTTTTGTATGTGAGCTAAGGGGAAACAACTCAGGGGGAAAAGGTGAGTCATCAGTGTTTAGGTCAGTAGAAATAAAAGCACAACTCGAAGTGGCAGACAGGACAAAAGGAACAGAGGGGGTGGGTGAGGCTGAAACTCAGACTCAGAGAAAGACAATAGGCTGGACTGGCTCCAGGCACAGCATGGAAAACAACAAACATAATGCTGACAAGATACACTGTAATGTGTGCTAGAGGCAAGGCTGAGAACCTGTCTCCGTGGGAGAAGTGTCTTATACTGTAATTAACTGGAAAGTATTCAGGAAAAGAAAATATTCAAACAAAGTGTGAACTTCTGTGGAAAACAGACTCTGCTGGCTAGACACCCAAATTAACATGTTGTAAGCAAAGTTAAAACTGTATCAATTGAATTACTTTAAAGACATTGAAGCATTGATAGTGGTTTTTTTCTCTCTTATACTATAAGATTTTGGAAGCAGAACTGTTTTTCTTGTTAAAGCACCAGGAGTTTCTTTGGTAATATATTCAAGAGATGATCCAGGTATATACTTTTATTCTTTGTATAGGTTGTACAAAGGGTCACAGACAGGAGGCATAGCTTTGAAATTAAGGTGACTCAAAGTACATGAAGAAACATTTCCACATTGGTGGGATAGAAGTGAAATCTTCAGCACATACTTAGAGATATGTAGAAAGGACTGGCCTGGTAAAGAACTGTTTATCAAATGAATGGCAGAGGGAGAGAAAAACAAATTTAGAGTTACCCATTGTTGGTAGAAACTGGAATTAGAAAGTTTCAGTTAGAAAGCAGAATTAGGAAAAGGAAGAAAAACAGAATACAGTTATAAACTTTTGCCTAATCTTAAGCCTTTGCCATTTTGAAAGTGTAACATATACATAAGGGAAATCTACTGGATTTTTTTTTAATGTAACTTTGTTAGTGAACTGTACAGTTTCTCGAAAGTGAAAAGTTCATTGTGCCTATCAGGTTCTTCATTAATATACTCCAGTGCTTTTCTGAATCTTTTTTCTCCAGCAACATGAAAACTGAAGCCAGCATTACCATTCCAGTTTTGGTCTTTCTCTTTGGTGTTCTTGAATATGTCAGGAATTCACTATTGAGTGCAGTGAATACTTGTTCATGGTGTTTTATTCCCATCTCTGCTTCCTCTGAAGCTTGTACTTTTGCAGGTGGTATGGATAGATTGCACTGCTAGCAGAGTGGCCAAGCAGAGAGGTCAGTTGGCTGGGAACACACTTTAGATTCCCAGTAATACTTAATGACGCTGGGAAAATGATTTCTCTTTTCTGTACCAAAGCTTTATCACCTCTGACATAAAAATAATGTAGAATTCACTTGCAAAATTATTTTCAGATACAGTTGTACAACTCTCTAGTTTTCCCTCATTTTTAGTGACTTTGGTGATCACTCATTTTAACAGAAACTTATTTAATTAGTTACAAACTAACTCCACTCAGTGGTCAACTTCTTCAGGTCGATTTTGTTTTCTGGCCTACTTTACCTGCTTTGTACCTGTTATTTTTTCCAAATATTTCTCTCACAATCATTAAAGGGAAAAGAAACTTAGTTTAAAAAGTTGCAAAGTCAGTGTGACCTGAATGAATGTGATATTCAGAGCTACTCATATGCAGATATGGCAGAAAAGAGGAGAGCTTTCAAAATTTTCATAATTGATGGGGCAAAGAAAGCAGGAACTCCAAAGAAACTGCCTAAAGAACAGTTAGCTGCAGAGGCTCAAAAGAGATGAAAAAGCTGTAGGTATTGACCTTCTTTTTGAGATCCTCAAGAAAGATCAATAATATTGAGATCACACACAGTGGAAGGGAAAAAAAAACCTCAGAAAGCTATAATCAGAATCACATGATAGATCTTAAAGAACCTGTAAAAGAAATGTTCTGAGCAGAGTGAAAACTGAAATTGAAGTTAAAAAATCATCAAGGAATCTGTTTTGTAAAACCTAGTCAGGAAACAGCAAGGATGATCATTGGGTTTGCATAAGAAGAGATTAGAGGTTATGAGGTCAAATATGTATGGTTTCCAAAACTAGGGAAATAGTGACAGTTTAACACAGAGAGAAAAGCATCAAGTGGAGGATAAAAAAGTAGGCTGATCTGCTGATTTTATATATAATACAAATGATGATAAATAAGCACACCTATAAATAATGAAAACTAAGCTATCAGCTGCATTCATAGATACCCACATGGTTTTTGTGTCCATCTGTCCATGTTTACTCACTCCTTTATATTATGGATGTTGCTTATCTCAAACAGCTTCACTGTGTTTTTGATTTTGCCAAGAAGAAACTCTTAGACTTGCTTTTTTTTAAAGATTGAAAGTCTTCCATAAAAAAGTGGAGCACTTCAGTGCTTCAGGATGGCTCTACACCATACTCACTGATCTGAAATTATTGCAGCAGTTCACTTTTTGTAATACACGTCTTTCTTTTAAATGGTAGGGATTCTCAGCTTGCAAATGAGAAAATAATTTAAAATTATTGGTGTGCTTCATATTTTTAGGAGACCTTCATTCTTCCAAATTAGAATTCCAATTTGTGAAGCGCTCCAATATCTTTAAATTGCTGTGTACTCTAGATCCAAATCCTAAACTTTCCAAAGTGAAGACCTTTTAAAACTGCTGAAATAATTCTGAATTAAATTACAGATACATGACTAGAATTACAATTTAGTTTCATTTTAAATCGTTAATTTAAAAAATCCTGAACTGAACCAACTACATAAATATAAACTCATATGTTCTGTTTCTGATGCTCTTGAATTTTTCATAGTCATGTTAAAACCTTTTTGTTTAATTATCGTGAATGTCAAAGTATTTTTGGGGAAAGCTGAGTTCTTTAGTATCTTTTTGAAAGTGACATTTTCTTCATTTTCTATCACACAATATGTACAGACCTCAGACTACTTGCAAGTCCTTAAGTTCTTCTATATATGGCCCACAAAAACTCATCTGTAGTTACTGACAGAACTGTAGTTATCTGTAGTTATTGACAGAACCATGTGATGATCTTCTGTGGTAGGCTGGGAAAGCCAGAGGCAGGAGCTGATCAGCATTTGGAGAGCCAGGTCTTTCCTCAGTTCTTCCTTTTATCTTGCACAACAGCAAGAATGTATATTGAAGCTTTTCTTCTAAGGCTTTACAGTGCAATGTTTATTCATGTATATACATGATTTTTGCTGTCCATCCACGACCTATTCTGAGTTATGAAGGACTAGTTCATAGTGCACCAGTGTTTATACATAAGGAAAGTCAGAGAAAACAGTTTCTCCACTATTCAGGTACAGTCTGCTGGATGCTCAGCCCTTTTATGCATATTTTTTCTGTAAAACCATTGACCCAGAATTTTCCAACATTTGCAAAGTAGAGTGTGGAGCAGCATTCCATGCAAACACAAAAATTTATGCATAGCACTTTTATAATTTCATTTAAACCATCTGAATGCTCAGAAATGTGAGGGAACAAGAGTGAAATCTGAATGCACACTTTGTTGAATTGATGAATTGGCATTTGAGTTTGCCATATACACACATGACATTCCCCATAAATGTGTCAAATTGCCCAAAATTTCACTCAACTACAAGCATATTACCATTGTCACAGAAAAATGTAAACAAGTATGTGACCTTCTTTACATTTAAAATAAAAAAACAATGAATTCCTCCTTAGCTTGCTAAAGAGGTAGAAGGGAGCTCAACACTTGACATTGATTTTTTAAAGAAGGGCCACATTTACTGGTACATTCTGTCTCACAGTGCTCCATTGATGCCAATCACCTTAATCAGCTGAATAAACTCAGTTCATGCCTGCTGTGCATATCTGAAGAGGTACAAACAAGCAAAGCAAAGCACACCAGTGAAACTGGCTCAGTATATTACAAATAATATTGAGAAGGCATTAGGTTTAACGACTAAGCAACTAGAATCAAAATTGAGGAGATGCAGCAGGTATCCTGGTATTGAGTTTTATTTGACCCTGCCTAAAACTGGATTTCTATGTCTTCTCTTAACCAGAAGTAGTTGGAAGAGTGATTCTTCATTCTTGTTAAAGCTTTTTTTTTTACATCCATATATACTTGCCATTACCTTTAAAAGAATATGTTAACATAAACACCAAAAGTTCAGACTTTTTATCTGAATAAGGGACACAAATGTAGTGAAATATTTTCATCTTAGAGATTGGGGTACAGCCCCTTTCTCAGCTGTCTGCCCTCCCTTTCAAGCCTAAATTCCACATAGCTCTGAACTGCCTGAGGCTGATTTAAGACTGTGGATGACAAAAATTGGTGTAAAGATATTTGTTGCAATGCCAAAGATGGTGCAGGCTCCAGTTATGAATAAATTCCAAGAATATCCATGCATACGAATGTTTGTACAGTTTTCATGGTAAGTTTATGGTCTAGGTTGACTACATGGGACAAATATTTTGCATGTATGCAGTGCCCAGTGACATTTCTTCACACCAAAGGTGCCCCCAAAATGCTCACAGTTTATCCTGGAAGCAGAGATGGCTCTCTTTTTGCATGACATCTGTAAGCAGATAAAATTAATTAGTTCCCAACTTTCTTTGTTCCTCTTCTCTTTTCTGGAGAGTCTAGCTTCAGTTAGTAACCACATCACTCACTTTGTCTGCTGGCTTTAACCCAAAGTCTTGCAGTTAAGGATCACACTATAGCTGTGGATTTGACCCAGAGAATCTTCCTTATGAGATCCTGAACCCATTGCCATTGTTAGCACCAGGAAAAGAAGGGCAGTGCAGTGATGTATTGTTTTAAACTCTCCTACTCCACTGACCTGCCTGTGGGAGTTCCCAGCCCAGCTGCAAGTTGGCTCTCTGCCACCATCAGCTCTGTTTGAACAGGAAAGCCTGCTTTTAACATAGAGAAAATCAATGCAGTGGGCAATGGGATGTGAGAAATTACATGCAAGCAGTATAGTTATTTTAGGATTTTTTTCCTTATGTTTTCCAGCCATTTTTCCCTATTCCCAGTTACAGAGAAGCACTAAGAAAAGGAAAAAAATTAATCAGATGAGCATTAGGAGAAAGAACTACTCACAATAAAAATATTTGCTCATAAGACATGTTTACAGAAGTTTTCATTACAAATTTATAGACAAAGGAAAATCAATAACATCATAACTAGAGAATTTTGGGCCAATTTTTGTAAATATTCAGGAATTTTGGGTCTTAAATACCCTTGGTAAATATTCAGGAATTTTAGGTCTTTAATACCCATGCTTCAGAAAAAGAAAGGAAAATAATTCCTCTGTCATTCTGACAAAGAGGAAATCACTTAATATCACCTAAAAATTTCTTGTCTAGAAATCCTCAGGGGAAACCTTACATATTCAGCAAGCCTTATGTGAGAATGACAAAAACTTTTTACGTGAAAAATACATGTTGCCTTTATTCATAGCAGACCGTCTGAACATACTGTTCTTATTCTGACATGTGAGATGAGAACCTATAATCAGCTGACCTCCTTTCTTCTAGAGATAAGAGATTACTTTTATGGACTTGTTTGGGGGCTTTTTAGAAATTTATTTCACGTGTAAAGAGATAGAAAGCTGGAAATGAAGACCGTGTAAATTTTATGCAAACTTTCAGTCTGCCTTGAATTCCAGACCCTATAGAAAGAAACATTGATTTTCAAATTTTAGACTAAAATTCCTCAGATTTTGGCTGGTTCAATTCTTTTAACTATGAATTAATTGAAAAAGTAGGCTCTGCTTTTTGTTAAAACTAAGTGACTATTTGTTGAGTAAGCAAAACTCAACAGTTCTGCCTTGTGTTTTATATTCAGATAAACCACAAAATCAGAAAACATTAACCTAGCTTCAAATTTTTACTGCAACCTCTTCAAGAGCTCTACCAGAAACTATATTTTGGAGACACTCTTCGATGTATGTCCACTGGAATTGCATCTGAGTTTGATGCCATCTACTAATATTAATCTAATTGTTGTGTAAAAATTATTTTAAGAACACTGAATCTCTCCAAATAAGTTCTAAAACGCATGATCCAAAAGTCTCTATCCATAATTACATAAAATTAAAAGATACTCCGAAAATTGTGGCAAAATAGTTCTTGAATTCAGTTTCAGTTTCTTCAGTTAAAAATTGCCGGTGGCTATTCTGATTACTGTAATTGGGTGTCTACCATGTTGGTTTGGAGCTCTAGTGCTACACATTTGCCACCACTTTGTGATGTATAAAAAGGTACATATGGGTTTAGTGCTATGAGATCTGATTCTTGGTTCTCACTGTTGCAGAATTCCTTATAGTGAGCCCATAACGACAGTTTTAGAAAAGAATGAGGATTTAAAATGGTGTCTACTCCCCTTAGGTATCATATATTTCTGAGGCATTAAATTGACCAAAATTTCTAAATGTCCAAACCTTGTAATCAGCTTGGCATGCAGAAAACACAGATGAGAAGGAATATTAAGAGCTAATTTTATAACATCAATCTGTCTGTCATCAGCATACAAATGAAATTTAGGCCAACATTGACAGATCAGATTATTAAAGAGAACGAGGTACAGATTAAAAATCAGGACCTTGAGGAGAGAAACCTGTGTGATACCTGCAGAGAAATTTTTGTGGAACTGATCAAGCCACAGGAGGTAAGACAATCTCATCTGTATAGAATTAAGTCGAACCAAAAAATAACACTTCAAAGCACCTCTTAAAAAGAACTGAATATCTACTTATGTCAAAGATAGCTATTAAAGGTTGGAGGCTAACTAGAAAAAATTCTGCTTAGATTCTCAAGGAACTGCTGGTGGCTGTAATGATGAAAGCTTGGTAATGTATTGTGATCTGAAGCCAAACTAATCCTAAAAGAACAAGGGCCTATCCGAAGGCAAATAGAACAACTATCAGTTCAAGAGAATTAGTAGGAAAAAACAAGATTCTCAAATAAATGATCTAATTATAAGAGAAAAGTTAAAATTAATTTTAGGGTCCTTTACAAATTTTTAAAGTGACTAACATGAGTATGAATAAGTTTTCCTGAAGCAAAGTTAGGATATTAACAGATCACATAGAATCATAGAATCATTTAGATTGCAAAAGACCTTTAAGATCATTGGGTCCAATCATTAATGTACCAGTGGCAAATCCAACACTAAACCATGTCCCTAAGTGCCACATCTATACATCTTTAAATATGTCAGGGATACTGACTCAACCACTTCCCTTGCTAGCCCATGCCAATGCCTGGCAATCCTCTCTGTGAAGAAATTTTTTTCTAATGTCCAATCTAAACCTCTCCTTATGCAATTTGAGCCCATTTCCTCTGGCCCTGTCACTTATTACTTGGGGAAAGAGATGGGATCTCACCACACTATTTAAACAATACATTTTAAAACAATACATCACTGAGAGTTTAAAACAATACATCACTGCACTGCCCTTCTTTTCCTGGTGCTAACAATGGCAATGGGTTCAGGATCTCATAAGGAAGATTCTCTGGAGAATCTAGGAGAGTTTAAAACAATACATCACTGCACTGCCCTTTTCCTGGTGCTAACAATGGCAATGGGTTCAGGATCTCATAAGGAAGATTCTCTGGGTCAAATCCACAGCTATAGTGTGATCCTTAACTGCAAGACTTTGGGTTAAAGCCAGCAGACAAAGTGAGTGATGTGGTTACTAACTGAAGCTAGACTCTCCAGAAAAGAGAAGAGGAACAAAGAAAGTCCTTTCAGGCAGTTGTAGAGAACAATAAGGACAGTTACTCCCTAGTCCTGCTGGACTCATGATTTTTGATCTACCAGATTGATAACTGTTTCTCTGAGAAGGTTTGACAGTGAATATTTCCTTAGGTTTGAAACACTGTTTAGTTTAACTATCAGCTTGAGTACAAGGTATAAGGGAAATCATGAAGAGTAATTAGGACATGATCACCTGCTATTTTGAAAAAAAAAAGTACCAAATCCTAGCCAGAAAAATGGAGAGCATCTGAGAGCAAGTTACTTTATTACTAAGAAAATCAAAGCAATTTGTCACAGGTGTTGGGAAAGCACTCCCAGGTTACCTTCAAGTTTTACAACAGTAGCAGAGGAATCAATCAATCCATGTTAGTGTATGTACAAAAGTGAAAGTATTTTACCATGCTATAATTAGTATAATGCCTGATAAATATCCAGTGGTTACACATTGATAATAGATAACAAAGGGCTGATTATTGAACCCTGGGAATGCCTCAAGTCTGACTCCACATGGATGATTAAAAGTTGTGTGTAGGGTGTTAAATCCATTAGAAGCATTCAAGTGTGATACAAGTAATTACCAGACATGTTTCAGGAGTAGAAAACAAAATTTCACAGTGTGTAATATCAAATATTGCAGTAAACTTACAGAGAAAGGAAAGAAAAGGAAAACCCTTGGCACAGTTTGTCAGCAGACCATTTTTCATTTTTTATCTGCTAGGAGGAACTTCAAGGCAGACTTGAAATATTCTTCACCAGCTTTGGTCCAATTAAGCAAAACCAGAACAAGTGCCACATGCATGAGAATTTAGGCAAAAGTTAGAGAAATTGAAATTGATTTGTCAAACAAACAAGCAAAAAAAAACCACTCAAAAAATTCCTACACCAAACCCAAAAACAACAGGAGGAAACAAAACAAAAAGCCAGGACCAAACCCGAATCAACAGAGAAGGGGGAAAACTGTCATCTCATAATGTGATTGGTAATAGGCAGTGCAGGGTCAGAGAGATGACTACATCAGACAGTATGGAATACTGAAGAAGGGTACCTGGAATATTTTTCTTCTCAGTATTGGGTACATAAGTAGAAATAGACATGGAGAATCAGACATCTCAATGAAGCTTAATTCAATACTTTACAGTTGTAGATGACATTACATGTTTATGGACAATTGTCTAGGTGCTTTCATCAAGGAGGATCAATGAGGCACTCATCTATTATATTATGGATTTTTATGATGGCCTTTTATATGATGAACTCTGTGATGGCCTTTAAGAGTATTTGCTTTTGAAGCTATAATTCTATCCTCATTTTCGTTCTGAATGCCTGGAGCTTCCTTCTCAAAGAAAAGTTTCAACCACAATCACATTTACTGTTGTTGAAGTTGAATAATTCTGGAAAAAAATAGCTTAATAGGAGTAGAGGGATGAAATTACATAAATTCTGTTTCTGTAGCCAAATTGATTTCCAAGAAAACATAATGAAGGGAAAATTCTGGATTCTGGGCATGTTTGCATCATGTTTACATCCTGGGTATCTTCTGTATCCACAATTCTGACATAGCCCTGAAAGCAGGCCACAGTCCAAGACTGTTTCACATTTCAAGAATGGGACATACCTGCGTTTCTACAGACAGTCGTAATCTACTTTAGTTACTGGTTCCATAATTCTTGTGTTCTGTTTGTGGTTCATTTCAGCCTAAAATGTGCCTGGAGCTCTGCTTGCAGCCTGGTGCTGCAAGGCTCACCATCCTGGAGGGTGAGATACAGGTAACTCAGTCCCCTCACAGAGCAAAAATATGAGAAATTTCTCTCCCCTTCATAATACACATAGATGTTTTTAAACTTTTTTTTTCCCGTGTACTAATGCCAGTGCAAATATTTCAGGGCACATCCCTCACACACAACAAAATTATGACTTTCTGTGCCTGATTTTCCCCCTGTGCTGAGGACATCAGCACAAAATAAATACACAGTGCCTAGCCAGTAGTCCTGGATCATCCAGGGCCCATCCAAACCTGAAAGCCTTAGGTCTGTCACAGCAAACTGAGGTTGCTAGGCATTCTCCAATCATTCTCAAATGGCTAAGTCAGAGATGTCTAGTATCTACACACTGCATTCCACCATGTTTTAGAAGGGAGAAAAGAGAAATTTTCCAATGTTCATCTCACCTCCATTAAGAAAGTACTTCTTTTCTATTAATGCTGAAGCTATCTGTGGTATTCATTGTATATAGGATCATGATAGAGCTCTGTGTTTATGGACCTGCCTTAAACCAGAGTTCAGGATAGATATGTAGAATATGAATGATAGAGAAAATTCTTCTTAAATGAAGAAAAATAAACCTTACCAGTACAAATAAAACTTTTTCAATTATGCTAGGGTCAGTTTACAGGATAAGATGCATTGGGAAATTATCATAGTGCTGTTAGCATCTAAACCTGTAAGGATTTTTTTTTGTTAAATAGCCTTGGATAACAGCACCCTATCCTGCTGCCTGGCCAAGATTTCAAAGAAAGTATGGAAGAATCAAACAGAACTCGAATGTTTCCTGTGATATAGGAAAAAAAAAAAAAAGCTGTGATTAGTGTAATTAATTAATGGACATTTGTAATCCATTCTTGCAATACCATAGGAAAAGACATCTCAAGGTCCTTCCCTGTTCAGTGTATTGTATTAATTTGCATAACATTGCTCATTGTGCTGGATAATACCGTTTTTCCTAAAGCTGGTTAATAAGGATCCCAGCCTCTTCAGAAAGGTGATTGCCCTCAATGGATTAAGACAAAAAATGAGAAAAAATTCTTATTCCTATAATACATGTCCCTTGTCTACATGTACTTGGATTATGGTACAGCATGTTGACCTCAGAGAACATCAGGAGTGGGTCCTGATGGAAGGTGGAGCTGACAGCAAAACCACTGATGAGAGGTGCAGGTTCAGCCATAGCCCACTGATCACCAGACAGCTTGCAGTGATGTGAGAGGTCTGAGAACAAGCTGGGAAGTCAAGTCAGCAAGGCAAGGTCAGGATTGGCATGGTGCAAGGCCAAGAACATCATAACAACAGCACAGCACAGACATGAACCATGAGCAGGGGCCTGGGTTTCAGCGCAGCCCCTGGGACAACAGGTGAAGTGTGTCCTGGGAGGTCCTGCTTTTCACACCTTCTGTCTTATGGCAGAGGTGTTTTCGCAGCAGTCAAAAAGACATGCAGTTCTGGCAGAACAGAAGTGACCTTGAGCACAGGAAGCCAAGCCTCTGGAAAGTGTTGGGAGGAAAAAGGTCACAGAGGAGGTTTGTAGAAAAACACAGTTATAAATTCAGCAGAATAATCAAAGCCTGTTGGCAAAATTAGGGCTCTGACACCTGTTAAGAAAATAAAGCTTTTATAAAAGTGCCCTTTCTAATTGCCAGTCACTTTAGCTTTGATTTTTTAATTGTTTATATGTAATATACTACAATATTAGCATATATCTTCTTTGGTCCACAAAGTTTCTATTGAACTCAACAGGAATTGCTTGCAGAGGTCACTAATTGAAAAAAAAATTTTTTTAGAATTATAAAATGTGCAATATAGAGCCTTATCTACCTTCCCGGACGTGATATGTCTTGTCAACTCTAAATAACTTCACAGAGAACATTGTACCTCACAGGAGGTCATTGTCTAAGAAAATTAGGCTTTTGGTCACTGACCTACTTCATGATTCAGTTTCACAGACTGAGTTTCTCTTTTTGGCAGAAAGAACTTTGTAATACTGTTTGATATTAGTCCGTTTTACAAATCTCATTGTTTTTCAATATGATGAATACAATGCTTAACAAGGGAACTTTTCCACAGAAAATCAATTTTCTGCAATATTATTTTGTTCCTGTATAGAACAATAAAACCTGAAAAAATACTTCTTATTATCATTGTGCTTTATAGCTTGGATTTCTCAGTGTGCCAACTAATTAGCTTCACAAATTAGTAAAAAATTCAACTGTTTCCAATTGATTGTTAAGAACGTATAAAATAGTTTCTGCATCATCTAAAAATGAAATATGACCTTTTAAATGTTTAAACTTTACCTCCCTTTTTTGTGAGTCATGATACTCAGGTTTATGTTCCATATTATATTCCTGTTGAAGCAGCATTCACACACTTAAGATAAGCCCAATGCTTAAAAACACGTTCAATTTGATTGTAAAGTATGTATTCAGATTATAATAAGTGTTTCATATAAGCACAGAGATTAAGTCTCTTAACTGGCAAATGGGGAGCCTGTCCACCCCAGAGATTAGGGTATTTCACTTTTTCTGTTCTGAGCCAGAATACCACAGTAATTTCAATTCCTAAATGAAGCAGTTTAAATACACCCCTGAGTCAATTACACAAAGCCAACACTTCAAAGTCAGGGCAAGTGGCTGTAGAAATGTTTCCTTCCTCCTCTCCCCAGCACACACACACACAGAAGCCCGTATATGACCTTGAACACACACAAATCTGCTCCAAAGCCATCAAAGCCAGCTGAAACTCTTCTGCTTACTTCAGCTGGTTTTGGATCTTACATTTGCATTTGTAAAACAGCTCAGCTCAGTTCTGAAATCTAATAGGTCACATCTGTGCAAATTCTGAGACAAGCATACAACAATTAAAAAAAGAAGTCTTGCAGCTTTCTAAGCCATGAGGATAGACTGCCAAGTTTTACCTTGTCCAGTTCCCAAATTTATGCTCAAATGTACCCACTACAGCACAGTCCTATTACAGTCATTGGTAGTGGAAGGCACTTCAGCACTTTCAGGACTGCAGCTCCCTTTAGAAGAAATCACTGGCTCGTAGCACATATTGAAGGCAGTTGCTCAAGAAATCATTTACCTTTGCCTCTGACCCATTCCCAGTTGAATGTCTTGTAGGCTTCAAAACTTGAGATGATGTCAATTCCACAGCTCCCCAAGACAGTATGATCAAGGCTTCGTTGTGTCTACAGCTAAGAAGTTTTCCTTAGGAACTCCTACTTCAGTCTGAGCACCTTTTTCCAGTCTCTGGCAGAAAAGAGCAGGAAAGTACTTTCTCTTCCTGGCAACCTCTTATACATGAGAAAACTGTTGTCATGTTTCCTCTCAGGTTTTCTTTTTTCTCAATTGAATATCCCAGTTGTTACAGTTTTTCTCATAGTCATGTTTTCTGGATCTTTTATTGTCTTTGTTGCTCTCTTCTGTGCTCTCTCCAATTTTTTAGCCTTTTCATCAAGCACCGTTTCTTGAACATTGCCCTGATGCTTGGTTTCAGTAGAGGATTAAACTATCAAAATATTCTCTATACATATATATGTTTCTACTTTCATTGGACGTTCAAAGGAAGGGGAATATTTCATGTCTCACATTTCTTGGGACACTAAGCAGAATAGAAGATAGTAAGATCAAACATCAGATCACAAATTTTGTCAACAATATATAGCCAAATGCCAGCTATAGATGTAGGTCTACTTGGGCATCATAAGATTCCAGTAATCCAGTTCATACTGCTGTTGCTTGTCTTTCAAGAGTTAATTTCTTCTGCATATCCTCCAGATATTTTGCATATTCCTATCTGTTGGATTTTGCACATCTTTCAGTCAGATGAGTTTGAAATCTGTGTAATTAGCTATTTTTCATGTTAGTCTTGAATTAAAATACCTACTACCTTGTGACACAGAAGAGAAGGTGGGAAGAAATAGATCTTTTCTTAGCTCTAAGTTTTTAAAATGTGTTACAGGAAATGAATGCAAAAATGATGTGGCTTTCATATGTTGCAGAGTTGACTCATAAGCTAAAGAAAATTGGCAAACAATATTTTAGTGACCTGTTAATCTAATGAGATTCCAAAGAGGAACTGCAGAGATGAAAGATTATCTGGAAAGAGAAGCAATTGTGGTTGATAGTGAATACAAAATGAAATACAGTATGTTGCTGTAACTTCATAGCTTGAGTCATAAATATATACACATTCTGTTTGTGTGTGCATGAGCTTTCCACACAATTCCCTTGGGAGTTAGTGAAGAATTTGCTTTTCCAAAATAAAGCTTTGGTATTTTTATATACTGTCTTTTCTTTCATGAAGCAACCTCCTTTCATTTACCCAAAAGAAAAAACAAACAGTTAAAATGATTATTCTAGCTCTCTGTGTATAAGGCATGGTGTGAATTTGTGAAAGGACCCAAAGGTAAAAGAAAACATGTTGGAGTCACACAATAGTTGGAGGCCTCTTCCTTTCATTAATATGATGACTTGTCACAGAAAGCAGTGCTTACATTACATGCATTTATGGCTATGTTCGATAAGTTGCCTCACAGACACAGAAGCAACAGATCCAGAAAGACCTTCACAAAACCTTAATGTGACCTTTTCAGGTTCTGGCAGCAATTTCACAGGAAATCTCTGAACATGAGTACAGACAAAGAAACAGACTGTGTGCTGACTACACTAGGACATACTCACATAAATTCTTATATAAATTCTGTGAAACAATACACAGAATTAGCAAACAAACAGGTTGCTGCTGCCGTTTGCATTTCAGATTTCAAAAGCACCATTTCATTGTATACATGGTAGCATTAGAACCAGATTATTCATGGATTTAAATATGTAAAGATAGGACTATCCACATGTATAACATTGCATAGACAGCTCTGTGAATGCTTAGAATCTCAGTTATATGAACAGTGATGTTTCCTGTATATCTAGGTTTCCCTTCTCAATTCAAAGGAAGAAAAATACTATGTAAGCAATTTAATTTCAAGAGAAAAATAAGATTTAATGGCAGACTATTTTTGAAGCATTCATGAAATCTAATGTTGCAGCTTGTTTTTTAGTCTTTACATTTTTGTCTAAAGTAATTTTTACAAAGTTGATTAAAAGACTACATCAATTGATTTTTAAATCAGAAATTAAGTGTTTTGAGAAAAATACTGTTCTCACAAACACCTGTTTTCCATGATTTGATGGAACATTCATTCATATAATTTTTCTATTTTTTCTAATTAACTTCTAATGCTATTACAAACATAAATTAATATTAACCAATAATTTAATTGGTATTCATTTGTCAAAAACTCTTAAATATTTATTCCTCATATCCAAGACCATTTTCCCTCATGTTCTTATCCCATTCTTCACTTTTGCAATCACCTTTCATATACACCACATTTACTACAGGCTTGAGCAAAACTTATATTAACATCATGCAGGTAGTGCTGGATTGGTCCTTCATCATGAAGCAGTTCACATACATCACTGTTAAATGAGGATAAGATATTTGAAAACGTGTTAATTTGCTGGGGGAGGTACATAAACATGCTGAACACAGAAATCACAAAGATGTTTTAGGAAAGTTTACAGAACTTTTAATTAAAGTGCCATCTGCTATGTACAGACGTAAGAGAATTTCTTGGACAGAATATGCACAGAGGCATTATGCAACAAGCTCTGCTTCTTCCTGACACCCGTCACAAGTAGTGCAGTGTTTCTTTTCCTCAGAGCTGCTCCAGGCCATGGTCTTTCTTGAGTTGCATTGCCCTCCTTGTATCCCTAGCTGTACTCTGTCAATAAGGCCTCCCTTTCCTGCCACAGTTCTCACTTAACACTATGAGTAGCACAAGGGCAGCTGCATCAATAATACTTTTTCCTCAGATGTAAGCATTCATTTTTTTAATAGGTACTTCCATGGAACTGTCTCTACTCAAACCATTTCATGTCAGCAGTGAAACTTTACATGAGTTTCACATGATTCACTCATGGAAAAACTACAGTATCCAGGTAGAAAGTAGAGCAGCATGGTCTCTCTTCCCATCTACTGACTTCTGCTAGGACTTGTACCAGCATTTCTCCCAGTAAATGTACATTTCCCGATGACATTGAACAGTAATGACTGACAATTAAATGAGACAATGTTAACATGAACTTTGATTAACAAAGAAACATTTTTTGCAACTACTAGAAAATATTAATTGCCTATTGATATTGCCAATAAATAAATAAGGTGGGGTGTCTTTTCCTGGATGTTCAGCACAAGTCGTACTAACAATCTTGTATAGGTACTCTGGACTTCAAGTGACTTAGGAACTGAAGCATTTGAGAAACATCAAGACAAATAATTCTATATCATGGAAATGACAAGGTTGGAATGTATTATCAGTCATTTTTCTTTTAGAAATTGGTGAGGAGGGGCTGATGAGGTAGAAGAATTGCATTACATGTACAGAGGGGCCTTTAAAGCATGTTTTGATAGAGAGGCGTGTTTCAATGATTTTCATTATTATTTGCAATCAAGTTGGAATTGATTGCTAATTCTGCAAATTGTTGCAAAAAGCTATTAAAGTAACATAAATGTGTTTACAGTATTTGCTCCACTCTGGGTTTAATCATGAAACATAATTTATATTATTAATAGAAATTATAGTAATACTATAAAGGTCATTTATTTGAATTTACATTTTTTTTAAAGGTCATCAGGATTAAAGTTCAAGAATTATCTGCTCTGATTATCAAGTACAGCAGCATAGTATCTTGCTGTCTAGAATATGTGACCACTGATCCTTACTTTTGAAATTTAATTCATTGATGTTTTGTGATTCTAAGATGGAAATACCTGTGATTTCACATGGAACTTGAGCATATTAATACCTTTGACTATATGAGGAAATCTGCTGAAATCACTGGCATATGAAGTTATAGACATATTTAAATTTTATGCTGATCTATGGTCTCAGAGAAGTAATGGATTACGGCATTTTTGAATTTGATTTCCTATACTAAAAATCGGAATTTTACTCACAGAAAGTTATTCCAGAGTTAAAATTAATGAAATGAAAAACAGCAAAGACTTTGAAGACAATGATTTCAGTTAAAGTGGAATTAATTCTGTTTAAAATCCATTCATTTTGATTTTTTTATAGTCAACTGATTTAAAAACTGGAAATTTGTGAAACATAGAAAAATGGAACTGTCAAATATTTGACATTTTAAAGTGATTGAATTAATATTTTTCTGAAGAATTTTTTTTAAATCTCATCAAAGTAATAGTACTAGTATTCTTATAATTCTTCCACAGAAATCTACAGGAAATTACAGTTTGCATTGTACTACGTATTAGGATTAATTAAGATACCATTGAAAATGAAGGATGGTTTAATTCAACTAATGTTGCAATCATTTTAATTAGTTATAACATTAGATGGCCTGAGAGATAAAAAGATATTAGACATTAAAACACAAGAAAAGTTATAGCTGAGGTCATTGTTTCTGTATTTCTGACCTTGAGTGAGTGTTTCATTCCTCTATTTTTCCAGAAGTGCTAGCATGTTTGCATATTTGTTTCTAGCATATAACCTTTAGAATGAGTTACTCTTTAAAGCATTTTCTAGTGCTATTTTCATACGCACCCGCTGTAAAACTAGATATTTTACTCATCGAAAGCATAGGGCAAGAAAGAGCAATAAAAATTTTCTGAGGTAAGTTAAAAGTGGTTTTCTGTTCCTATAAAAGAACTCCTCTGTACATTTTCTTTAAAATGTCATGACTTCAAAGTTTGATAGCTGACAGGACTGAAGGGTTAGAAGCAAGGTCTGTGAGTCCAATTGCAAAGCTGAGGATTTTTCCCTTTACAAGTTATTGCCTCTAGCCCTGCAGGACTAGTAGGTATTGGACTTAAAAGCAGTGACATTTTTAAATACAGAGTAGATGCTACTGGCTTGGGATTAAAACTTGACCATTCTAAGGGTCAGGAGGTATAATTTTATAGAGAAAAAGGCAATGCTGTGAAGAAAAGTAGCAAATATTTTTGTAAGTTCTTAACAGTTAAGCTCGTGCACAGAATAAAAAGCGTGAAGCCATCGATAGTGTAAATCTAAAGTAGACCTTATGAAATATACTGAAATCAGACAAGATACAATAACAAATATCCCTACAGGAGCATCTGTTAATTAATTCTTATATTCTTAAGTAATTCTTAATAATTCTATTAAGATATTTATCTGCGTATATATATATATATATATACACACACACAAATACATATCTTAATAGAATAATACATTTCAGGATGTGAATGTACTTGTAAAATCCCAAGTCTACACTATAAATTTAAGTACATAAGATATTCTCTCTCATATGAGATAAAACATTAATTCAAAGCAATAAAGATTAAATTCTGTTCAGTGTCCACTTATGTGGTGCCAAGAAATTAAATTTGTAAGTTTAGGATGTCGTAGCACCTCACTTTATGTTGAGATGTAGCTAAGATACTGCTGTCTCAGCACTATGTTTTGGGTTTAATATGCCTATAGAATCATAGAATTAGTAAGGTTGGAAAAGACCTCTAAAATCATCAGGTTCAATTATCAAGCCATCACTGCCAAGTCCACCACTATACCATGTCCCTCAATGCCACGTCTACAAGTCTTTTAAGTAACTCCAGGAAGGGTGAGTCCATCACTTCATTGGGCATCCTATTGCATTGTTTGACTAGCCTAATCTTTCCTAATGTCAAATCTGAACCTCCCCTGGTGCAACTTCACACCATTTCCTCTTGTCCTGTCACTTGTTACTGGGAAAAAGAAACTGACTCCTGCTTTACTACATCCTCTTTCGGGGGGTTGTAGAGACCAGCTTCTTTTTCCAGGCTAAACAACTGCAGCTTCCTCAACCACTCCTCACAACACTTGGGCTCCAGACTCTTCACCAGCCTTGTTGCCCTTCTCTGGACTCACTCCATCACCTCAATGTCCTTCTGGTACATTGTCATTCAGTTCTGAGGGGCCCAGAACTGAAGGCAGGACTTGATGTGAGCCTCACTAGTGCCAAGCACAGAGGGACAATCACTTCTCTGGCCCTGCTGGCCACACAATTGCTCATATAGGCCAGGATGCCATTGGCCTTCTTGGCCATCTAGACACTCTTCTGGCTCATGTTCAGCTGCTGTCAAGCAGCAGCCCCAGATCCCTTTCTGCTAAGCAGCTTTCCAGACACTCTACCCCAAGCTTGTAGCACTGCTTTGTTGTAACTGAAGTGCAGGACTTGGAACTTTGCCTTGTTGAACCTCATGCTGTCATTCTCAGCCCATCGATTCAGTCTGTCAAGATCTCTCTGTACAGCCTTCCCACCCTCCAGCAGATCAACACTCCCACCCAAATTAGTGTCATCTGTGAACTAATTGAGTTCAATTCCCTCATCCAGAACATTGATAAAGACTTAAATAGGATCAGCCCCAATACTGAGAACTGAGAAACTCCACTAGTGACCATCTGCAAACAGGATTTGACTCCATTGACCACCACTCTCTGGGCCCACCCATTCAGTTTTTATGTAATGAGCAGTCCATACATCCAAGCCATAAGTAGTTAATTTCTTGAAGACAATCCTGTGGGAGACATTGCCAAAGGCTTTACTAATGTCTGGGAAAACTACATCTGTAGCCTTTCCCTTATCCACTAGGCAAGTCACAGGTTGGCTAGGCAGGACCTGACTTTTCTAAACCCATGATGGCTGGGCCTCATCCCCTGGTTGCCCTGTACCTGCTGTGTGATGGCCCTCAGGATGATCAGCTCCATGACCTTTCCCAGCATCAAGGCCAGGCTAACAGGCCTGTGGATCTCTGTACCCTCCTTCTGGTCCACCTTGTAGCTGGAAGTCACATTTGCCAGCTTCCAGTCAGTTGACTCTGCCCTGGTTAGCCAGGAGTGCTGGTAAATAATTGGTGATAAAATATTGGTATAAATTGGTGATAAATATATTGGTGATAAATATATTAGTGAACACTTTCAGTGCTCCCTCAGTTCCCTTTAGTAGATTCTGTCTGTTGCTGATGTGTTTTTTGGTTGTCTTTTACAACATTAGCCAGATTAAGTTCTACCTGGGCCTTGCCCCTTCTAATTTTCTCCTTATATAACCTTCTGGCATCCTTGTAGTCTTCCTGTGTTGCCCGCCCCTTCTTTCAAAGGCAATATACTCCTTTTACCCTGAGTTCCAGCCAAAGCTCTCTGTTCAAACAGAGCAGTCTTTTCCTCCAGTTTGTCTTTTGGCATGTGGTAATGGCCTGCTCCTTCATCTTTAAGATTTCCTTCTTGAGGAATGTCTGGTCTTCCTGGACTCCTTTTCCTTTCAGGACTTCAGTGACACTTCCAAGCTAGATGAACCATTGTCCTTGCTGTTGTTCAGGTCTACTTACAGAGCCTCACACTATTAGGCCAGGGCACCTGAAAAGTCAGAGAAAATGTGCCTGCTGTTCCAGACATTAAGTGTGTTCTGCCAGGGCAAAAGTGGACAGGGAATCCTCCATATTGTGCATTCTCTCTGCCTGTCAGGCCTGTCACAGGGAAAGCAGAGTGAAATTCCAGTGGTGTCTCTCTCTCTTTCATGCTCTGTCAAAGGAGCATGAAAGTAACCAAAGGAGTTCCTCTACCTGGGTGCCCCTCCCCAGGGTGTGCTCACTCCTCCCTTCTGCAGAGCACACCCTGCAGCTGACTTCTGAGTGTCAGCATGTTCCCTGGAGCACTGTGGGCAGCTGCATCAGTCATGCTGGGTGCAGAGCTTAGAGAGGCTGTAGCTTTCTGCCAGGTGGATGCCACTGCTTCCTGGTTGAGCTTGCAGGGTTTTTGTGCTCTTCCTGCATACCCTGCACCAATTGCCGTGCCATGCCCTGACTGGTAGTGCTCCCTGAGGGATTCTTTTTTTATTGGGGGGCTTGTTCACTGTTGCTTCTGGCCCTGCCCAGGTCTTGTCAGCCACTACCACACAAGCTGCAGGCTTCTGTCAGCTCTCTTAGCTTCCCTGATATTGCCCTGGTTTGGGAAACCCCATTTTACACTGTGCCAGAGAGCACCACTGCCTTTTGTGCCAGCAGTGGATATGCTCCCCTCAACTACATACATGCAATGTGAAACGAGCAGCAAACTGAAATACAATTCATTTGAAAGCAAATCATTTAAATCAGGAATAATAATTTAAGCATAAGCTGGGCTGAGCAGGCAAAAGATTAGTCTGGCCCCAGCATCCTGCCTGCTACAGAGCCTAGAAGAGTACTTAATAGCAAGGTAACAAATGTCTAGAAGAGTACTTAATAGCAAGGTACTTATTTAGTAGCTATTCCCCTGGTATGCATCCTAAATTCCGACACATTTGGGATGTACAGTCAGGTTTTTTATCTTTGTGTGCTGTAGCCTTATAAGATTTTTTTTGTTTGTGAGTTTATCTAATTGCTCTTTCAGTCCACATAATCTTCTGCCATTTATAAGCTCCTGTGGTGACAGCCTCCATCATTTAACTATGCCCTGTGAGAAAAAAAAATTGCCTCCTATTGTTTGTTTTAAATACACAACCTAATAACTTCATTTAATGCCTTTAGATCATGTATTACAAGGAATAACAGTATTTTCTGGTTCACTTTTACCATGGCACTCTTACAAATATTATCAGAGCTCCCTCAACCACCTCCTACCCAGACTGGAGGGACTTACCTTATAGAAGCTGTCCCATGTTCTCCAGAGATCCCTCTAGTTCCACTAGATCTGTTAGAGTTAGGAAGAGATCAGAACTGCATACTGCATTCAAAATGTGGGCACACCACAGACTTTTTTAGAGTGGCGTAGTCATTTTTTTTGCTATTTCCAAACCCCTGCTGAAAATGAATATAACTGAAGAACACATCATGCACTTGACATGCTCCAGCATCTTTGGATTAAAATATACGCATGAGTTTTCTCCAATGCATAGTCAATAGAAAGATGTTTGCTTATATGTAATTTTCGATATCATTTAGCTGTCTGAGAGATCAAAATATAGTGCCAGGTTCTAATGTGAGTTATACTGAGGATATTCCATTGAAGTTGACAGGTCCAATCAATATACAACATGCACAGAGATGAGGTGGATTCATGACATTTCCTGAATACTACATGCACAGACAATAATTGCAACTGCTCTCATTATGTAATTTCTAGGAGATATATTCTAGCTAATACGTTTCATGTACTATGTAGTCTGTGTGTAATTCAGATCAAGTAGTGTAATCCAAATTAATTGTATTCTTTTTTATTGCACTTTTAAAACATCAAGTAGTGTGAGAACATAACAGAATGTAAATTACTTCAAAATGTAAAAAGGCTCTCTAGCAGTTTCTCTTTACAATATTATGTCTGACTGAAGGGAGAGGCATTTCAGATTTGGAGTTTCCAGCTAAAGCATGCCACATATGTGACATACCACAGACAGACAGACTTGAAGAGATATGCCTTTCACGCCAATGAGAACAAAAAGCTGCAACATTAACTGAATAATTTTATTGTATATGTTTTAGATACATGTATTTTCAATATCCTAAGTGATACAGTTTGATAAATATCAAAAGTGCTGCAAGCATCTCTACCTCTGTGTGAAAATGGAAGGAAAGAGGTATAGCACTGTATTTGGTTGTATTTATTTTTAAGGTAGAAGAAATTTACCTTCAGATTTTGGTTTTGGCCTTCAGTCCTAGAGCTGATCTCTGCCTTATGTTGAGATTTAATATGACACTGTCTGTTTCAAGGCTTTCTGTTGAAAGCTACATAATCATTAGTGTACTAACACTGATTATTGTAGGACACTTTTTCAGTTATATCTGAAGGCTATTATATCTATTATATCTTTTCTATTATATCTGAAGGCTGAAGCCTATACCAGTTTTGTGAGTGGATAGAAGATAACCTCATTGTTACAACTCTTGTATCTGTAGAGTATTGGTGCTACTTCCCATCAGGAAGACACACACAAACAAAAAATTTCTGAGGAGATGAAAGTGGATAGGCTAGTAATCTTTACTCATTTGTTCAGGCACTTTCTTGGCACCTACTTAAGGCACATACTCCCCAACACCTCCTCTCTTCCCTTTTTTTAGACTGCGAAAAAAAAGCACTTGTCCAATCTCTTAAACAATTTATTCAGTTTTTAATGCCAGCAGTCACATTTGTCTAAACATTCTAGCTGGCATGTGACTAGCTGAAATGGATTTACCAGGCGAGTAAGAGGACTTAAATTCTGTAGTATTCAGTGCAGTAAATTTTTCTGAGACTTCCAGATATATTGTTATTACAAATGCAAATTATCTGTTGCATTGTGAATGTATCAAACATATTGTACATGTGCAGATTAAATTTGAAGCATGTCCACAGAATCCACCTGTGGGCCTTGAGGACCACAGTGGCCTCCTCTGCAACATGTGCCCTTTTACTATAGAGTGGCCACAATCCCAAGTACATAAAGCTTGCTGTTCAGACGTGGCACAGTGCAGACCGTCACTCTTTCCAGAGCATCTGTTTTCATGTTTTGTGCAGTGTGATGCACGTATCCTTCTTTCATGCACTCCTAGCCAAAACCTCACTTAGGGTGTTATCTCCAGAGATTATCATCATCAGCTGGCTTTTTTTTAGGCAACACTACCATTACACAGGTGTGAAGAGTTATTAAAAACATTGCTTAGCTGTAATTTACCTTTCTGGGCAGTTGGTTTGTACATACAAGCACTCAGGAAGATTCAGATGAGCAGTACCTCACGTGGCTGGAGTCCAAAGAGGGTACTTTGAGTTTGGAAGCTAAGCAGACACATTAATAAGTCCCAAGGTAATAAACCTGACCAAAAGACAAGAACATCAGTGCTAAGATTAACTTAGAAGAGGCTAAAAAATTCACTAAGGAGGTGTCTCTTGCATTTTCTTTTTCTTTTAACAAGAGAACCTCCATTTCCTAAATCTGTACTTGACTTTGTTTAACGACAGTGATTTTCCCACATCTTAAAACTGAAATTGTAAAGACAAAAATGAAACATTACTTTATAGTGATATAGAAGGTAGGTCTGTGAATTAGAGAGTTTTCAATATACATCTTACATCTACCAGCTTAGCAACATCTGGATTATTTACTTTCAGTTTTTAACCAGATCATAGAATCTCTGAAAAAGCTTTGTGTTTAGCTGTGTTGCATTTAATTTCCTCAGAGCTGGGCATATACAAAGTCAGCGCATCTCAACTGCTCACTCAGATTTGTTGCATTGCCCCATTTTAATTGTTTGAGTTATTGTATGAGATACAGAGATACCCACTACTCAATCCTTAATGTGCTTTGCCAGACCTCCTCTCCAATCATTGTACAACTCTGGAGAATCTTAAATCCAAAGGATATTTTGTGGTTTATATTAAGCTGTTTTTTCTAAAATGCTCAGAAGAACCTTAGCATCAACTCTCATCATGGTACTTAAGGACGTTATCTCTCTGTCAGTCTTGACTGTGGCTTTTATTAACAGTGAATTGGCTGATGCTTAGAACATGGACAGCACATGTATGAAGCCCTGTACTGTAAGCTTTTTGTCTGGTAGTTCAATGGTTAGAAAGCTCACCCAAGATGGGAGAGACTCAAGGTGGGGGTCTCATCATTGCAAGATTCAAGGCCATTTCGAGAGGAGTGGATCTCTGTGCTGCAAGAATGAAATTTCCATGCTATAAGAATGAAATCGTTAGGCTGCAGGGCATTTTGGAGTAAGGAGGCTTGTTATTCACCAGTAATCTTATTCTTTCCTATTATAACTAAATATTGACTATCTGAAAGGGAAAGAACTGCTCTGTTTTACATTCTGTAATTAAGGTTATTGCGGAAGAGAAAATACCTAACCAAAATGTAAAGCATCAATCCTTACAACCCCTTGTCACTGGCTTATTATGATGTGTCTGATCTCAGTCAAGAGCCAAGAGCAATCTATATGCCTTTTTCCTACTGAGGTATTTGTATCAAATGTGTTTTTAATGTGCAGCCTGATAACCAGTAAAACATTTGGTGCAGATTCAGCCAGGATGCATGCTGACTCACCAAAGAGAGAATAGGGAGATAAGGATTACTCTTATTGAAGCAGCTGTTAATTGGCCAGTGAGGTACAAAAGATAACATCTCATCTAAAAAAGAGACATCTCTAAGAAAAAGAATACTCATTTTAATTAAAAGGGGTGATCAGATAATCTCCCAAATAAGAAAGAAATCAATGCATTTGAAGAAAAACAGATTAGATCTGTTTAGGCTTCCGGGAAGGACTTACAAAAAAGGATTGGTTATAAAAAGCAAGTGTCTTACACAAGAAAAAGGACATAACCTGAGGCCTAACATATAGAGAAGATAGAACTCTTTGTAAACTGAATTTTTAAGAAATGTTGCAGCCTAACAGCTGGATAAAAGGGGAGACATAATCTCCATGTCAGTAGAGCAAATGTCAGTTTTATTTTATTTCCCTTTTTTTTTTTTGTTACAAACATTTGTAACTATGTCCTATTTTTTGATTTGTTGTTTGTTTTATCTCAATGTGGCTTGAGTTAAGTTTGTTTTCAAAGTGTAAGGAGACAGAAAAAGGTCTTCTTTCTTTAAAATTGTACACTAGGGCAATAATTTATCTCCAATTGCCATAGCCCACAGCATGTTCTTCAAAGAACCCATGGATAACAGTTGTTGGATATGCAGTAGGATTGTGTAAGAGCAGCAGGTGGTATCACAAGATACAGGGGAGGAGATGCTGACAACTATGAGTGTTCTTAGTCATACAGCTAAGATATGAAGGAACAAATATGAAATCTGAGGATCTTCAGAGAACATGGAATACTGAAATTCGAATGCTTAATCTGCAGAGTAAGTAACATTGAATGTGGCAGGAACTGGAATGAAGATGCCAAGCCCTGTCTTCTTGCACTATGGCTACAAAGTCCTTGCTTTGCTTTACCTTCTGGCCCGATGCATAATTCTACTTCAACAAGAAGGTGTGAAAGTACTCTTACACCTACTTACTTACATACGAATATGCTGTAGTTTGGGGTTAGGTCGTTTCTGCAAGTCCTTATCCTTTCAACACCCCTCAGAAACAGCATGAAATTGAACTCACATATTCTCAGAACCATTGAGCTGCAAGATAAGAGGGAGACTCTCCACTGTCCGAGGTGAACGTAACTTAAGATTTTGAAAGGTAGTGTGTAAACATCTAGCAGCAAAGAAGAGCTCTCTCTCACATGCATCACGACAGCAATGAGCATCATTACAGTGTCTGACCACTTAACATGTTTGCTTCTGCCATTCTTATTATGTGTCTGAACATTTTTCCTACATTATGGTCAGTATCTCTGAAGTCTGATCCAAAGCATTCTTTGAGGAGGTTGGACATGTAATGGTTTTGGTTTCGTCTGCCCATATAATGTAGGATAGCATAGGATGTTGTGGCAGCAACACTAACAGAAGCCAAATCTCTTATCTTTCCCTCAGGTGTTTCACACCTGTTTCTCTCCCTGCTTGTAATGCTGGCCTTGAAACTTGAACTAACGATACCATGCTTTATTGCTTGTCTTTTGGAAGAAACATTAAAAATAGATACCAAGTTTTGACATTCTTAATTTCCAGGATAAACTTCTGAGCCCCTAACCTTTCCCAGCCTCTGGCCATAGGCAATTTACAAGGTTCCTTTTTGCTAGAAGTCCATGTGAATAATAGTACAGTATGAAAGATTTTTTTGGTTGATCAACTGGAAAGCACCACATGACAATTTTTCCTTGGTTCACCATAAAGCTATATACATATCTGTAGGCTAAACAAAAGAACATGAAAGATTTTACTGATTTTGTAAGGACTGTGTTGCATTAAAAGTGTAGAAACTGGGAGGAAAATAAACCCTTTTACTTTCCACGTAGTCCTCAGAGATCAAAGGGGTTCAGTACAGCTTGACTTAATTTCTGATTATAACCAATTCAGTTCTCTAAGTCTGATTGAATTCAATGAGATCTCAGATGTACCAGTACTGTGGGTATCATTCTCAATTGCAGATTTATCAATTTTGTGGTTTACCAGTTCAACACTATAAATCTGGTCCAGGTCAATACGAACTTCCATGAACACAGATTCACAAATCATGTGGTTTACTTGTAAAACACTAAGTCTGATCATGAAGTTTAATAGGAACTTTCATGAACACAGATTCACAAATAGTATGGTTTGTCAATTTGACACAATAAGTCTGTTTTAGTTTGATTAGAACTCTGCTTCACATAGTTTCTAAGAACTCAACAAGATTTCCTAGACAAGATAGGAAGATTCAAGATAACCTGGGAGGGAAGTGGGGCCTCTTGTCTGCACCAGTCATTCTGGGGGTTCATGAGGAAAGGAGACATAGTTCTCAAAAATTCTAAATAGACACCAACATCCTTGGCCATTGTGTACACAGTACTTCAATTCTACTTTCTCTGAGACCATCTGCAGAGTCAGACAGAGATAAAGCTACGGAAAGTGATTGGTATCCTTCCAAATTTTTGATGCACCAATACTCATACTCATCTTCTTAGGAGATTTTCTCTATAATTTTGAGAAGGGGAGGAAATGGTCTTGTTCAAATGCAATCCACTGGGCTTATTAGGACGCAGAAATAGAGTGAAGGACTGTTGTTTATCCGATATTGTTCAAACACATGAATGAATCCCATAACTCAAATAATGATAAATCTGTGTAGTAGCAGTAGTACGGAGGACCACTAATCAAGAACTATGCAGTAGGAGGCAGGAAACTTCTAGTATTTGTTTCATCCTGGTTTTGTAATTTAATTTATTTAAAATTTCTTTTCATTTTACGCATTGATAGACTTGCAGTATGCTATTAGAAGGGCAACTATTGATTACAGCACACTTCAAACATACTGTGTGCTAGATCACACCCTAAACTGTATGGACAGGGAAATATAGGAATTAATAAGATATTACCACAAACATTAATACTCACTTCCATAATTCTCCTTTTGATGAATCATTTATCTATTGCAGCTAAACAGATAACCAAGGCAATTTTTGATCCTTCCCATGGAGCTTTCTTTAAGTTGTACATTATTAGAAAGTTAATCTAACAATATATGCTTATAACTACAGTGTCTCTGTTACAAATCCTACTTTTTACAGTTTAATATCTCTAGTTTAAATCATATTAAAATAAGACTTGGTTTTCAGCCCAGATGCATGTTTGTTTTACAAAACAATTATTTATATAGGATTTACTTTTAATATAAAGAGCAGTGAGAAAATTAAATTTTCAAAGATTTCTGTTTTCTTTGACAAAAAAGATGTTCACAAGTATGTCTTTGAGGAAAATTAAACAATTCAATGTCTGAATTAGAAAAGTGGCCTTAGTCTTTGGGAAAATGAACTTCCTATAGTATTCTGGTTGGAAATCCAATTGCAAGATATTCATCTCCCAGTTTGTTTTTCTGACACCAGAGAAATTCAGACATCCTTTTTGGGACTTTTGCAGTATTTTAGACATGTAATCTTAAGGCAGTTGGTTTTTTCAGTTTTATTTTTTTCATTTCCACAATTTCATGGTTTTTGGTTGTTTTTTTTTTTTAGTTCTGTGAGGGGAAAGAAAGCCCTAAGTCATAATGACCTAACATTAATCATATTAACAATTTCAGGGTAAACAATACTTTTTAAAATTGCCATTTTATGGGTGACATTATTAAGGAAAGTGTGTTCATATCTACGAATTCTTTGTCTTATTTTTTAATCTTTTTTCTTTATATTACTTTTTTACTTTAGGAAAGACTGTGGCAATAAACCAGATGTTGCCATATAGTGCTGGTAGGAATAGGACTGATCACAGAAGAAATTGTGCATGCTAGGAGTTCGGTCATGTCTCAGAGGTATGAACATGCACAAGTGAAAGGCAACTCCTGCAACTGAGCCTTCTCTATGGCTTCTCTGGGATTTTAGATCCAGGTGTAAAGCAGCAAGCAGGTGTGGGAAGGACTTCATCTTCACTAATGTGCCAGCTAGAACATCTGAACAGGCACAGTGATATTTATAACCTGCTATTCATAAGGGCCACAAGCTTTTTTCTTGCCTTTTGCTGGCTAAAAAATTCTGATATTTGCATTTTCCATGTACTTTTTATCATTATATATCATTCTTTACTGAGAATGAAGTTGGAATACCAAACTCTGTCCCAAAGGAAAAACAGCATCTAGTTGAACAGAAAAATAAAATTATAGAAATGTACACACACAAGAATTAAGAAGAATTAAAATCATCTCAGCAGAAATAATATTATAATTTCTTAAATTCTGTGTAGTTTACTTTCTACAAAGCTGTAATTAAATAATTAAATAATAGCTTCTTGCTGCTAAGTAATACAACAAAAAGCTTTCTTATCCTAATTTAGCCAGTTACCAATTAGTAAAGAAATTACTAGAGTAGACTACTATTGTAGATGTATAGCAAGATGTTAACTCTTTGTTTATGATTATCAAAACCCAGGCAACTACTTGGATCACTAGTTGCTAGTCTGGGGAAAAGTGTTTGCTTACGTGTTGTTAGCTACTTTGTCTCACAGAATCTCCATAGAAAAGCTAAAATCTTTCATTTGAAAAATCTTGCTTCAAAATACACTAATAAAGTAGATAGTGTATGGTGTGAGGTGAAGTCCTTTATTAAGTGAGTGTGTCTGATAACAAAGTCAAAACTGATTTTTTATATATCAGGAAGTTAAAGTAAACAAACCAATGCAATTAGTAAAATATGTATATTATTAATTGTATAAAAAAATAGTAAGTTGTTATTAACCATGCCATGAGACCAAGGCAAATACTACAAAACAAAGGAAACAGTTTCTAGAATATAAAATGTGACCTGATTGTCATTGTCAGATAAGCAATTGTGTCGTCAGTGAAATTTTTGTTTTAGAAAGATGGTCCTGTCTTAAAACAACATTTCAGTTTTGATATCTGAGATGGTAATATCGGGTTTTTTCAGTACTGAGCATAGTTATGCAATATTTTGTAATACATTATGTGAGTAAAACTCACTTTTTTTTCCTTCCATATAATACACCTTTAAAATAATTTTCTGTATAGGATTTGGCCATCGTTTTTGTTGCATAGAACTAGGAAGCTCTCCTTAAACTCTGAAAAGGTACTGAAAAGACACTCCCATATTCCACTAGCTGCAAGACTCCTTGGAGAAGGGCACACTTACAGATAAGCATTGGAGCTGAGGGTGTTCTTGGTGGATATGCCATATTAGCCATAAATCCTTAGGCTCAAATTACATCCTATTTAGAATTTTTCCCCCTATTTCCCTGATTCTTCTGCTTTTTTTCCCTGCCTCAACTGCAGGATGACACAAGATCTGCAATGGTGAATCTATGCTTCTTGGGAATTCCTTTGCTTCTATCATGGGACTGCTGCCAGGTTGATTAAATCATCTGTAACTCAGTAGAGGAGTACAAAAATTGCCAATAATGGGCATGAACCTACATCTATATTTGCTAGATACTTTCAATTCAATAATTTCCCTAGATAAAAATAGAACATGTGTTAATAGTACCTGTCACTCCTTTATAGCTTTCTGCATAACAAGAAAGATCCACAGGAATAATAGGTGCCCTTTTGCATATTCATATGATAACCCTAAATGTTAGACACATAGTCAAAGAAAATCACACTGAAAAGGAATGAAGCTTCTAAGTGTGAGATAGATTCTGGTTAGACCAGAAGAGTTGCATTACAAGAGGGACAGATCATAGATGGAGTGCTTCATAAAAAGTGTTGCATTGAGATGTACTGAATGCAATATATCCATTTTTATTCCGTATTTCCATTCTTTATTTACTTATACCTAAAACCAAATCATTACTTTTTGTCAACAAGTCAAAATTACCAGCATCTCTGAGGGAATTAGTAATCATGCTTTTGCTGTTCTGCTGGCGTAAGCCTCATGCAACAAATTGCAGTTATGCTTTTCTTCTGGTCCTTCTCATTGCTCAGTCTCTTTCATGGACTTAGTGTAACATTCTGTGCAGCTTCTATTAGCTGTAATTTCAACAGACTACAAATATATTTATTAATGAGGCTTTTTTTTTCTTTTTAGCTGCACTGATTAGAAGAGAGGAAAGGAACTTATTTAATGAATTTTGATCTGCAACATATAAAACATAATGCTGTTCAGCAATAAATTGAAGTGTATCACTGAAAAACATGAACAATAAAATGCAAAAAGTGTCCATATTAGACTGACTTGGCTCCTGACATGATATCTTATTTTGGAGTCCAATTAGACTGCTTTGTTCATTTCAGACTGCTTTTGGAAATTCTACAAAATTTTCAGTAGTATTGAAAATTTTTGCAAAATATGTATTGAATTGTGGTTCAGTTACTGTTCAGTTACTCTATGACTGGAAATTTCTATTTGTGCAAGTGACTTGAAGAACTGAATGAACCAGTGTAAATCTGCTGGTCTGCCCATGATTTATAGTACTTTAAATATAATTATGATTTTAACAGATGCTTTGTTTTAAATGAAACTGGTGTCTGTGATTTTATAATTTGAACTTCTTTAACTCTTGTGCATTGGACACCATCTGCAAGGATTTAGTGCTAACTGGATATATTGTGTATCCAATGCTTTTCAGCATAGAGTGAATTCAATTTATTAAATCTTATTCTCAGGATGAATAATACCACCCTTTTGTTTTTAAATATGTCAATTTCTCTTAAGCTATCAATCTTTAGTATTTAATCAGAAAAGATAAATGCATCTCATTTGGCCTTAACTGTGTGCCACAATAAGAGAGGAGACAAGAAAGCTAATAAAATAAATTGTTTAAGTTATCCAGAAGATAATGCTTTTGAGTTTAAAATATGTAACTCTATTTTTCAAAGTGGATGTTGATTTAGGCTGTGGCTCTCTGAAAAACACAATTTGCAAGGGAAAGCTAATAAACTGCTTTAGTGGCTTGAAGAATTGGTGATTTTCTCTCAATTGTTTCCCTCAGTCACTGCTTGTTTTGTTTATTACAGGATTCTGTTTCGAAGACAATAGTGTGTAAGGGTTACATCTGGTGTGTTCAAAAACTAGTGGCACAAAATGCTGAGATGGCCTGGGGTGAACTGCACTCTGAGAGCAGGCTTTGGGATAACAAATTGCCTTTGCATGAGGGCCCTGGCATATAGAATGACTTACAGAGGTGTGTTGTCAAGGCAGAAGAGGTGAAACAAGGGTGGTCACGGGGACTGGAAATTTTTATTCTCCCTCCTGCTTTCTTCGACCTTCATTTTTCTTTTTTTTTAAGTCATTTAGTGACCTGAGGTGAAATGGACAGGAATTGACAGCACACATGCTGTTGCTGGCAGCAGAGTCACTGCAGTTGCTCCTTGGACATGAAAGAAGGGGAAAAAAGATGAAAGAAACCCAGTTGTTCTCTAAATATAACACATGTAAAGATAATATGTTTGCTTCAGTTGAAACCAACCCCTTTTTCCTGTAGAAAATATTTCCCCCTCCCCACCGCAGTTCAGGAAAGAGGAGAGATGATTTTCTGTCTCTCCCTCTCCTTCTCCTTGCTTGCACAAAGAAAACGTGGGTTGATACCATTTTTATTGTTCTGCTGGGGTGGGTTTCAGACCTCACATTAGCATATTGAATGTCTAATTGAATTCGGGGGCTGTGTTAATCATCGTGTTTTGTTTAGGGGTGGTTGGTGAAAGGTGCCACCGACTGAGTGCTTTGGCTTGGGGTTAGCTTGGTGCTGCCACCCCAAGAAAAAGACTCGAGAAGGGGGAGGGAGCCGGGGAAAGGCGAGTTGGCTGAGTGATGTCTGGAGGGCGAACTCGTGTGTCTCTTTGGTGATGTGTGCTGCTGTACTGAAATCCACCCCTCTGCTGGAGCTAAGGCAAGAGTTGGAGGCATCTGATGCTGCCGTTTCCAGGGTGAAATTTCTAAGGCTGCTAGCTAAAAACAACAACCAAAAAAAAAAAAATCCCAAATCCTCAGCAAAAATAGCAGTCAGAACAGAAGATCCGGCATCTCCCGGTCCAACTGGCATAACCCAGGCAGACGTTTGAGAACCACATGCTTTTAACCTAGCCACACACACGAGGGGGGGGGGGGGGGGGGGGGGGGCGGGGAGTGGAGAAAGAAAGGGACCAAAAAAGACACCGCAACTACAGAACATCACATTTCTCACAAAAGGCCAGAAACAGAGCCGGTAGGAAAAGGAGAAAAAAAAAAAAAAAAAAAAAGAGAGAGAGAGGGAGAGAGAGAGAGAGAAACAAAGCCTCCCCCTCTTCCCCCGATGAGTTTTTCGCAGTGCTCTGGTGAGGCTCGGAGGTGGCTGGCAGCGCAGGGGGCGGCTGCTGCCGCGGCTGGCGGGGCTCCGCGCAGCAGCGGCCGGGCGCTCAGCACCGCCGCCCGGACAGCTCCGCGCCCGCGCCCGCCCTGCCCCACAACAAGTCCCCGCCGCCGGCCGCCAACTCCGCGGCGCGCTCCTCGCCGTCCCGCTGCTTTGTCTCCTCGCGGAACCGGCCGACAGGCGTAATTACCCCCGTTTCCCCCACCCCCTCCTCTCTCTCTCCTTTGCAGGAACGACTCTTTGGGAACCTGGTCCACCCAGGGATGTAAAACTGTGCTTACCGATGCATCCCATACGAAATGCTTATGTGATCGTCTCTCTACCTTCGCCATTTTGGCTCAGCAACCTAGAGAAATAGTAAGTAACAAAGAGGGGGGGAAAAATCCAGTTTTAATGGAAAAGGGAATGCGGGGGGGACTGCGGGGGGGAGGGGGGAGCTTGTCCAGCTCTCCTCTCAGGTATATTGCAGACGTTGCATTGAGGAATTGTTTAATATTGCAGGTAGTCAAATGTTAGTCTCCTGGTGTCTTCGGTGTCTCAGATAAATGAATTCCAGATTCTGTGATACAACTAAATCCTAGTGAAATTTGCATGCTCTCGAACTCTATAAATTTTTTAGAGAAAGCCTTGTAATTGTGGTGTAAATGTGTAGAAAACTTTTGTATTGAACGATTAGGGGAACGTACAGGTCTCTATTATTGCTCTTGGTAGGAAAACCCTAGATACTGTAGTTAAACAGATTGCAGATCTGCATTGGGCATTTTCAGCACAGATTTTCTATGTAGTCTGTTGATATGATGTAAGAAAAATAATCAAGCTTTCACGAGAAAGAGGGGACATTAAGTGTATGAGCAGACACTCCCAATATTATTGAATGTAAAAATAGCTGAAAAGCAAGTATTTGTGAAGTTATCTTGCTAAAGCATGAATTCCTTTTCCTGGTTTTGGAAACATACAAACAGACTCTTTTTAATAGCAAAGTAAATCCATTTGGGAAAAAAGTGGTTGAAATAAAATACTACTTTCTGCCTGAGATATGGCCTAAAAGTACATCTGTCTTATATTCTATTTGGGTGGCAAAAGATACCTTGATAAATGTAATTTACAATACATCCCTGAAGCTTAAAAAGCATTTAAGTAAACCAGGCATGATATCCTTTAGAACTTTTAGATCTAATTTTTTTTCCATATTTATTAGTAGAACCCATGTCTATTTCAGAATATGAGCACATATATAGAGAGAGGAAAAAACTGACCTGATACCTGAGGATAATAGCTTCCCTTAGAGCAGGGAAAGCTAGTTTGTTTTCAAGGTCATCAATTTATTTTCATTTTTTATTAGCACACAGAGTAAAAATGAAAAAATTCTGAATTTGAAGCTTTTTTTTATGAAGGCTTATGATACTGTTGCCATAGATATCCTGCCATTCCTTCTAGGCCCAAGGAAATTAAGCATGTGAGAACAGTGGATTGAAGTCAAAGTTATTAAAAGTCAGAAAGTTTGGTCATTCTGCAACAAGCATGAATCAAATTATGGGACAAATTACTGGATGGTCTTCAATATATTAGAGTGAAACCAAGCTGTATGTTTAATGCACAATTATGAATATTGCTATTCTGAAGAGAAGTATGTCTTTTAATTGATGTTAACTGGAGAGTCATTTAAACTTGTGCTAACATCATAGTCTCCTGTTACACTGTAATATTACTAGTTTATTTTTCAAAGTATCATGCAGGTATTACAAGGCATTTTAAAGCTCAGAGGCCTCTGAGGAATGTATTAAGCAGATCTCAGAGTTATGTAGGGATCAGTTTTGGAATTAAGTTGATTTCTCCCTCATAACTAATATTACCAAAACAATCTGCGGTAGTTTGTCTGCTTTTAATTTTGCTCTTTTTGCTTTTTTTTTTTCATTTGACTTGTTGGTTTAAGTGCTGAGGATGTTTTTTCTTCATGGTTGCCTGTTGTAACTTACAGATCATGGAATCATCTGGTACACCCTCAGTGACCTTAATAGTAGGCAGTGGTCTTTCCTGCTTGGCTTTGATCACTCTAGCAGTTGTCTATGCAGCATTATGGAGGTATGTAATGGGTTGAGAAAGCTAAATGTAAATACACTGTTATATTTATTTGAATTGCAGTTTGAAAAGAGCATTAGAGCCCACATTTATTGTTTGGAAAGTGAGGAAAGTGTAGTGCATGCTTTGATGCATTTTTTCATGAGATTGATCAGTTTTACTGGTTTGGCCTGCTAATGATGGTAGAGCCCACTCTTTCCCCACTTCAGTGGGAATGGTATTTCTCTTTTGATGGGGAATTCATAGTGCTAAATGCAGGATTCTTATATATGATGTATTTCATGTGAGGCTTCTGGCCTATATCTTTAGCTGCTTTTCTCCCATTTACATTTTTAAACAAAACTTATAAATAAAATAATATTGCAGTGGCGCATTTAGGGAGATTCAGTCAGCTGATTTTGAGTTTGTTCACATCAGTTATAAGTTTGAATAAAGACCATAAAACTAAATAGTCTTAAATAGTGTGATGGTACATCCCAGTGATAGATTTTCTTTCCATCCTTCGTATGCAATATTAAAATACTGTATTGACTTAAAAATGCAATAAATACTTATGGACTAAATTAATCTGAGAAGTAATGAGAAGTAGCATAATGTCTTAGTGCAGAAAAATAAGATAAAAAGTCATGCAAAGTAATAAATGTTTTTAAAAAGTGAACATGGATTCTCGTTTCGCTTTTTTCAATAATTAAAGTAAAATAGATTCTTATGAAAGTAATAAGAAATAAGGGGATGAAACAATAAATTCTAGAGTAATCTAAAACCAACCAATAGAATTTTGCTTTTAGAAGCAGCTTGATAATTTTGCACCCATTTCTCTATCACTCTTATGTACCACAGAGACTGAGGATTAGAAATATATATATAATTATTAAGAATATCCAGTTACATAAGATCATAAAAGACTATAAAAATTATCAGTTCTTGTCTGTCAAAACTAAGAATGAGAGTACTTCAGGATATAATTCCCATCTAAAGAATTATAGTGTTATTTTTGCACTCCCCAGTATATTTAGCAATTGGATAGAAATACTGTCATGCTCAGTGTAACTGGTCTAATCCCTTATTTAAATTAGATACAAGGAAGAAATTCTTTACTGTGAGGGTAGTGAGGCACTGGGACAGGTTGTCCATAGAAGTTGTGGATGCCCCATCCCTGGAAGTGTTGAAAGCCAGTTTGGATGGGGGTTTGAGCAACGTAGTCCAGTGGAATGTGTCCCTGCCCATAGCAGGGGGTTGTAACTGGGGGATTTTAAGTTCTCTTCCAACCCAAGCAATTCTATAATTCTATGATTCTGTGAATTTCTAAGTGGAGATAAAATGTTATGTGTTATGGCTTAAGTCAGTGCTGTGAGCTCCTGTTGCACTGCATTTACTCAACCACTAAGGTCCTTTGTAATCCATGGGCACTCGGTGTTGGGAATTGGCCCAGGTGAATCAATAGTTAACAAGTTAGAAAGTAGCAGTGGGCTCTCTGTGTGAGCAAAGGCACACAGGACTTCTTGTATTTGCTTGGAAATACATCAAACCAGTAGGTTGCTATATTTTAAGGAAGAATGTGGATTGTGGTATTTGGGTTGTTCTGTCTAACTGGAAAAATGTAATCTACATCTCTTGATATGCAAGCAAGAAGGACTATAATTAATTTCATGACCAAAGCTCAGCATTTCTTGTGGGTTCAACAGCCTTTTTTATTACTTCCTCAGCCATGGGTGTACATCCCAGGAGGAGACAGCAATATTAACTGAACTCCAGTGAGAAGCATATAGTAGTGGTCATAGCATATATAAAGATCTGGCGTGGTCTTCAGAGGAACTGACCACCCTTAACTTCCATTTTTTTAGTAGTCAGCATTTACTGTTAACAGCTCTAAAAAACAGGTCAGAAAGGCACTTCAGTTGTAACTATAATCATTCTCTTTTTGTCCTGTAGCATATAGAAGGACTGTATACAGAAAAATGAGAACACTTGCATCTTGAAATCAAATATGTGATAAGACTTTTTGACTTTTTCATCCTAAACATATTTGTAAAATGAATATGATAAGTTTGCAAGGGTGACTGTGATGTTCACTGCTATAATTTAATCTTTCTGTACACATTTGGATATTTTTTGGCATTCAGTCTTATGAGTATATTACAGTACTATTAGAACATCAAGATTAATGTTATCATTGTCCCAATAACATGTTTCAAAATTCACTGCCACAGTATCATCCACCAACCTGCATCTTATTTATACATCGTGGATCAAATCTTCTGTTTATATTAATCACCATATTTTTGCTGAAGTTAGTAATTATGAATGGTCTGTGCCAGCTGTGGATATTCCCAGGGACAAGCAGAGAGCATAAGAAGTTCCTGACATGAATGCATGTAAGCCCATTATTGTCAGTATGGTGTTAGAAACATGTTGCCAGTGGTTTTCAAAAGAATCATTGGTAGATTATTTTTAAAATACATCGAGATACTAAGAGGAAATTGTGCAATATCTATCAAAATATTGTAGTTTTCATGTTTGCATTGTTATAACTCTCTCTTTCTGAGCACATGTAAGGAAACACCTCTCAGAGTATCTGCAATATTTAATGCAAGAACTAAATCAAACCTTTGTGTGACTTAGTAGCTGTTTTCCTTTTATAAAATTTGTACCCCTCTCTTTTTTTTTTCTTTTTTTTTAACAGGTACATCAGATCTGAGAGGTCCATAATTCTAATCAATTTCTGCCTGTCAATTATCTCATCAAATATCCTTATCCTGGTTGGACAAACTCAGACACATAACAAGGTATGAGATGGATTCTATTAAATTTTCCCTTAAAGATTAATATCATTGTTTTATTTGTTTTTAGCTTAAAATAATTGCATCAATTTAGTCCTATACTCATAGGACTTGGTGGTTTTGGTAAAATATTAAGAGACAAGGGAAAATATTTACCATCTTGCATAGTCTTTATTTCCCTTCCAAAAATCCCTTTTGGTATTGTTCCCTCTAGATAAGCTGTGTTCTCTGTGGTAGACTTGTGTGTTTTATAACTAAATTTCAAAGCAAAAAAGTTCAAAGGCTCAACATCAAAAGCAAAAATTCTGGTTCATTATAATAGTTGTAATAGGATTGTGCTACAGTGTTTTTGTCTTTTTATTAACACACTGGTACTCGAAAGGCAAGTAGAAATTGCTTAGAAGTTGGAGTGAGATTCTTGAAAATGTGCAGAAACAGACATCATAACAAGCCATAGAACAGTTAGATCTCTGACTGATGTAGCTATAAGAAAGTAATAACCCTACATACCTTACTTAGTGATGTATTGCTGATTATTAATAATCTGTTCTCTGAACATCATTGTCATTTGTGCCTCTCCTGTAGAACAGCAGGATTGCCAGTGTTTTGAGGAATCACCCAGTGCCTGGTGATGCTAGGCAGCTTTCACAAGTGTCAATAAGTGGTTGCTTGAAATCAACCATAACTACAGGATTGCTTGGAATAGAAAATAGGATGTAGTTGGTTAACTGGGCAATATGTGATAGAATGCTGTGAAGTTTTGGAATAAGCAAGTGCTTGTAAAGTAGTTTTTTTTTTCCTACCATGTTAAACTATGTAAGGCACTGCTCATCCTAATTTTTCTGATATCAAATGAAATAATGTTCATTATCTGCTACAGGAACTGATGTTTCTACAACACACCTGTAATTAATCATTACTTCTTCTCAAATAAGCACTTAGCAGTTTAGCTGCCAGAATTCTCATAAATTCAATGCACGTCACATAGCTGTACTTTGTAAAACATATCCAAACCAAGCACAGTCATTTCCAGCACATATGGTAACAAAATTATTGAAGTCAAGATATTAATATGCTTTTAAAGTTTTGAAAGTGTGTAGAGGTAAAAATAAGCAAAATATGGATTTCCAGAAGAAAGCCATGTAACTCTCACAGATTTTATTCAGGGGGGAAAAGCAATGTACTAACAACCTCAGTGTAACAGAGTACAGAATTAATCCTACCTGGAATTTCATACATAGTCATATATACTATTTTATTATGCATTTCAAGAATAGATATGGTTCAGTAGATGCAAGTTCCTGTGTACATTGCCACAGTGGAATCAGAGTTTGAGGGCATCAGAACAACTGTGTTGGCTAACACATTTCCTAGGTATGCTGACAGCCTTTCTCTGATACTTGACTCAGGGAGCTCTGAACTAAAACATGCTCTTAATCCAGTTCCTTTCTATTAATCTTAATCTCTTTGAGCTCCCTCACTTCTCCTTCCTGAACTTTTCAAAAGACAGAGATATTACAGAGAGATATTACACCGAGATATTTCTGAGACCAACAGATCCAAAAATGCAGATTTCAAAGGAAATAATTGACAGAAAAAACACATTATACTTTTAATATGCAGTCTGAAAAATTACTGTAAAATAACAATTCTTGCAACACTTGTCTTTTTTTTTTGCCCACATCTTGCTTTTGATATATCTGCCAACCTGGAATTTCTAGCCAGGAAGCACCTCAAATAGGATCAAAGGCAAAATGCATCTGTTATATCTAGCAAGACGTCCCTTATTACAAACCAAAACTATTTTTATCACAATGTTGACTGATACATGAATATATTGCAACTCTAAGAGGCTGGCCTGTGAATGCACCATCAACAAAAATGGCCAGCTAACACCACTGTTTAGTGAAGATTTATTCAGATAAAAGCAATCATATCTGGGTATGACTTCACTGTGTTTGTAAGTAGGGATGTGTATAGGCATCAGGTGTATTTGAATTCAAGTTCTGCTTTTTTTCATTTTCAAGATAATATATGACCCCAAGAAATGTTTGATTTTTAGTCCATACATCTAGATTGCAATACTGGCTACTGTAGGAAAAATTATGTTTTCATTTTGCTGAGCTGGAAAATTAAATCCGTACATGAAAACTTTAGAAAGAGAATCGGGTCCTGACCTGTGATTTAAGACTAAAAATATCTTAGATTTGTTTCTGAGATTTTATTATTTACTGGAAGTGAAACAGTATGAGGTTTTTAGTGTTTGAAAATTTTGGGAGAAATCATGGGAATATTTTATTAAGACAATATAATATCCAAGACAGCAAAAATTGTTTGATGAATAAATGCTGAATTAGTATTTCATGGCAAGAGGAGCTCTTCTTTTTTTTTCTTAATGTATTGGAGAACATTTGAGAAACATAATATGCCAAGTTTGAGTATGTTTACTGTGTTCCATTGTTATTCTTCTGGTTACACTATTCTTACCTTATTGGGGTAGCTAGTTAATGTTCACATGATGATGTTAATATTCACAGTGCTGAAGCATATCCCGTTTCTCTGTGCTTTAGTTTTGCTCTGAATTTAAATTGTCTGTAGTTCTATATTTGTGTATATTTGCTTTTTGAGTAGGTCCTCGTAAATGTCATCAAAGCTGAATTCCAGATTAAAGTTGAACAGTATGTAAATTTAGCATACTAAAGATGTATTATTGCAAACAGCATATTGTTGATTTGTTTGCAGTTTGTGGTTTCATTTATCTGCATTAAACACTTCACAAACTACTTTTATTAACTTCAGTGCTATTCAGTCTCCAAGGAATTTCTGCGGCTTGTTTTAATTACACCCATTGACATCTACGACATAGAAAAAAACTGAGGTTCTTGGTCTAGATAAGCAAGCACAGGTTTTTTTGTTATTTTCTTCCTGGTTTTAAAAAATCATAGATATTCTATAATGTTAGGTTTATCTCTGCTTTTTGAAAGCTGAGTATATCATCAATATTTTTGCAAAAGCTTCTTTTAATGAAAGCTGAGTGAGTTTGAAAATTGCTTTCTCTTTGGTTCAACTAAGTTGTGTCCTTTTTTTCAGTAAAATGGATCACCTCCCATGGTCAGAAATTGACAAAATATTTACTGAGGACAAGTAGAAGGGATATATATTTTTTCAAGCTCCAAAAGATTTTCCATTTCACATACTACCTGTTTAAAAGTGATTTTTTTGTCTATTTTAAGTAACCTGAGGATACCAACAGTAGAACAGAGGTCTAGGTCATGGATCATTTCAGCTCGTTTTAGAGTAGTTCGTGAGGGAAGTCACGGAGGGGAGTAGGGTTTCCCTTGTAAGATTTGGATTGGGATAGCAAAACACCTTTTGTCAACAGAAAAGCTTTGTCCCTTTGTTCCTTCTTAGCAAAACATGTTCTGCATTTTGTTGAAGGACACAACTGAGAAATGTTCTGATTTTTTCATTGTTTCCCTAAACCTTGGAAAACCCAGAACTCTATTCAAAGCTTTCTCAATGTTTCAGACTGTGTAGAAGATTTCTGTTCTGTCAGATCCTGTTTTGAAATACAGGTCACTGAAGGCTGAAATTACAAAAATATTATGAAATTAATTATGCATCTTGTTTAAATATAGTTGGTGTTATACTGTGCATGAGAAGCATATTAATTTACTTTAGTATTTCTTTCTGTCTTGTTTTCTTTCCACTGTTAAATGTTAGTCACATAATCACATTTAAACTTGACAATATGCAATTGCTACACTTTAACAACTGAATTTAGTTTTAACTCTGAAATTAAGTGTCCTGAATTAAGGAAGGGTAAAACTTCTAATGTATAACCTAATTGCTAAAATATCTGTTATTTCACAAAACCTGAGCGATGTCCCTAACATCTATAAAAGCATTACTTTATAGATGACACTTGCTTCAAAGTAAAAATATTTACTTTGAAGAGACTGACAAGTATTTTTAGGAAATATCTATCAGTGATTTGTAGCTTTCACTATATCATAATTCTTGCTATCTTATGTTTCCTAATGTTCTTCTTGCCATCTAGAAAAATGGCTGTATTTCTTCTATATGTGGGCCTTTAACATTTAAGCTATAAAATTTTACTAGGTTTCTGATCTCATTTAATGAATATATTCCCTACCCCCATAAGTTATTGATTAGTATTATGTGGATTTTTTTTTTCATAAATTCTCTTTCCTTTTGTGTTCATTCAGAGAATATCTTGGTTTGTTCACAGTTTTGCCTAAACAAAAACACATTTGCTTTTTGATATAAACAATTCCTGTATATTTATTTTTCCTGTGAAGTAAACAAAGCTAAATACATTTTGAAAAAAAACAATAGAATTCCTTATACATATGAGGAAAATCTATAGAATCTGATACTGGCTATAATTAAGGGTTCATTGCTGATATTTGGGTCACTTGTGAAAAAGTGTCATATTTTAAAATACTTTTAAAACATGCTTTAATAATGCTGTATGACTCAGTGCATTTTTAGCCATAGTCAGATTTCTGTGTGCCTACTATGGAAAGAGAAGGGAAGATGTAGATGCAAGATTTAGTAACCCTGATATTCTGAGTCATTCATGTTTAATTGCAATATCCAGTTTATTATGCTTACTATTGTATTTTGAAGTTCATCTCCTAGACCATAACTTAAAGGATATGAAAAAGGCCTGTCCTGATCACCATAACATAAACTGTCAATAGCCTGACATTGTAAACAAGCAAAACCCCATGAAAATGTGTAGATAATAAGATTAGAATGTTCAGTTGTTCAGTAAATAGACTGACTGGACAAAAAGAACCCACTTTTAGTATTTTTTTAATAGAGGTGTTATGTTGAAAGAAACAAGTAGAAGTGGAAAAAGCTGAGAAGCCAAACATCCCATTCCCATAGCGCTCTGAAGTGGCTGACTGCAAAACTAGAGCTCCCTCAGGTTTTGAGAGATGGTGGGTGGTGGGATCCCCTGAGAAACCTGCAAATGTTCAGGTGATACTAATGATGCCTTTAACCACGTGGCTCTTGCCCCATATCTGCCACTGACTTACAGATGCAGGCATCGTGGCAATATATCTCCTAGGAAACAGTGGGGGAGACCTCAGAGCAGATGGAATGAACAGAGAAATGATGCTAACACAGCATTAAGGTTGTTTCAGAAAATCAATGAGGAAGTAGGGAATTCAGTATGTCAAGCAGTAGCACTCCATATTTCAAGTCTTTCTGTAGAACTTCAAGGGAATACCCTCCATTTAAGAAGCTGAAGCCTGTGAAAATATACCCTTCCATTTTTGTCAGTATCTGACTTCCAAATTAACACTCTGCTGATTGTAATTTTTTTTTTATGCGTGCAACAGCTTTTTGAACAGCTGACCCAGAGGGTCTCTGGTATGGGTCATCCATCCCAGAAACACACCAGTAAATAGGTCAGGAGTCAGAGTGCACTGCACCACACACATCTGTCTGCTGTGTGTTTCAAAACTCAGAAACAACAAAAAGGAGAAAAGCCAATTTAGCTGAATAACTATTACAGGAGTAGGTCTGTTTAAGCAATGCTGTTTTACCATGCCAAATTCTGACAAAACCCGTTAACATCAGCTGAATTAACTACCTGCTTTTAGATTCTCAAGAGAACCTCTGGGAGCAGATCTTTCTTACCCAAGATCACTAAACATTGTCATTCATGTTACTGTTACCTGCCTCGGAGGAGAAGGTAACATTCTTCTCAAAAGTGCCTGTCAGACTGTTTCTCAAAATACATTCACTTTATCATTCACTTTGCTATATCTAAACAAAACAGACATTTTGATTGTAAGCAGGTTACAGAGAAGAAATTGGTTAGATTTTGGGATCATGTGTTCTCTGTCTCCTATCCCCAGAACCTTTTAAAAAGCTCTTAGAACTACTTTAGAATCCCAAAATTGTTAAGGTTGGAAAATGTATCCAACTTCTTTCTCAAGGCAGGGTCAGCTGTTAGGTCAGAACAGGTTGCTCAGGACTTTTTGTAATGGTAAAGTCTTGAAAACCTCCAGGCATGGAAACATCACATCTTCCTTGGGAAGCTTGATCCACAACTTGACTGTCGTCACAGTCAAAATGTATTTCCATATACCTGGTATACATCTCCTCTTGTTTCCTTTTGCCCATTGTCATGTCATCCCACTACACATCACTGTGAAGAACCTGACTTCATCTTGTCAATGACCTATCTATGGGCACTGACAGGTTGCTCTGAGATGCTGCTAGCTCAGACTTTCCTGAGGTAACTCTCTGCTGTCCTACTCTTCCCAGAACTGTGTGGTTTTTCCTCCTTGATCTTCACAACCTTTTTAGAGTAGTTGTTTCTGTTCTAGAATTCACCCCCATAGCTCTAAGGAAAATAGCTCATTCTCTAACAAACACCTTTCTGAATTATTTCAATCTGTTGATGACTCAAGCAGCTATTTTTGGGCTTCATACCTTTTTCACACCTCTCTTTTGCCTTTTTTTTTGAATTACAATAGAAATAGAGAGGTAGTCAATGGGAAATAGAACAATCTACAAACAGTTAAATGTTCATGCCTTTCACTTACATGATCTTACTTTTAAGAAAGAGGAAACAATAGACAATTCTAAGCAATAGTAAAAATTATTTTAGTAATGTAGTTACCATGACAATTAACATCACAAGACTAAAGGATTTAATTAAGTATGATAACAATAGCAACATCAAAACCAAGTTACTTGGTTATTTTCATTGTAATACAAAAGTTGAACTTCCAATGGATTTTCATATGTGAATTACCCTTTCTAAGAATCTAGGCATAGAAAGTCTTTGTCACATAAACCTAAACAGATACAGAAACACAGTAAGATTTATTTTTTTTAATAGATACCTGATAAAATAATACATCAAAAATCACAACTCTGAGATAAATGCAACATAAATCTTCTGCCCTAAAATAGTAAATATTACATCATCACTCCTTCTGTATAACAGAATGAAACGACAAAAAACAAAGTCACTTGTAAAGGACTATTATTTAACAAATAATAATGTAAATTTGCAAAAGATTGTCCACCTATTCTACTGATTTTTATTTACACATCACTACAACTCCCTGTTGCATCTGCATTTTTTAGGAACATATGGTATGCTTTAACCTTGACATGCACTATGAAGTTCATTTGTACAGTTTGGCTTTTATTTTCCTAGGTCACAGTTTTTGGGCCCTATATCTTGCAATCACAGCAATGAAAGCATTTTAACAGAAAATGACTATTGGATTGATCTGATTCTCTGACTGGTCTGATTAGAGTTTCATTCTCATTTCCACTTTCTATCTTTTCTTTAAGGTGATGTTAAGTGAAATTTCATGGGGAGTGGGACAAGAGTATGCAAATCTCTGTCCTAGACTGAGGTTAACAATAAGATGGAAAGATGGAAAGACAAGGATGGTCATTTGAATTCTCACCTTTCCTGCTTTTTCTTTCTGAGAAAGAGTTGGTGGTCACTGTGTGCCCAAGTCAATGAAGTCAGCATGCAGCAAGTGTGATCTGAGCATATTTATGACATGAGAAAAACGAGTGCTGGTAGACTCTCTGAAGTACAGTAGGTTTTTTGTCATGAGAGGGATGTTCAGCTTGTCAAATAAAGGGAGACTCTTAGGTATGACCAGGGACCCAAAATTATGTGCCTAGAGATCCTGTTGCTACCAATGTAAAAGGCATGTAATGCTTCTAATTTTGGACTGCTGCTGAAATATGACCTTTTTATACTTGTTTTCATGGACATACATGCTTATTTTGTTGAATCTCAGTGAGTCATACCATAGACATTAAGCCTGGTACTGACAAATTTGACAGTAAATGTGCTCTGGTATTTTTTCTCTTCTAATGGTTTTGTCAAAATTCATATCAAATTGACATTTTGGATTAATAAGTAGGTATTTTGGGGAATTTAATAGAAAGTTATGCTCAGAATAATTGTTGAAAGGAAACTGTAAAGGTAAATGTACAAAACATGCATTTGGCTGTAATCATGGACATTTTTAATGAATGTAATTGTAAGATTTCCAGAACCCTGCAGGGAAGTGTACATGTTTGTAATAAAAAGGCCTCAAGCTGTTAAAACTGATAGAATTCCTGTAATGTCAAGAAAGTTCAATATGCACTAGACTTCTGGGTTTAAAAACAGGATGGAAAACATGTTAGTATCTTTCTCTCCTGAAGAAAATGGAAATATATCTGGCACAAGGAGTCCAGCAGTTGGAAGGAAGTATGAATAAGTTTGGCACAAAATGTTGTTCCATTAGTAAGTGATTACATATCTGTCTCTAATTAGTGGCGTGGCATATAATTTGTGCTCTGTGCTTTCCATTTCATGAAAAATTGCATTTGCAACCTATCACATATTTGCTAAATAATTTCTTTAAGCTAGAAATCTAAATGGATGCATTATTCTTTAAATACCACTTAAAGTTAGGTGAAAGATTAGAAAGAGAATGGCTTCCTTAACAAGCTTAACTGAGCCATACAGGACAATAAAACCTCATGTGTCAGAATGTACAGCTATTGAAACTTGGGGTTTAAAAAGATGGGATTAATTTTAAAGCTGTTGTTATTTGCAATATTTAGATATTACACTTCTTATATTTAAGAGGGCTTTTAAGTCTCTGACTTTTACTGTATATCCTCTTATGTCAAATCAATCAGAATTCATGCTTGAGTATTAGCAATTTAATTATTGCTATAAAACCTTAATTTTGACACTGTTTATCTTTTGAAGTAAATACAGAATAGTAATAGCATTTTACTGAACTGAATGATCCGACAAGGCATAGCAGTTGTACTACAGTGGAAGAAAAATGGTTCTGCTAGGAATAATTGTTAGACCTCAGTATCAAGACAGCATTAGTGATGAACAAGAACAGTTGTTAGACTCAATTTGTCTCTTGTAGTTATTCAGAAACTGCAGCTGATAAAAATCACTGCAGAAACAAATATGTAAGACTTAAACCTGATCAAGTGTTTGCTTTCATTCACTTCTAAAGGATTCTTCCTTTGAGAAAGAGGATTCAGCAATAATACCTAACACTAGTAAAAACATATTCTAGAGAGTTTTTTAAACATTAATGAGAAGACTCAATCATAGTCCATGAATACCTAAAGAATGTATCTGTCCTTGTTAAACATTAGGCATTAAACAATCAAATGTATCTTTTTAACTGTAGGAAATTTCCTGCTGATTGCAAATAGGAAGTGTTCAAAACTTCAAGTTCTGGCATTAATCTCAGTGCACACATTTTTCCAGTAACAAATGCAAAGCCTGGAATGAATCAGAACTAAGCCAAATTGTGTTGCCTTGCAGTAGGAGCATGCACACAAGTTATTGATACAGCTCATATGACACACGTTATGCCATGATGACTTCATTATGTGCTGGAGACTCTGGAGATCTCAGTTCATTGAAATTTCAATATTTCAGTGGGTAGGTATGATGAGCAAAGCAGAGCCAAAGAAACAAATCCGTATTTTTTTTTGGCAAAGGAGCACTACAGATTTGCCATTCAAAGTATGTATATGCTACACTCAGTGCAACTGGACCTTGGTATCTGTCAGTGACACTCTCCTAGTGTTAAATAATAACTCAGATGGGCTTTTCTAATCTCAGCTCATGGTCCTTCTATTCTCTATATTTAAACCTGTCATCATGTGTCATCTAGAAGAACTGGTTTAGGGCACTTGGATTCAGTTGTCTCCCTTAGAAACTGATGGGCAGAAATCTGCTAGTGCACTACAAAAGATTAAACTTCTGGAAGGAATTTGTCTAAATGATGTTGAAAACTAGAGAATAAGGAATGGATGGTAACAATTGCACAAACATGTAGCCCTCCAGTGCAGTCCCTAGCTTCCTTCTTCTCCTAACTTCTTGTTAGGCTCGTATGTATGATTGTCCCCTGTGGCAGTCTGGTTCTCTCCCCATGATCTGCAAGAGGCTTCTGTTTCCTGTAGCTTTTAAAATATGAGAATTGATCTATAATAAAACATTAGCCAGAGTGCTCTAAACCTGTATGTACCAGTTGGTTTAGAGATGTTGCTTCATGTTCAGAGGATGGCAGTGATTTTAGTTGTTGGCTCTGCAGGCAGAGTTATCTGGTCTGTGCAGGTCGCAGAGCATCAGTAAGGGAATTCCCTGCAGAGGAGCAGAGGGAATATAAATAAACATTCCAGAGGTAATTTGGTTATATCATGTCATCCAGAGTGTGATGGACATGGATATAGTCTGCAAGATTTTGTAGGAGACATCGCTGCTAAGAATATGATCTAAAATGTTACATTTTATACTTGCTAATTTTAGTTGCCAAGATGGATCTGAGAGACATAAAGCATTAATTATTAATTATTGTTGTTGTTGGTAAAAATAAACCTATCATTAAGGCTCTGAGAGTTTTTCCAACATCAACAAATTTGCCATTTGATTTATTAATGGATATAAATATTTTTCTTTTATTTTTCCCTCTGGTCAGAATCTCAACTTATTTAATATTTGCCCCTCCCATCACAAAAAGCTTGAGTAAATGTATCAGCCTTGCACTCTTTTCTCAATGTCAGCACATTGAGATCTGCCACCTCTCCTTCAGAAACAGAGTGAAGACCTGTTCAGCTATACTAAGACTGTTTTCTCTCCATTAATGAGGATTTTGACTGCAGAAATGTTGATTGGTACATAGAAGTAGTGGATGTTATGAAGGCTGGATGTGAAACTCTGACAGATAAAATGGAGCAAAAAATATGCTCTGTTTTCACCCAGCAGTGAGGGTAGAGTCACCTACAGGCAAAAGCTGTACCAGAAGCAGTAGTGCTGTGAAGGGGACAAACTTTGCTCTTATTGATTACAGTCACACATGAGTGGAACCAAAGAATTTTTTTTTTTTTTTGCATTAGCAGAGGCTTCCGACTGGTCTGGAAGTGTCACCCACTGAGAACTCCACATGTAGAGCAGATTAGAGTGGTTAAATACTTAGGCCTCAAAAGCTGATATACCAATGAAACACATAGCAGAGAAGAAAGGTCACAACTTCCACTCTATAAACTTATGCGTGCAAATAATGGTATTGTGATAAAAACCAACATTTTGTAATTCAGGGGCTTCTACACAGGCCTTTTCCACTTTCAAATAAAGACAGCTTACAGGATACCATCTTTACCTTCTGATCATGTAGGATTTTTCAGCATTTCAATTTCACTATTGAACAATTTTGTGATGACAGTAAAGCACAGGAACTCATAAGAAAGAGAGGCAGCATCCAACTACAGTACTCAAATCTAACGGCTCTGGCCAGCTGGGCATTTCTTACAGAGGAGCCCACCATGTTCATGGACTGTTGGAGGGTTTGTCTGTTGCTCCAGTTGGAATCTGACAGAAAACACCTCTTTAGGGATTTACAAATTGAAAGTTAGGAATGACAAGTTAGAAGGCCACATGTGTGGTCACAATGAGTTGAGTGCATTTCTTACTTTCCCTAAGATACTCCTTGCTCTTAGATATTCTCTGATTTTAGTGCATTCCACATGGATAGCTCTGTGCCAGATAAAAATTCATCTCTTCCCGCTAAGGCACTATTTTTTTTCTGCTGAGAGTCTGTTAGTACATATTGTTTTAGATGAGAACTGTTTGCATCCCATATACATGAAATTTTTAATACAAGACTCAGTGAGACATAAAGCCAGAGGTTAATCATGTGGTTAGCCATGCGGTTAATGACTTAAAATAAATGAATAGATTATATTTCCTTTAAAAGGCTACTAATGAATTCTTTAATAAGATATAATTTGTATATAATAAAATGCCTGGGCTCATTCAATGATAATTTTGCTACTTAGGAACAATTTGAAGTCACACACACTCAAAACAACACAGAAGCATTTACTTTCCATCTGAAGCTGTATGGTAAATATCTATGTTTCTTTGAGCTTTATGGGACATGTTGCATTTTGCTTAATATTTTTATCGTTATTTACCTGTCAAAATAACAGAATCTAAATTGGAACAGAGCTCAAAGCATTTCAGAAAAAGAATGTTTATATACGCTAATGACCTCTAATTAGGAAGAAAAATACTAGAAACTAAGATAATGTATTACTAGCAGTACAGTTGCTGTGTCTTTAGTTGTATGCAGCGCCTTCCAGGCCACAGAGAGTTTGAGCAGAGAAGAGCTGACCAACATGCTTAGTAGACAAGACAGCCACCCATTCCTCTCCTCTTGAGCACCAAGGAAAAATCCTTCTTGTGAAAACAGAACTGTGGTACTTCAGCCTCTGGAGAGAAGGGTCACAGTAAAATTATTTTATTTCCTAGTTAGTTTCCTAGTATGAAAAATGTAGGTAACTGGTGCTACATTGACAATTGGACTTGATCATCTCAGAGATCCAACTGTACCAATTCTATGATTTTATAATTATTGGGCAGGAGTATGTGTATAATGTCTTTCACTGGCTGTCAGAGAGGAGAGAGAATTTTTCAGCCAGACTGTCTTGCTGGGAGCCAAGCACCACTTTACATTGCCCCTGCTCTGGAGCATGGTCCTAATTTTAAAGGTTGCATTTTCCATTCTTATCAACTTCTTGCAAGGAGTGTTCATAGTGACTGGAGATTTCTCTTTCAGACCTGCATGTGGAAAAAATAATCTGTTTTCAAATTAAAGACTAAGAAAGAAAAAATATCATTGCATATTCTCTGATTTCGTCAGCTGTGGTTTCTTCTTTTCTTCCCTTCAGTTCTTTTATCTTCTTTCTTCATTAATTGCTTGCCTTGCTTTTATGATTTGTGAATGCTTTTGGTCTGGCTTTTCTCATCCATTCTGTTGTTTCATGCCAGTTTTTTGTCATCCGACATTATGATCAAAGCCAATATTTGGAATTCATGGAGTTCTACACAGGGCTTCTCCATTTCCAAATAGAAAGACAGCTTAAAGGGTACCAGCTTTACCTTCTGATCATATAGGTTTTCTTCAGTATTTGTATTTCACTGGAGAAAATTTTTCTGATGGTAGCAAGGAACTGAAACTCATAAGAGAAGTAGCATCCAACTACAGTATTCAAGTCTTAATGGCGCTGGCCAACTGGACTTGTTTTGTTTCCAGATCATTTCTTATAGAGGAGCTCATCACATTCCTGGACTGTTGGAGACTCCAAACTGGACAATGACAGAAGCAATTTCCTTAAGGATTTACATATTAGAAGAAGGAAAGTTCCTTCTCTGTTCTATTTCCACCCCCTTTTTCTGCCTCTCTTTATTTTTCTTAGTTAAGAGGCAGAGATCTTCCTGTTCACTTTGTTCCTCTGCATTTCTTGTCCAATTTTTCACTCAACTGTCAATCTTCTCAACAGATAATCTCTTTAGAGTAATGGCTATCCTCTTCTGTTGTTGCCTTCAAATTATCAAATTCCCTTTCTCAGTGAGGATAAGTTGAACATTTCAAGCTTGGTTATAAAAACTGAATGCAGTAGCTCTGCCTCATAGATAGAAAAATGAGAAATAAAGGGTGGTTATGAGATGTGATAGCTCAGTAAGACTCTTATGATGTGCCAGTGGGACATAGATTGTGTACAAAGAGTTAGTTCTCCGTTGCAGTGCTTCTCACAAGAAATGTTTTGTTCTTCTTTCTGTTATTGAGATATAGTTTAAAAGGCTGTGGGGGCAGAGATTATAGCACTATTTATGCTTAATATAGAATTGTATCATTGTGCAATAGTGTCATATATAGTAGATTTTGCAAATTGTGGAATGAATTAAGGAGGCTTCCACTCAAAATTAACTAGCCCTGGCTAGGGGATATGTCCTAAGCCAGACAGCAATTAATGCATCACTGACACTCCTGCAGCCCCATGGCACAGAGTAGGACTGAGAAACTGCCTCATGCACAGGTACAACATAACCTAATGATGTAAGAGCATGTTCTGAAGTCCCTTCAGGAAAACATCCATTCTGGCATGTGACTGTCCTGTTCCTGTGTGGCTTTATGCTATTATGGGAAATCACACTATATAGCATTTATTTCTTTAGGAAGCTGACCATCACTGTCTCCCTTGCTGTACTTGTATCTTCAAGTACTCTGTTATATTATAAAGTAGGCCAGATATTCTTCACTTAATTTGTGGCCAATACTACCTTCTAAAAATCAAATCTACTTTTACAAAATTGTGGGGTTTTTTTAACCTGTTAACAGAATAAAACTTTTTAAAGAGACAAAACTCAGTAAATAAAGAAAGAGATTGTTTATTAAACACCCACTTTCTAGGCTGATCTTAGGCCTGTTTTTATCTCTGTGTTATCAGAGATTGAGAACATTAGATTGATGCTCAGAACATGATGTCATTTCCATGTTTGTCTGCCTACCTTTTAAAATCAATGTTAAACTATGGGCTGGTTGAAGAATATTGAACAGGATTGGATGTTAACTTATACCTGCAGCCAGTAAAGCCTTGCAAAATGTGAAAAGTGTAACAGCAGAACTACTTGAAAACCATCACAATCAGCACACATCTGTGTGAATCACTAGGTAAAGTGAAAAATGGTGAAAATCAGTCCTGAAGTATTATTCCTGAAGTATTACTCCTTTGCATTCCTTTCAAAATGTAAACAGGCCATAAAGTCTCTGCTGACTAGTTAAGCAGTTAGTTTACAATTGATTTTTTTGAAGAGTTCAGCACAAAGTAGCTTGAATACACTAGCAAATATATCCTTCTTCATTTCTTCTAGCTGCTTGTCAAGGAGTAATAGAATAGGTGCTGTTTCCTTAGTTTCTGTAATTCCAAATATGGGATTTACTCCCTCCCAGGTCTCATTTAGGGGCAGATTTTCCATACAGTGCTTTCTAAGTTGCACAATACCCCCAGATTATAATGGGGGCTGTGTAGCATGAAATCCTGCAGAGCTTTGAAATTTAACTTAAAAAGCCTGCAGTGCTTTGGAAATAATGGCTATTTATTTAGCAATGCGTTGGAACAAGAGTGGCAAAAGGCCCAGGATTTTCACAAATATTGCTGGGACAGGATTAAGGTATTCCAGATAGGACCCATTCAAGGAACACCATTTTGCATTGACTATGGCTGCCAAAATAACAGGATATCATACATTTGCTATACTTTTGCAAACTTTTACAAATGAGGTCATAAAAACCTAACAGTGGCAGATCCAACACAAAAGCAAAATTTGTATTTTCATTGTATTAACTTGCTTTCCTGTGGGATGGTCTTCTTTGCAATGCATATAGCAATCCTTTTTGTTTTTTAATTCTTTTTAAGCCATCTTTTCTAATGGGACAGTTTTCTGTATCCTGAGTTGTAGTGGATTTGAAATTGGAAGATCTAACCATTTGTACAAAGTTATAGTAAGCAGGACATTGAATCAACAGAATGTGATAGTCAATAGCATCAACAACTGAATCAGACCATAATTCTTCAGTGAATACCTGCCCTACCAAAGCTCTGGAACCTGTGCAAAAATTCGATTTAAGATAGGTCATTTGTTGTAATGCTTGTGGCAAGGTTAAAAAAGCTAAAGTAACCATTATCACACAGCTATGTGAACCAATTAGTTTTTAAGTCATTGTTCCTGAGTAATTCACAGCCCACATGCTTAACACCGTTATGAAAATTCCAGTAATTCACAGTCCACATATTTAAAACCCTTCTGAAAATTTTGCACATTTCTTTCAAAAGGGTAAATATTTCGTATTTCCATTATTCTTCAAAAAAAAAAAATTAAAATATTGTATCATTGTTTTAGATTCTTAGGGATTATTCAGTGAATCTCTTGAAAATACAGAATTCCAGAGCAGTTTGGAATAAATTCTAAAAAACAAAAACTCCATTAAATCCTATGGAATTTTCTTTGTGAATGTATAAGTGTACATGTGTACTGGTGTATGCTGATATGTGTAGGGTTTTCCAAATAGGAATCTGTCATATAATATTTTTTAAATGCACAACTTTGTTTAGTTACAATGGGATGTACAAGTGTGTATGAGAGTAGAATACAATTCATTAGTGACTAGATCAAACAGGCACAGAACCCTGAAATCAAAATGCAACATTGATGCATTTCCAATATGAGCGAGTTATGTAAACAAAGATAATGTGCCAGATACATATAACCAATTCACAAAAATGTCTGAAAACAGCAATATGGGGAATCTACTATTCAATCAAAAGGTAATATGCTTTATTTTATTTTTTTCCTTTATTTGAAGATATGTTTGAAAATAATTAAAATGGCAATTTTCTTTGTAATCAAAGCAAAAAAATTTGTTTAATATTGCAATATTGTAATGCATATGAATTCTTAATATTATTTATATATCTCTTCAGTCTCATATGAGATTGGTATCAACCAAATAGAAGAATTCAATTAATAATAAGCCTTTTTCAGTTCAGAAATATTTTAAAGTTAAAAATAATGTTTAGACTTTTAAAGAGGGTGACAGCGGCAGGTGAACTTTTTACTCGAACAGCACACTTGATATCTTTCTACATATTTGACACCTGGTTCTATACATCATATGTTTTCCTGTATCATTTGTCTCACATTTATGAAATTTTAGTTTTTGTTAGAAGTATCAGCAATTTTTATGGCTATAAGAAACTGTGAACATGTTACAGATCTGTGGGCAAGCAAATTGAATTGATCTTATTTTGCACAGTGATGCAGTTTCTTTTCAGTGATTTGAGAATCGAGTCATGTCTTACGTTAAGTAGTCATGATATTATATCCAGATGAATTTATTACTCTTTATATTAATTTTTTCTTTGAGCAATCACAATACTGGCAAGGCTGCCATATTCACATTTTTTAGCAACTAGTGGGGCTGATTTGCCTAAAGGCTCCCAGGGGACAGTGGGTGTTCCAATCCTTTCACAAAAAGAAATGACAAGTTGGGCTCTCTTAAGTGACTGTGCCACTTTCTTTATGCTTCTAGATTCCTCCATCTCAGCAGGAGAAAAATTAGTATAGATTTGCATTCTACTATTGAACTGATTTGAGTTTGCAGCTTTTCTATTACTGCTCTTACCATGTATACGCACCAGTTCTTGTAACATGGAGGACTTTAGCCTGGTTTTCATTACCTTATCTGTCTTTAGGATAGAAAGAATTTATTTATTTAATAATCTAACTAGAGAGTTTAGTATGGTGTTTATCATTTAACTTGGGTTTTCTTAATAAGAGAGTGTTCATAACTTACTCATTTCTTGTAAATACTAATATTCAAGCACACTAGTCATGAAATCCACTTACATTGTGGCAGCTTAACTTATAGTAGCAAAAGATACCACAGATGCAACGACAAGGGGCTTTAAAATTGTTTGTATTTTAAGTATTAGGCACATTCCACGGGGCACATCCCCAATGATATGTGTGAAATATCATTCAAACTTCAGTAGTCTAGACTAAATGAAGTTAGTGAGAATTCTGTGCCAACTCTAATAACTTCATGACTTTATCCCTTCTGGAAGGATTAAGTCCAGACACTTTTAATTATTTTTTTAAAGAATATATTTTTTAATATCTTATGACTTCCAGGGAACGATGTCAGACTTGCTTCAAAATGTTCCCCTCTATGGAGTTGAACTGCTCAGTATTTTGCTTGCCTCCAAACCCATGTATGATACAGAAACCAGATATTCCCCCAAGCACCAGCTCTGAAGGGCTCATCCTCTTCTGTGTTCTGAGAGCACACCAATTCTACAGTGACAGAGCAAACCTCCCAACAAAAAAAAAAGCACTGCTTTTTTTTCCTCCCTTGAAGCTATGCTCTTGCTAAAGGGATAAATTCAAAGTTTCCCACTGTCAAGTTTTCTACTACAGGTAGTCATGTTAAAATATAGTTAGGAGTCTCCTGCTTTTCTGAAACCAGTGGAAGGTAAAACTTAGGGCTAATTTATACAAAGCAGCATCTGTGGAATTCAAATGCTAACTTGAGATAATTTAAATTTTTTAAACTGTTTTTCTCTTCTGATCTTGTGTGAAACCAAACTGCCTGTCAGTAACACCTTCTTAAACGAGGATTATAACACGCCAAGCATTTATACATGGAAGTGTTGATATTAATTATCTTTCCGTAACAGGAATGTGCTGTTGGCTGACTGTAATAGGATTTAATCATATTTAGAGAGTTTTCAGTCTTACCTAAATACACATCAGCTGCTCTCCTTCAGCAGCAGCTAGGCTGGTCCTTGGTCAAGGATTTGTACACAACCACTGGCCCCAGTGATGGAGTGCTGCATCCAGGGGTGCCTTGGGATTGGTGCACAGCACTGCTCCCTGGCACGTGGAGGAACTAAACGTACAAATCTAATTTTTCACACCAGCTGCTCCGTGTGCTCATCAGTGTTATTTTCTAACACTGGTTTCTGTACACACTTTGTGAAAAAATATGACCGTTAAAATGGTACATTTAACATACATGATGGATTTGTTTGGATTCTTAATCTCAGTGTCAAGTTTCATTTAAATGAAAAAGAAATCAAGGTGATAAAGCTGTTGACATTCAGATTATTTCTAAATTTTTACCATTACTGTCTTTCTCTTGTGATGATATACACTGAGATAAAGAAATATACTTTTAAAATTTGAACTTTCACAGTTTTGTTTCAAGCCAGAGCTTTTATAGATTTCCAATCACATAAATAGTTAAGAAGCATCATTTAATTTGCAGAAAGATAAATCTTGGCTACAGCCTATACAATTAAGCAAATGAAAGCTGTTAGCCTTGTTTAGCCTTATTTTCATATATTACATAGCATTAAAGGCAACATTTTTTCATTTTTGTACAGTCTCATACCCATTCCAAGGTTGCAGGCAAGATTATAGCAGATTTTGAAAATTTTGTAATGGATTTATTACATTTAATGACCATGCAATATATGGTTCCTCAGCCTTGGCTGACATTTTGAAATTAGGCTTCCAGCAGTGAAATCTTGTCAGGGATGGGTTTTAGATTACCCAAGCTTTCAGGATTAGAGCTTTTCATACATAACGTCAAGTACAATCGTCTGTTTAATGCTAAATGAGCATACCATTGTTAATGCAGTAGCAGCACAGAGAATAGACTCTAGAGAATCTAAGTTCTTTCTGACTCTGAACTTTATTATGAACCTTACTCACAGTTTTGTTCTTGAATGTGTGAAGACATTGGGGAAAGATCCCTGTAGAGATTTTAAAGGCATATTTTAAACTGTTTTTGTGTACATTACATTCGAACAAGTTATCTGAGTTATCAAAAACCCAAAATATTATTTTTATTTTGATTTCTGCCAGATTGTTTGCCATGTATAAATATCCCCTTTATACAGTAGAAATATAGTTGTACCTAAGTGAACTCAAACTATTATATTCTTAAAAAAAATATGACATCTTAATAGTTCTGTCTTGCATAAGAATTTAAAATTATGACCAACCTGAAAAATAACTATGTTTTAGAGCAACAGACATACACAAATAAAATGTCATATGCATGATGTTTTCTCATGTTATGCGCATTAATTTGTACTGACTTAATTTAATGACTGTCTAAAATCCCATATCTTTTGTAACTATAAAGCAGTGGTTGAGCCAGCTATGTTATTTCAGGCCCAGATCTGCAGCAAGAATTTAGGTGTTAATTCAGTAATATGGAAGTTCTTATTCAGAAAAGCCATAGAAGCTAATGCCATCTGTGCCCTTATGTAAGATGGCTAGGCTCCACTGCTCAAAGTGTATAAATTGTTGGGAGTCCTGAAAAAGTGTGTGCACAGATATCAGTGTGCTGAGTCAGCAATGTCTAAACTGGAAAATGAGGAAGCATTGAGGAGAGGTTTGCAGGTCACCACTGCAAGCTTAGCACTTCTACTTCCTCTAAAATCACAGAGAGCCCTTTCCAAGTTCAGGTCAGCCCTCCCACTTTGTGGGGGGAGCAAGACACACATGTTTATTTCTCTCCCTGGCTCTCATCTTGCCTTGTCACAACTGTGTGCAAGTCTTGAGTTCTAATTAGACAAAACATGATTTTTCAACCTAACCATTCATCTTTAATTTAATTGGTAACTCCACCAATCCACCAATAATTTATTATCTTTATTTTTTAATTGATTAATTCCTCAGTACAGTAGAAAATAATTGATGGTTTAAGTATTTTGCTACTGTTTAATATTTCTTATTTTGAAGGTAAATATCCTCAGAATCTATCACTGGGAGACTGTTATCCTGTGACAACATTTTAATCCAGTGAAATCTTTTAATTGCCTTGACTCGTTCTGTTTGATCTCACCAACTACTAACCACTGTAAATATTCTTTTTCTGCTTTTTGCACCTTTTGGTGACAACATATTTTCAGCAATACACATCTACTTTTGTATGTTTGATCACTATTCTTTAAAATGGAGCATTTTTTGTGCTGTGAGTGCCTCATGAGGCAAGACCACAAGGCACTGAGCCAAGTAGATTATTGGAATTACCAGGCTAAATTCCATTGACTTTGCCAGCATTGGGCTAATTTCTGTAGTGTCAAACTTGGGTTATATCATTTCATCTGACAAAGAATATCCCATCAGTCTACATACTTTGCTTTTGATTTAACAATTTTAGGTTAGTAACTAAATGTGGCTGCTCATGCTGGGTTTTTAGGGGTTTTTTTGGGTCTTTTTCTGAAATGGTACAGTTCTGTATCATCAGAGTTAAAATGGCCAGAAGGCTATGTCTAGCACCCCTCGTAGCACCATTTCAATATGATCTTCTCAGCCCAGTGTGGTATTATTTCAGTAGCATAAGACCAATCTCAAAGCCAAGATTACAGGAATAAGTAAAAGGGACATTTTTCTCCAGTCCTCCCTTTCTCCTGTCCTGTAGTGACCAGGGCTCAAGGTGGGACCATAGCAGCCCTGTTTCTGATACACCAATTCAAAGAATGTTCCAACAGCCATGTGTAGACCAGCACCAAACTCATTACAGGGAAAAGACTTCTGTGTGTGTGCACCTGTTGCATCTGTTCCTGAATTGTGCTCTACACTATTAGCACACAAGAAGACTCATCCTGGAACATCTGAGATTTACTAACTGCAGGCATAATAAAGTAAAGGCTGCTAAATATGCACAAAAGTCTACTGACCAGCAGAATTAAATCACAGCGCTAGAGTTTCCACTTATGTGGAATAAGCTCACTCCACTGACTTCAAAACAGATACATAGGCTGAGGCCAGAATGGTCTGTGGTTCTTAAAGCAAGATAGAGTCCTGAAACAGAGAGAAGACACACGCTAGTTTTCCACCTTTTGTGAAAGAATGTGGGGAAATGTTTACAAAGTGTCTAATTTCATAAGGATGTAGAGAGCATGCATTGTCAGGGTACTGGTCACTAGACTTCTGTGAATATTTAGTAGCCTTTATTTTATTATGCATGTAATTAGTAAATCTCAGATGTTCCAGGATGGGTCTTCATGTATCAACCATAAGATTAGACCACTGGTCATATTTTGAAAATATAGTGACAAACAGAGCAGCAGAAGTGTGCAGGTACAAATAGCATGCAATTCATTAATGTGTAGGGCCATTCTTGTCTCTTATTTTGAGTGTGAATTTTGAACAAATGATAGTACATTTTATGGTAATTATTGACTTTTTGGTGCCTCAGTAGTGATGGAAACTGCAGAGTTAAAGCCTTAGAGAAGGCAGCTAACCTATTTGGAAAATATAATTTAATGTCTTTAAAAACTTAAAATATATATATTAAAAGCTGTGATAATTTTTGAACAGAAGGTCTTTAGGGTCTCAACACAGACTTTTCTGGATCAGAATTCATCCCATTACTGGAAATTTGTATTAGTACAAAATTAATCAGAAATGAACAACGAACTCCAGCTCATTCCATCTCCCTTTCTTTGCTGCAGTCTCAGATATCTGAAGAAAAATGTTTTTCCTACCTCCTTTGGAGAGAGCTAACAAGTTCCCTGCCAAGGTGAGCTAGCAAGACTTGGTTAGTATCTCTTATAGTCTCCCAGGAGTCACAGCAGAATGAAACAGTCACCCTCTTCCAATTAACAAGAAAAGTTGCAATTAACAAGAAAAGTTGCACTAAAAATTTGTTTTAATTCATTAAAGTTCATGAGAGAAAAGTAAAACTAGAAAACCCTCTTATAGGTAGCACAGTATTATATCTCCTCTTTTATATTTCTGCATTGATTTCAAGTTTTCCTGCACTCTCAGTTGATCAGTAAAAGTATCAATCATGGTGTTCTTTGAGGTTTCCAATATCCTTTCCAGTTATAAAATTAATGAAGATTAAACATTCTGACATTTAAAGGGGGAAACTCTGAAAGGATCTGTTTCTCAAAATCAAAATTATTCAGTTACCACCAGAATATTTTCCATAAATGTCAAGTTTATTCTAAAATATCTTTAAGACAAGCCTGAGCATAAACTACTGAAATTGTAAGACAAATATTGCTTTACTGCAAATCTGTGCAGCCGTTTATGACTAAATCAGATCAATGGCAACATGTTCCTTTCAGGACAGTCTCCAGTATCTTCTACATGTCTTAAAAGCTTTACTAAGTCTCCAGCAATTGATTAAGCTTCCACTCCTGCGTTTATTTGCATTCATACCTTCTAGCATACAGGCTAACACAATAATGGAGAGAAGTTATTAATTTTTACCTGACTAACTGAGAAAAATGGAAGACCTGAACATAGCAAAGTCACAGCCACATACCATAATATTTCAGAATGGACTTGTGCAATGACAGTTGTCATTATCCACCTCTGTATAGGCAGAAAGATTTCTCAGTTTGTCTAATTCAGCATTACAATGGCGGGATTTCTTTTCCATCCTATCAAGCACATTTAGAACATGATGCAACAGGTGTGACTTTAGTACATTGCTAGTTTCATTCACTCAGCTTTTGTCCCCACCTTCATCCTTTGTCAAGTCAAACAGGAAACTAGTTTAATGTCCTGTCCTGATGAGAGGAGGCACCATACAAAGTCTTGTGGAAACACCTATTTAGTGATTTACAGATTTATTGCTAGTATATATCCTGCTACTCTGCTGCAATAAAGTACCTCTTCATGTTTCACTCCGAAAATACCCATTTTCAGTCTTCCCCACTGAGAAAGACCCAGGTGTGAAATATTCCCTGAAGACACCTAGCTGCAGGCTGAGGATAAGGCCACAATGCTGGCAGAGGAAGTGCACTTTGTCTGAGAACCCGTCCCACAGAGCCTCCAGAGAATAGAGAGCCTCCTCACACCCAAATGCAATAAAATTCCCCATTCTAACACTAGAGTACCTAGGAAAACTGGCTTTTTAAAGCTACTGGCTAAGTCTGCTGGTAAATGAAGTTTGGAAACTCCTCCCTGTTATGCCTGAATCGTTAGTGGTGTCCTGTTTTAAGGGAAGAATGCATAGCAAGCTATTGGTTCTCTATCAGCTACACTCGATTACACTCTATCAACTGCTGGCAATTTTTTTTTATAGCCACTCTCTCTCAATTTTCTCTTTGACTGACTGGCAAAGAAGACTTATTGCAACAGAGGCATATTGAGGCTTGCAGAGTAAACTGTGTAGCAAATCTCTCTGAACAAACACCAGGCACTGACAATTTCTTGAAGCCTTAAGGTTTTTTTTTTCTTCAAAATTAATTTATTATACATTATATAGCTTAATTATGAGATCCCACTATCAGCTTGGCTGTGTTTTTTTTCATATACCAAACTCATCCTTTCCAAAGTAGAGGATGACAGTTTATTTTCACATACTTACAGACTAATGACAGCGACTCAGGGAGAAACATCTGCCAATACTGGGAATATTGTGTTCTCTCTCATACCTACAGCTCCCTGCTTATAAAAGTCTTTGTCCTTATCTTGACAATATTGTACAAGCTTTTCCATTTCAAGAATCAGACTTGCAGTTTTCTCTCTGCTTGCTCACACATGCCGTGCAAGTAATATCCTTCGTATCTCTGTCATTACAAAAATTCACATCACTCACATAAGTAACATAAAGGTAAAAAATTGTACACTCTTTTAAAAATTAAGATGTAAAAAGAACTTCCAGGCTGGTCTTACTAGCTCAGGTTTCATCTATTGACAGAAAAGTAAGCTTCATAGCTCACTACTTATAAAATCTGAAGAGTGAATGTGAATTTTCTCAGAGGGAGAGAGGCAGCAAAATTTTTGTTCTTTACACTTGCAAAAGACATAATCAGTTAATATTTTAAGGACTTGATCATAGCTGCCCCTGAAGTTCTGTAATATTAATGTCTGTTAATGTCTTAGAGTCATCAGTTGAATGGTGGGACTAACTGAAGGACCTTACAGCACAAAACCCAAAATTTAACATGTGAAATATTATTTATCCTTCTTTTACAGGTCTGAACACTATTCCCCCACCTTCTTTATAGAAAGTAAAACAAGAGGTTTCTACCCATTCACACATGCTTGGCTAAGTTGCTGTGCAGAGAGTATGATATGATGCATTGATTTTTTTCTCTTCTCATTCACCCATTTATCTTATAGAATATGATTTACATCATTTCCTGAAGACCTCATTACAAAATGTTGTAAGACTGTTGTATTAAAAAACCCAACTGATCAATAAGGAAACTTATTTTTTTGAACATTTTAAAGAAATAAGCCATACTCGTATTACATTTTTAAGACCAAGAAGGTCTTTAAGTATTTAATTAAAATTCCATATCACTAGAGTTCGACAAGAACAGCTTTTGGAAAAACCATTAAAATCGGATTCTTATATTTGCATAGATTTGTCAATTAAACTGCTCAAATAGAGTAAGAAGCAACTTAACCTCAAAACCGTCTAATTAATTGATTAGACAAAAGTCCATTTATATCTGTGAAGTTTTCTACTACCTTATGCAAGTTCTCTAACTGTGAAGCAAGGTCAGGGCTCCATAATGCTTTCTTGCTGGTTTTGATCAATGTAAGCACATCACATATATTAGCATTTAAGCCACAAGGCAAGGCAGACAACCACAACCAGATGAACAGAAGTGTTCTAAATTCCTACCTAAGCAGCAAAATTATCATAATAATTGAAAGATGTTTAATATGGCACGATCCCAGAATGACAGAATCACAGAATACACTGAGTTGGAAGGGACCCACAAAGATCATTGACTCCAGCTTCTGGCCTTGCACATGGCCACCCCCAGGCGTCACACCACACCCAACAGGCTTGGCCCTCTGGCTGCCAGGGCACTGATGACTCATGTTCAATTTGCCATGCCCAAGACCATTGTCCAAATGCATCTTGAACTCTGTCAGGCTGGTGCTGTGACCACTTCCCTGGGGAGCCTGTTCAGTGCCCAGCCACCCTCTGGGTGAAGAACTTCTCTTTAAAATCCAACATAAACCTCTCCTGATAAGACTTCTGGCCATTCCCTTGGGTCCTGTCACTGGCCACCAGAAAGAAGAGATCAGTGCCTGCCCCTCCTCTTCCCCTTAAAAGGAAGCTGTAACTGCGATGAGGTCTCCTCTCAGTCTCCTCTTCTCCAGGCTGAACAGACCAAGTGACCTCAGTCACTCCTCATGTAGCCTCCTCATGGCCCTTCACCATCTTCATTGACCTCCTTTGGACACTCTTTAATAGCTTAATGTCTTTCTTATGCTGTGGCACCCAAAACTGCTCCCAGCACTCAAGGTGAGGCTGCCCCAGTGCAGAGCAGAGCAGGACAATCCCCTCCCTTGCCCAGCTGGTGTTGCTGTGCCTGATGCCCCGAGGACAGGATTGGCTCTCCTGGCTGCTAGGGCAGTGCTGGCTCATGTTCAACTTGCCATTGACCAAGACTCCCAGGTCTATTTTGGTGGCACAACTTTCCAGCATCTCATTCCGCAGTCTGTCCATATATCCAGGGTTGCCCCAGCCCGGGTGCAGAATCTGGCACTTTCCCTTGTTGAATTTCATATGGCTGCTGTCTGCCCAGCCCTCTGATTTGTCAAAGGAGTGGACAGATCTATTTAGTGAGACTGCAGGAGAGACACTCAAGCATTTCAAATGAAAGTGGAGAAGATGATGTGAAGTGGGTGGACCATTAATACAGAATGAGTACCAACCCATTGACTACCTGCAATAGCACCCAGTGCAATGGTGTGTTATCCATCATTCATGAAATCTGGATTCTGGAGAAAAGGCAATAACACACATAGAATGAGTAGGAGCTAGCAGCAGAATGTGCAAACCTTAGGCTTATTGGGTCAGAATTCTGGAATGAGAGGGTATTGTCCTTCTTTAATGATTGCAAGACTTAATTGATTATGGTCACATCAATATGGTAAAATACAAGGTTTTTTTGTATAGGACATAAAATTGCAAATACATCTTTCCAGAATGAAGCTTTAGATAAATATACCCTTATACCCTTCTTTTCTTTTTTTTTTTTTCTGTGTCCCTCTCTGATTAAGAATTTGAGATTTCCATTAGGAATTCTAAGGGTGTTTTGTTGATGTTGTTTTTTTATATGACAGAGAAGTATGCCAGGGGCAAATGAGGCTAAAAGGACAATAGAAGAGAAAAGGACAATGTCAATACTGAACAGTCTGTTCAGAGGAGATTGATAGTTGTAACAAAAATTAAGGAAAGAATATAACAACAATGGTTAAATAAAACCTAGAAAGATTAAAGGAAAAATCATTTTTAAAAGAGCAAAAAAATCCCATAAGTTCAATTAAAAAGTTAATGTCGATGTAAAAGGCACATAGAATTATATAAGTGCTTTAAATTGTTGTTAAACCTCTGGGAATATACAACTATCAAAATTGTGCAAAGCCGGACATCAATTTTTATTGTCTTCAAGGCAAGATTGTAGTTTTCTTTATGCAGTGGAGTGTAGAGAATATGAAATTCTAGACATAAGAGATACAAATATGAAGTGAAGCAGCAGTGAAACTGTGTTTGCATACAATAGCCAGTAACAGTAACAATAATAGCCAAGTGACTTTGACCAGTGTATTTTTAATGTTGAGTAAACTATCTTGCCCTTTGTTTGTAATAAATAGGATGTTTTCCACTGCTGTACAGTAAACTTTTGTATCAAATTGTATCAAATATAATTTGAAATGTGAAGTCGCTAGACCAGCAAAACCAACTAATGTAGAAGAGGAAGAAACAATGTTCCTCATTTTTTCTGTAACAGCCATCTGACACAATCATCATCCATCTGACACAACCATCATCCATCCACCAGGATAAGAAATGAGTTTGTAGCAAACACAAAGTAACGCTCACACCCTTACACACACACCCTCTAGAAAGAAGGGGATTTACATGCGTAATACAGGAGGGGGTTTCCAAAGGGAAGACCAAATTATTGTTGGTGCTTAGGCATCTAGAGGTGCATCAATGAAAAGTTCAGCCTATAGATGAGACTTGGTCTTCTCATCTCTACTTTGACTTGCTTACTCTCTTGTTTGTTGTGAGCTGCTACTGCTACTGGCCATCCATTTCAAATATAGAGAACAGTTTTCAAACAAGGAGAACACTGCAGAATTTAAGACCATTTTACATACAACACCTTACATAAGGCTTTAATAGCAGTTCTTCAAATTTTTGTTTGGCACCATATTTTCCATTATTTTGCATTTAAAATTACTTTACTAGTGTTGAACATACAAACAATATTTATTATATTGTCACCTGTACAAACAATATTTCTCTTTTAATGTTGATGCTTCTGTTATTGTCTGTGGAATGTAAATGCACATACATGACTATAAGCTTTTTCCTATTAGATGAACTAAATTTTTCCTGCATTCCTTAATTTTTTTGTTTCATTTACGATGACTAAAAAGAATTATTTATCCCTAATATTTTAATAGGAAAGGTGAAAATGCTTTTGCATAATATTCCAGTTTAATTGCTCTGCACTAGTACAGTAGTACATCTTGAATAGTATCAGCAGTTAAGAAGGGCAATAAACTGAAAGAATCCAGACTGTGAGGTTTGCTATATTCCAAATCCCTATTTAATTCTGTAGTAATCTCACACAACAGGGCAGGGATGAAAGAAAAGTCTTGTTTAAAAAATGGGGATCTGCCACATGCATTGCAGACATCCAAAACTGAAAGTTTTAGCTGAAAGTGCTACACTATGAAAAATTGGAGTCATTTAGAAGAATTAAATAGAAGGCTTGGCTGTTTACTTCCAAACACTCCACATAACCATTTTATTGTTGTTCAAAGTGGATCTAAGGGCCACAAAATGAGAACAATATTCCTGTTTCTAAGTCATATTAGCAAAAGTTAAGAAATATATATAGGTATATAAATACAGAGGCATCTAGTGCTTATTCATCAAGAGAAAGGATAAGTACAAAGATGTGCAATGGCCAGAGAAGTTCAAGTAGTAGAAACTTTGAAATTATTACAGCTGTAGTTGATCTATACATGGGTAATACAAAGTCAGGGTAAGGGAAGAAGTACAAATGGTACTATTGATGAATCTGGAAAAACTGAAAAGAATGTAAGTCTTTTACTACAAAAACTATCTATTGTAACTAGTATGTAAGTGAAATATAAATTATTTCCTGACAGCAGGTATCTGGAAGGGGACAAAGCAAGCTATCTGTTTTTATAACATTTTCCATGAAGATACTAGTGATAATTAATAAAAGCATTAGTTTGGATTTTGTCTTAAAATTCTGTAAAATCCTCTGACTTAAAGAAAAGTATGTAGTTCTCATAATTCATTGTCTGGGAGTTTCACATTCATCACTGTATCTGTCCTTACAGTACTTTTGGAGGGAAGTATTATTTTTCTCGCTTCGGAAATGCAGGGGAAGAGAGGGGCTATCAGTAATATTTCATATAATAAGTACCTAGGCATGTTTGAGCAAAAAGAAATGATAGAAAACTTCCTGAAAATTTTGGCTTCTAAATTAAGCCTTGAGGCAGTAGGAGAAGCATTAATCAAATGGTTTCAGAAAGATAAAAAATCCATGTTTTGTTACAAGGGTTTCAGAGACTTTGGTTTTGTCTATACATCTGCAATCAATTCAATGAGCCAGGAACTCTTCTCTGGCTCTTGCCATAAAAGCTCTTGCATTCCAGAAGAAGGAAGTTGTATCCATGCAGCCTTTTGGCCTGTGCAGTCCAGTGGAGTGTGATGAGTATCACACAGGGTGGTATTGCTTGTCAGAGACCATGGCAAAGATCATGCCAGCATTCCAGCAGTATGGATAATCACCTGCCAGGTACTGGAATCCATAGCCTATCCCTCCTTAGCTTGTTAGTCTAGTCATGGTCTGCATTTTGGAAATATTGATTGACTTGATTTGTATGCATGTGATGAAGTCTTGAAACTGTAATCAAGTTGGTATATCTAGCAAAGTCACTGCTACAGGAATTTTCCTATGTTCTTTGTAGGAAAAACAAACCAAAACAGACAAAACCCTGAACAAAAAAAAGTCCAAAAGTAAAGTCTAAAATAACAGCACTAAAAAGGCTCCATGCCCCTTCCCAGAGAGTTTTCTAGAATCTGACAAGGTTTTTTTTTTATTTTTTTGTTTGCTTATTTCCATCACCTTATTCTCCTAGTGTCTGAACTCAATCAGAACAAGCTACCATATAGGTTATTGTTCTTAATGTGCTGACCCTGCTTGATCCAGGTGTCTCTCAAATTTTGGAAGAGATCTCTTCCTGAAGTACAATATGGATTAGATAGTGCTGCCTCTTCAATATTTGGCCATCAGTTGTGTGCAATCAATTCAATCTTTCCAAAACAACAGTAAGTTTGTTAAATGCTGACTTCACTAATACTTCTCTCTTTGGCAGAATTTGGCAGGTTTCTCGCAAGTCTAGTCCATTAGTTATTCATCTCTTAATTTGCTGAAATTAACTGTCAGATACTGGGATTTTTTCCAAGAGAAGGTCAATGTAGACCTGAAAATCTTTCTTTAAAGCCTTTTCTCCTTGTGTTGGTAGCTGCTTAATTTAAGGAGTGCATAGTGGCCACTGTCATAAATGTTTTTGCCTTTGCACTCAGTGCTATAAAAATCAGTCAAAATATCTTGAAGTCTTGTGTGGAATGTGATGCAAGATTTTGAACCAGAGAATTCCGCTGAGCCTTCAAATTTTTTTTTCATCATAATGTGATAGGAAAAAAAAAGACTGCTAGTATCTCCATTTCCACTTCCATCAGTCCTTTTCTGTAAGGACTTTTCACATGGCCATAACTCTTCATTGGTCTTTTTCCAACTACTTTGTCTATGTGTTTGTCTATGGCATGCTGATTACAAGATGCTGTAACCAACATTGCTCTTATTATGGAAAAACTCTCTAAAAAAATATAGTCTCAGAATGGTTCCCTTCATCTTTTTCTGTAATTTTTTTAAGTTATGTGTGAGACTCTATAAATGTAAAAACTAAAAATAGTTTTTAAAAATCATTTCTTCATTATAGCCAGGCACTGTCTTATATTAGAAACACCCTTGATAGTAAAGGTGTTTCTAAAATTGTCTGAATTTCCTATTTATTTATGTCACATTTATGAATTTCCCAATTCATATTTCAGTCAGAGAGATACCTATTTTTTAGACTTCAAATCTGTATTTACTAATGTACTGTATTTTTAACATCTCTGCTGTAAATGCACATATTCTGGTCATATATTTGGATATTGAGAACTATAGATGGCGTCAAATCTGAGCCACAACCAGTTCTGCTTACAGAGAGTGGATTAGCACTGCAGTTAGACAGTCTGAATGATGGTTCTAGAGGTGCTCAGGTGGTGAAGGTCCATGACCAGCACCCATCAGATACACAGCTTCTTGATAAGGGCTTTCCTGCAGGTGTACAGCAATTCTTTAGCTGGGTGGTTTTGTCAGGAACCTACAGTAACATCTGACTGTGAGAACACTGATCACTGACATTCAATTTAATGCCCAGTGAGGTACAGACAGCAAATGGTTTTGTCTGTGTGTCCTTATAAATGCACAACTTCCCTGATGGGCTTTGGCTAATTCTTCACAGTTGTAACTTTCTCTTTTCCTCAATATTGCCTGATAAAATCCCTCTTTTGCTGCTAACATGCAAACTATGTTGCTATTTTTTATGGCTTCGTGAGACCTCACTTTTCCTGGTGTGAGATCTGGGTCTAAATAAAGCTGTGCTGGCAAACTAGCATCTCTGATGCTATCAGCTATCTTGTCTTTTATTAGTGTCTGTTTTTAACATTATGTTTTTGCAGGGTTCAGCAAGACTGAACTGCAGCAGCTAAAACCTGTTTCTTTTTTTTCCTCCTCTCTTGCTCCTGGAACTCTCCAATAGATTTGGCATTATCAAATTTTTTTTTTTTTTTTTTTTTTTTTGCCTAGCCTATTAATATGAAAATTCCCTTGTATTTTGTTGTATCATTTTCTTTTATTGAGTCTCTGGGAAGGGACACATAGGGTCTTCAGCAATGTCACTGATATTGCCAATTATGTTAGCCCCTGATGCTGCTGATGTCTCTAGACAGAGCAAGGCCCTTGCAGTAGCCTTTATCACACAAACATTTGTAATCTTGGCTTCATTACTGCAAGGAGATGGAGTTGAGTTTCTTTCAGAAGTTTTCTCTTTTTCTTTAATTCACCCTTGCACTGCTGTTGCAAGGTTTCTTTTTCTATATTCCTCCTTCGGACAGCAAGATTCTTTCTACTTCATGTGTCACTGTAGGTGGCCACATATAACAAAGGTGCCTTAATAGTTGAGCTTCAGCTGAAAAAATTCTCAAATGTGGACATTCTTTCTGCTTACTGTCTTAATCCTTCTGCAGGTTGGAGTCCTCTCTTCTAAAATATTGCACAGATCACTGCCCAGCCCATTCATATGTGGATATAAAGACGCAACTCCTTTCTAGTGGTCAAACTGAAATTTTCCAACACCAGAAATAACAGTCAAAACAAATCTCTTGAGCTGACAGTATGGGCAACAGCTGTGGATCAGGATGAGTTTTGCACTCAAACCCATCTGTACCTGGCAGGAGTTCTAACCCAGGCCCAGCTGTGAGGGTCAGATGAGCCTTGCAAACCTCCCTTCACCAGACTTCAACCCCACAGGCAAAGGGCATGAAATATCTGCCAGTGTTGTGGCTTTGGAATTTCCTATGGTGAACAATCCCCTTGCCAGTACAAAAAGGCACAGAGAGAGCAAAGATCTGGCCCATTCAATTTCAGTTGCCCTAGGAAGATTACTTCTTTGAAATTTATGACCATGTTTTGGCAGATATAATTCCATTAATTCTAGTGGCTTTGTTAATGCATCATAGCACATTTCTCAGATCCTTCACCTCTGGAAAAAGTGATGTATAAATATGCCTGTCATATCAATTTCAAAACAGACTAGAAAATGGGGTTACAACAAGGTGAAACAGTCCAATGGCTGGGATAAACTAAACAAGCGCAAAGCTCGCTTGGTCCTGTTTAATGGAGTTAAGCCACAAGAGGAGTGGGAAGCAGTGCAGCTACTATTCTCAGTTGTTCATTTTTATTAGAAACATATACAGTCCATTTCTTTTTTATTTTTGTAATAATTTCTTTCTGAAGACATCTGTTTCAGTGCCTGAAGCATTCCTTTCCTAAAAACTTGCTTTACAAATTAAATACAAAGAAATATATATTTTTAAAGTAGAAAAATGTGTCAAGAAGTGTGTCTATCACATTCAAGAAAGACCAGGCAATGATTCTTGTATCAAAACTGAGTGTGAAACCCAGTATTTCTGTTACCAGAAAATTTAATGTTATCATCAGTTTGTTCTTTTGCTAAAAATAAACAAAACCAAAACAAAAACAAAACAAAACAAACAAACAAAAAAAATCAAACCCAAAGGGAAAAATTAAACAAAGGAAAAAAAAGGACCCAAAGAAACTCAAACCTCCAAATACCTTTGACTGGCTACAAATATGCAATAAGACTATGAGAGATAAATATCATCATCCCTCAATTTCAAGAATGCTATTTATATTTTCAACTCACAAAAGTAAACCAAACCCCAAAATATAAGCACATACAGTTTTTCATTTTAAAAGAGAATTTATAGAATTTTCAGGAAGCTTCTATAAAACAAAACAGCTATAAAAAGCCAAATTTCTTGGCCTGTCTTCCATTACTAGGCTTTGAATCAAGTAATTAAACCCAATATTTCAGATAGCCATGCAGATTCAAAATAACCTGGTAGATCCTTCATTGACTTCTTACTTTGCCTTTTTATGACTCTGGGCATCTTCCTGAGGCTGTCTACTTCAGTCAGATAGAATAGCAGAAGGCAAAAGGACAATATAAACAATACATGAAGCTATTTTTACGGTGTCTGAATCGGTCTCTATGGCAACATTTTTTAACCTATTTAGATTTTTTTTAAATCTCTGTCTCTCTCCCTTCTTGCATTATTCTGTTGAGTGACAAATACTGATAGAAAGATAAACACAATGTCCACATACAAACACCTGTTGAGTTTGGAAGAATAGACACTTGTTTGCTTTGTATTTGACCTTTTGCTTAAACAGATATTTCAAAGATCTCAGTGAAGTTCTTTCCTGTTCTTTGAGAAAAAATTACTAGGAAAAAAGAAAAATACATTCAACTTGCAATCCAATTATTCCAAACATGCATAGATGTAAAAATTTTTGAGTTTGTGCTTGAAGAGGGTGGTGTGTGTGTCATCATCACTGTTTTTTAGTTGAGGCAGACAAATACAGGCAGAAAATAAAATAGTTTTCCCAGGTCATCCAACCAGCTAGCAGTTTCACTTACTGTAGTAGCAGATTTACACATTCTCAGTACATTAACAAGTGGTTTCTGATATTACACTTTGTCCCTAAGCTCTCCTTATTTGGCAGGTTTATATATCTGGCTCACTGTATTCTTGCCTTTCCCTTCTGCTGTTGTATGAAAAATGCCCACAAACAAGCAGGAAATAGGACTATACCCCAAGAACTGCCAAAATTACTGCCTCAAACAGCTGGTAAATTCACAGAGAAAAAGATATCTTTATGAAAGTGGAGGAAATTTGTTTTTGAAAATCCTATTTAGCTGTAATAAACCAAAGTTTCATGTAAGAATATTAGGTCTGAAATGTATGGTTTTTATTGGAGGAAGAAAAGCTTAAACTGAAGAGTGCTGTCTATAATAATGTGAGGATGATAGTCCTGCGCAGCACTGGAGTGAAAGTGACTGGTGCTGGTCTGGGCTACCTGCAGAAGAGTTTTACTGAGGATCTGGACCTTGGTGAAACAGACAGCAGAGGAGTGCTCATTTTCACTGTGTACATGAAAGGAATTTTCTTCACACTTGAAGAATTCTTATCCCTCATGAAGTGACCTGATTTTTAAAATTGTCTGGTATAATTTTGCTACCTGCCAGCTTTAGAACATTAGAACAGCAGTACCAGCTCAGCTCAGTGATCTGCCTTCTGCACTGTGCTGTCTACATTAACCAGACATACAGGAAAGGCTACAGAAACAGCATGAATGATCCTATCTCTGATATCACTTCATGACTTTTTGCAGTCAGCAATTTAAAGATTTTCTGAGCCAGGACTCCATCCAAAGCATCCATCAGTCAGGCTATTCTTTAATCCACTTCAAACTCATTTATCGCTTTGGCTACCTTCAAATCCTAAAGCAGCGATTCCACATTTCAATTTTTGTTGTGTATCAATGACATAAAAATCAAATAATAAGTTGAGCATCCTAGTTCTAACACTTAAAATTTTATTTGAATGCAAATTGCATCATTTGTATCCTGAGCAGAGTTGTTTGTCTTTACAGTCACTCACAATAACTGGAAGTAAATTTTAAAAAGCACCACAGATGAGACTGATTCATGTGTATCCAACACTCAGACAAAATTGCAGATGATCGGCTGCATCCTGTTGGCTGTTATGCTTCATGCAAAACCCAGAGTGCTGTGATACAAGCCAAAGTGTCATCATTTCAGCTTCATCAGAATGTGCTTATATTTTTAAGCACCAGCAATTTTCTCACAAATACTATAAACTCTGCAATTTATTTAATTGAAAATTTAATATTAGATAGTTTTTGATTTAGAATAAGAAACTCTAAGATGAAGTTTTGAAATGTATTGGGGTAGTTTACTGAGATCAAGTGAGTAATTAAAATGGGTGTTCTCACCAGAATTTTTTTTTTTTAAAGAGTGTCAATATATCAACCAGTATTTTCGTACCACATATAGACAGCAAGCTGTCTTACAACTGGCCAACTAAATGTAGAATAAAAGAGTAAAAAAACAGTTTAAAAAATATTTTAATTGCTAAAATTAGCAAAGTTATTTACAGGAGAGGGGGAAAAGAAAGCCGCTAAATAGCCACTTCATCTGGATGAAGTTTATTCAACAGTAGTTCTACAGTAATTAGTAGCAAGCACTTACCATAAAGCCATCACAGCATTGCCACCTTCAGGGGCTGAAAACAATTTATCTTTAGAAACTATATTGCTAGCATGGATTGAGAAGGTAATATTAATGAAGGAAAGAATGAGGAAATAGCAGCACACTTAAAGCTGACTAGAACTAAAATCAATGACAAGAGGCAGCCAGACACACATGAGTAATTTATTAAGCAGTGATAGATTTGGGTAAGTAACACTGCAAAATCTGTCCTTCTTCAGATATGTGGGGCAAAGACAAATTGGCAGTTTTGTGAACTGAGAAATTCTGTCTGCCCTTTGACTGATATGTAAAACTGGACTTCAAGAAATGGACTTGCCCTTTTCCTACCTGACTTTCACTGATGTATTTGTGTCAAAAGCAAAATTAAATACCCTGGGGTAAAGACACTGCTGGAATTAAACTTCTGTCCAGGCATTGCCCTGGGTGATTCTGTTATTGGCAGTCATGTTTATCCGGTGTCCTGGAGTGCTGGGTCCTGCACCAACACAGGAAGAGCACCAGGGCCTCCTCTCTCAAGGAGACTGCAGCTGACTCAGGCACAGAGCATATACAGTTCACAACACTGAGGTGAAAGAAATAAAGGTATAGGCTTGTGCAAGTCCATCCTCTCTGGTAAAATATATCTTCATTCACACAGTGATGTCATACACATTATTAGAGACTACAAATCACCTTCTTATAAAACATTAATATCTTCTGTGTTTGTGTTTAAGTAGCCACTGTTCTGCTGAATGGAGCAGCAGATTAAATAGCTCAAATAACTGTGAGAATCTCAGGCCATCTTCTTTCATGTGATACAAGAATAAAATTCCTTTTAAACAAATGTTCTTAATGGGGAATTTGTATACTGCCTGCTTCCTCCTGTCACTGCTTAGATGTCCACTGCTCAGAAATTTATATTGGATTTAATTTATATTAAATTGATCCTGTAGACTTTCTGGTTTCTTCCTGCTTCCTGAAATATGGAGACACTGTAAGTCTTTTATTGCTGTAGGCATCTTTAATGGCAAGCTCTTCAAATTCCTTGGAAAGCATTATCTAAGAGCACAGATAATGCCCTCCTGAAGAAAGCAGTCATGTTGCTAGGCACTAGTTCTCTGTAGATCATCTTGCTGAAATCTCTATCCACTGTCTCCACAAATTTTTTCCTTCCTCATTTGGAAACCTCTTTTGTTCCCAGCAGGAAGCTCATGTTCTTAGACTCCCTGGGAGTTAAACAAAAATGAAACCAGTAGATATGAGGCCTTGCAGAGAGCTTTGGGTCCTCACAAGGCTCCTTAGAGTGACTTCCATAGGGAGAATGTATTTAGAACATATAGGAGGAAGAACCTTCTTCCTACTGGTATCTGTGAGGAACCAGTGCTATCCTAAGAGTAATGATGTCCCAGATTCCTCCTCCAGATTGTGCTGACATATTACCTTATATCATAAGTATGGACTAACTCAGCTAAACCTTTTCTGTGGCTCTGTGAGAAGAAGCAGAGGAAAGTGGAATACAGGCATGAAAGCCAGGGCCAATAAAAAGACTGCTATTTCCCTTTTTCAAGAAACTGGGCTTGAAGTAATATGATAGAGGAGCTTTTATTAGTTACAACTTCTGCTGCATATGAGTGTTCTACAAAACCATTTCATCCTTTGTTCCTTTAAAACAACCAGGTTGTCATAGTGTTCTTCTTTAATAATCACAACATTACAAATTTTTTAAATCATGCTAAAGGAATCAGTGAAAGTTTCCCCACTGCTTTTTCATAAATATTAAACCTTTTTATCCTACTGGTTTAACATAGCAGATAAAGAGAATTGAATGAATGTGATACCACACAATTTCCTCCTTTCTGGAAGACAATGCTAAGGTATTAACAGCATAAATGGTTTCACCTTTTATTAGAAAAAAATTCTTGACATTTTTCTTTCTTGTGCAAGCAATAAATAGAAGCTAATGTCAAAATATTAGCTGACTTTTTAACCTATTGTCCTTCCCATTCTCAATCAAACTTCCATATACATGTGTTGTCACAGTCTCTTCTCTCTGGTTGTGGATACTATTGCTTTTATCTTTCAACTTCCATGAGTTATCTAATTTGATTCCAGTAGCCATGGTAAAAAATTACAAGAAACTGCCTCCTTTGATTTTCTCAGTGTGCATAGGTATCCATGGCTCTACAATCTTCCATCGATGTGAAAATCACTGATTTCATTAATATCATTAGAAACACATAATAACTCAATGTTTTGCCTCTTCTGTATTTAGAGGAACTCTAAATTTATAACCTATTTTTAGCTATGTTTCGTATTTAATAAAGCCCTCTATTAGAAATTAGAGATCCAGATGCAGTTTAATCCTGAGGATGAGGCAGCTTCATTGCCATTATGTGTAAGTCTGCATGAACAAAAAATGGATGGGCTCTGAAACAACCCATGGCTAATGCATTAAAGGCATTAGAAATTAATATCATTACCATAAGAGGAATTAATGTGATTCATGATGCTATTGTATAATAAGTTTGCATTGACACTGCCAGCTCCCCAAAGTGGAGATTCTGTTCTTTCCCCTCACTCTGCATTCACTCTCACATACACAGGCTGACAAGATCTGATACAGAGCTGCAAAGCAGCCTCCTCTGTCTTCTGTCTGCTGAAAATATTGTTTGCAATGCATTATCCATCCAAAGGTCACTCTACTTCCACTTGCTTTTCTAGTGTGATAATGTGCTGTGATTTTAAATCTACAGGGGAAGAATATCTATTTCTGAAAATAAATATTAAAATTGGGTTTTCAATTAAAAGAAACAATAGAAATTGTTGAACTACATATATACATATATGTATCCCATAAACAACTTTCAGAAACATTTACATTATTTTAAGTGTCTGTTTGTATGTGTATGTCTACACATCCTATGAACAGGTCCAAAAGCATCTGTTGCTCTTTGTTCATAAGCATATGTGGGGTCACATGCACACACACACTACATTTGGGCTCTTTTTAGGTTTCTGTACTGGGTTTAGCTGAGATGGAGCTAATTTTCCTCACAGAATCCTGTAGGATATTGTGGTTTGGATTTTTGAATAAGAAGAGTGTTGCTAACACACTGATGTTTTAGCTATTGCTGAGCAGTGATTACACAGCATCAAGACCTTCACTGTTTGTCAGCTGCCCTGGCAGTGAGTTGGCTGAGGTGGACAAGAATTTGAAGGGAGGGAACAGAGCCAGGACATCTGACCCCAAATGACCAAGGGTTATCCCATACTTTAAGACAACATGCTCAGCAATACAACCAGCACTGGTCTTTTAAAGGTGCCTGTTGCTTGGAGACTGGCTGGGCAACAGTCTGCTGGTGGGAGGTGGTGAGTGACTGCTTTTGCATCACTTGGTGCAGGCTTTTTTCCCCTTCACTTATTAAACCATCTTTATCTCGACCCACAGGTTTTTCTCACTTTTGCTGTTCTGATTCTCTTCCCCATGTTGCTGGGGGAGTGATCAAGTGACTGGGTAGGTGCTTAGTTGCTGGCCCAGGTCAGCCCACCACATTTGCTCCAGCCCACTTCATGTTTTGCTGGGTAAGAGAACAAAGTCAAAATGTTCTACATGCCTCCGTAGGTGGGCATGACCCCAAGCATTGGCATGAAGTCATCTATACTCTGGAATAATTAGCATGCCTCCTGGCATGATTTTGTCCCACACTAGCTCACATTATCCCCAAGCTCAGGATAGCTGGAACTGGCAAGAGACCAGTTTGGATGTGGCCACCTTATTTTGGAGTAGAAAGAAACTCACTAAAACAGACATTTTCTGTACCATTCCAGCTGGCTGCAGAATGAGTGAATGCTTTCTTATCCATTTTGTTAGGAAGTACAAATAGATGTAACCATAGCATATCTTTTAAAAAATTGCTTTATCTGTTATTTTTGAAAAATAAACAGAAGTTTTGTGGTATGAGAAGACTTTGGATTGCCATAATGTAGATATTATCTCCCTTTCCTGGATTCTTTCAATTTTGGACTTAAACTACTTCTTTGAAAATGACCATTTCTTACTGTGTCCAAACTGCTAATCCCAAAAGACATTGTCCTTGGAGGAAAACTGAGCATGCTTGAAATTGAGGATGCTCTTAGGGGCAAAATCATCCTTTTTATTTTATTATTCTTAGATAAAGATTTTTAAGACATATGTGTACACTATGATTAAAAAAAACAAAAGCAAGCCAAACAGAAAAAGAATGAAGGTAGGTGACATATGGCACTGTTGTAATAGCATTGCAAAGCTATCACTTCAATGGTTTCAGTCAATCATGTAAAGGGATTAAACTCTTACAGATATGCAGAGAAGGAATCTTTGCTGATACCAGTATCCCAGACAGGAAGATGGACTGTTTTCATAAGGCAGGATTATAATCATCACAGTCAGACTAACTGAAAGACAACTGCAGGCTTTGTTGTTGAACTTCTCATTCTAGGCATCAATTTGATTGCTGAGGAAACTCCCTAAAATTACAGCAATTTTATTGTTAGCAAATACCATCAAAATCTAAAATAGAGCAAACAGATGATCTGATTTAAGAGTAGAGATACTCAAGTGATAACAACATTTTCTTAGAGGAAAAAATTATTTTACAAGAATGTGTTTCACTGGGGGTAACACAAGGCAGTATTTTCTGCCTACCTAATGGCAGCTTTTCCTGGTAATTTGGTTCACCAGGGCATCAGTTTGCACTGGCTGCATTTGGATCCTCATGTAGGAATCTGAAATCCCACATATCAATATCCATTCCACTACCTTCTTATGTTACACCATCTTTTCAAGGGAGCTCCTTCAATTCCTTGCCTTTGTCTGTGCCTGGACACCTCCTCCTCTTTTTCTCAGAACTCCATAGGGAGATCCCTCTCAACTGTGCTCTGAATCACTCTTTTCTTTGCTGACATTGCTGACTCAGGTGTAACCCTTGTGCTTAGCTCAGCCACCTCTCCATTACCAATCCTGGCTCATTGCCCCTCGCTGCTCACACAGCCTCCATCATGAACTTTTAAATAAATTAAAGTTGGGAAAGTTGGGAAGACTCAGGACCTTTGGAACATGGTTTGCTCATCACACTAATTGACTAATGGCTCTTGTATTCTCCATTCTCCAAACAGGTATAGCCATATAGCTAAAGCAAACAAATATTTCTTATAACTTAATATTACTTGCAGCAACCCAAAGAGAGATTTAAAAAGCTGAATATCTTTACCTAGTAAGCTGAAATGATTATACAGCACATCATATGTTACAGAGAAACAGCTTTTTCTTCACTGTTAACATAGTTGTCTCATTATTATCTCTTCAAATCTGCCAAGAGCATTTCTATTCATTTAAGAGAGCACACTACACATTCCATATTTTAAAATTAAAGCAATATGGAATTTTCAGAGCCTAAAAACAGTTCCTGAGAAAGAACTGTCCTGAAAACCAAAGTGTAATACCATCAGTGAAGCTTTTTTATTACTGATCCATAATCTATACATTAATTTGCATAGTTCCCAAGTAAGTAGAAGTCTTTCTGACAGCCCAGTAGAAGCATTCTGACAGCCAGCATGCATTCTCTTTTCTCCTCTGAGTTGCTAGTTCCCTAGTTGCGGAGACTTTTCAGGCCAAACTGTGCATGCATTCATATGAATCCAGTCCCTTCTGTTCACACTTCACCTTCAGTTCTGCTTCTATATTGCTGTTACCCACAATGATATACAAGAACTTAATTTTTCAATGGTTTTCAGAGATCAGGTTGCTTTTTCTTGCCCATCAATTCAAAAAACAAATCTATATTTTATCCACAAATCTGCATTTTATCCTTCTTTAAATAATAGTTCTTTCAGACTTTCTAACACAAAATCTAACAAAGCTATTTTTATAGAGCAATTTTTCAAGATAGCATCAATATCAGTTCAATTTTTTAATTCTAATTCCTCAATAGCTCAGTAATGAAGAAGTTGTTTCAAGAAAGCATACCAGTGATTTCCACTTTTTTGCCTAAACTGAGCATCATCACTGAAAAGAGTCTTCCTGGTACAGGGAAGCATCATTATTACAGCACTGTGATAGCAATTTGAGACTAATTAGACAGGAAGGAATTGAAAAAAATTTGTATAAATTTATTTTATGCTTTGGAGTTTTAAAGGGCTTCTTATTTTCTTTTATTCTGCCTGTAAACCTCTTGTTCTGAGCTTTACAAACTTCAAAACACACTTATTTGAGGTCACAGTTAAAATACTAAGTTTTTTTGTCCTGACAGAGCTGACATTTACCTTGTTTAAAGTGTTTAACATCAAAGTCAACACAATACATTCATGATGTGAAGTAGGCCATATTCACTTAGCAGAAAAAATGCTCATCCAATACTTTGTAAACATTTAAAGCACTAAAGATAAGAAGTGAGATCACAAGCTTCTGCTCATGCACATTTCATCCCTTATTCTATAGGTGTAACACCCATTATAAAACCCAATTAAATTGATGGGAGTCTTTCCACTGACTGCGAACGAGTAGAGGATCCTATTCCTTCATTTCCTGCCTGCCCAGGAAAATACACATCTTCACAGCACAAAGGCAGAAGGGGAGGAGATTCTGTTGCCAGGTTTTGTAATCGAAGAAAGTAAATTGCCTCTGAGTAACCTGTTCTGTGATACTGCTTGTGCAGAACTCATTTGCTTAAATATAACCTGGCAATAACAATCCAAACCAGGCAGAGGACTAAAATGAGTACGAGTGTAAGGAAATTGTATGAGAATTGTCTTCCACCTGGCTTTCAATTTACTGTAGGCATGTCACCAAGAAAGCAATTCCAAGTTAAACAATACAAGCCTGAGCTTTGTACAGACAATCTCCAGAGAATGCTGCAAACAACATGGAATTAATTTTACTGTCTTGTATATTAGTCATAGCTCAGCATAATATAAATTATCCAGCTGGACATCTTGTCTCTGTCCCTCCTAGTCACCAAAATGAGACACAAATATTTCTATAGCCCCAAGGCAAATTAGCACAAGACAGCTTCCATCCCTTAGACCTGAGCCCCCCAGGGCAGGAGGACATTGAGTGCAAGCTGACCATCAGGAAGGGTTCCTGGCCCATGGCTCTCTTTTCATCTCTGTGTGGGCCTGGGCTGGGAGAATAACTTTTGGCCCAGGTCAAAACTCTGCCAAGGAATTTACTAACAATTTATGCACATGCCAGTGCATAAAGGATACCTTTGCAGTTACTAGTGTAGACATTCTGCAACATGACAGACTGAGAAAGGTTTGCACATGCAGCTAGAAACTTTATTGAATTCTTTTTCACCCCAAAAGACGGGAGACTGTCTCTTCATATCAAGTTGATAGAATTATTTTGTACTATATGTATTATAAATCTGGAGAAGAATAGTGGCTAGCAGACGAATTATTTTGAATAAAACCCAGCAGTTCTCCATAGGCATAACTGATGCAGCAGTACAACTATGCTGTAAAAAATTTAAATGCAGAGGTTGTTGATATGAGTGGTAGAGGTGACAGCTATCAAGGGAGAACTTTGAAGAAAAGTAACTCCAAAGGGCAGAAGTTAAAAAGAAGGCTCCATAGACATAGTGGATCACATATAAACAGCACTTCTATTGAACTCTGCACCAGGGAAAAATAGGAGACATTCTGACTAGTAAGTGTGAAAAGAGATTGTAAATGCTTTACTCATAGAGGGGTGATTTTTAGAAATATCTTCAAGGTAAATCTTGATAAAAGAGGAACAGGAACTGAATTTGTTAGTAAAATCTGAAGAAACTTTAGGAGAAAATAGTAAGAAGGATATCAAAAGTGTATGTGCAAAGCACAAATGCAGAGAAAAATTACAATTTGACATGTAAGTTTACTTCCAGATACACTTATACTGTTGCAGTAGGATCACTGTGGTTATATTGTCAGATAAAAAGACAGATTCCAGAAGAGAAGAAGAACCTTAAATCGAAGTAGCTGAACAAATTATATTGCACCCTGAGACTGGGCACATGAAATGGTCCCAAAGTTTAGCAACTATTGTGATAATTTGCATATGATAACAAAAAGAAAAGAAAAATAAAATTTTTTATTGAAAAACATTTGCTGTGAGATTGCCATGCTGTTGATAAAAATAGGAGCATAATTGTAAACAAAATTAAAGGAACTGCAGAAAGAGCTGGGTCATTTACAGCCATCTAATATGCTATTTATCAGAACCTAGAAAGGCATCTTGTTTGTTGTGGGTAAACAAAATGATTGAGTAGAAGGACAAAAAATTGAGTGTCCTTAGTTATCACTCATTATCTTTGTAAGGCAGATCACCTAATTGCTCAAAGATTACTGCTGTTGCACAGCAAAAACAGCTTGCTTTAAAAATCCAAGTAAAGGCTCCCGTTCATGTTGTCTTGCACTGCATATAGAATCCTTCTGTATAATAATTAACTGTATATCTCATCACACAAATTCAAGTCAATTAATAATTATTCTGGGCTATCATGTCAGATATCAGACCAAAATGTAGTGAAGTTAAACCACTTGAGTCTTCAACTGCTAAGAACACCAGAAAAGACTTTTAGAAGATCCCTAAGTTTTCTGTTGTGTTAATTAAATAAACACTTTCATAGATGTTGGTTGAAAACACAAATAACATTATTTCAGAACAATTATTTCTACTATATTGCTATTTACAATATCAGTATATCTGATTTCCTGTGATCTTTGCTAGAACAAGTGGTGTTAGCAGCACAGTCTGTCAAAAGAAAGGAACATGGATTTTTTAAATGGTATCTTCAAAGCTTTATAATGTCAACAACATTAATGATCCTGGAAGAGAAACTGTAAAGACTTCAGCTATGATTTCTCAGACATTTAAGATCCTAAGAGTTTCAAATAAGTTTGCAACTGAAGAAACAGCCTCTTTAGCCATATTTTTTTCTCATTGCAAACATGTCTCTCTTCCAGAAAACCACTCCTGAAAAGAAAGTTCTTACTTCGTCTCACAGTCTCTGAAAGTCTATTTTAACATATCACTTTATAAATCAGTATTTAATCTATCATTCAATATCATCTGACCAATATACTGTATCCCTGTATTCTGGAAGTCTGCTACTCCCGAGACAAAGACTTGCTCAAGTCAGTTTAAAAATAGATGATAATAAAAAAATAAAATTCAGAATAATAAGCAGTGTCTTATTTTATGAATTTACATTTTTGATTTAAAAAGGGGAAAGATACACTGTTTGTGAGTAGATGGCTTAAGAGTGACTAAAAAAAATAAAATATACAAATTTTGTCATAGAATTACTTTTCTGCTTTTTACTGTGTCCTTTGCATTATCTTTGGGTTTTTTGCTCTTTGTTTCATTTGTTCATTATTCTGGTCTTTAGGTGCTCTTTGTGAACTCAGTGCATGATCAGAACATTGTAAGAATAGCACCCATTTAATTTATCTTGTTAGGCTTATCTCCGCAGAGAGAAGTCAAAGGCAAGATTCCAATCTCTAAGAAATTTTATTATTTAAATGCTTTTCTACTACCTCATATTTCTTCTGCATGAAATAATCTGAGTCAATTTTAGCCCTGTTCATTTTGCTACCACCAATACAGATTTCATTTTTCATGTTCATCTTCAAATAGCTTTGATTTTTATACTGTTTATCAGAATCCAGAGAGAGTCAACAAGTTTGTTGAAGGAAAAAGAACTGGTTTCAGGGCCAGAAAACAAACCAGGTGTTCTTACTTAACCCTCTTTGCCTTTGTGTGAAAAATCTACAGCAGAAGACACTGCTATTAAAAAAAAACAAACAAACACATATTTTTCTATTAAAAAATACCATTGTTCTTTTAAAGAAACCCAAAAGACAACAGCCAAATGCTCAAAGAATGTTGAGAAATTCTTATTTTGAGGTTACATTTGTGACCTACTTTGCAGGTCATAAAAATTGATGTATTCTCTACTTCACTCATAATTATTATATAAAAATATTAAAGTTTAGAAAATGTAGCTTTGAATTTCCATTGTTTTTTAGATTTCTCAGCTGTGCTTCAGTACACACATTTGAAGTAGGTGTCTTACAAGTATGAGAGAAGGAAATAATTTGTTGCCTGATGTGTGTTCTTGCTTTCATTAGTATGTTGTTTATTAAAAAGGGATGAATGGTCTTACTTAGATATTCCAGGTAGCTTAACACCTGAGACTCAATTGAAGTCCATGAAACCATGCATTCTGAGGACAGAAAAGCTCCTTCCCCTCTCTTATAAGTAAATATGGAGAGCCAAGAACAAAAGGTGTGGGAGGAAGGGGAGGTTAGAGTAAAAGTTTACTTAATTTCAGAAGCGTGAAGAAATAGTGAATAAATTAAATTTAAATTAATTTTGTTGCAGGATGACAGGTCCTCAGCACAGGTAATTAATTCAGTGAGTTTTAATAAACTAGAATTAGAAGGAAATGAGAAACATCTCCTCCTAAAGCAATGGGGAAGATGTGTACCATTATCTCTTGGTGCAGGCAGGCTGACACACTGCAGCTTTCTGTGGGTGCTGAGCCACAAGGTTTGAGTGATGCTGCTGCTCAGATTGAGGGGAGGTGGTGGTCCCTGGCCAAGGAAGAAGAGGAGAGGAAGGAGCAATTGGCAGTAGTTCATAACTTGGTGAGAAAGAAAAAATGCTAATGTATATTTCTAAAATCAGACATATTCAATGGCTCATTTAATAACAACCTTCGGTGGAAATGGATTTTTGTTTCTATTTGGAAATTGACTTCCCAGATGCGTTGCTTTCCCAGACAGAACAGTGTTGTTTCCTTATTTATTTATCAAAGGGGAAGAATAAGGAAGTCCATAAAAGCCAGCTTTCCAGTGGGATATTGGATATCTGTGCTGAGCCCATGGCTATGCCTGGGAGGGGGCAGTTTTGTTTGCCAGGACTGCTCCTCTTGCAGGGAGGGAAGCTGAGATCTCTGCAAGCACTGCCTGCACATGAACCTGCCATCGCAACCCCACAGCGGTTGTTTGGTGATGTTTGCAGGCTGATTTGCATATTTTTGATGGCATGTGATGCAAATACACTGTTCTATCAGTGGTACAGACTTACCATTGTTGTTCATTAAAGACCTGTCTGCTGCTCACAAGAATTAGATATAATCAGCAGTCATATATTGCAGCTAGAGCACAGATCGCTTCTCATAAAACTTGCTTCTGTCTTCTCATTTTCTGCCTAACATTATCATTAACATTTTCATCACAGCTCTTTCTTCCACAGTAGCCATGTCTACATTTGTCTCAGATTATTGTCATCTTCTCTTTTTTTCAAAATAGAGGATAAATTATTAATTAAATCCTAAACTGGGCACTCAAGTCAACCATAAGAGTTAGCAGTGTTTTCACCAAAAAGATCAGGATTGTTTGTATTTACATTATTTATAAGGGAAATAGTATATTCGCCTTTTCTTTTTTCAGGATATGTTTTTACCTATGCAGTTCCTCCATAAAAGATTCTGTACTGTTCCTCAAAAGTAATTTTGTTGTTAAATTCTTGCTCTGACAGAACTTTCTAGCTTTTGCAAGAACATTGATAGGAAAACAAATTAAAATTGCATAATAGGAATTATTAACATATGAACCAGCTAGTTAAAGAAAGGCAGTTTATGAATTTTCTATTGTATTTATTATGTGTTTCAGTGCAGAACTTACATTTTAAATATGTGGGGTTTGGGGTATTTTTTTCATGCACAGGAAACACTGCTATTAGTCAGACTTCAGCTGGATAGATTTTATGAATCCATATACCTTAGGGGCATCTAAACATAAGAATTAATGGCAAAGCCTAGGATGGAATACCTACTGCCTTTTCAGGATCTGTTGTTTTTTTCCAGTTTACATTACTTGGTTTGTTTTTTTTATTATCAGCAGTTCTCTTGCATATGATTGTACAGAACTCCTTTCCTCTAGATTTAAATAGATAATTTGATACAGGGTTTGAAGACAAGGTGTTTGTTACATCTATAAATTCAAAGCAAGAGAGCATTACATTTTGAGTCTTCAAGTTCATAAATTTTTGAAAGTTCAGATGTCAGCTAATGCTAATGTCAGCTGGTATCAGCTATTTATTTAAGATAACTGTTGGAATTACCCAGCACAACTGATTTCAAATAAGAATCTGGGAAAATTAACACCACAGAAAATTCAACTCAAAACATATTGGGAAGTAATTGAGAGCATAAAAAGAACTAAAAAGCATGGATGGTGTAATACATGGGTGTCATAAATGTTGTATCCTTCCTATCAGCCTTGAATCAGCAATATATGCAAGTACCTATATATAAGCAGGAATGTGCATATTCTCTCCCTAAATAATTTGCTCAACTGGGATTTTAGTAAAAGCTCTTGACTAGCCTTGATACAAGGCTAAGCATAAGGTAGCTATTAGATGTGTATGATGCATAAAGAAATAATCATAAAGTAATATCTTTCATTTTTTCCATGAGTTGACCTCATTGATGTTGGGGGTGTGAACTGTTCTTCCTTTTAATCTTAACATAATGTTGACACTTTAATTTGTGCTAAGGATAAATTGTGCTAGTGATATTCTCAACATTACTGGTGTAGTCTTGGTTCTGGGATACTATGAAGACTGCATTTTATAGCCTGCTGCTGGCATTTTAAGCAACACAGTGGAGCACAGATCATTTATGCCAAGAAGCTCATTTACGCAAGCTACAATGTCAAGTTTAATTAAGGGCTACAGTGACAAAAGAAAGCCAATTGCATGTGCTCAAAATACTTTTCAGATGACAAATGACTGATACCCATAAAAACAATATCCAGGGCAATTGTTAAGGTTATGAGACTTAAACTTGCCTAAAAATATCTAAAGCTAATGTTCTATAAAATTTAAATTTGAAAAATAAAAAATTCAACTTTAAATTTTATAATCAGGGTCTTTCTTCATAGAGGGAAATAAAATGTAACTGGTAATTAGGAGCATTTCTATCCCCACATTTTCTCTGTTCAGCTCTATGTGATTTTATAATCAGTAATTTTGTAACTGGCTTACCAGAATGGCTTTATGATGGTCCCTGGTGAAAGTAAATGTGTAGAGAAAAATCTGCTGGCATGACTTATTTTGTTTTTTTGTCCCTGCTCAGAACACTCAGTGTTTAAGAAAACAAGTCAAAACCTCTTCTGCCTAATCCCCATCAACATTTCTCTCTCTTTCTCTTGCTCTTTGTGGCCACCACATCATAAAGGGAGAAAAGGGAGAGTTGATGCTAAGGATAAAGGTCAAAATGATAGAATATGACAACTCTTTGACTTGAAAACAGAAATGAGTGTCCCTAATATTCAGCATGAGCTTCTCTTTGCTCCCTGCAGGGCATCTGCACCACAACCACCGCATTTTTACACTTCTTCTTCTTAGCTTCATTCTGTTGGGTTTTGACAGAAGCGTGGCAGTCATATATGGCTGTTACTGGAAAAATTAGGACACGGCTCATAAGGAAGCGTTTCCTGTGCCTTGGATGGGGTAAGTCAGTAAAATTAATTTCCTAAGAATCATTGGAATGAAACATTTAATGCAGTGGCAATGTTAATAATATAATCATTTTCTTCAGTAAAACTGAAAAATAGTAGACAGCATGTTACTAAAAGGAAAACTAGGTTAGAAGCCTTTCCACTGTATCTCAAGCTCATGGTATGCTGGTGTATAATGTAGCATTCTTTTCTAAATATGTTTTAAGAAAATTTTAGAAGATTTTCAGCAAGGTAGTGTAATATCAAGAAATCAAAATAAAACAAGAAAGAAACATTCGCTGAATATTCATGAAACCCCTTTCAAGCTAAGACCTGTCAAATGTATCAGTAATTTAGCTACATCAAAGCAGTACACCGTGGGCAGAAAACAGTGTCCTCCTCCCTGCCAGAGCTTTAGAAAAACAAACCCTACAACAGCAATGTGCTTCATTAAATAATTCATTCCATGTAAAATTGCCCATTTTGCATTAGCTTGCCCTGTCATTTTTGTCCAGGCAGAACAGCAATATTTTATTCAGCATCTACTGATTATTGTTGTTTTGGTTTTTTTTCAGGACTGCCAGCATTAGTGGTTGCAATATCAATAGGCTTTACCAAGACAAAAGGATATGGAACAGCTCACTAGTAAGTCAATCTGAAATGATAAATTATGTTTTTATTGACCAAGATTGTCATACCCATCAGGAACTGCATAGCACGCTCTACAGCTATCCATTCACACCTGGCATTGCACTGAGAATCACTGAGTGATCCACATAAGAACAAAAACAGCATGCCAGTCTTGGACTGAGCTCAGCAGAGCGCCAGGAATCCCATATTTCATTTGAGATTTTGAAATAGCAAGCTTGTAAGAAGCACTGAGCATTAGGTCCATGTAAACAGCTAACATTTATATAGATTTAAAAAAGAGAATCTTAAATGTTCTGGGTAACCTCTGCCAACCTTTAAACTTGTCCAAAACTGTACCTTTAAGAGCCTCTTTGGCACTCAGGTTTCTGCACACCAAGCAGGTACCTCGAGTTTAATGCCCCTGAGCAGCTTGGAGGCAAAGCCCTTCAAATGTCTCAAAACAGTTCCCCCATCCATCCCCTCTCTCCTGGACACCCTGATCCAGTCCATTTCCTGGACTGAGCTGTATTTGAGAGACAGAAAGGAGGAAATCTGTGTGCTTCATTTACATTCAACTAATAGAGTACCAGTTTAGCCACCTGGCTGGTTCCAGTGTGTATTTAGCACCTTGGAAAATTGACTCCTCAGAGAGGCTGCCCTTCAATGTTCTGATGAAGAAGGAGCTGAGCCTTCCTCCTGCCAGTGGAGCACTCCAGCCACCATTATCTATGCAAGAGTGTGCTTCCTTTGGTCAGCCTGTTTGGAGCTCTCCTCACATTGCCTAAGAAATTAAGTATGCATCTGGACAGAAAGAGGAAATATGACTCTGTAGACTGGTAATGAGGGCATTCATCAGTGATGTGGATGAGTAAGGTCAAGTCTTCACTTCAATGAATATTTAATTATTCTCTTTAGCATCATCATTGAGATCAGGATTCCCCCCCCTTCCCTGTATGTGTCATCATCTTGGCACTCCAGCTCTGGGTGGGTAAGAATACAAAACCAAACCTCCTCCTGAGTTCTGGCTCCAACCACTAAGCTCTGTAGTTATAAACTGTGACAACATCCATCTTGAGTTTTTTAATGAGGAATGTCTTATGTAACTGAAATGCTTAATTACACTTAGAGCTGGCAAGTGCAACAGTGGTCTTAGTCCCCTTTTGAGTGTTATATTGAGAACCTACTCCTCTGAATTATTTTTTCATCTTGCTGGCTTTTTTTTTTATTATTATTTAGTCCTTGAACCTCAACTGGAAAACCATTTAGGCTGTGAGAATTACAAATCACTAAATAAGGATGTCCAGACCCCCATTGGGGATGTAGCTCTGTCCCTTGCAGGATTAATCCCATTACATTTGCTCTACTGAAATCATTCATGTGTGAGTACTTGCTTTAGTTAACATTTCTTCCTGCTTCCTTCCTGGGCTGAATGCATTTTTAAAAGAGGATATTCTGAAATATTCAGACAAAGCAACAAATCATTCATTAAGAGCAACCTGGAAAGTAAAAAAGAGCAGGTCTCTGTACATGTAACAGCTCTTCTCCCAGGATCCAAATCCAGCTGACATGGTACTATGGGAGAAAAGATCAAATGAAGGCGTACAAGGGACAAATAGAACCATAATTCAGCTTTTTCATCTTATTTGCAAATATATTTTCTTGGCATTTGACATCAGAGTTACATAAGGAAAACAGTGAAGACAAGGAATGGAGATTCCTCCTCCATCACCAGCTGATGTGCTGTCCCACTCCAGAAGGCAGCAAAGAATTTTGTCTTATGACAGCTGTCGGACAGTGTAAAAGCAGAGCTCCTGTCCTGCTCCTCCTACCATAACTAAAGCACTTGTGTAAGTTTTTTAATTGCTTGCACTATATTTTGCCTAATTGGTTGCAGTCAGTAACACACATGCTGCTATCAGAAACACACCCTGTTGCAAATTATTCATGCTCTTGAAGATGCTCATTTTTAGAACATTAAAAGTGAAAATTAAGGAATTTATTCCAGTTCCATAGTCCCACACATGAAGAGATTCATGGAAAAGGAGAAGGCCCAAGAATCTTTGCAGCACCTCTCATTTCTCTATGTTGTATGTATGATGAAAGTGCTTGAATTGTTCACACTGGAGCCATTTCTGTGATCATCAGTCTCTGATTTCTGTCTTTTTTTCTGAGTCCTAATTATTAGACAGTTACATTTCTGTATTTTTTAAACTGCATAAGAAAAATATTTCACCCAGACACTTGCAGGGATAGAGATATAGGGATAGAGATAGAGGCTGAAGGGATTTCCTAAAAATAATTTAAAAACCCACAGAGACAAGCTTTTAGATATTTCAGGTTATCTGGAAAAGAGTAATGTGTCTGAAAGCTAAATAGCTTTTTCCTGCCTTTAATCTACTAAATATTGTTGCTATCTCTTTTCAGACACTCACAGCTAGGAAAGCATCACTACTAAAACTTACAGTTAATAAACCTGCATGAACTGCTCATGTTAACATACAGTGGAGATAAATTCCAGGAATTTATTGTAGCAGCAAAAATCAAAATTCTATCATAGTCATACTCTTGCCATGCTCTCTTAAAAGAAACCAATCTCCTGGAGAGTATCAAGCATCTCACAAAATGCACAGGACACAGGAGCAAGTGTACAGATGCTTCATCACTCGGCAGAATTTTATGATCATGTAACATGGTCCCATAAAGCCACCAGTGGCTGCTCTTAACACTAATCAATTTATATGACTTTCTGCTATGTGCACATCAGGGAGAAAGAAGAGAACATGAGAACAAAATAAAAACAACTATAAAACATGGGGGGAAACTATCAGAGCAAAGAAAGAGGAGAAGGAAAACTAGTAAAAAATCAACAGGAATTGCCTCGTGGTGTAGGAAGGCACCTGAAAATCTGTCTGCAGTCAGTCTTCAACAGAAGAAGATGGAGGAAAATTTATTTTCAGTCATCAGCTAGGAAATGTTAAATATATTACAATAATGATGTCACACACTGGTGAAAATCCAGACTGTTGAAAATTCAGATTGTGTAAAAATGAGGTTAAGTGAAAAAAAGGACAACCTCTACATTTTTTTCCAGCTCTGCCTCCTAGCAGAAATCACTTTTGAACAGCCATTTTACTTGATAATATGGAAAAGAGAGGGAAACATTTTTCCTTTATCTCAAAGTGTTTTGTGAAAGAAACTTTTATTTTTTATTTAGGACCCTTTTTTCAGCACAGGTAACTGAAGTTATTTTCAAACTACAATACATCAACAACTATTTTTATGAACTGCTGTTTCTGCCTCCCATTAACATGAAAATTTTTATTACAAGTCCTAATTACTCTAAGTGGTCATCTTCACTAAGTTTGAAAGTTCATACTGGTAAGGAAGTGCTCTGTGAATGCACTTCCCCCTCTCAGAAGTCTGTGTTCCCAGACTGATAATAATAACCTAGCTTTTGAAAAAACAGTAGGAAAAACTGCAGAAAAATTTGAAAGCATTTTTCTTTGCCATTGCAAAAATAAATTCAACATTAGTGTTGTAGGTGGTTTTTGAAGTAGGATGTAAAATAGCTTGGCATGTACTACCTTTTTAACTGTGAAGCAGATAGGAACTATTTGCATCCTTTTATCATTCCAGAATTTAGCACACTGGTGCTGTTGCATTCATGTGACAGTTTTCACATGGCTTCATTGCAATGGAAAATGCTTTTGTTCCTTGCAGTGAGAATACCAGCCATAACAGACCATTAATATTATGGTGTGCCTGCAGTTATTTTACTTGGTTTTGGAACGTACAAAAGCACTGATGGAAAATAAAGAAGATATGTGTGATTCTGATGTGAATGTTTCTGGATATGAAATCCAAGTAAATTATTTGAATGTATGTGCTAGTTTCCTCATATGTAGGTGTGATCATGCATTCAAATAAACATGCTGTTCTTTGAATGTGTAATCACTGGGAAAATAGCACAGCTGCATTTACTTCAGTGTGTGTAGCTCCTGTTCTTTTGCAGATTTGAAAAGTTTTACATCATAGTATATCAAATATTTAGAATTTGATTCTGTAAGTGCTCTGTGTTTGGAAATCTGATGGTTTTTAGTGAAATCTCTGATGCAGAATGACAAATTCTTTGAGATTAGGAGGTTTCCAGAAAATACAGTTTTCAGATGCTTTAAAATATACATTTAAATTGTTTGCAAAATATTAGAAGGAATACAGAACAGATCATATATCCTATATGATTTTTCTCTAATGGACATATTGTCTTTAAGGTGTAGTTCTAATAACAATTATTAAATTACAGGATATGTAGAAACCTGTTTTTTTCTGAAGTTCCATATTACAGGTGCTTGACCATTTCATCACTTTTAAGTATAGAACTATCAGATATAGTAAGCTAGAAATGTTTCTAGATGCCTATTTGGCAAGGCCTGTTCAGTTAACTCATCATACATGACTAGAGATTCAATAAATTTTTGCAAACTTACTTTCTGTTTTGGTCTTTATATGTTTTGGTCATTTCAGTTTATGTGTAACTCATGTTAAAGACTTTGAAATGTTAACCACTGGTAATGGAAATATCTTTCACTTCTGTCTTTCACTATCTCTACTTCTTCATATCAACAAAGCAGTTCTTTTTTGTGTGTGCATATGAATCTCATACATCAGAAAAATATGCTGTATTAATTATTAATGCTCTCTTGACAGTGTGTTATGCTTATTTTTAATTTGTGTTAGTTCTTCTCTAATGTTCTTTCCAGCTGCTGGCTGTCTCTGGAAGGAGGGCTACTTTATGCTTTCGTTGGACCTGCAGCTGCTGTTGTCTTGGTAAACATTAATCTAATTCCCACTATCTTTGTATGAAATGATAGAAAGTGCTATATCCATTAGAAAGCTTAGATATACATCAACATTGCATTTTGCTGTAAATACTGAGATCATTGCTGTTTAACACACCTTCAGTATTTTGAATGCATGATTCATTTGATTATATCACTTCTTTGTACCAATTATCTCTCCATGTTTACACAGTAAGCTGTGAAAGAATAATGTACTGATTAGTGGCACAGAAAACTTGTTACAGGCATCACTGAGTTATTATCAGCAGCATCTACGCAATTGTCACTGCCTTGTGAAAGTCAGTGACAGTCTTGATAGAGTGCTGCTTGGCAGTGGATTGCTGTGCCAGCAAAAGCAACAGAAGGAGTGGAACCTGCCAGCAAGTTCTCCATGGCTACTGTATTTGAAGGCAAAGAAAAAATTTTCATAGCTGGGAAATGTTACTCATTTGTGTATTGATCTTCCACATCTCTGGACATGCATTTAGGTGTAGGATTAATTTCTGCCTAATTGTAGCTATCTGCAATGTAGATTTCGGCATCTAAGTCAGTTATCCCAGCCATATTTCATTGTCAGTGAAGAAAAATACATACTTTTAGAGATCAAATCATCAGAAGTATTTCAGCTGTCTACTTCAGGGTAAGATGAATTACATCCTACCTGTGCCATCAGCTATCAGACATCTGCTCTCCAGTCTGTATGGATTTTTTACAACAATTTATTTAGCATTTTTCCCTTACAGATTTTGAATCTAATTCCTCTTCCCACTCCAGAAATTTTATACTGTGATAACTCTATCCTCACTGGTTATTTCTGGTTTTCTCTTGTAAAAGAGAATCAGTCTTATTAGTCATCAAAGATAAAGCTATTCATCTACGTGAATTTTCCTGAAATGGATGTTTACTACTCCCATAGAGTTTGTCTCATCATTGCGTGGAGTCAAGCCAGGATCCTTTTGTACAACTCACAGTCCCTGTCATGGTAGAGGAGCCAAGGATGTTTACAAAAAGCCAGTTATAATTTTCACATGGAAGTAACTGTATGTTCTCTGTTTAATTGGCAAGTCTTTGTTCGGAGATGTTGGAAGTTCACAGTTGCAGTTTGCCCTACCATTAGCTGGTAGCTGTGGAAAGGAGCTGTTCCATGCAGCCACTTCAGCCTAAGTGTGTGAAGCCAAAGAATTATATAACACCAGCTGAAAAATGTTAATGCTGAAAATAAAGTTGAAAAAGAATTGGCAGGGCAGACTAGCAACAATTAGATATTTTGGCACAGGTTTTGAAAAACCAGTTTGACAGGAAAAAAGGATTTTCCTTCTTTAATAAATAGAAAAAAAGGAACATTAATAGATTCAAAAATTGGTGTTACCTATTTGCAGGGCCATGCAGAGACAGGTTAATAGAGTTCAGTTCAATAATACAAATGGATAATAACAGTCATTAAGTTGTCCATTAAATGCCATTAATATGTCCATTAAGTGCCAAAGTCTGACAGCTTTAACATTTAAATCTTTTTTAGGTTAGATCTTTAACCCATGTTTGTGATCATAACACCTTTTACTTTAGTGGGGCTAAACAGACATCCCAGGAATTTATCTGGTCCACAAAAATAGTAAATTGCAGCCAAACAAGGCTCAAAGCTGGCATTTTGGTGAATAACATAGTGATTTAGGTGCAGGAAGATATGGAAAACCACAGGCAGGTTCTGCATAAGTGGGAACACCCACATGGGCCATAAATGTTTAAAAAGGAACTATGCTCTTCCCTGTGCAGGGAACTCAAATTGCAGCAGTTTTCCTGGAATACGATATATATCGGTGCAATTAAAACTGACAAAACATTAAAGTTATATTACTCAAGCTTCTGGCCATCAGACATGTACACATATACAGTTTGATACCAAGCGTAATTCAAGGTCCCAAAACGAGCCTGTTGCAGTGTGTGTGATTATGTCACCTTTTTGTTACAACCTTTTGATGTGTTCAGGGACATTGCTACATTAATGCTCAGAAATGTAAGAGGAGGCATTTTGCTGGCCTGTAATACAAGAGAGCCAGGATACAATATTTTATTTTAGGCACTGAAAGATCAACTGTTTGTTTTCTGTTTGACAGGTCAACATGGTGATTGGCATTTTGGTATTTAATAAACTTGTTTCCAGAGATGGAATCCTAGATAAAAAACTCAAACACAGAGCGGGGTAAGCAACAACTGGGTTATTTTAAAGCATATTAAAATTTTATCACCAGTTTTCAATTACAGATTTTCAACAAAAATTCTTTTGATTGTGCTATGAACTTTTATGTCAGTGTAACAGTGTTTCTAACAGATTCCAATAATCTCAAAAGCTGCTGTTGCATTATCCTGAGGGAATGCAACAAAAAAAGCTAAATATAACAAAACACAGGTACAACAGTATTAAGTTAATAAGAATGAGGATTTACAAATCTGAGCAGAGGTCACAAGATGCTTACATTTGTAAAGCTGTTGCAGTTAGGATAACAGTTTTGTGAACTGTGTGTACTGAAGGAACTGATTATTTTTGTCTAGCTGTCAAATATAATGACTATGGCAAGAAATGTTATTCGTTTGTTTTAATAGTTATAACATGTATTTTACAGCAATATACCCCTTACATAGGTCAATGTTATTCTGCCATTTTGACTACATTAAGAATTTGCCTTTGTTGTTGCATCTACATAACATCTACATATGTGTATTTTCTAAATTAGTGTAAAATAACATCATAGTAAAAAAATTCCCATAGGTAAAGAGTTAAAAAAGAAAAAAAAAAGATAAATGTGTCTTATTGATTATTTACTTGTATTTACACAAAAAAATTTTATTATCAAGAGAAGAAAAGATTATGACAGTGGTGGTATCAGAAACTGTTCTAGAGTGGGTGACAAGGAAGTACTGCAGCAACAAACCTATATTCATTGCATATTGGAGAAAAGTATTTCACAACTGCATCATCACCTTCCCAATGCTTATGAAAGCGTATTTAAACTTTGAATAATGATTTTTTACAGTTGTATTTTCTAGTATTGTACTTTGGGCCAGGTTGTGGCTTAACTCCATCAATATCTGAGTTTTTAACAATGATAAATGATGGTATTTTCCTTTTATGTGTATTACTGCTATGGGCAAAGTTATTGCAGATTCACTTTTAATTATTTTAAAATTACATTATTACACATAACTAACAGTAGCATTCCTAATAAGTTTGATGAGTACACTTATAATAAATACTTTAGCTGGTGTGATTTGCATTTCATGTTAATGCAATCAAGTATTTCTGCTTTTCAGTTCTTCCACCATCATTTTGACAAACATGTACCAAACCCTGTATTTTTATTTCTTCTGTTTTCATCTGTTTTCATTAGAAAGTACTAATTTCATAACCTTACTTTTGTCTACATTGCTCCATCAACATTCTGAACTTTGTAATAACACTAGTGAAATCTAGACTATTATAAAACTACCCAAATTATTTCAAAAGTAGCAATGACTTAGTAATCACCAATTCAAATTCACATATGCTCTACTTTCAGTGATATAAGGAGCTGGAACAGCCACAGGTTTGGCTTTGTAAGTTTTGTAGAGATATTCAAACTTAGATTTAACTGCTTTTGGTTTTGTTTTTCTTCCTCAAGCTACTCAGTTGTAGGCTATAGAAATCTATTTGCTTATACTTTATTTTCTTGATGAAACAAATAGCTTGTTTTCTAATTGTGCAAATTAGTAAAGAAAGATTTTATTTTAAAATAATCTATCTTTAAAATAAATGGATAAAGAATCATAGATTGTTCTGTTAGAAATAAACCAGCTATTTTAGGAAAAGATGTAGATACCCTAATGAGAAACAATCTTAACTTGTGTGATATTATGAGATGGTGGCTTACCAACAGCATTCCTTGATACTACTTGGCAGATGACATCTCTTGAGTCATTCTTTGGGGCATAGAAATTGGTTCATCATTTGATCCCCTCTAGAAAAGTGATTGTCACTCATTCCTCAAGTATCTTTTGCCAGCCATTCTCAGGAAGGCAACTTCATTCTTCCTGGCAAACACTGAACTTATATTTGTCAAAAGTTCAGTCAAAAGTTCAGTCCTAGGATTTAAAACAAGTGAATGGGGCAAAATATACTAACTCCAAATGCTTTTTATCACCTTAATAAGCCTATGGAGAATCAACAAGTGGGAAAAAATATGTTGATGGATCTCAATCACAACCTCAATCCTTATCCTGCTAAAAGATGAAGCGTATACAAATACCCAGGCTGAAAATTTACATTTGGTTTATACACACATTAAGTTCTATTATTATTTTCAAGATCCAGAGCAGTTTTGTAGAGGTAAAGAGAATAATCCAGTCTAATAATGCTGAAGCACTGCAAGGGAAAGACAGAAAGTACTTTCACAAGCTTAGTTCATACTTACCCAAGGCATTTTTCTAGTTCATTCTTTAATCTATATTTTTAATTGATACCAACTGATGTGGATTCACTGAGTTATTTTCTCACCCCAAAATCATGTTATAAAAGGTCTTGGTTCTCACTGTTTTCTTACAGAAGAAACTGCCTTTTTATGTGAAATATACTTTGCACTTTTTAGTGGAAAATCTTCATTTAGTTTTTCAAAGTGGAAAATACTGGAGTTCAATGTTGTTTTGGACAGTATGTTAAAAGTCTTGTGAGTGCTGGATTTGGCAACAGCAAAGAGTTCAGTTGGTTGAAATATCTGGGAAAAAAACCCCAAAATGTTACTTATCTTCACCATGCTGACCACTTTCCAGCTGGAAATAAGTAAAACATCCTTCCTGTCAGCTATGTCACATCTTATGCAGCTGTGGTTACTCCCATTTCTGATAGCAGAAAGAGAAGGAATAGGAAAAATATTTTTTTAGTTGATTTGAGAAGCTGATTGCATGCTGTATGGAAAACTTAAATTCCAGGTTTTGTCCTTTAACTCTCCTGACAGGTGCAGAGGTACAATTGTCTATGCAAAATGCTTTGAGTTTAATGCTTGTGTACTGTGTTGTATTAAAAGGCAAAACAGGTCACCCTTTTTTGGTACCAACTGATACTTATTTCATCAGTTTCCATATGTTTCAAGCCCTGTATTCAGACCTTCACATGACATGAATAAATCCATTCCAGATATTAATGGGCCCTGCAGGTCACTTGTAAAAATCTGTCTATACAGTATGGACATACTAATTTGAGGCTTGAATAAATTTTGCAGGTTTCTTTCCCTATTAATGTTCTGTAATGGTCCATAGTTCACACTTCTCTTTTAAGTGACCTGTGCTCTTTCTCAAGCGTGTTTGGATGCAACAGTTTTTCATCAGGTCTGAATAGAGGGATTTCACTTTGTGTGTCTATACTAGCACGTGCTTATGTTTACTTCAGTGTACTGAGCAGTTTTTGATCAAATTTGGGGCCTTTTTTAGATTAAGTGGAAGAAATAGAGTTTGCATGAAATTAAGCCCCATAACATTAACATGTAAAGCTAACAGTAATGTAAAGTACGAAATACAGTTTTGCAACAATATAGAGCATTCATCTTGAATAAGTCTACTTACTTTTTCTGCATGACGTCATATTTAAAAGCTAAATTTCAGTAGCAACGTTTTTTGGTGACAATTCAATATTTTGTTCTTTTTGTGGGTGTTCTGTTTGTTTGCAGTCAGATGAGTGAGCCTCATAGCGGTTTGACGCTCAAATGTGCCAAGTGTGGAGTAGTTTCAACAACAGCTTTGTCAGCCACCACCGCCAGTAATGCCATGTTAGTCCTGATCATTTACATCTTCTTGTTACAAATCTTATACAGTGCATGTGAGACAATAGTTTGATTATGACAACTGTGTTTGCTAACACTGAATAAAGTGCTAAGCACATTTAAATACTTTTTTAAAAATTGCAAATGAGTTTATTAACTGAATACAGGATATTCTGTAGAATGTAAAGTACAAGTGTTACATTCTTTTCTATGATTTTCAAGTTAAATTGATAAAGTGACATCCTTAAATATGTTTTATTTAATGGTGAGCTTTTAATATTTTTTTTCAATATGCTGCTTTTCTCTTTTTTTCAATAGGGCATCCCTTTGGAGCTCCTGTGTGGTGTTGCCACTTCTAGCACTGACCTGGATGTCTGCAGTTCTGGCCATGACAGACAAAAGATCAATATTATTTCAGATACTTTTTGCAGTATTTGATTCATTACAAGGCTTTGTTATTGTCATGGTCCATTGTATTCTCCGAAGGGAGGTGAGAAATGGCTTCCCAGTTTTCCAAAGGGCTGTGCTCCTGTTAATCTCTCAACTGCTCTTTAATGTTATATACAGCTTGCTCTGCAGAAGTATATTTCATAGAAAGAGAAAAATAATTTATGGTGACATGTATAGGAACAAGTGAAATAGAGAAAGAGCAAAAGGGGAAGAGAGGGAGGAGATAAGTTAATTCCAAGTGCAAAATATCAGTATAAAACTTTACCAACTTAATTCAAGGTGTCTTTTAATCAGTCCCAAGTACAGTTGATTTCTAAGTGTTAGTCTTTCCCAACGAGTACAGGAAAAGATGAACATGAATGCCCTTCTGAAGCCCTATCAAAAGCTATAGATTTTTACACTCTCTAAAACAGGACCAAACACAACATTTTTTCAGCTTATACTGTCCCTGAAAGAGGGCACAAGGAGATGATGTGTTATGTTGGTGAAGATCTACCCTTTCAGATCTGCAAACTCAGGTACATACTAAAGTTATGGAGACAGCAAGGATGAAGACAGATGAGTGCTGTGAGAACAGCAAGGACTGGCAGTACCCTGGCCTGCCCTTCACAGCTCAGTGCCACCTGCCACAGGATTCATCACCACTGAAATCTGATGGCAAAGCTCCTACACAGGTGCTCTTTAATCTGGCTCTGGTGACAGCTTCTCTAACCTGCCTAACCTGCTAACTAACCCCACATTTTATTGAGATGGGTTTGAGACCAGTGGCATAAAGCTTTGTTGGCAGGTCTGTGGTAATGGGGCTCTCCATCAAAAATGAGCAGGTGGAGCTGGACTGGAGAGTAGTTCCTAGTCCATGGGCATACCTATGTGCTATTCATTTATCAACTTCAGGATATTTACCACACCTGTAAACCAGATTATAATGTCCAGCATATTTCCCTGGGATGGGCAAAAGTTATTTGAAAACCTCAGGACTAAAAAATAACTAAGGAAGATGTTTCAAGAAAGGTTTATTCTCAATGCTGAGTGAGGAATCTCACACAGGGGTGTCCCTTTTCACCACTGACACCCTTTAAACACTGAAATTCCGTATATTAATGAAAAATAATTATGAGTAACATCATTTATTCAATTCTTTCAGCATTGTGCCACTTTGCATGAGATTTATATCACTATCCTTCACAGTATGCATATGTGATTATCTTATCAAATAATTACATTGTGCTGAATCTTTCTCAATTTAATCACTCTGTTAGGAGTGATGAACTTTTGTATTTCTTGGTTTATCAGCTCTCATATTGGAAGGGGCTTACCTCATTTAATACCTTTTCTTCTTTCTTTAACTTTTGTTTAGGATAAAAATATATGCAGAATAAGAGATAATATTCAAGAAAAATCTATTTTATGTAGAACTGTCTTGCAATCCCCTTATTTTCTTCAGTAATTTCTTTCCCAATATGATTTACATCTGGGAAAGAGGGTAGTCTCATCTGTAAATCTGAAAGCACTCATTTCATATATTCTTTTGGTATAATGGTAAGACACTTCATTGATTTTTAGTACAAAGGAGAGTGGTTTCATACTGGTTTTCCTCTCTCTGAAATTTTTGTATCCACTGGGATTTATTAATTAGCCCAGAAAGGGCATACAACATCCCAATTACTGTCCTAGGGAATAATTTTAATTTTAAAATATATACTTTTTGCTCAAGGTTGCATGTGAAAAATTCAAAACTAAAGCAGTATGAACAACATTATCTTTCACAGTCATAGAATATTGTCAGTAAGAGGAGACCCATAAGGATCATTGAGTCCAACTCCCTGCTCCTCACTAGACTACCTAAAACTAAACCATATGACTAAGAGTTGTGCAGACACTCCTTGAACTCTGACCATGGCTTGGAGCCACGACCAAGTATGTTCCAGTGGCTGACCATCCTCCAGGCAAAGAACCTTTTTCTAATGTCCAGTCTAAATTCCCCTATTCCCCCATTCATTTCTTGTTCTTTTAATTACATTTCCTTCTGTTGCAGTTCCATTTTCATGTGTCTTTTGTAAGGATCCAGAGAGGCTGAAACATATACCTGGTTATCAGTCATTGATTTTGTCAAAAAAACCCAAAATCTGTGAAAAATTATTAATATAACTTAGCATAGCACAGTATAAAATAAAATTTAAAAAATTAGAAAGCAGTAGTTAAACTTGCATCAGTGCAGTAATGCAGAAGCTTATTTGGAAAAAAATGTATTTTGACTGTTGATGAAAGATTAATATCAACAGATATCTACCAATAATTCCCTAAGCCTTGAATTAAAGATGGATTTCCCAGTCTAATGGCAGCTCTTTGCTGCAAATGCTTCATTCCCAGGCAATACTTCAATAATGTTGAACATCTCATAGAAACATTCTTGTCTGACTATATTCACAGGTAGGACTGTGGTGATTGAGGTGGACTTAGTCTTTTCGACATGTAAACTCAATTTTCAAAGTCATAGGATACCTTGACTGGAACCACTTTTAGCTCACTGTTTCTAATGTAAGCAATATGCAAAAGTTATAAGTTAAAAAGCTTATAAGTATGATTCTAGAGGAATCTTTTCTTTAGATTTATGTGTAGGAAATCAGCTAGTTGTGGTTTATTTTGTTCACTGCTTGTTTAGCAAATCACACACACACATATATATATATACATATATATATATATGTATATATATGTATATATGCAAAGAATCCTTACTCTGTTTAACAACTAACAGAAGTTGCTCCAGCAAGTCAGTCTTAGCAGTTACACATTGCGATTCTAACATGGAAATTCTAGAAGAAAGACATTTTATAAAGCAGCTAAATAATCTATTTAAGTGGTGTTTTTAAAAAATTGCCTCATGAGAAGACTTGCCAGTGAGGCCCAGAAAGCACCAAGGTTTGATAAGGTTCTGCCTTGTCAAAATGGAGGAAATGTTTCTTCTTCAGCCGTGACAACTTAGGCAGAATTCAATGTACAGAGACATCTTATTCACTAATCAGCAGTTTATCTGCAGCCAAAATTATGATAGTGGTGTTGGTGGAAGACAAAGAAGCTGAGGTATATTGCTGATTGAATTCTATTTGACAGAACACATTTAATTTTCTTTAGTCCTCCAGATTTAAACTGCAAACTGGTCAAAACACTTGAGGAATTAAGGAGATATTTTTCATATGGGAAAAAAAAATCATAGAAATTTCTTCAAGAAGCACAAAGAAGTTCAAGTTGATGCTCTTGAATCAATTTTAATTTCAAACTTATTTGGTTCAGTTTGTAGCAGCAAAGTCAGGTGTCTACTACACAGAGAGAGATGTAAGTCCAGTAAGTTATGTTTCAGTCTGATTCTGGAGTCTGGCTTTCCAGCCCCAGAGACACTCAGGTGAGTACAGGCCAAGAGAATGGCCATCATGCAGAGTGGGCAATGCCATCTTTGCACTGCACATGGTGCCTCCTAGCTGAAAGAATAGTCTGGTACTTCTGGTTGTCTGCAAAAGCATTTAGCTCTGCCAGTGCCTGTCAAGGAAATCCCGCCAGAATATTTGTCACTCTTGATGACAGCTAGAAAGCTATCTCAGTTATAGCCAATAAGATTGATCTAATATTTATAGCATGCCGGCATAGGCAAAACAATAATTCTGACTGTCAGGGGGAAAAAAATCTGGGGAGGAATATATCTCCATAAAATTCAAGCAAAGAGGACAGCCCTGCTTTGCTATGCCTTTATTGTCATTACATCACAAAAAGAGACAGACTTCTACAATTATATATAAACACCCCTTTTTATTCTCTTAGTTGTATTGACATAAAGATAAATGATGGAAGTATTTGTTACTTTCTCTAACACACTGTATTGAAGACCTTTTGTGACAGAAGCTGGGTTAGGAAGCCAGGGATTTTTACCAACTGAGATGTACAAAGAAGAAGACTGTGATTTCTCTATTCCTCTCCACCATCAATTCAGTGTCTTTTGGAAAGGCATTAAATCTTTCTATACTTATATTTCCTAACTTCAAAAAAAATAGGATACTTTTTAAGCATAAGACCTTTCATAGACTATTTGGAAATTTTGGAAGAAAAATGCAAAGTAGTTAGATATTATTGCTTCATTTTGCCTTCTTATCCCAGAGAGCCTAGAGCTGTTCTTTTTTTTTCCTCACCTTCCTGTTTCAACACCTAATTGGGCATTGGAAGATGGTGATGGATGTGTCACAGAACGATACGAGGGGTCAGCATTGAGGCTTATCTATCTCAGTAAAACAGTTTGCCTGATCTGCTTGAACACAAGATGCTTTAAAGCTGATTTGAATCACGCTTACTAACTTATGTTAATGCTGGTGATGGGAGGAACCCACATGTAATTTTTTCTTTAGCTGTGCTCTGCAGCGTAGAGAGCATTTGGATTAAATTCATCGTTGGCGTCTAGAGCCCACATTTCAGAATTGCTGGAGAAAAATAAAAAGTACATGAGTAGGGCAAGGGTAAGTTATAAAAGCTTGGAGCTGGTTACTGTTGCTAAGGAAACTACTTCCCTGGTATCCGCACGTTCATCACATCTGTCTCTCCTTCTCTGCCTGGCTCTAAGAAAATCTTGTAACTTGATGTTAAAAGGCAGCAGGGAAAACAAGATTATGTTTCAAAGTAAAATGTAAAGACAGCACAGTCTTTACATACTCAAACAACAATTTTGAACAAGCAGTTTAGAAGAGCAAGTTGATATTTAGAAAGTTCAACCATTTTGATTCTGACTTGGGTGAGGACATCTAAAAATTGAAACATATGTCAGTATCCTGGATAATGCTACATTTTACATTCTGTTAACATGTTCAGATCATATGCTGCTTGCACTTCAGAAGCATTGTAAGAAACATGCACATTCAAGAGGATCCTAAAATCAAGATTCACTGCTTTAAGTAGAAGGCACTGAAAATATGACATGAGTTCTTGAGATTTCTAGACCTATTAGAACTGAGGAACATCCATGAACAAAGAGTCCCAAAAATTAGGAGGCCCACTGTACAGAGTGGAGTGAGATAAACAGTATGTTCTGAAGTAACTATGCTTTGGAGTCAAGCATCATGTGCCTGGAGATGAGATTTAGCACAGCTGGGGATGCTTTGAAGGAAGCATTTTTTATTTTATTTTTTGTCAAATCACTGTGCCAGTGCTTATCCAAGAGTATAAAACTCTGAAGTGTGACCTAACTTTAGCATTGATAAAGTGAGAGAAGACTTGGATTAAATTTGCAGCAACTGGGAGATGCCAAATTAAATTAACATCAAAAACATGGAAAACCAAAGCAAGTGTAGTGACCTAAAATCACAATCTGAGTTTCAATACAGCAAACTTTAAATTACAATGTGTGGTAAGTCTTGGTGTTTTGAAATCAATCCAAACCTTCCCACCTTGCTTCATTCTTCCTTCTGCCCTATTTTTGCTCCCTCCACCTGTAGCAGTCACTTATCAAGACTGCAAAGCACTCCTATTCATTTAAGGGTTGAGCCCTTTAATAAAATGCTTGCTATTTATAATTTTTTTCATTTCATTTTTTCTTTTGTGATAGCTTCTAAAAAACTCACATTAGAATATGATACATTTAAAGGGGACTGCTCCTCACCAGCAACAATTGATGAATTATCCTCTTCTGCTGTTCACAAAATGTCCATGAGTAGGAGAAAATTTTATCCCTTTTAATTATTCTGAATAAGATATCAAATAATTTTTACAGACAATAAATGGAATGCAGGTTTTTTTAGGCATTTCATTCATAGTACTTTTTATATTTGAACAAGAAATTGGATCACCAAACCAAGTTCTCGTTTCCCAAGTCACGTCTTGCTTTTGTACTTTTAAAAAATCTGTCTATGTGCAAAAAGTCCACTTTTCTTCATGTGCTCACATTGAAGATACTTCTCTCATCTGGAGAATTTTACTCCTAGAAGAGATGCATTAGATTCCCTGTACATGGAGCTAAAGATTATTATTGGAATCAGTATTGTCTTTCAAATAGACTTATTCTTTAAAGTACAATTAGGAGATTAGAATATTTGTTAAGAACTGATTTCAATAACTGTCTGGTTACAATAACTGTAAAGAACTGTCTTTCAAGAATCATACATTTATCAAGAAGATACACTTTATCTTGCAATATTAACAGTTAACAGTATGTCTATTAATCTTGTTATCAGACATTTACCAAAGTGAATAAGACAAAGCCAAATACTATCACCAAGACAAATGTGGCTTAAATACCATATAATCACTCTCTAGTAGCTAATTCTGGACATACATAAAACTAATTCTGTGGTCTCTATGTGATAGACTGACAAATTTATACCAGCCACAAAGTATAACAAATGTATGAAATGACAGAAATAGCCATTTATGTTTATTGCCTCTGATTTATGAAGTGGGCTAAAGAAAAGTCATGCATCATATTCCATATGGTTTAATTTAATCTCTGCTAGGAGTCTACAATGTTTCACAAGAATCAGTATAAGATATTTTTTTCACAGGTTCAAGATGCATTCAGATGTCGGCTAAGAAATTGCCAGGATCCAATCAATGCAGATTCTTCAAGCTCTTTTCCTAATGGACATGCTCAAATCATGGTTAGCTTTTATTTTCTTCTTTGACTATGAATTTAGTGTTCCTAATAGAAAGAAAAACATACTGTGTTGTATGTGACAAGTTTGCATGGCTGAAATATTAACACCTAAGCAAAAGACTGTTTAGGTTATCATCTGCATGCTTAAATATCTTAGCTAGTTTTAAATTATTGGTGTGTTTGTTTAGTGGAGCACAGTGACTTGGTATCTTCCACCAGTGTTCTGTAGGACAAAAGAATCTTAAATTAGAGAACAAAAAAGAATTTAATAATATATTGTGACTTTTTCTAGTGTTGCTGTAGAGTGCTGATGCATTTCCCTTCCTGAGGTCTTGAAAAATGTTCTCAAACAAGATGAGGAGAAAGTGCTAGATATTCTACAGGGGAAATCTATTTAGTGTGTTAAATTAAGAGATAGTGAATTTTGCTAATAATATTAGGTAATGTATTAATACAACATAGTGGTCTCTTCACTTTGAACGCCAGTTCGTCATTGACTATAGTGGGGTCAGAATCAGGCCCTAAAGACATGCAAGGCTCAGCAAGAATGCAAGGTACAGCAAGCAGATGCCCTTCAAATGATGAATCAGAAAAAGAATTTAATGTTTGGACTTCACAAGCAAGAAAGAGATCAGTTTTGCTGAACATTTAGCATGGAATAAACTTCTTGTGAAAATAAAAAGAAAAAGTAAATAAATTCTCTAACAGAATAGTTTTGTTTAACTAGGAAAAGTGTGCTTTGTTTTTGAACTGTTAAAATTATTCCTTATTCTCACAATTAATTTTTGAATAATGAAATAAATAGTAGTTGTTTTCAGGGAGTACAAAAGTTTTATATGACTAGATTAATAGAAAGAAATGACAGAATTTTTCATAACATAAGCACTTCATTTACACAAATTAAAGACATTTCAAACAGGATGGACTATTTGAATTACACTTATTCACAATAATTTGTATTGCAGGCTATTTTTCATACTTTTTTTCATAACATTACCATGAAAATCTTCCTTAAAGAAGATCTTTTGGTGAGATGTAGAAGTTATTCTTCCATATACCTTAAAAACTATACACCGTATCATTTTATTAAAATTATATACTCTACTTCCACCTATTTTATTTTATTTTTTTCTGGTCAGGCAGCATGCTTTGAAAACCACCCAGTTATACTTTAGGAAACTTTATAAAGCTCTTCTGTTGTAAAACAATACACTTCACCTCAGCAACAAGAAACCATTTTTAATGGCTTATGGCCCTGTAAGTAGGACATTTTGGAAGTGCTAGTTGGCAAAAAGGTATTGTGGTTTATTTTTGAATTATTAATGGCTGTTCTGTTTCACTGTTTCTTGTTACAGACTGATTTTGAGAAGGATGTAGACATTGCTTGTCGGTCAGGTAAGAACATTGAGAGAGTATTTAGCCAACAAATACTCTTGTACAAGTTCCTTGTGAAGTGAAAACCAGAAAAATATTGGGGTTTAGCTGTTTGTAGGAAATATTTATTCATTTAAACAAAATAAAATGTGGAAAATGATGTCACTTTGTGAATACATTATTTAATTGTGTTACTAGGGTCATTAACTAGAATTGAGCATTTAGAAAGTAGTCAAAGGTGTGACTGTCTATTAAAAAGCAAATAGTTGTGGAAAGAAGATTATTCTTAATGCATTAAGCTTTCCTTCCCTGGTACACAAGCAAATGTGAAAACATCATTTTACTTCAACAATAAAAAAATAGTGCATCTTGACAGCTGTGTATATGAAGGATGCATCAATTTGCATTCATTTTAAAATGGGTATGTTTTTTAGGACTCTAAGTGAAATCAACAATAGTTTAAGCAAATTAAGTTTTATTCCACTTTAATGAGAAAAGTTGCAGGTTTTAAAAATATATTTCAGTAGTGTGATCTTTAACCAGTTGGCTATATTTGTTTCCGTATATTAAAGACAACAAATTTTCACCTATTTATTTGCCAACCTTGCTTAAATAGTGCAGTATAAAATAAATTACTATTTAAACTCTACAGAAGTATTTTAATCTAGGAGATATTTCCAAAGGACAGTTTTTCCTAGGGAAACAGTCTTGCCTAAACACCCTCAGTTTTCAATAAAGGGAGAGTGTGTCCTCTCTATGGGGTGAGTCAGAGCAGAAGCCTGATTTAGCTCTTCTGCATCAGCCACCTAAAGGACACTTTCTCTTCACTGGCTAAATGCAGAGCCAAGAAAGCTGATCTCATTAAGGTGAAGTTTGAGTTTCCAGTCACCCACCTTTAAAAAAGGTGAGTGAGTTTCTTGCTATATAGACTTAGTTCTTCCCTACAGATCAGTTTTAATATGCACATGTATTTTGAAGGAATCAGGGTAGCGCATTGTAGCACAAATGCCTGTGTGTCACCATCCAATGCAGACAAAAATCCAGCATTGATCCATGTAGTTCCCACTTCTGTGATAACATAGCTCTGCAGTACAGAGGGCCTTGCCAGAGGTGTCCTAAAGGAGATTGACTTTGAATGCTGTTATGAACAGGCTTTACTTGATAAGCATTTGAACTCACTTTCTGATAATGAAAAAATTTAAGGATAGATCACTGTTTGAAATGTCTGAACAAGTGTCACTGGAAACAATGAAGCAGACACTGAATTCAGGTATTTGTGCACTGTTGTTTAGAAGAAAATCATTATTTTCATAATGGAAAAAATGCGAGTTAGTTTAGTGTGAGGAAGGAGAGTCAGATGTCTTATGAGCTGCTTGCTATGGAAAAGGCAGTGAACTGACAGGCGGGTGCTGGGGGATCTGGGTCATCAGAGCCCTTGGGCAACCAGAATCTATGCAAATGTAAAACCTTGATACTTGAGTCTGTCTTTCTGTCTCAGCCCATGAGCTGGGTTTTGTTGTATAAAATAGCACTGGTGTGAATGAAAATATTTTCAACCAGGACCATAAAATCCCTGTAGGCAGCTGGAATAAGTCCAGCAATTGGTTACTTTAATTGTTTTCTACCCTTTTTCTTTCATTACAGATTTTGGATTATAGACATACTTTTTTTTTCTTCTTCTTCTTCTTCTTTTTTTTTTTTGTTTGTTTGTTTGTTTTTTGAAAGATGAATAATTGTGATTGAATAGCTGCTTTGCTTTTGAAGCCATTCTTCAATGCTTCTGGAAATTTTGAATTTTATAACAGGATTAGTAACTTTTACATGTAAACCTCGCCCCCAAAAAAATCATTGAATGTTGCTACAAGTTTGACCAGGAAGGTCTAGGCCTAGAACAGAAGTGGATTATGACTCTGCTATAAAACATGTTTATATTCTTTATAACCTTTCCAGATACAGTAAAATATTCTTTCCATACCAATGGAATTTTTTCCCAATGTGGTAATTCTTTTGTCACTTTTATTTAAAACATAATTTACAGAGAAGAGTTTTTAAAAGTCAGTGAAAAGGAACATTTAGGAGTTTAGGAACACATGCTCATAGTTATAGTCTTATGGTGGGTCATTACAATGGATTGACAAAATGATTCTGCCTTACAATCTGTTTGACATTTTCCAGAAGGTTATGTGGAGTTAATAATGGCAGTAGGGATGTCATACTGTATTTTTTTGGAAAACCCTTAATGAGTTCCACATGGCAGGCTTGTGCTTAAGCTCTAACTCACCTAAAATCTATAGAAGTCAGTAGGAACAAATGAAGTGGTTTTAAGTCGTATAAGTGACTGAAGTTAGTCAGAGATCAGTTATACACAGCAAATTAAGAGAACAAAAAACCCAAAATCACAGAAAAGCTTTTCCAAAAACAATATTTATAACATGAAAGCTAATAAGTGGATAGAAAATATTTTAGAAGATACACTGGTAAAGAATCACTGCTAGATAAAGCCACAATAAAAAGCAGTGTTAGGTTGATATGGTTTCATGCTGTAAGAATCCTATTCTCTGGCCCACAGTTCTGCATAAAGACATTGGACCTTGCAGAGCAGCCACTATAACAGGAACACTTTCTAGAATTTCACTAAATGATGAAGAGGAGGAAAAGGGACCAAACCCAGAAGGAATGAGCTATTCAACCTTGCCTGGAAACATCATCTCCAAAGTCATCATCCAGCAACCAACAGGTCTCCACATGCCTATGAGTATGAGTGAACTGGCCAATCAGTGCTTGAAAAAAGACAACAGCGAGCTGAGGAGGACTGTGTATTTATGCACTGACGACAATTTGAGAGGTGCAGATATGGACATAGTCCATCCTCAAGAGCGGATGATAGAGAGCGACTATATAGTCATGCCCCGGGGCTCAGTAAATACCCAGCCATCCCTGAAAGATGAAAGCAAAATGAATATAGGCATGGATACCTTGCCTCATGAAAGGCTGCTGCACTACAAAGTTAATCCCGAGTTCAATATGAATCCCTCTGTAATGGACCAATTTAATATCAATTTAGACCAGCATCTTCCCACCCAAGAACATATGCAGAGTTTGCCGTTTGAGCCCCGCACAGCAGTGAAGAATTTCATTGCTTCAGAGCTGGATGACAATGCAGGATTATCAAGAAGTGAAACTGGATCCACAATATCAATGAGCTCTTTAGAGGTCAGTGGTGCATAAACAAATTGCATGCTCGGTTGTTCTAATTTTATGGTAAGACAATAAATTGTGTCTTGTGTCTAAGGGGTGAAGCTAATGTTTTAATTCAGTATAAATTATTGTTTGGGATCATACACTGCTGTTCATATTTCTCTTATTATCAGAAGTGTTTATACCTAGAAAACAAGACTAAAGTTTCAGAGCCAGTCTGTATGAAAAAATATAGTTCTGGAGATTTAACATTCCACACGACTGCCGAGGATTTCGTGACCTACCAGGTAAAGTCCACTGGAAAATTCTGTGTTGCTATGAGAAGAAAAACTATTCCTGCAAGATAAAAGTGCTAATCATTGGCCCTACCTGCAAGCACATGCAGCTGAAAATATTTGCTGTTTTATTGCTGACAATCATATCTGTCTCAGATATGATAGGTCTGATTCTGCTCTCATTGGTGTAAATCTTGGATTCTTCCATCCAATAGTTCACCATTTACTGATTTAGTTTTGTTTGCATGTGCATGCAGGCATTGGTACAACTGATGTGTGCAATAGGTACAGGTGGGCTTCGTGTGGAGTATCATAGATTCCAGTCAGATTGCAAAAGTGAACTGAAAAGCCTTTAAAAGGCTTTCAGTTATTACTACAATCTGTCTGTGGGATTTAAGCATTTTCAAAGTGAAAACTGTTGAAATAAATGGTTAAGACCTAAGCATCAAATACTGCCATTCTTATTAAGCTTTTACATGTGAAAGCCAGTAGTGAGCTGGAGTTTATTTCATACTTGGACCTCCTTAAGACCTGGGAATACATTTCACCAGCGCGTCAGATTTTGTGAAACATGGCATTTTGTGGGAAAGAGAAAGACAAATGAGAAAAACATGGTACTCACTCATTCTCTGAAAGAAGTCACGCATGGAAAAAAATTCTACTTTATTGTGCAAACTTGAAGCGATTAGCCATGGCTCTACAGTGTTTAGACCTGTCTGCGTAGGGAAGAAGAGACTCAGCCTTATTTTTCAATTTTTAGATGCAACTGTAGCTGATACTTCATAAATGGTGGATACTTATAGATGCTTCTTTTAAAATGGAATTGAAGTTTGATGAAGATGAAGTTTTATGAAGAGTTTGGGCAGAATATCAGAATTTAGATTCTTTTTAAGAGATATCTTTACAGGCTTTGAAAGGAAAATATTTTCTGTGCTGTTTATATTGTGTGCATACTACAACAAGTTTTTACAAGAGTTGATTCAACTTAAAAATTATTAGAAAATGAAGTGTGCGGATCTGCAAGGAATCAAAAATTATCCATGTTTTGGTTGTTGTTAAAGTGAATATGTATAATCTTGAAGAAATTTTCAAAATTATTTCTAAAAGATAGTTTAAATGCTTGCCTTTTCATTTCTCAGACAGGATCTTTCAAAGCAAGTCTGCATTGTTAAAGAAATTACTGCCCTCAGTTCAGGTATTTTAGTTAATAGATCTTGGGTGATGCACAGGAGTTCTCAAATTTAATGCAACCCCAGAAGCAGAATAGATAAGGTCACCTTCCAGCAGTATCCTCTCCCAGCTATCTACAATTCCATCTTTCAGATCATTTTTGTCAGATACAGAGGCTTAAATCCAGTCCAGTTAATATTAGACATATGGATATGTGAGGAAGATTCATAATTCTTTGAGAAGATGGACATATTTGCCACCAAACCTCCACTCTAAATAAATTTCTGGTGATGCCTCTTTTCTTCCATTGGTGACAAAGTTCATCTAGGACACCTTAAAAAAAAAAAAAAAAGATCAGATCTTAGTTAAGTTGTAAAAATTGTGACAATAGTTACTTCATTGTACACAAAATTATAGTTCCTGACACCACTTTGGAGTATAGGTCTGAAAATTGATCAGTATAATGTACTGCTCCTTTAAAGTTATTTTTCTAACTGTATTTGTATCATATTTTAACTTTATCTCTAAGATGGGGTGTAGACACAGAAGCTCAGTCACCATTCTGTAGATCATTTTTACACTCAGGAGGGACTAATATGTAGTAGAAAGTGCAGTAAAACATTACAAAATAGTAAATATGTAGCTTCTTCTAACTTGGGAAACATACTAGGTTTAGCAGGCTGTATTTTGATCCAGAAAACCAGTTATGTTTGTAAACCTCATGAAACCCAGCATAACCCATGTATTAGGAAAAAAGCACAGATACTAGGGCAGGTCAGAAATTAAAGAAACTGTTTCAGCTTTTGTGTCTGCCTTTGTGATTCCCAAAATTACTGGATGAGGATGTGCTGCACTGAACTGAAGATAAAGATGTGCTGCACTGAAAGGAAGATAGGAGCATGAAAGAAAATTGTATGTAGAAGAAAATCAGAGTCTCAAACAGATCCTGATAAGCAGATCCACCCAGATAAAGAATGTGATTGTGTTTTTACTATGCAGATGTGTAAGAAGCAAGGGTTGAGGCAAAGCCCAAAATGTTATTGGCTGGAAGTGACCCGCTGGATTAACATTTGTGTCTGCCTTAAACGAAGTAAAAATGGGGAGGCAAGGAATTTGGTTTTTGGAAGATTGCAAGACTTTTCAAAAGACAGGGCTTTGTCAGACATTATGGAGCAGCAAAAACTGCAGCAGGACATTCAAGATCACCCTACCCACCTCTTTCCTGACAGAGCATGACTAGACCAGCTCTAAAGGAGAATATCCTGAGCAGCAGAAAGCTTCCCCCTCCTATCAGCTTGTACTAGGAACACAGCTACAATATCAGCACAAAAAAACTTATATCCTGACTTCTAACCCTGAAAGGAGGATCCACCAACCCTACCATTAAATATCTAAATGTAGACATTCCCCTTCTGAATTGGACAAAGAGTTCTTCACATTTGGCTCCCCTATAGAGTCAATTGAGACAAATAGCCATTTTTAGGCCACTTTTAGACATCTGCTCCAGGATAAAGTAAATTACATACCTCAGTGCATGTGTCTCTTTTCAGATTCCATAGAGGAAGCCAGAATGAGTAGTTCAAACACAAGCACCAAACATGTTGATGTCCGAAATTTAGTCAGATGCATCCTCCTGTTTGTCACAAACTTTCTTCTAAAACTTTTTCATCTATTTTTTTTCCTAAGGAAATGCTTAGACGTGAACAATTAAATGCTTTACTATGTCTGAAGGAATTTTAGTGTGCAAAAGATAGCTTGAGAATGCCATAATATTTACATACAAGTATTGCCCAGATAAGTATAAATTTAAGGACGTGCAGATTTGCAATGTGCAAATCGGTGATTTTTATTGTATTTGGTATGCACCCAACAGTACTTATGTGATTATAGGCACAGGCAGGCATATTAGCACAACACAGAGTTTCTGAGGAGGACTAATCAAATATCTGGTTAATCTCCTGAACATTCCTTATATGCATGGATTAAAACTGGCTTTGCTACCTTGGCATCAAAGTGGCTTGTAGTATGCTCCTTCAGTTCAAAGTGTTTTGATTTTAATGAAGAGAACACTCAATTCAGTCTTTTGGAATGGTTGTTGTTTTGAAAATGTACAAAATGAGTGTTGTGCTCATTAAAGTGAAATTACTTTGAAGTGAAGTATTGCATTCCCAGACACTTAGATGCAGAGGAAAGGAGGATTAAATGTAGAGGAAGAAGTTGATCTGGGAAACATATCTCCAGAAAAAGTAATTAATCTCTTTTTATTGGGCAAAAAAAAATGGATGAAGAAGTAGATACCTGTGAAGAGACTTGCATTGTTAGCTTTGTGGAAGAATGAACGGTTCTTTGAAGGGAACTGCGGTTAGCGTAGTCTAAGCAGAAATGGAAAAGAGCTGAAAGAAGACAAAGACTATAAAATATTATAAAATTAAAAACATGCAAATACAGGCAATAGAAACATTTATTAAGGGGGGTGGAGTGAGGAAATGTCATGTGCTTTACAAGAACAGGAAGGAAAGGACTTCACAAATTATTTGTCACGTAAAGAACTGAAATTCTCTTTCCAGTCTCTTATCTTCTTTGTTTTTCTGTCTCAGATTCTGCTGTGAGATTTTTATGTGTAGTAAGTTGATTGTGTGACCAAAATAATCCTTCCATATTCATTTATGAGAGCTCTTAATACATTCAGTCAACTCTGTAGGTCCTTGGCCAAATCACTGACAAGGGACTTAAGGAAGAAAATACTGCTACAGCTGAGAAAATAAAGGGGTATGTTTAAGATAGTGAAATGCAAAGAAAAATTAAAGATCGGTAAAGAGCAGAAAAAAAAAGGTGGGAAATATGGCAGAAATGGAGGAAAAACAAAATTAAGGTATTAGGAAGAATGAGATAAAAACAGCAGGGAAGGAACAAGATCTAAAATAATAATAATAAACCCAATTCCCAAACCAGGAAAAGAAGGGAAAAATACAAAATTAAAATAGTCAATTTCATCTATAAAGTACCAGAGCATCAGGCAGGGAAATAAAGCAAAATGTTGTGATTTTGATTTATGACATGAGAAGTAAAAAAAAGAGAGAACAAAAATATAGAGATGAGCACCACAGGAATTTCTTCTTTATCATGTTTCCACATTGCATATATTTTCAGGCATTCTGTATCTCAGATTTCTATCCCTTCCATTCCTCATTTCATTCTTCAATAAGCTGTGGAGACAGCTCTTGCCAATTTTGTGACTCTCAGTAAAATGAAGTCTAGCCCTGTAACAACCCTCTCTTTCTTTCACTTGATTGAATAGGTCCCAGAGTCCTCTGACTTCAGAAATTGATGCAGGTTATTTTCAGGGTATCTTACAGAAGTGGGGGGTAGAATCAGGCAGAGTTTATTGTAGTAACTGAAGATGTGAAGCATTGAAATTTTAATCAGTCTTGTAAAATGCAGCATATATTGCAGACTTTATATTATCATTGCCTATTTAACAAGTGCTACATTTTCCCTCAAAGCATTCAGAAACACAAAGCAAGTGGTCTTAGTTGATTAAGTAAATAAATATTCAGGCTGCCCTATAAAAACAGGGAGCAGCAGGACACAACAATTTGTCAGAATACTTTTCAAGTGAGATATTTGAAGTTATGTTTATGCTCTGTATTGGCATACTAAATTTGCTAGTGTGTTTAAAGACTTAAAATTCCCACAATAAATTCTTTTTCCATGAAAATTTACTGCCTTTATGTCTAGCTCATGTTATGAGCTAGCAGCCAACAATCCTAGAGTGTTTTTCAGTTATATATACACAAAAGGCATTTAAAATCAAAACTATCTTTATATCTTCCACCTTTATATCTCTGAGGGTCAAATCAGATTTTTCTTTACTTTTTTCCTGGGAAAAAATCCTCCTCAGGCTAAGATCTTGTGTGTCAAATCTCATCTCAGAGCAAATTATAAACTGCTGATAATAGGACTTTATATTAATGGAAGCATGGTTATAGCCGTCTCTATAATATGGTATCTCTGGTTTCAATTATGCTTTGCACAATGAAATATATCTTTAGGAGTATCTGATGTAATTAATCAGATAGTGGTGTAATGCAGAGTAGAATAAGAAGAAAAACAGGCATTTGTCATTTTACAGACATGGAGAGGGATTTTATTAGTCTTTTCGTAGGAGCAGCTCTTTCCTGGTGCCAGCAGATTAGTGTGTGCTGGTGTATGGAAATTATTCTTCAAAATTCTATTTTTGTCCCTCAGCAGAGTTTAAAGTTGTTCTGGAATTACACAGAGAAGCTATACGTGATTAGCACAAAGCAAAATTGATTTAAAATAAATTACTACACAAATATCTTTTCACAGAGTTTTATTTTGGCTCTGGCATGAAGGGTACAGGTTTTTTTCGACATAAAATTGGTTTTATCAATTAAGATTAAAGAGCCATAGAAGTCAGAGATGGAAAAATTCTTGTCAGGTCATCTTTTCTATCAGTGCAAGAACATCTACAATATATGTCTCTAAAACTTAGTCAAACTTCACTTTCAAAACTAGAGTGAAGGGATTCCACTCTTTCCCTTAGTAATTATTAATTTTTAATTAATTATTAATTAATTAATTCCCTTAGTAGTTTCCATGCAAAACTAATTGCATGGATCTTCAGGTTTTATACACTCCCTTTATTACTGACCCTTGCAGTTCTGCAGCATTTGGGGCTCTTCAGCTTGGAGAACAGATGAGTGAGGAGGGAATAGGAAACTATTATTCATGTCTCCTATAATATCAAAAAGAGGAATATCAATAATATGTCAAAGAGATAAACAACCTAATTTCCTTCGTCATGTTTTACATATTTAAACTGTGGAATTCACTACCTCAGCACATTTTAGATTTCAGAATAAGCTCCTCCCAAGGAAATTCTGAAACTACTGAAGACTTACGGAAGGTATTGTAGTAGAAATGTGATTTTATACTTTCAGGAATGATACTTGTATCATTCCTGAAACATCATAGCAGGACCTGGTCAAATACAAAATACTAAATGAGGCAAACCATAGATAATATCCTTTACAGTTTTTTGCTATTTGTATTCTTTTAACATTAATACTCGAGTGAATCTCCAACTGATCCTTGGGAAAAACCCACCAACTTCCAGTGTAATTTTTGTGTTGCTAAAATAATTCTCAGTTTTGCAGGTGCATAAAGGGAACAGCTTTTTGGAAAAAAACATATTGGTGTGACCAGTTCAGCAGCTCATTTGACACAAGGAAATTCACCCCCTTATTCCACTCAATTGCCTTTTGTCAGTTTAATGTGTAGAATGAGCTGGATGGTTGATTTCTGAAAGCATTTAGGTATGTGTGGAAAGCTCCATTTTCATCAGCCAAAAGAGACATAACAAACTTCATATAAGAGGAAAAGAATATATGCAGTCACAATTAATGCAACTTTTTTCATGGCTGTTATATATCATACAGAAACTAGAATAATTGAGTAAAATTTCAACTTCCAATTGAGACTGAGTGGAAACTCCTTCATCCTTGTAAGTTTCCTAATGACTTCATGCTTCTGAATATGTTCCCCCTCTCAAAAAATAACACTGCTGTCATTTCAGGACAATGATGTAGCACCCAGGAGGACCTGATCGTGTACCTAGTGATGTCAGTGACAATATTGCAAATAACTTTCCAAGGTTCAGGATCACATTCATAACCAGCATCCTTTGGTTTTCAAACCTTGCAGAACTTTTCTGCTCCTGTGGCAGTTACACACATTTTATGTTTGATGCTCGGGCAGCGCTTGTAACTGTATTTCATTGTATGCAGCCACACAAAAAATGTGAAGCACAAGCTCAGGAACAGATGTTCCTTACTATATAAGTTTAAAATAAATGTTTTTGTGATAGGTTCTTGTTGAGCCCTAGAAAAATCCTCACTGAGAAAAACCTGTGGTATATGACCTGTTTAGTCATAACTGGTGTGAGCTAACAGCTGAATTGCAATACTTGCCTCTCTCTGACAGTAGCACAGCTGAATATTTTGCTGTCTGATGGTTATGTATTTTCACCATTTAAGCAGTGATAGAGTTGTCTGGGTGCAAAACCTAATAATCCAGCTATGCCAGGAATATTTTCACTGCAGTCAAGCACACAAAGAAATATACAAATGTTTCAATTTTACAAATCACAGTACCTAGCCAACTGAACTTTTTTTTCCTAAATTTGCTGTATTTTTACTTAGGATTCATTGGTATCAGGTTTATTACTGAACTCTAACTTAAAAATAGCTTTTTCAAACATTTTTCAAAGTTACTTCTATAAATTTCACTGCATTATCTGTTGTACGTGTTTCTTATTTTGTAGCCACTGAGCCTTTTCAATGGTAGATGTGGTCTAATTGTACCTTAAAAGTAGATCATTCCTCATCACAAATGAATAGATTCTCTTTAAATCAGCCCTTGATGATTAAAGATACCTTCTCCAAAGCTTTTTTTCGTTGGTGGTTTTAACTTAGACTGTTATTTTATAGAGCCTCAGAAATCTTTACGCATCAGAGTGTCTACAGTGTTGCAGTAATATTCCTGATATTATTGTGGAATGGAGGATTAAAATTTTACTACAAAACCAGACAACATGTCACAAAGTGGTATAATCAAGGGCTCGGAGACCAAACATCTTCCACTTTTTACAGCTGGAAGACTTGTAAAATCATTCCTTTCAATTCCAGGAAAACAAAGCAGCTTACTAAAACCTGCAGGTTTGTTAAACCAAATAATATCAAAATCAGAAAGATTCTTCCTCTTGACTTAGTGAGTTTGATTCTTCTTCACTGAAGAAATTCAATGCAGTGTGAAAAGGTCCCTTCACCGTGACTTAAAGCCATCATATGCTATCATAAAAATTAGAGTTAAGCTTCAAAGCAAGCCTTTTTGGGTTTGGGAGTACCTTTTTCTTCTTTAACCCTCCTTCCTGTAGACAAATGTATCTTTTTTCTCATTCTCAATTTTTTTGCATTCTTTTCAGCTCTCACAACCTAGCTTCTTCTTTCTGCATCTCTTTAATCTATTGCAAGCCATTTAATTTCCAACTTTAAAAGAAAAATATATTTTTATCCCTTCTCTATAATATTTCTGCTTCTTTTTGATATAATTTGACTTTATAATTGATTTCTTTTTGGATCTAAAAAATTCTGTGCTAAATTATTTGTAATGTGTCTAAGCAATCATATTCTGTTGCATTTTATACAAGTGATTACTTCACTAGTAAATCATTCTTGCTTTATATCAGATGCTTTGAATCAGATTTGTCATAAGTTTAAAACAAAGTCATTGCTTTCTCCATTCAGATTGCCATTGCAAACAAACAAGCTGAAGCTGTGGCTTCGGCTTGATTTTGCTGTCATTTATTCCATTAAAATCAATGGAGTTGTACCAATGTAAGCCTGATGTAGGAAAGAATCAATTTCTGTAAACCTATAAAAAGTCTAAATCATAGATATGTATAGGTACCTGCGTAAAAATGTATAAATATGATGATAATTTTCAAATACCACAGAAAGTATAGAAATATTTTATACAGCAACAGGTTCAATTGCATGCAAATAACATGCACATTATGCATCCCACTGAAGTGCATTCTGGTTTATTTCAGAGAAAATATGATGATACTGGTCTAATAAACTATGCAAAGTCACACATTACTCTTAAATTATCAAGATAAAAATCTCTATCTTCTTACAAAACACCTAATATATACCTGATAGGAACAAAAGAATGTTATTTAGACTCATTAATATGATTTGAATAGTCCCCTTGTTAATAAAACCTCTTTTTTCTTTTTTTTTACTGCTTAATAGAGAAGAAAATCACGTTATTCGGACCTTGACTTTGAAGTAAGTTTTACTGAATTATTCCTGAATATTAAAAGTATTTTCCTAAAAGTAAATGTGAAGTGTTCATTTTAGCAGATTTTAGCCTTCTGGCATAGTAAATGTGATAGGGAATTCAATTGGTACTGTACAGAACACGATGAACAATTCATTAAAACTACTTTGGTGCAACTTGTTTGCAAAATATTCTGAGATCAGACTGTCATATTGCAATATTAACCATCATGATTTCAGTTTTTAAATTCTTTGCCTTTTCATTTTCATCTGGGTTTGGTTTTTTTACTTTTTTTCTCTTTTTTTTTGGCTGGCTATCTACTTACTGGGAAAGCGTGACACTTTCATAGGACAGGGTAAATCACAGCAGAAGTTTGCTTTGCTCAAGAGATATTCAATAATTTCTTTTCTCTTTCCTCAATACTACTTTACTGAAATATGACTTTCACATCCAACTAGTGATTATGAATGTGTCAAATTTTGAATGACATAGTGCTGCAGGTGTCAAAGCTTATGGATCACATGCTATATAAAAAATACAGTTCATGTAAGGTTCTTTAGGTTGGATATGCATAACTTCCAACTTAGATCCTGTCAAGTGAGAAGGTTTAGTTGTGTTCATTAATGACCATTTTGTTCTCAGTCAATACGATTAAGTCTCTTAGAGATTTGTTTGAAGTTTTTCTCTCTGATTTCTACCAGAAGGAATACAGCAGTTAGTTTTCAAGGGGCTGTTCATAATTTAAGGTTTTCACATAGGTTGTCTATTCATGCATAGAAGTAGTTTGCTATAATACATTTTGTGTGTCTCCAAAGAAACTGAACAATTATATTTGTATAGAACTACAGACTGTGGGCTAAAATTTGAAAGCCTGTGATCAGCACATATCAACTATAACTCAAAAACTCCCCTGTTTGCAATTACCCTAAATATGCTTTAGGATAAATGCATAGAAAGGAAGAAGAAATAAACAATAACAAAATTCTGATGAGCAAGCAACTCTAAAATTAAATTCAGGCAGAAGTTTTATAACTGTAGTGATATAAAGAATTCTAAGCTTTAGTGGTTTTGTCATTGAAAAGTAGAAATATTACAATGAGAGCATTCTCTGTGGCAACAGATACTAAAACATTCTTCCTGTCACTCAGGAACATAATCCAACACCAAATAAACACCCACAATGCAGTACACATTTCTCTCAAGAAACAGGATTCCTCAGTACATAATTTCTCTTGACTCCATGGTTTCACAGACTCACAGAATGGGTCGTGTGGTCCAACCTCACTGCTCAGGCAGGGTCATCCTTGAGCACATGGCACAGGATTGTGTCCAGATGATTATTGAATAGCTCCAGTCAGGGAGATTCCACTTCTCTGGGCAGTCTGTGCCAGTGCAAAGTCACCTGCACAACAAAGAAATTCTTCCTCATTTCAGGAATTTCCTGTGCATCAGTTTCTGCCCTTTATCTCTTGACCTGTTGCTTGGCACCACTGGGAAGAGCCTGGAAACCTCCTCAACACCACTTTTTAGATACTGATGGGCAGTGATGAGGTCCACTCTCAGTTGTCTGTTTTCAAGGCTGATCAGGCCCAATTCCCTCAATCTTTTCTCAAAAGATCGATGCTCCAATCCCTTAATCATCTTTGTTGCCCTCCCCTGGACTTGCTCCAGGAGCTCCATGTCCCTCTTCTATTGAGGAGCCCAGAACTGGACTCAGAACTCCAAATGTGGCCCCACCAGGGCTGAGTAGAGGGGAAGGATCTCATTCCCTTGACCTGCTGGCAATGCTCTTCCTAATGCACCCCAGGACACCATTGGCCTTCTTGGCCACAAGGGCACTGCTGGCTCATGGAGAACTTGTTATCCATGATTCTTCTTCCACGTTGTCCATGGACACCCACGTTCTTCTCTGCAGAGCTGCTTTCCAGCAGGTCAGCACCCAGCCTGTCCTGGTGCAGGGGACTATTCTTCTCCAGGTGCAGAATCCTGCACTTTCCTCTGTTGAGTTTCAGACAGTTCTCTGCTCACCCCTCCAATGTGTCCTGGTCCTTCTGAAAGGCTGCACAGCCCTCTGGGGCACCAGCCATTTCTCCCAGCTGTGTGTTGTTGTTTATTTACACCTTTTTCTTAACTTGTTTGCAGTATTGCTGTTCCATGGCCTAGTATTTTTAGGATTACCATTAAAATGCAGGAAAATAGTTTTTTGTAAAAAGGAAAGAATGGGGCCACTGGGAGTGAGTGCTGAGGAACTGAGAGCATCAGCAATACTGTGCCAATTGCTACTGTGTTTTACAAGTATTGATGCAGACTAACCCCATCTCACCCCCCAGCTTTATGATTTTTCTGATTAAGTCTGTGGACTTTTCTGTATCCTTACACATAACACGGCTGTCTAAGGTAAAATAAAATTAAAAAGCCAAAAAGTGTTGAAATAATGTGGTGTGGCCAAAATGCTGCTCTTTGGATCCCCCAAAGCAGCTCGACTGCAAAATGGAATACAGTCTGGAGGTAAGATCAAGCCAAAGGGATTGAACATTCTACTTAAATGTTTAACACTTTCTCTGCTTTGTCTGTGACCAGTGCCAGCTGGCACTCTCTGAGACAATGCCCTTCCATATTTCTGAGGATTCCAAATCATAAAATGACATGGGTGTGGTTCTGAAGATAACAAATGTTAAGTATGCAGTGTGGACAAGGGTGGGACAAGTTTGGCTGCTTCTGTCCTTTTCCTTTTAACACTCTCTCTGCAGTCTCTACACCCTCAACCTTTCACACATGTCTCTATACACATTCAAGAAAAATACTCCAGCTATGTCAATCTTAACAAATTAGACATTTGAGGGAATATTCCTGGGTGCCAAAAATGCCAGCTTTTAAATGGATTAGTTTTTAGAAAGACCATCACTATTTTCATCTAGACCACCTTTTTTTCTCCAAGAAATTATTGAGTGTCATTAAGGAACTCAGTTCAATCTGGATATCATTCACAATAGACAATTTGCTTTTAGACTGAGAGAATTTATTAGCGCTTAGTATTTATGGAGACCATTCCATGTAAGATGTTGCCAGAGAATAGTTTTGGACATGTTTGGCTTATTACTATATACTTACTCATGGTTTCATATTTAAAATAAAAAAGAAAACAAGATTATTCTAGTGGCTTCCAATGGAAATTCACCTTCATATAAATAATTTGAAAGAAAAACAATAAATATACATTTAAAAAACACGAGAAAGACCATTTTCCTCCAAGACCCACAGAAGAAACACAAAGCCACCTGCTATGCAGTATGAACAAAACGAGACTAAGACTATATAACATCACAAACTACTCTCTGTTATCCTCAATACATGTAGAAATATAGATGTATTTTTAAGGGCCTTTGCAATGGATTATAAATAATGAAAGTCCTGTGTCTTGTGTGGGTTATAGAAAATGTATCTCAGTCAAACGTAATGGAGAGAGAAAAGGATGGCATCAAAACTTGCATGGACTTACCATAGATCTCAAGGTGGTTAGAGAGGGGGGGTATCAAAACTGGGCACCTGTATCTTGTTTTCCCTTTTTTAAGTAGCTTGCTATTATATTCTTAAATGATCCTTTCATGTAGGAAAAAGAAAAAAAGTAAAAAGACTGTAACAAACAGGGCTTAGTCTGTCAGCAGGAAGTATACATAATAGTTTCTGCTACATAATATACCTGTCCACAGTTAGAATTTGTAAAACGCTGACTAATCTAGTTGAACTTTGAAGTTTGCTAAATGAACAGTCAACATAAAATAACTTTACAGCTCTTTTCTTGCTATTAATAAAGTTTGGACTCATTCATGCAGTCTGGTGTCCAAAACATGAGCAAAATTATTGGTCTGGACATTTTGGATCCTCTCTGCCACAGGCTCTGCTAACCCTAGCTAAGTGCCCTCCAACTCCTGTCATTTTTTCTCTACAGCTGGACAGGTAGCTTTTTCATTAAGTCTCAGCACTAACAGTTATCTGTCAGATCAAATAAAATTCATTCTAATTATGTTGAACAGAAATACAGATGCTGTAGGAATTCCCAGGAGGGCTTTATAATAGGTGAACGCTGGCAGTTACAAAAACATACAGGAGAGCTAAACAGTACTATTGGCATGCATTTTAGGATTCAAGATCACAATTACCTTTACATTCTATTAGAGACTCTGACTTTTGGATTTCCCCAGTCACCCCACTCTCTCATTTCTATCAGCCATTCATTGGATCTATTCTGTTAATAACATTTATGCCAAATAATTCAGAAAATGCTTTATTACCTTGATTTCCAGGAGTCAAGTCATCTCTAGCTCTGGGGGAGAACAAGGATACACAGAACAAGTGTGAATACTAGACTGTCTTCTTTCCTTTCCACAGATCAGTAGACTTGCACCAACAATAATGCTAAATTGATCACTGCTTGTTGGAGCTGCATTCTTTCAGAATTTCATCTGCCATAGCTATTTATTATAATACTACTATAACTCATAAAAGCTTAAAATCATTCTCTTACTAACCTGAAGACATCTCTTTAAGGCAAAGGTAAAAAATAAATATGCCTGCAGGTAAAAATTATTTCCTGTTCCCAAGTTTGGCAACTGATCATCTTGAAACAGCAGCATGTTTCCATTAGAGGTCTGGGAAGGCATTCCCCCATCTGTTCTTTCAACTTAGATGTTTTGTACACGATTTGAGAGAGACCATTTTTAACTGCAACAATGTAGAAAATCTCCAAGGCAAATTAAATTACCTGGTAGTGGTGATGATGATGATGATGATATTGGTATTTATGAGACTGACCACAAATCATAGAATCACTGACTAGCTTAGGTTGAAAGGGGCCTTAAAACGTCATCTCGAGCCAATCCTGAGCCGCTGGCGGGAAAACCTTCCACCAGACTAGGCTGAGCCTCATCCAACCCAGCCTTTAAGACTTCCAGTAATGGGAGATCCACAACTTCTCTGGCTACCTGCTCCAGTGTCTCATCACCTTCATCATAAAAGTCTTTTCTCTATATCTAATCTAAGCCTACCCTCTTTCAGCTTAAAGCCATCACCACTTGTCCTGTCTCTATACGTTCTTGTAAAAAGTCCTTCTCCAGCTTTCTTGCAGGCTCCCCTTAAACTGCAAGGCTGCTGTACAATCTCTCCAAAGCCTTCTCATCTCTGTTAGAGATGAACAGCCCCAATTCTCTCAGTCTGAATTCATAGGAGAAGTCCTCCAGCCCTCTGATCATCTTTGTCACCCTCCACTACACTCCCTCCAATATGAACCCTTTGTTGGGAACCCCAAAGCTGAATACAGTACTGCAGGTGGACTGTCATTAAATATTCATGAGTATATTTGTCTTCAGTTAGAGTTTAGCTAAATCCCTGTCATAAATAAAAAAGGGAGCTGGTTACAGAGTTATGTTCTAAGTTCTCCCTATCTTGCTGACAGCCGTCCACACTGAATCCTTTTCTGTGAGTAGGTGATCATCAGAGCAAGGCATAGACTCTTCAAAACACACACTCTATCTGACTGAAGAGTAGAAATGTAGAAGGGGTGTCGATTCAGCTTGACCCCTTTAGGGTGTGGAGCGCAGGAGTTATGGAACCTTCAGGAGACACCGCAAGAAGATGTGTGTCTGCAGCCTGGAGGCCGACTCTGGTGCTTCTTGCAGGGATGCAGCATCAATGGGCATCTGTGCAGCTGCACCTAAAGAAAAAAGGGCAGCACAAGTTCATTTTCCATCCTTTTCAGATCCTGATGCTACTGCAGTCATCCTAGTATTACTGGTCAAGACCACAGGCTTTGTATTGTTAAAAGTTAGTATTTCTAAGGTTAATAAATGGGTGTTGTCCACATTGCTCATTTAATAGAGAAAACAGAATAACATGCTACAAATACTTTGTAGGTTGTTTTCTCATAAAAGAGAAAGAGTTACCCAACCAAGCATATTTTCTAGAAAGGAGATAAGATGGTGCTTTCTAACCAAAAATTTTTAAAAAGTCTAGAAATTGAGACTTAAAGTTGGAAATTTAAGTTGCTGCACCTTCAGTTCAGATTGTTCTTTATAAGCAATAGGGAGGGAGTGGGTGTCAGTGGGTAGGAATTATGGAATGGAAGCCAGGAAAACACAAAGTAACCAAAAGATCCATGGGTACATATTCATACCAGTCATGCTGCTATAAAGAATAAAATGTAAAGATTTTTTTCTGGCAGAGTTCCCAGTGCAAGTATTTTATTTCTCCTCCCACCTACTTCTCCTCAGGAATAATGTAATGAACTGAGTAAGACATTTGCATTATTCATGTTTGCTATTTAATGACATCTTGGGTCCATGATTAAGGAAAAGATACCCGAAAGTAGCATTCTCTATATTCCCAGCTTTCTGCTAAAAAGTTTCCAAATGGAGATACTTGTTTCACAGCCTTATGTTATTTCCTGCTTTTTAGAGCTAGTGTTTTAACCCACCAAAACTGTTTTATTCCCATGACCATGTCTCCTTTTATAAACCAATAATAATATTTGAGGTAGAACCCTTCTTAAAAAATTTTATGTATATGAAAATTGCTATATACTCTTGTCTCTACCATAGCAGCAATATCTGAAAAGAATCCCTAGGAAGTCACTTAAGTAAAACTCCCCTCATAAATTTTGATAGCTATGTCTAGTTAAATTACCTTTTGCAAGGAGTTTATTACCAAATACTGCAAAAGGTTTTCCCTTATTCACCCCACAACTCAAGTTAATAGGTCTTTAATTGCTGATGTCTCATGTCTCTTTGTGAGACATATTGCCAAACTTCTTTCCTCAGAAGTGAACAACTTCTCAAGCTACTGTGTGGCTGTATTAAAGTTAATAAAGATATTAGAGCATAGCAGTAGAAATTCCTGGCCAAAAGAGCAGACACGTTTCAGGAAATCTCTAAAGACATAATGCAAATGAAGGGCAAAGTTGGCATTGATAAAGGAATATTGAGAGTCAGCTGTTGTCACTCCATTTTAAAAGGTACTAACCTAGGCTTGGCAGGAGTGTTACTTGATGGAAAGGGTCACACTCAAGCACCACATACATAAGTTTTCAGGGTTTCACTCACAACTCCAGGGAAAATCAGGCTTGACACAAAATCAGGACTTGCACAAAGGCCTGTGTCCTGCACCTTGTCTGTCAGCATTCCTGGTTGCTGCCCTGGCTGTAATTCAAGTTCAAGCAGTTACAGAGCTTAAGAAAAGCAAAGCCAAGCCCATCCACTGTTGGACTGAGGTGAAGCATTCTCAGAGCCTCCCATCCCCAGAGCACAGAACCATGAGACTGGTCAAACAGCAAGTAGCCTTCAGCTTGGCTCCAGAGGCTGCTCTGAATCCATAACTGAGCATGAATTCCTTTTGAAAACAGCTCTGATGAGCATAGCTTACAACCGAGGCTTGAAAACAGGCTTCACTCTCCAAGTAGTTGCCCAGGCAGAAACATGGCTGAGGCCTGTGCACTGTGCATTGTGGGGGCTCTTTGGGGTCATCCCTCTTTGGGGTCACCCCTCTTCCACAGGAAGGCCAATATTCGAATGCAATAATTCATTTCTGTGGAAGAGTGCCCTCAGCATGGGCTAGAGGGAGGACAGTTTCCAATTTCTTTGTCCATGAAATAAGAAAGCAAGTAAAATTGAAAAAATGTGCCTACTTTTCTTAATATGAATGCAATTTCAACTGCATTTTATGGTGATTTGAATGACAAGAAGATGTCTAATTAAAAAGACATAACATTTGGGGGGTTTCCATTTTGAGCCAAGATTTCTGAGTTCAGCATTCTCATAAAAATATTCCAACAGGGACCATTTAAAAGTGCTGTTGCTTTCCTATAGAAATTAAAATTTAAGCATCTATGCTGAAAAAAGAAGTTCTAGAAAATATTCTTGATATGCAAGAAAAACATTCTTCTGAGAAATTGCCATTATTTTCAAGAAACTTCCAAGCTAACATTAGTGGCCTCTAATTTCAACAACTTAATAAACATAGGGTTAAAACAGTCTCTTGTACACAGGAGGAGCATTAAACACAGCAGAGAGAATGGCCAGGGCAATTCATTTCCATTGGTCAAATCTATAGGGAAAAGATGACCCTGCCAAATTCAATTTACTTTATTATGTTGGAAAAAGTAATGCTTCTCTTAAAAAAAAAAAACAAAACAAAAAAACGCAAAACAAAACAACCAGATTCAATTATATATATAAGCAAGTATATTCCATTTTGCAGAAGGTCATGCATACAAGAAAGAGGCATATGGAATTGTTTCAAGAGTTAAATCAGAAATTTCAGACTCTGGACAGATTTCGGGATGTACCAAAATCAGGCAGTATGGTAAGTGTCCTTCTATTATATTTAAAATATGGTGGATCTTAAAGAAGAGTGAAACAAGAGCCTTTTGAGTCCAGTGCATTTCCCAAGACCTCACCTTTAGGTACCTCAGAAATGAGAACCAAAGCTATTTTCAGTAATCCAGCCTATGGTGAGACTCATTACATTCTACAATTAGACCACAACTAACTCACTAACATCATTATAGATGACAAGTAATTGAGCTGCAGGGAATGCATTTCAAATCTGTATGTGCCTGCTGTGTCTAAGGGCCTTTATACAGAGAAAGCAGCTCACTGATATAATTTGACCAATAAGGCTTTTCCTCTAGCTAGGCAAGGGGATAATAAATTAGATACTACAAACAAGTCCAGATGGGTTTACCTGTACATGCAATTGTCCAGAAAGCACACAAGATCTCTGTAATGCCATGTCTTTTCCAAAATAGATTTATCAATATTTACCATGGGAAAAGCAAAAATTAAATCATCCTGAGTTGAGGCTGCTATCATCATAATTCAAATTTATACAGACACACTCATACACACATGCATAACACTCTGACTACACCTGATAATGAGAGCAAGGAAATAGTTGATGCTACCTAATTAAAACAGCTCATTTAGTCTGACATATTTTTATCAGTAATATTTTGATTAGTAATAATTTTTATATAATTTTATAATGTGAAACTTGTATATTAAATGGAACTGAGCTAGAATCATTGTATTCTATAACTTTTTCAGAAGAGCTGCTTTCAGACATGAAGAAGAGGTATTAAGCAGATGTGAGGCCAATGGATTTACATCTTTTACATCATCTTAATCCAGCAGAAATTTAGCCCTGATTCTTTGATGAACCTTTATCTGTGATATGTGTTATTTTGTATCAAGTTCTCACTCACTCCTCCTTTTGAGATCAGCTGACATGTAACATTTTCATTTGTCTCCGTACTTGAGATTTGCTATTCACATAAGGCTTGAATTAATTCAAAATCTCAAAGGGAATCTCAGTGGAAGAGTTGTGTTTACTCTGTTTCACATTGGTGCTGTGCTTTTGAAAAGTCTGCTAATAAAAGCTGCCTAGAGGAATGGTTTGTTTGTGAGACAGTCAGAGAGTGATCCAGGTACCTAAATATAGGCATCTCAGGCTATTTTAGACAGAGGTCTTGGTTTACACCACAGCACAGGCAGCAATGATACAGGGCTCAAAGGAGATCTGCACCTCTCATGAAAGATAGTTGGAGATCAAGCAGAAAGTTCAAAGGCATCTTAGATGGTGCAAAAATACTGTATTTTAGCAACTAAATCCCACCCATCATGTTACAGCAGAAATCGCTAATTAAATTGGTCCATCAGGTCTTTTACCTTATAAAAGGTAGAATTAAAAAAAATAAAAAAATAATTCAGTAGAAAATAACCACCTTTCAGCCTGTTAATCCTAATATACATGAGCTCATGCACCTGCAAGGCAAGGTGGCTCTCACAGCATTTTCAAGGTTTCTGTCATTCTGCCATGCACCTGCCACAATTTAAAATCCAGCAGGCAGTCTCGGTTTCAATCCACTCCATATTTCAAGCACAAACTCTTCTCTGTTACCTTCCTTTCTCTTCTCCCTCTTTTCTCCCACTCTTAGAAAGATGTCTATTGGTACTGGATCTCTCAGCCCATTCCTCTCACATTGGTTCTTGTGAAAGAAAGGGCTTAGCTGGCAGCTCAGGTGAGGAGCCTGCCAAAGTGTTGATTGTTCACAGAGAAAGAGTCGCAGCGGTGCCGAGCACCCGCCAGCCTGGCTCCCTGCAAAGCCATTTCCCCTCTCCAGCTTCTGTGTCTCATGAGAGCACGTCAGCAATCAGCCTTATAAATGGAAACTGCATTATTTCATCTGTGATTTTAATTCTTCTCTCTTTGGTCTTCAGGAGAACTCAGGACCGAGCAAGGCTCCATGGGACAGTTTCAAAACCACAGGTGACTACCAACACTATACAACGATAAATGTATTAGACACAGAGGCAAAAGATGCTTTAGAACTCAGACCAGCAGAATGGGAGAAGTGTCTGAACTTGCCTTTAGATGTGCAAGAAGGTGACTTTCAAACAGAAGTTTAACAAAAACGAACTGAACAAAACAAAGTAAAAATAATTCATTGCACTGACAGTAAAAAGACTTTGGGAATCCTGACAATCCTGACACTCCTGTCTGAACATTGCAACTCCTTTATGTCAGGCTCTTCCTGTGCCAAATGTCAGTGGTTTTTTTTCGTACAGTTTATTCCCACTAGTGCAGCTAGTGGAGAACCAGGTGTACAATTCTTACCATCGTGTGTTGTAAGTACCCGTGGAATGGATTTGTAAGGTAATCTTTATAGATAAACCTCAAGCAACGATTCATGTTGTAACAGCTTCATCTGGTTTAGTTTTCAAAAAACTTCACCATGAAGCACAATGTATATATATATGCAGTTTTTAAAGTTTATAACAGTCTGTTTGGCCATTACTACACTTTTTACTTTATAATATAAAAGCAAAGTTTTTGTCATTAAATGAATGTCTGTTGAGCTACATTCTTCATTGCTTTAAATGCAATAAAGTAATAATCTCACTTTTATATGAATAATATATTTCACATCTTTATTATTGCAGTTTTCTCTGGAAAGCTCAGAATAGCTTTCTCTGCTGCAGCTGTGTATAAAATATTTAAAATGTTGTATGGTGTAAATAAACCTTTGTCTACATATCAGTTTCCTAGTGCATTTTATTCCATATTGTTTCTCTTAAATTTTAATATTTATACAATTTTCTATAAAACACAAGTATTGAATATGTATTTGCAGTTTTAATAGCATGTTGTATGTAGCTTCTGCAAAAAGTTTCTAAATCATATTAGTAGGCTTGTAGCCATTCTGCATTTTCTTAGGGTTTTTTTTTCCAACAATGTACCATATAAATTGGACTTGTCTGAATACTATTACAGTTTTTCTGTTTTATAAGAATTTTTGTCTCATTGAAGAAAGACAAATAATGGAAAATAAGTTAAGTTTCAATGCACAGCACCCAAAGAAAACACTGACTTAGAATCTTGAGCATGCTCTTCTTGCTGTACAACAAAAAATTATTTCAAGATAAAAAAAGTTCCTAAGTATTTTAGATTTTTAAAAAAACCAAAACAATGAACCAAACCGAAAAAAACTGAGTCAGTTTCATCATAAATCACAAGCAGAATATGATTATTCTTTGTATTGAAAATACAGTTAAACTATTAGGAATAGAAAGATTAAATCTCCTTTTCCTTCCATAGAATCAAAACCAGATCTTCAAAAATCTCATCTACAGCATAGCTGTGGGGGACAGAGATGGAAGGATATCTCAAATCTTCAGATGTCAGAGTTCTAGAAAAAAGTTTTAAAAACTATTTTAGTTTCTGCTGTACAAAAGTGAATGTGCTGCAGCCTACTAGCTGGAGAAATCTTAGAGAGGAAGAAAACATGACCACCAATCTGCTAAGGAAGAGAAAAGATAAGAATAGAGGCATGTCAGTGAGAACTTAACCCAGAGAGTTGGAAGAGGAAGATCAGCATCCATCTGTTAAGAGAAAAGTACTTAGGATCAACCTTAGGACCAATCTTCAGAAACAGTTTCAGTTTGACAATTTTTTCTCCAGGCCATAAGGTATTTTTAAGTCACAAAAGGGAGCCTGGCTTTGCCTGCTTTGAGTGAGCACATCACAGCTGAGTGAAGACTTCTCTAATCTAATGCCTCAGGGTCTAAATCTTTAAACAAGAAATAACTAGCCACCAGCCTGGTGCCAGGTCCAGTAACTGGCTTAGGTGCCTGGAGGTTAGATGATGTAGTACCATCACCCTGGGTAAGTTTGCAGACAACACTAAATTGGGCAGGAGTGTTGATCTGATGGAGGGCAGAAGGGCTCTGCAGAGGGATCTGGACAGGATGGATCCATGGGCAGAGGCCAATGCTGTGCGGTTCAACAAGGCCAAGTGCCAAGTCCTGCCCTTGGGTCACAACAGCCCCAGGCTGTGCTACAGGCTGGGGACAGAGTGGTTGGAAAACTGCCCAGCAGAAAGGGAATTGAGGGAGCTAGTGGCAGCATTTGGACATGAGCCAGTGTGTGCCCAAGTGGCCAAGGAAGCCAATGGCATCCTGGTATCAGCAAGAGTGAGGCCAGCAGGACCGGGGCTGTGATTGTCTCTCTGCACTCTGCACTCTGCACTGGTGAGGCCACACCTGGGGTGCTGTGTCCAGTTCTCTGCCCCTCAATTTGGGAAGGATGTTGAGGTGCTGGAATATGTCCAGAGAAGGGTCTAGAGAGTAAGTCCCATGAGGGGCAGCTGAGGGAGCTGGGGTTGTTTAGCCTGGAGAAAATGAGGTTCTAGGGAGATCTTATCCCTCTCTACAACTCCCTGAAAGGAGGCTGTAGCCAGGTGGGGTCGGTCTCTTCTCCCAGGCAACCAGTGACAGGATGAGGAAGTGGCCTCCTTTGCATCAGGCGAGTTTTGGGTTGAACATCAAGAAGAATTTCTTCACAGAAAGGGTGGTTAAGCATTGGACTGAGCTGCCCATGGATGTGGTGGAGTCTCCATCTCTGGAGTGTTCAAGGAACAGCTAGACATGTCACTTAGGGCTGTGGTTTAGGTGACAAGGTGGTGTTCAGTCAAGGTTGGACTTGATGATCTTGGAGGTCTTTTCCAACCTTAATGTTGCTATCATTCATTCAACACTGTGATGGTTCAATCATTCCACACTGTGATGCATCAGTCAAACAGAACTGGCCGTTTTTCAAGAGCCTGATGCAGAAGGAGGCAGATGGCAAGGCTGGCTATGCAGCCTCCTAACTTTTCAGATCAGATAGTGCACCAAAAACCTCTCATTACATACAACAGAAACTGCAAATTTTTTAAGGATTTCATTCCATATGGTAAGAAGTCTCAGAGCATGTTTTACAAATTTATGATTTTTGAGCCCAAATGAGGAAGCTTAGACCCCTGAATCCAGATATAAGCCTTAGCATCCTCCCTGACTAATCTAAACATAATACAAATCTTGAACACCTTGGTATTTCAATAACTGAAATGCAGAAATTATTTGGATAAGCTTTATATCACCTAATGATAGTTTAGTTGCAACTGTAGAAAGCTTAGGGTAGGCTGCAAACTTACCCAGGAAACATGATAAATCAGTTTACACTCAATACGCTGCTGACCCAGTTGTGCTGTTATTAATAACAGCTAAACCTGAATTATTAATAATTCAGGTTTAGCAGTAGCCTGGGTGTTTGTGTATCACACGGCAGTCACAGATGTGACTTTCAGTGAGCAGCAGCATTCAGTGTGCTTTCAGTGAGCAGCAGCATTCAGTGCCTCTTTATTTAGAGTTGGTGCTGCTCTGAGCAGAAAATGCAAGGCATTTTTATTTTCTTACGTATTCCTTATTTAGAAATAAAAAGTATGCTGAAACCCAGTATATTTACCTACTTATTTGACTGCTTCCTATTAAAACAGAGTTTGTTTCCTATAAGCAAGATGCCACTCATACTTGCAGTTTCTGCTCAATGTCTCTGAAATGATGCATGTCAGACTGAGCCCAGCAGGAGAGTACAAACTTTTATGCACTGGCTTTAATGTTGATAAAGCACTGAGCAGATGTTTGGCATTTTATTATATGCAAATAAGAATTAAGTCAGGACTCCCTAAATCATACTAGACGCAGACATGACAGGGGGCCCTGCATCTGCCTGCCAGCTTGTGCCACTCTGCATGGCCTGGCTACCTCAGCTGGGGTCCAGCTGCAGCTACAGAAAGGTTCAGGTGTTTGAGGGCTCAGCCAATGTTTCTGTCACTAGCACTGGAGGAGACTGAGGCAGCTGAGCTCAGCCCAGAGTTTACCCAGAAGCAACACAAAATACATATTCCTAGATGTATATACAAGAGACAAAAATCTTTTTTATTAATGGCTTCATTTTCTCAACAGTTCAAATACACAGTAACAGTTGTATAGAACCCTATGCAGTTTCTCTGTCTCCTTCTTACATGCGTATTCAGGGAAAATTTTTTTTTCTGGCAAGTTAACTAAACAAAATATGGCCTGGACTTTTCAGTGTAGGGAAGCAATGCATACAGGAAATCTAGCCCAGCAGCCAAAGATCAGTCAGACAAGAGTTCAAGATGTCCAGGATTTCAGATCCAAGGTCCAGGATTTCAGATCCAAGGCAGTTTAAAGGGGTTTCATGTTGCTACCAAATGATTTGCTACATAGGCCTTTGCCAAAGTGATTCTATTTACCCCAGAAACTTGGAGGTAAACTATGAATTAGTCACAATTAAACTTCAGCTCATACTCTAGAATATCTCTTGGAGATAAGAAGGGAGGAAAGTGTAAGTGATGCTACAAGGGATGAGAGGTGAGATAGCAGTGCGGCCATCCTGATGCACTTTTGGAATACCAGTGGTTTAATGTTGGCATAGATCTAATGCTAATGACTGTTTATGATGAAGATTTGGGACAAAAGACACAAAAGGGGCTAGAGGTCTTTTCCATTAAATTAACTACTGAGTCTGAGTTCTTCTTTAGCAGTGTATCAGTGCTCCTGGAAGTGTTGTCCTGACATTCCTCCTTTGAGATTGTCATTCATTTCCATGACAATGAGACATAAATCATCTAATATGGTTTTACACAGGATTAAGCTGGGATGATCTCTTTTAAAAACAAAGAAAAACAAACAATGAAGCAAAAAACCAGCCAAGCCCCAAGCTGCATGAGGAGAAATCCTCTCTGATGCTTTGGCTTGTCTCTGTTTCCCATAGTTGCCAGACCAGGTTTAACAAGGCCTCCTTCCCCCTTGGAAGGGGAAGCATCCTTCACCCCTGGAAGGACCCATCACAGAGTTGGGAGAATGCCTTCCATTGGGCTCTAGGGGGGGAAATGGAAATCTCTGTTGGCAATCAGCAGATGGAGACATGCTCTGATAGCAGAGTCTCAGTTCCTCAGGCAGTAGCTCCAGGCTGTGCTGCATCTCTGAGTAAGGCACCAGGAGCAGTTTATAGAAGCAAACTTCATTTCCCTCTCTCAAAAAAGTGTCATAGGGCTCACTTGTGCAATCCAACCCCTTCTCATGTGCTGAGGTAGGAATCCAGAGAGGTACCCAGCTGAAGATGTTCTTGGGGAGCTGTGGTTCGTTTCTAGCTGGGTCTCAAACAGTGCAATGCTGTAATCTTTCCTACTTACTTTTTTAGAAACATCTTTCTTTGCAAGGAAAGCACAAGTGGCCTCACTAAGAGAAATTCAATTACTGATAAGATAGGCCTGACTACCAACCCTAGCACTCCCACTGAAGTGTTTTGTCCATTAATTACAATTGTAGGATAAAGTAAGAGCCATTTATCTGGTTTTGACAAAATTGCCTCTTAAGCTGCATTGGACCATCCTGTGGCACTGAGTTACTCCAATTAACTATGCTACAGTACTGATCCTCTTGTTTGTTCTTCACTGGTGTCATTTTATACCTCATTACTTCTTATGAAGAACAGTTAATAACTAACCAATTCAACTTCCTCCCTCAACTATATACATTACTGCTGTTGGTCCCACAGTTGCCTCTTTTCTCAGGATTATAAACCCCTGCTCAGTTAGTTCCCATGTACAAATCCTTCTCTGATTTCAACTATCCCTGTGTCCTTTACAGTTTTTTCAAGTCTGCTTAAGTTCTTAAATGAGTTTAGTAAACCCTTTAGAGTATTCTCTCAGTAAAACTCATTAGACTATTCTGTTGTTTCATGTAGAAAAAGGAAAAACTCAATGAGGAAGCTTCTAAAATTAATTTTTATTCAGTAGGAGAAAACAAAAACTCAGAAATACTTAAACTTTTACTTTTCTGTCTAACCTTTTAATGGAAAAGGCATCATCATCTCTTTGAGCAAGAAATGGGCATTAGCAGCTTCTCTTAAGTAATTCTCTTGATGAGTACACTGAAATATTTTGTTCTGCTGCTCCTTGTCCCTGGTGACATGAAGGCTGACTTTCTTTCCTAAGTTGCAGTGTTGTACCAAGACTTACAGAGATCTCTACAGCCCACTGACTAGGTGAAATTCCAAAAGTGAGCAAGGACTGTGTTAATCCTTTCAGATGGAGTAGCTGTTTCCCACACCCTGTAGTGTGCTGAATTTTCAGCTTTTATTTCAATTTTGGTGAACCTCCTTCCTCTAGCTGTGTGTTCAGAGTGAGGACCATCACTTCCCGACTCTTCCTGAAAACACAGAATGGGCATCTAAGACAGGGAAGGGCTTGGGATCTGCTGCTCATGTCTGCTCATCCCCGTGACTTAAGGTCCTCAACAGAGGTGGGATTTAAGGAACAGCTCTGGTCTCAGTGCTTGTTTTCTTGTTGATTATCTTGGGCAGCTATTGGGAAGCCCAGCTGGAGATGTTTACTTTGTATGCACTGTATAAGCAGATAATGTCTTGTTCAACACATGGAGGCAAAAATAGGAAACAGGCACCTAAACCTTACATAATGCAATGCTGACCATCAAAAAATCCAAGCCCTTTTGTGGATCAAGTCCTTAAGAATTGAAATACTTTGAAAATCTGGTTCTCAGAATCCAATTTTAAGAACAGCAAAAAAATACTGTTTATTCCTATTATTAGTTGAATGATTTATTGAATTAAGTCCCTAAATTATTGATTCAGGAAATTGCAAAAAGTGATGCCTGAAGGACCTCACGGTATTTAAAACAAACAAACAATCAAACAAACAAACCAAACCAAACTGCATTTGATTAGTATGTGTCTGTAGATGTTCAGCTTCTTATTTGGTGTCTCCTTGGACCCAACCACTTTCTTTTGTGCTCTTTTCAAGAGCTATGTATTAGAAAAAGATTTTCAGAGCTGTTTTCAGCAATTAGGTTCCTAAATCAAGCAAGAATTATATATGGTTTGTAAAGACAGCTAGGTAGACTCCTTTCTATCTAATTTAGAATTCTAACCAAAACATCGTCCTATCAATATTTCAGCACAGAACTCTGCAGGGCAATCTAACTCTGCCTATTGTAGCTATCCAGGTTATTTTTGCAACCTGCAGAAAAAGAGAAGCATTTCTGAAGCCCAGCTAGACTCAGCCAGTTCTCAAAGTAAAGATTGATTGTACAAAGAATTTAAAAGCCTCATGAGGGCAATAAAATTCTTCTAAATTAAGCACCAGATTTAGTAGGATTTAGACATCAACTTGTGAGCTAAAGTCTAAACTCCCATTATAATCACTGAAGAACAAGTCAATACAGTCAATGGAGTCTAAAAGCCAGTTCAGCTTTACTAGAAGAAGGATGCAGTTAATATGAGATGGCCCACATGTGAAACATTTACATGGGCACTGCACACTTCACCCCACATCTAGAATGATACTAGTTCTTACATGGGAATCCCACTCCAGAGGAAGATTTTCTCAGATTCTCCAGGATATCCTGCTTCCAGCTATTAATTAAGGAAGGCCTGGGATTATGGGTGCCATGCTGGATTTCCCAACTTCCTATGAATGTCAGAGCTACCCTCACTGTCACGCAGTGCCACTATTTAATCAGAATCTACCTTGCCTGCCCCTCTTTTGAACATTCATTTTCTCTATAATTTTATTGTTACACCTCTAAATCCTGTGTGTGGATTATCCAGATTCTCATCCTCCTGAGAGGCAAAGGACCCCAGCCCAGGACAATTAAGGCTGCCAAGTATAAGTAGACTGTAAAAAAGCACATTCTGGAAGATTAAATATAGGTCAGGCAGGCATGATAGAGATACGGAGCCAGGAAAATGACAGTGTTATGCTTTGAGCTGATGTTAGATTTCAGCCACAAGTGGTGTGCTAGAACATGAATGCTTACCTGGCACTGCAGTCTTGATTTTTCACTCTGTGAGAATCTCCTAACAACTGGGCAACAGTCAAGCTACCTTTTTTTTGGACTCTAGCCCTCCAATGCTCTTATTTCTGTTTACTCAGAGGCCAGACTGGAGGAGATGACAAGTAGGTTACACAGGGATACTGTGTGACGCCTTCCTGAATCTCAAAAGGTGGTGGTTCAAACCTTTCTCAGATGAGTAGGATGGGGAAGCTTTCCAGCTTCTTTATACTGTCTTCTGAGCAGCAAATAATTATGCAAAGAAGGAAAGCCAATCCCCCCCTCAGAGCAGATAGAGCCACTAGCAGTTAGTGGGTAGACCCAGGCCATGCCATGTGAGAAAAAATTACGCACTATAATTGACACAAAAACATAAGGATGGTTCCTCAGTGGCTCCCTAACCAATTAGTTTAAAACCAACTAGTTCTCAAGGGAGATTATACAGAAGTAAAAAGAAAAATCTCTTACACCATAAAAAACCCTCCAATTATCATTGCATGAGAAAGGAGGGAATAATGTTTTGTATTACAGTCCAACCCTAATCTGTAACACAAATGGTGATTTTTCAGGTTTTATATGGAAAATATATTTTATAAAATTCATAATCTCTCAACTAAGAAAATAAGAGAATATTATAAACTTTTAAAACATGCTTAATTCTTGGTCTGAAATAACTGTCCATAATTTCATCATACATAATTTCAAAAAAAAAAACATTCCAAATCATCTGTCTCAGCAATGTTATAACAGGATGGCTACCTTTTGGGGCTGTGCTGGTTTTGGTTGGGGTAGAGTTAACTTTCTTCACAGTGGCTGGCATGAGGCCGTGTTTTGGATTTGTACTGAACACAAGGACAATTATAGAGATGTTTTTGTTATTCTGAGCAGGGCTTACACAGAGCCAAGGCTTTTTCTGCTTTTTGTACCACCAGCCTGGTGAGGAAGTTGGGGCTGCATGGGTGGCTGGGAGGAGACACAGCCTGGACAGGTGACCCAAACTGACCTAAGGGATATTCCAGACCATGTGGCATCATGCTCAGTGTGTGCAGTGGGTGGGAGAAGGAGGAAGGTTGGAGTGAGGGTGTTTGTTTTCTCAAGTCACTGTCACTTGTGATGGGGCTCTGCTCTCCTGGGGATGGCTGAACACTTGCCTGCCCATGGGAAGCAGTGAATTAATTCCTGGTTTTGCTTCACTCATGTGCAAGGCTTTTAAATTGTCTTCATCTCAACCCATGATTTTTGTAGCTTTACCCTTCCAGCTCTCTCCTGGATCCTTCTGGTGGAGGAGAAAGTGAGTAGCTGTGCAGTGCTGGTGTTAAACCACAACAGGGACAATTATCCAGGCAATTAAAAGATATTGCCACATGTACATATATTCAAAGTGAAGAGACTAACTTTGACCTGAAATATTCATTATTTTGAAAAAGCTCATTACAAAGATGCGTATTAAATTAAAAGAAGATTTTTAAGTCTTTTTTTTTTTTTGTTTACTTTACAATGGTCACCTAACACCCCATGTTCCTCTAAAACTGTGATGGCAGTAAAGAAATTAATTAATTTTGGTAATGGAAATAAAGATCATTCTTTTTACAGCAATTAATATTTGCATAGCAAGAGGTCCCCTATTTTAATAAAGAACCCTCTTTGAGGATGACAGTCTTCAAAGTATGCATCAGAACTTCTTAAGAACTCAATGCAATAAGTCTCCAAAAGTTAGAAAAAAAAAACAGAAAAAAAAAAGTTAGAAAGAAAACATCCATTATTCATGTAGTTTGGAATGAGTTCCCAAGACAAGATCCAGGTTTTGCATCTAAATAGGAGGTTAAAACCTCTGCTAGACAATAATTTCTTCCATTTTCAGTACACCTAAAATCACAAAGCACTGGAGAACGTTGGAAACTTCAATGATCTGAAGACACCACAGAGTTTACAATAGGTATGGAAATCAATAGCACATTATGTATGGGTTATTAGCTGCTAAGTACTTGACTACAAAACTCTGGGTTCTCAGGTAATTTTCTATGGTTTTTACCATTTTGAAATTTTGTGTTCAGAACATTTTCTTCCAGTCTTGGCCAGCTGTGTGGATTGTATTACCAAGCAAGGACATAAGCAGATAACATTTTGGAGAGGGGTAATTTTCTAAAGCTAGTGCTTAGAGAATTTTTTCTAAAGATATGCTGTCTGATTTTGAATAATTTGTGATAAAAGTCATCAACTAAAAGTTTATTATTGAAAAAAAAAATAGCCCAGGATCCTGATGTACCTCTCTTCTGAACAGTGCTTTTGGCCCATCCCTCCTGTGTCTCTGCATGGCAGCCCAGCTTGGACATACCAGCTCCTTGCCCCAGTTTGATGTCAGCCTGATAAGAATGCATTACCTTACACATTTGACAAATTGGACAGGTCTCAAAAGAGACCCCTGCAGTGCTGCATTTACAATCTGTCTCTAAACCCACAAACTCTCTGAGTTCAACAATTTTTTTACCCACCTGGCTTCCCATCCATTTACTGTCATCCTCTTGGCATCTTGACTTGAGTACAATTACAGAATCATAGGATGTCCTGGTCTGGAAGGTACCATAAGATCATCTAGTTCCAACACCCCTGCCTTGAGCAGGGTCACCTTCCACTGGACCAGATTGCTCAAATCTAATCAGACAAAAACAATCAGCTCCTACAGCTGTCACATCTTCAAATCATTTCACTTCTGCAAGGATGGATCCTGAGAGAATATTTGGAATTTAACAGGCTGCAGCTCACACATTGCTTGAAAACCCACTGAACAGGTAAAAATATTGAGCAAGCAAGATTATTTGAGGAAATCTGTCTAATTGCAAATATGTATTTCAGATAATTAAATATTTGCTGCCATACCAGCTGTTCTATCAGGAAATGCTTGTCAGCTTTGAGTCCACATTCAACTTTATCACACAGGCCGAAGACAACAGGATGTATTTATCTCTCTTTAATCACTGTATTTTGACTACTTGTGACCTGTACTGTGACTTAGATATTGATTCTAGTCTTCTATAGGGCAAATATTGATACAGTTATAACTTTTATCAAATTTCCAGATTTTCCACCCAAGACAGATGATGGGGTTTAACATTCATTACACTGTTGACTAAGAAAGATATATTTTTTATATTTTTGAAAGTGAATATTAATAAATTCTCCATTCTTCCAAAATATCTCTTTCAAAATATGCTAGCCATTTATTAAAAGATAATGATAAAAAAACCCTTTATGAATAATATTTCAGGATTGTAATATATCCATTTTCAAATATGTGTGATGAATATTTTTGAATCTTATTTTTACACAGTAACTGTGTTATACCATATTGTTATTAGCAGTTAGATTGCTGTGGAAAATGCCAAGGCTGGGCAGGGAAAGTTCTTGCTCGAAGTCCCCAGAGCTTGTTCCAGGAGGGAGCAGGTGTGCACTTCTGGTGATGCTCTGTCCACCACCCTATCAAACCTCTGCAGGTCTAAGACACAGGAACACACTGGCAGCTCAGCCATCCTTTCCCTTGTCTGACAGCACAGGACAGCACACAGGCTGGTTTTGTATCCCAGCAGGTTGCCAGGCCCAGGCAGGGAAGGAGGGCCAAGGCAGAAGCGGTGTCACACGGAAGGGATGGCCCAGCAGCGCCAGACCTGTCAGCCACCAGGAGGTTGCTTGTTCATTTTTCCAGAAACTGATTCTTTCTCCCAGCTCCTGAGAAGCTGTACACTGCCACCCTCCCATACAGAAACTCCACTAGGAATACAGGCAGATGTGTGCCCAAGAGGTGCTTCTCAACATGTCCTTCTCTACCTGTGCTGAAATTCTTTCACCACCAGATTGAAATTCCTGCCCTTAGTGTGGGGACAGGCCTAAATCCATCTCCTTCTTCTGCTGGCCCGTGTAGAAGTGAGGCAATTAGCAACACTTACACGAGAGAAGAGGAAAAAATCCCAGCACCAGCATATCCTACCCTTGTGCACTCCCATTCTTCTGACCCTGAGGGGAGATGACTGGATACCCTTGCTGCACTCCAGCATGAAGATCCTGGTAGTGCTAGTCCTTATTACAAAGCATGAGAGAAGTGAAGGCTCTAATCCTCCATCCTTCTCTCAGGCCTAAAACTGCTGAAGGGTTCACATTGCCCTCTGCCTGGCACCATTTGGGATGTGCAGCACACATCTGGGATGTGCAGAAGCAAATTGATGGTTCTACCTCTGCCACTGACCTTCCTGCCGTTCCTTCTTGACAGCAGTACTGATTGTCTAGATGTGAGAAGGATGGGAAAACAAAGTGAACTGTCTCAGCCATTTAGTGGAAAAAAGGAGTCAAATATCCCATCCTTCTTTTTAAATAATTAAGAATGATGGAATCACTAAGAGCTTTTTTGTGGACTCTTATTTGCTGGCCTGCTGCCTGAAGAAAACTTGAAAAGATTAAGGGGTCTACAAGAGAAAAAGGAGAGTCTAAAATAGATTGAAGACAGGAAGACTTAAGTAAGGCTGTTTAAATGGCATTTTTATCTCAAGAGCCTCTTCAAAAAAACCTTTAGCAACTCATCAAAGGAATTTCACAATGATCAGAAACCAAATTATTACAATTCACTGATTTCCTGGTTCAAGAAGTGACTATTGCAAAGTTTACCAGCATTTCAAAGGGATGCCTCATCTCAGCGGCTGGTTTTTGTGTCCCAGATGTCTATTTGCCCTCTCTGTGAACTGACACACAGTGGTGTGCTAGTTAGTTCCACTTCTACTTCAAAGCTCATAAAATCACCCCACAGTTCTCCCCAGGATGTGAATGTTTATGAAACACCAGTCAGCAGCCCTGACTGCAACCAGCAGCACCTATTTTTGAAGCCAGCAGGCTTCAGTGTACTTCATGCTACACATCCACAACATCAGAGTCAAATATGAAAACTGAATTAACCTGCATGAGAAAGAGAAGCCAGAGAGTTCTTCTTGCCAGGGAATGCTTCAGTTTTATTGCAGCCTCGTTGTCATCTGTGTCACCATGGATGGGCACAAACAAGAAAAATGTATGCCCTATTGCCTGAGGCATTCTGGACAGGCAGGAAGGATGGTGAAGAATTTGTTTTGGTGACAGCTGGAGGGGCCTAGAGGGCTGTCAGCTCTAATACAGTCAGATTGAGGATTAATTCCCACATGCAAGATGCAGGTATAAGCATCAAAATTTGGAACCCATTTAATCAGGGGAGCAGCAGTGTCTGCTCTGGTCAGCAGGGGATGTGTAATTTGCTGTGGTACTCTCTGAAATACCCAGGTTCAGGGTTTTCTCTTCAGCAGAGTATTCTTGAAGATGCATAAGCTGACTGTTTCAAGTTCCTGAGTATTGGAAAATCCTTCTCTTTCACTGAAGAACCATAATAATTTTGCTCCAAAAAAAGACAAACATTGCAAATGAAATTACTTGAACTGCAGGTAGATTACCTTACCTGAAGAGATAAGCAAATTAGGACAGGTTTTGTTCTTCATAATACCAGATAAATCTGGAATAAATCATAGGCCTCATCAGAGCTGTCTTTTATTCATACAAGTGTAAGCAAAGCAAGAAAAGTCTAGTTAGCTCTTTTCCCATGTAGGGTAAACAGAGATTTGCACATTTGATCTGTATATAAAGTGATTAATTTTGTTCTATAAATCTCTCTTTACGTATAGTACTCTCATATAAATCAGGAAAATACATCTATACATTGTTTTCTTTTTCCTGTTTTAAGGAAAGGACTCTGGCAAGGACGACCCATTGGCAAGAGGCAAAAGTTGAACTCCAGTTATCATTACTGGTGTCCCAAATACCATATGAAACTTTCCAGAAACATTGAGAATATCAGTTTTGTTTGGAACTTTCCTAAAAGCTTCTCTTTCAGGCAACATAAAAAATCGTTATGTTACAACAGTTAGGGTTCTGACAATGTTAACAACTAGTCATTAGATTTTCATAATTGCAGTGTTTCCTAGATACATTATGTCACAGATACACATCTGTGTAATCTTTTATTGTGTGCATTCAGTCTGTCCTTAAAATCCAGAAATGGAAAAATAGCACCTCCTGCCTAGCAAAGCTATTATTTTAAGTGTCAAGCATTAGGCTTTTCAAGACAAGTGAACCTGTAGTAAGTAAGAAAAATTTTATGTGGAGAGTCTGATCCCGAATACAGTCACTCAGACCTCAACTGGTTAGATTTTCAAGATCGGAGAAAAGGCAGACAAAACCCAGCTTTTCACCTGAACTCAACATTTGAGACATCTTTCTTTGAGTAAAACTTGCTATATGCCAGATTTGGATGATTTTAGCTCAAGCTGAGGTTCTCCTGGATCAGTGCATGTGTAATCAGAAAAGCTGGGAGGGAGCATGGGATGAGCTCCTCTTGTTCTGCAGAAGAATCACGGAACAGAAGTTGACCCTACAAGCCTCCAGTACACTGATGCTGCAGAACTGAGATGTTCTGAAGAGGGGAAGGTGTCACTAGTATCCTCTTCCTTGCTTCAGACTAATTTTGGCAGATTCTTTCATTTCCTAGGGTAAGTCTGACCAACTTGAAACCATGCCATTCTAACAGATTGGTACAAGCATGAGGACAGGAGACAATGTACAATAGGTGTATGAAATGTGCCAGGCTATGAAATTATTTTCTGCCTAAAGCTTCCATACTTCTTACAGCTAGGGCAAGTGCTCAGGAATTGCAGTAAACTAAAAAAAAAAAAATTAAAATGGAATATTAAAAATAGAGTGAAACAAAATTAACTTCCACAGCTGCTGGAGGCTTTCCCTGACCTTTACATGTATTTCTGAGTGTATTTCTTTGCAGAAAGGCTTTAAGGAGGATACTAAAATCTGCTTTCCTACCTCTTCCATATCTCACAACAATTTCATTATCTTCTTCATTGTTCCATACCCTCACGAATAAAGAAGAGATGCTGGTTTTCAATGGCCAAGAAATGCCTCACTTTTCATCTACAAAATCAAAATTCAACTTTGTCCTGACTAACTGAGTTAGTCTTTTGAAAGAAATTCATTAATGCATGACCAATGGAATTAAAAAAAGAAATGCATCTGTGCAGGAACAATTTTGATCTGTGCAGGAAAAATTTTGCTCCACTAATAACTCCAGAAAGTCAGATTCCTCTACACTGACATCAGGGCTCTTCATTTGGATCTTCACCAAAACAAGTTATAAAAAAGAGCATGAGGCATCCCACAACCAGCTACTCCTAGACTGCTGCAAGCAAAGCTGTGAACACCAGGCAAGACACAATCCTCACTGCTGCCATGCAAGATACTACTTCTGAAATTCTCCTGCATTTTTCTTGGCCATGCTAGTAAATCATTGGGATGTTTTTAGCAATAAACACATCTACTCTGCCTTTAAAAATCATAGTTTTGCACTCCTGCAGTAAATTTCACTTAAATATATGCAAAATAAAATATTTACTTTCAACATCATTCTCAAAAGGTATTTTTGATTTGTCTGTTTGGCTGTGGATGTTGTTGTAGTTTTTTCAATGGAAGTGGATCTAGGTAAAATTGAAGACTTCAAGAAATCTGAATCATATAATGAAAAGCAATTTACCATTCTGCCTGGAGAGAGAGGTTTTCAATCAGTGTGTCCTTCCCACAATGACTTATGGATTATAAGCACAGAGGTTCTTAAAAAAAAGGAAAAAAAAAAAAAAACCAACTAAGTGAAGACGAATATAATAAGATGCAGGCTGAGAATAGCACATACAGACAAGAAAACAAGGGAGTGGTTCTGCCAGGAGACTCAACAGAAAATAAAAAGAGTGGTCCCGGGCCAGGACCTGTAAGATAAAATGATAAAAGTTACAGCAGAGGAGCTACACAACAGAGCAAGAGGTGAACACAAAAATAATAGAGAGGTGAGGTGGAAGTACAGATATGGTACCTGTACTTCCTGTGACCTCAGTCACAGACAGAGCTGAAAAGCACTAGGATGTAGCATAAGTGACAATGCTTGGTTCCACTGGTTGCTGTTGCAACTCATATCTGAAATCCCCATGACATGTATTTCTCCACATCCTAAAATTATTAAAAGCAGATGATACTCCAAGAAAACCATGTATTTTTAGAAAATATTTCATTAAAAGAAAAATAAATAAAATAAAATGTTATATAAATGCATTATATAAATCCCAAAACCTGCTATGAAATTGCATGACTGCTGATTGGGAGGGAGACAACCTAATGTTTGCACTGAGGGATCCACAGCCTGTAGCTCAAAATCTCAGGGTACAGAGGAACTCTCTGGTGATCCAGCATTCAGTTACTATAAATGTATGAGCTGCCCACAGCCTGAGCATGTACAGAAATGTCCTACTTCTAATGCTACACTGGGCACTTACCTTAAGTGTGCTACAAGTGCACTTACCTTACCTCATATTAAGCCAATATTAAAAGAGTACCCACACTGACCATGCTTACTGCATCCTAAGGGCCTGCTGTTATATTTGAGTTCATACTCTATTCAGTTATTCCCTGCATAAAGACTTAAAATCTTTCAAATGGGCAATAGAAAACCTTGGTTCCTGAAATCTCTGCAGGCTTACCTGCTCGCTCCTGGTAACTGTGAGTGCACTCTTGAGCAACAAGTAGTCATGTCCTTTTCAATATCCAGCCCTCATCTCAGGTGATGCTCAGGCACAAGTCACCTGCATAACAGCAGCCTGTCCCCCAGAGCTGGATAAAGTAACTCACATTCTGCTGGGCTGATCCAGAAATTTCTTGCTGCCTTGCAAATAAGGCAACTGGAAGCCAAACAGGGAGCAAAAAAAGCTCAAAGTGAGATTTTGCAAATATGTGGAAAGTCACTAAGTCACTTCCTTCAGCCTCTCACACCAAAAGCAGTCCTGTTTGCTGAAGGCTGCTCTTGACCTGCCTCCCAAACTCACAGCCATAGGAATATATTGCCATGAGGCAACAGAAACACTGGTGTAATTCAAAACTTTTCAGAAGTAAGTCTGTAGTAGCCATGAGGATGAAGATAATGAAAGATAAGAACGGTTATGAACATAAAAAGAAGTCATTAACAACTTTGAGGAACATTTCTATCACCCTCTGGACCTCAGAACTGTGAATAACCTGTGTGGAGTGTGCAATTAATTGCAGGTATAGGGGAATGACTTGCCTGACATTTGTTATGCAGCATCCCTCTTGAACCAGAGGCCACCAAAACGAGGCACTTGAAACTTAACACAATACAGCACAATTCAATACAATTTCATTATTAGCCCCTTTCAGCAAAACAGCTTCCCGAGCTCCCTTAGAGCTAATACTCATGACACATGAATTCTTGTTAAATTGACTTATTTTGGATGACCCTGACTATCTTCCAATACCAGGGGTTTAGAAGGCTTAGCCTGATGTTCCTCCATCTGAATAATATTTTTCAGTGCCATTTTTTCCAGCCTGCAGAAAAAGGCACTTCTTGGTAAGCTTAAAGCAAGACAATACTGCTTAACAAATCTGCTGGGGCTGGTTTGTTTAACAGCACTCATTTTAGATGGAGGTGCTGAATCTACACACAATTTGCAAGTAATGTGATTTCTGACAGCTATGACTATTAGTGTCCTTGAATGCTTTGGGAACACAAGTCAGGGTAACAGGTTGATATTACTGAATACAGTGTTTTAAAAATGTGGCTTGCTGCTGAGACATGCACGTGAAGGAAGTAATCTACATGGAATTAAGGAAAAGAAACCCCAACCCTTTGTTTATGTACACAGAGCAGAGAAAAGGGCATCATTTCAAATTACTTTATTTTCAACAAATTTTCCACATCCTACAAGAGAAAGCAGACTGACTCTTTGAGTACAGATCCATCATTTAATCATATTCCAAATGTATTTCCCCTGTGCTTGCTTTTACTCTTATGAGTGCAAAAACTTAGAAGACTGTATTTTGAAAACCTTTGCAAAGGTGAAGTGAAAGGGGGCACTAAGGTGAAAAGATGCTCTCCCACAAGAGAGCTGTTCATATTGCAGGTTACATTTGCAGGAGCATGGCTTGTAAGGGAAACTCTATTCCATCTCCTCAGGAGTGGTGAAATGCATCTGATGTAGCTTCTAGTGCCTAGTTTTGGTCACCCACTATTCTAGAGGGACATGGAGAAAGCAGAGAGGGTTTCTAAGACATTCAGAAATCTAGGAGATAAGTGGAGAAAGTCTCCAAAATATTCAGAGTTCTGCAGCACATGATCTACCTCTATGGAAGAAGATGACCTCCAGAAATCATATCCTACCAACATTCCCTTCAATCTCACAAAAGTATAATCCATGATGCTTCTAAATTGCAAGAGATTCTTTGAAAATTGGGCAGTGTAGGACAGGGAGGATAGTTTCATTTTTTGATAGATAAACAAGGGCTTATAAAGATGAGAGTGTAATAAATGTTGAATAGAACCAAAAACCCTTTGAAAAGCATTTGGCATTAAAGCTTTAACCCCCAGGTGTTTAAAAATGGTAAGGATTCTATAAAGTCAAAAGTCAAACATATTCTACGAGCAAGAAAAGTGCAAAGGTGTCATCAAAAAGCCGGAAATCATCTCAGGAAAAATAAAAATGTACTCCAAGAAACTTAAAGAGAGAGAGAAGTTCATTACAAAGCAGTACAAAAAATAATCTGTTCTATAAATATCAAAGTTAATGAAGAGTTGAAGTTGGAAATGGAAAGAAGGAGTAACAGAAAGAGCAACTCCTTCACAATGTTCATCTTTGCATTTCTGAGTAATGGAATCCTTGACCAAAATTCAAATAGGTAATGAAAGTGCTCTATGTTTAACCCAGAGGTAGATAGGCACCTAAAAACGTAATATAATTGCAAGTCTGGCTTTAAAATTAGTGTTCAGAAAGATATTGCATAAATGGCCAGAGGCACTTCTACTTTCACCCAGAAGGGTTTGATTTAACATTTTGACTAAAATGTCAGAAGCTTCAAACCTGTGTGAAACAAAGGAGCAAGGGTTGATGAGACACCACATCTGAACAAAGGGCTATGATTTCCACTACATTCCCCTGAGTTTTTAAATCTTTTTAGAAATGATAGAAGACAACTGTAATTCATACTACAGAATGATTTGCTGCAGTAAGTAAGCTAAAAAACTTCTAAATACATTTATAAGAGACATGAGCCTTTGACATCACCTGGTACCTTAACTATTGTGATAGCACATGTATTTTACAAAATTTAAGGACATAAGAGAATCCATAGATTTGCATTTCCAATTTATATCTGAAGCCAGTAACATTCAGAAAATCCTTCAATTTTTCCCAAATCAGAGAATTTTCATAAATCTAAGATTTTTTTTTTATTTTCTACTGAATTGTGATTAAAAATTTTTAGTAGCACATCTTCAATAGGACTGTTGTCATTTATTTAAACCAATGGAAAAAATAATTCAAAGTATACAAAGTCCAATGAACATGAAGTTTCCCACTAAATTATCTGTTAATAAAAAGTTAGTTACTTTGCTTTGGGCTAAGAGAGTATCTTCATTAATATTAACAATGATATTTTACAAGCCAATAACTGTCAGCTTCACCTGTCATAAAATCATCACTATATTAAAAAATCTACATTTTTGGTAATGCAAGTGCTTGGTTTTACCTCAATACCTTTTTCATATGTCAACACCAGAATCTTCTCAGAAGACTCCCAAAACCTCTACAGTCCATTTCTATTATTTTTAATCAGTTGTGACCCAGCCTAAGATTGCAAATGAGCCATTCAACTATTTTTTTTTTAAGAAGATAGGACAGAATTGGAACATCCAGTTAGTATGACTGGTTTTGATTCTCATTTTCATTCCCCCATCAAGATGTGAAACCTTTAGATAATAGTTTCACAAAATAAATTTAGAAACAGCTATTGAAAATTTGCCTTCTAACTACTGTTATGCTAGTCATATCTCCAAAGGCTTATTTAGTTATTCTGTCCAAATGAGAAGACCAGCTAGATTTCTTCAAAAACAAGAACACTGTCACAGAAGAGAAAATTTAGTTGGGAGCACAGACAACTACTGACTCCTTAAGTAGACCCTGAGCTGGCAAAGTAACCAGAGAAATATCACCATTAGTTGCAAACTCTTCCATTTTGGGTAACATGAATTACCTTTGAAAATGTTATCTAATGCCATCTAATCTTGAATCTACTGAAATAAATTCAATTTGTTTACTGCAGAATGGAATGCAGCTCTTTTATGTATTCTGGACCTTTTCAGGATTTCTAGGAAGATATGCAGAGATATTGTAATGGAACAAATGCTATGCTAAACTGTTTAAACTTTCACAGTAGAAGAAACTAGTACCAGAGTCCACTTTTTAAAAACAGTTATTAAATGAGCTCAGGCAGTACTAGTTTCCAAGCAGTAAGACAAAAACCTCTATTTACCTGCTATGTACTCAGATAAATATGAATAGACGTAAATCATCATAATGTAGTTTTGTTTGCAGCTGTTTTCCATGCTATCATGTCCCAGGAAGATTATTTCCACACAAAAATTTTTAGTCTCAGCATGCCTTTTTTCATCAAATAAATTAAGTATTGGGAAATGGTGAATATCTGATCCACTCTACCATGGCACAAGTCAGTTGTGAACTATTAGCCAGATAATCACTTTTTCAGGAAATTTTATGTAAAATAGCACAGTTTTAAACTGTCTGTGAAGATGAAGAAAGTGTAGCACTCCATACCATTGAATGATAGGGGAAGTTTGGAAAACTAGTTATGAGTATTGTTAATACTGGGCAAGAATGACTGGCAGTTAAGGCTCACTTAAATGACTGTCTGGAGGAGCTAATGGTCTGAGGCAGTGTTCACTGCTCAGACAGTCATTAAGTATCAGAATCTACCTGACCTGGAAGTCATTACTGCTTACATTAATTACTGCAATGATGAATACTCCATGCGACTCTACCACATCTCCCTAAAGTCATTTCTGCATCAAAACCGCCCTCAGGTTTCAGATCTGTGGTGACATCTGGCAGCCAGGACCAGCATGTATAAACACATTTATTTGAATGAAGATAAAACACCAAATGTTTGAACTGATCAGAGCCACCAACTAGCTGGCAGACTCAGCCTGTAATTTTGTAATGACCCTAAGCATCCCTTTCCACCGTCACTTATTATTAGCTATAAATCTCCCATACTTAGACTGCTCAAGAATAACTGTGTGTGCATAAGCCTTTGTACTTACCCAGGCTAAACAGCTTTTTAACCAAAGATCTGCTAGGAGCTACATTAGGGTGAAAAAGGCTTGGTGCTTACTTGAAATGAAGTAGGAATCAGGAATAATTTTAATTACTATTGCTTATCTGACAGTAGAAGCTGTAAATAAACCTGCAAGTCATGCATCTACAATACCTGTACCCTATGTGAGGTCCCTGCTCTGAAAAGATTTGAGTTTTCATAAATATACAAGCAAAGGATGGCAATAAAAAAAAGTCAGCATTTGAAATTTTGACCTAAAGAGATATGCTCAATGGAAGGTCTAAGGTAAGAGAGATCTGAAACCCATGTAACCTCCAGGACTTACCCAATAGCTCACAATGCTATTGGACTCAGAGCAGAGTAACACCACTCAAAACCTTCTTATATAACACCATGGTCAAGGTCGGGAGACTTTCTGATTTGCATTGTATTTTGAGTTGTTTACAGTGCTGCTCCTCAGGTGAAAGTTCATGTCCTGGGTTCAGGTTCATGTCCTGGGTTCAAGTCCTCATGTCCTTACTCACTTGTGAGCACCAATTATTTGCTCAGTACCACTGGCTGAGGTGAGAGAGTGAACTCCAGTGAGCAGCTGCTCCCCAGGACACAGCAGGGTTGACAGCCTGGTCTGGAGGGTGCGTATCTCTGCCCTTTGCAACAGCTCACTTCTCTTTTACAATGCAGAGCATGTCAGTACTACCATATAAAACAAAAATAAGGTCTGTTTTCCTTCAGATTAGTTAAAACCATTTGTGATTTTGGATTCTGACACACCAGAACTAAAGAGTATGAAGATAACCATTATCAATACATTAATTTTGAGAGTTCCCATTTGTCTGTTTCCAAGACTGCAGCTGCCAATGCAAACAAGGTCTCTTTATTGGATATAATAGATCAAGTGGACAGTTTCTGCAAGAAAATACATGAAAGAATGTGAAAGCCTCTTCAAAGGATCATTAATAAAAGGATGAACATTCTTTCAATATATCTGTGCTTTTATAGTAGTCTTATGCACTGCTTGCTGCGTGTGACCCAATGCAAAAATTGTAATGCAAGGCCTGTCTGTTCTTGACATGTTGTATTATAAATTATTATAAACATCTCCAATGCTGCTGGTAACAGTGTGAGCTGCTTTCCTGAGGTATTACTGAAGACTTTCAAAAGTGCCACATGAATTAAGGATTTGACTTTTTATGGCCATGGTGACTTTTACAGGAATATAACAAAGTGTTTTATTAGTGTACTTTGAATGTTTAGTAATTCAAGAGCAACAGTTTGCAGTGGCTTTCTGTATAGCTCTAGCAAACAATTGAGGTTTAAGAGACACAGAGGGGAAGAGTATTTGATAAAAAAACATAAAAAGAATTGTCTCTCTGCATCAGTAGTAATAACATCTAATACTTTGCAGGAAGATGGCCTAATTGGTCTGTTAATATTTTTTGTCTGATTTCGTGCAAATAAAAAGCAACACTGTCTAGTCAGTCTAATTTTTCATATTTAGCCCAGAAAAAAACAATAGCTTTAATAAAGAACACCTTCAATTCCTTGAAGACCTCCAGACCTGTCATTCTTAGAAAACATGGGAAGATAAAGACTTTTTTATTGACCTTTCTGCTTTAAAATATGAATGTAAATGACAGTGTGCCTTCACATTTTAAATGAGGGAGGAACTAGGATACACTTAAGAAATATATGCTCCTAAATCCAAATACTGTACTACTCCTTAAATAGTTTGTTTATGGATGTAAAATGTCAGATGAGCAATATGTGGATTTAGTACACGGTGCCTTTTTTTTTAAGGTAGAAAATTAAGATATGCTAATATAAGCCTCTAGCAGGTAAGTCCAAGTGTAAGAATAGAGGCTTTCAGGCACAGAAAGAAGAACTTAGACAAAGGGGAAATGAAATGACAGAGCAATGTATCTAAAACTGCACATTGGTTCTAGGGACTTGAAAGAATGTCATGTCAGATAGTATCAGACGTCAGACAAAATGCCTGGAGGATAAGAATAAAATAGTCAGGGTCAGACAAGCAAAGATTATCCCTATCATGTCATGTACAAGCAGCAGGAGAACCTGAGCCTGGCTAGAAAGGAAAGGGTGAGCTGGAGCAGGGACTACATGTGTTAACCTGACGCTTCTTTTGGCTCTGTGCTAGATGCCTGGGTGAGAGGCATAACATCGAAGGGAAAAACAAAAGGCTGTCTAGAAAGAAATTTCTGAAAGACAAGCTGCAGGAAAAAAAACTTGAGATCTTCAGATAAGGTTAGAGAACAAATATAAGTGTGTTTCAGAGCTTAATCACATAGTTCTGCTTCAAACTCAGCAATGCAATTGAGACAAATCCAATAAGAATTCCTTTTCTTTTGTTCCACAAAGTTATTTGAAATGTCACACACCTTGGAGTGTGGGAATAAGAAGAACTTGATTTGCTATAGCCTTTCAAAACACTAACTATTCAGCTAGAAAAACATTCTAGGGGACTTGACCTGTCTATTTATGCTTGTCTTATTCTGGAGTTACATGAGTTCAACAAGACCTGTAAGAATACCATATTAATATGCATATTATTTTCAAATCTTTTACATCTTATTCAAGATCTAAGAGCTTTAGGCTTTATCACTATAAGCATTTCACATAATTTTTAAATAAAATTATTTTTAAATTATATAAGCTAACTGCAGGTGTTTCTTCCTTAATTTTGCCCTCACCATTGTTTACAAAATATAGAGGTTATGCAAAGAGGACTCTGGTATGTTTAGAAGGATTTTGCAGGTAAATGTTATTTCACAGTTATGGCATGTCATATATTTTTCTTCATTTTTGTAATATGTTTCCATGTCATTCATTTTCATAGAAAAGAGTAATAGGTGTGCCTGGGCTTAACAGTAGCGGTTTCTGGACTGTGGGTCAGGCAAAATGTTCTAAGACAAGAAGGTTCCGTCTAACCTGTCAGTACCTGAGTAAGAACCTCAAGAACATCTTTAACTCAGGAAATCTCAGGAAAACAAGGGCTTGCAAAAGTAGTGAAAGCCAGCAGGATGGTAAGAAAGGCAAAGGGCAGATATACAAACAAAACTCAGGGGGGACTGTCATTGAGGATGTCATTGAAAGACTCGTCCTCAGAGAATGCCCAAATATCTGACCCCATTTTCCTGTGGGCAGAGGTCTTCCTACTGTGCCCCTTTATTTGTGTTCCTTCTCACACTACATTTTCTCTAGTGTACACATTCTGATAGAACTCACTTTCAGAGATTCAAATGCTGTTGGTGTTCCCAGAGAAAACATTAAGAAGTAAATGTCCCTCAATACAATAGCTAGCACAGGGTCCACTCTCACAGGAGTGGTTAAAATTCTTTAATTATCCTTTAATTTCCACAGGAATAATTTTCAAATATAGGCTGCCCACAGAAGGACGACATATTTAAATTTCTAGGCACATCTCAGTGTTCAGAAGGATGTTTAGAATTTGAAACAAAACCCTTTTTACCTCAGCTGTACATTTCTAGGTTTATCATGTTAGATTAATCTACATACTTCCATTGTCTCACAGTGGTTCAGTCAACAAAGACACTTTATACAGGCAAACCCACGACCAGCTGGAACCCACTTCCTGCTATTTGATATCAAAAGAAACAATGATTTTTTTAATAAGTCTGAGAGAAGCATTAATCAGTGTGGATAACTCTTACCCTCTCGTACAGCCACCACTCTTCCATTAGACCTGCTCCCTGGTTTTCCACTTCCTTCCCCTTATGATGTCACTTTCAGCATAACTGCTCATGCCATTCATTATATATCAAGAGCTTCTCTGGTTTTTTCTACATTTCATGCCACCCCATCTCTCAACTCTTAATAAAGTTTATAGTAAGGAGGGTGAGAGCAGTAAGAGCAGAGCTGATGACTCTCATGAGTCAGGAAGGTATGGCAGATGGTGCACTAATGTGTTAATTAAATGGCTGCTTTGTCTGTGATTTTCCTGTTGCTCACCTCCTGATGTTAAGAGCTGAGAAATAATGGAAGGGGTTAATGAGACAGAAACTTATCCAGGTGGTCAAAACTTCACTGCAGGTCCTGGGCACTAGGTGCCATCTCAGCAGTCACCAGCAAAAGGGATGAGAGGGGCTGCCATCACTGCATGCCACCAGCACTACAGAGCACAGGAGCCTGCTGCAGGACTCATGTCCTTGCAAAATGTACACAGCTGAGGGAGCACAGTGTCAGCAGATGAGGAAAAGGCAGAGGTACTTAATGCCTTCTTTGTCGCAGTCCTTAAGACCAAAAACGGTTACCCTTAGGATATTCAGCTCCCAGAGCTGGAAGTTGGTGACTGAGAGATGAGTGAAAGCACCATAATCCAGGAGAAAATGCCTGGTATGCCCACTGGACATCCACAGGTCTACAGGTCCAGATGGGATTCACCTGAGAGTAATGAGTGAGCTGGCAAAAAAGCCAAGCCACTTCCAAGCATTTAGCAGCAGTCCTGGTTCAACCAGAGAAATCCCAGTAATCTGGAAATTAGCAAATGCAACACCATCTACAAGAAAGGTTGAAAATATTATCCAGAGTACTGTCAGCCTGAGGTCAGTACCACAGAAGGCCATGGTGCAGATTGTCCTGAGTGCCATCAGGACATCAGCATGTGCAGGACAACCAGGGGATCATGCCCAGCCTCTCACTTCAAAAAGGACACTGAGGTGCTGGAGCAAACCCAGAGAAAGCCAACAAAGCTGGTGAAGGGTCTGCAGCACAAGTCCATGAGGAGCACCTGAAGAGCTGGGGGTGTTTAACCTGGAGAAGAGAAAGATTATAGGGAACTTCACTCCTTTCTACAACTACCTGAAGGGGGTTGTGGTGAGGTGGGGATCTGTCCCTTCCACCATGTCTCAAGTGAAAAGATGAGAAAAAATGACCTAAAGTTCTGCCAGGAGAGGTTCAGATTTGATACTACAAAAAAAGAATTTTCACTGAAAGAGTGATTTGGCATTGGAATAAGTTGCTAAGGGAGGTGGTGGGATCATCACCTCAGGAAGTGTTCAAGAGGTGTCTGTATGTGGCAGTTGGAGGTATGGCTTAGGAGTGATTATGGTTGTGCTGGGTTGATGGTTGAACTGGATGGTATTGAAGGTTTCTTTCAGCCTTGATGATTTCTGTGATTCTGTGGTTCTGTTATGTTGAAGGAGAAATACTGCCAAGCTGATGAAGCCAAACACACCCAAGGGGAGAAGTTATAGTAGTGCTACAGCTTAAAGAAGAGGGACAAACCCTGTATTCTAGAAAGCAGTTGTCCCCACTGCTTCCAACCTTTTCCTCGGGTAAGAAAAACCTGTCCAAGATTAATTGTTCACATACTTGGCTCTTTGCTATCTACCACAGATTTAATACATTCTCTTTTTCAGAGACAGCAGTTACCCACAGGTAGCCTCAGCTTCCACCTTTCCAAGCCGAAGTACTTGTACCTCCAGGAGCTGTTTACACCAGACAGCAAGGAAACAGAAAAGATAATTTTATCTTCTTTACTGTGTCCTTACTAAAACCTGACACTGTCACATAGGAGTCCTGTGATGGGTGTTCCATCATCAGTTTATGCCAATAAATGTGATGCAAAGCTGTTATTCTTTCTTCTCAAACCTTACTTCAATCCCATTTTTCTTTCACAAAGGAGAACCCCACTCCTTTTCCAATACTGTGATGCCTACAAAAATTCATAGTATCCTCTGGTACCCTGGCAGTCCTGCTTTTCCTTCTGATCAATGTCATTTTCCTGCTTTTGTATTTGTACCCATCTGCTTCCTATTTCCTCATGCTTATGCTGCATATAGGCTGGACAAGGGATTATTTCTTTGTTCTGCATTTAAACAGTGCATGGAGTTGAAGTAGATCCTCTGGTTAATGATGATAGCTCCTAGAGGCAATGGCAATATAAAGAAATGAAACAATGTTAATAACCCTAGGCATTTAATTCTAGAGATTGAACAATATCCAAAGATCATACACTACCTCTCTTTCATTTCTGGGGATATTTACAGGGATAAAGATGCAGAATGTTAAAAGACTGTGTGCAAACCAACAAATATCCACACTGGAAAAATACTTGCAAGCATAGTTAAGTGGATTCTGGTGGATTCAATAAGAATCCCACTCTTGGGAGGTCATCAATCATTTTAAACCATTCCAAACAAACCTTTATATGTATCCTTGCTCCACAAACAATGCCCTGATCTTGATTTTAATCTATATCCAACCATTTTTTGTTTCATATGCGGTTACACTGGGGCCAGTAAGTGAAAGTCTGCCTGTGAGTCAGTAGGAAGCAGGCCAAGATTATTCCGAAGAAGCTGAAGGATGTCTGGGTAACTTAGAAAATATCTCAAAGATCTCTATTATCATATCTATCTTTTTTGGCTCCTAAATTCCTTAGAAAATATTACTAATAATTATCTTGGTTGGCTTTGAGAAAATCAATCATATTTGTATTTTGAATGAATTTTTAAAGACATTAGGGTACAGAAAGGGCAGAATATAATGGATAAATCCAATATTAAGAAACTGGAGAGGATCCAGTACAGAGCAACTGAGATAGTCAAAGGTTAAGAGTGCACAGCCTGCAAGGACATCTGGAAGGAGGTGGGCTGATTTAATTCAACAGAAAAGTGGGTAAGAGGGGATTTAACTACCTGCCTATGACATTAAGCAAGTACAAAAGTTCTGGAGCTAAAGTGATATAAAGTTTGGCAACCACCACAAGTTGTGGTTTAGGAAATTTAAATTAAGTAACAGATGGGGGGAAAAAATCATGAGAAGATCAATTCAGTGTTGACTCCTATTGTCTGGAGAGGCTATGGACTCCGTGCTTGCAGGTTTTCAGGACATAATTAGACAAAGCTATGGAAAACTGTTCTGTTTCAGGTAGGTGAACAAACTCAAGGCTTTTAAAGGTCATTTCCAAACAATATTTCTATGGTTCTGCAATACTGTGATGCAAATTTTTTACAGCATCAAGACAGTGGACATTTTAGAAATGTCAATGTCTTTAAAAAGCATCCCTTTTTGTTCCTTAGTTGATCATCTGTAAAATGAACACCATACCTGCCTGCTTTCCAAAGGGACTAGTTAGGGGATAGCTCCCAAGGGAACTATCTGGATGAATGAATTATGTCTGTGAAGCTGCCATCTCCTACAGTTAAGAATGCCAGAGTAAATGAAAAAAAAAATCTAAATAAAAATATGTGACAAAAGCCTGTGCTGGTCTAAACGGCTGTAACTCTAGTGACTGAGACAATATTACACTGATTTACTCCAGCTGAGCTACCCATGCTGTAATGAACAACCCCATGTTGTTTATTCAGCCAAACGAGAAACTGTTAAGTTGAATACTGCTCAGTATGAATTATTAAAGTCAGGAAGATTTGCATGCAAAAGTATAGGCTGTCTGAAAAATAATGTTTGCTTCAATTTAGGGTCACCATTGGGGAAACTTTGGAGAATTTTGAAGGACTCCAGGAGAACAACATTTAAAGGACTATTCTTACTGAAGGCTAGTTATGGTAACAGGCTGCTAAGGACTAAATGCTTTTCAGGAAGAGAGACCATTTCTCACATTCTGTTAGAGGTATAGTAAAAATTAGTACCTGAAAATTCTAAGCTGTTATATTCCTTCAAAACCATTTCTATTTCAAAACAGCAATTTCTTATGCAAATCTGAAGGACAACTAAAGGACCCTCATTGTACTTAATTGGCCTCTGTGTTCATCAGACAAAAAACCTTGCACAGTCAAGCAAGGCACCATAAATTGAAACAATTTTCAAACACACTTTCCTGGAGATGAAAGAAAAGTTCATAAAAAGTCAAGACTGCAGTCATCAAAGTAGTGGAATCAGTGCTTGAGGAGAGAACTACCATTTGCAGGGAATGGAAGTGTGCCAGATAAGAAGCTGCTGCCCAGACTTCTTCAACCCTTCCATAAGAAGAGGACTAATTTCTTAAAGAGCCATTAGAGAATTATGCTGTCTCCTCGAAAATGGAGCATCACTTAAGAAATCACTTACAAGGAAAGAGGAAACCTTTTCTGAGAAGCCAGGTCAACTTCACAGATAGTCTGGTAGAGAGATTGAATGTGATAAGCATTGTAAAAGGGCTCAGATTAAATTAAGTAACTCTTTATTTCTATAGAAAGCCAGCTGAGCTTTGAAGAAAGGGCAGGGGATTAATTTAATAAGGTAAAAGATACTGCTATGACTGGTCAGTAATTAATTAAATTGGAGACCAGTGTGCAGGTAAAAGAGTGAGCAAAGTCCAATAGGTTTAAGAGTACGTACCAGTGAATTAACCACTGGCAGTTGAAACAAACATCCATTCTGTCACAGAAAAGCCCCATTTGCTAGATGATCTTTGAATGCTGGTACAGCCCATGAAACAGGAGGTGACAATTCTTCTATCCATAAGTAAATATCATCTGGAACCCCCTGAGGAAAAATACTAGAAACAGAGATTCTTCTTTAACCTGGCAGCCAGTCACTAGTGGTGTCACCCAGGGATTAGTGATGTCCCCAGTCCTGTTTCAAGTCTTTATGGCTTATCTGGGTGAGGGGAGTTAGTAAACCATTAGCAAATTTGCAGATGACAACAAGATGGGGGAGAGTGTTCCTCTGCTGGAGGGTAGGAGGGTTCTACAGAGGGACCTGGAAAGGCTCAACTAATGGGCCCAACCCAAGGACACAAGGTTTAACAAGACCAAGTTTTGGGTACTGTTCTTTGGCCATGACCATGCCCTGAAGCACTACAGGCTGGCTGGACAAGAGGCAGGCAAAATGAGACCTGGGAGTGCTGGTTGACAGCAGCTGAACATGAGCCAGGGTGTGCCCAGGTGGACAAGAAGTCCAATGGCATCCAGGCCTGTGTCAGCAAGAGTGTGGCCAGCAGGACCAGGGCAGGGATTCTTCCCAGCACTTGTGAGGCTGCACCTTGAGTGCAGTGTCCAGTTCTCTGCCCCTCAATCTGCAAAGGATGTTGAGGTGCTGGAATGTGTCCAGAGAAAGGCAACAAGGCTGGTGAGGGGTCTAGAGAGGGTAAGTCCCATGAGGAGCAGCTGAGGGAGCTGGGGTTGTTTAGCCTGGAGAAAAGGAGATTCAGGGGAGACCTTATCCCTCTCTACAACTTCCTGACAGGAGGCTGTAGCCAGGTGGGGGTTGGTCTCTTCTCCTATTCAGCCAGTGACAGAATAAGAGGACACAGTCTTAAACTGCACCAGGGGAGGTTTAGGTTGGACATAAGGAAGTAGTTCTTCATGTGACTGGGCATGGGAATGGTCTGCCCAGGGAAAAGGTGAAGTCACCATCCCTGGAGAGGTTTAAAGATAGATTGGATGTAGCACTCAGTGGCATGGTCTAATTGACAAGCTGATGCTCAGCCATAGGTAAGACTTGATCCCAAATATCTTCTCCAACCTAGTTGATTCTGTGGTTCTGTGAATAATAAAATATGTTCATGCATAAAGAATACAGAATAATAGTAACACTAACAAAGAAAAAAGAATAAACAAATAAAAACCTCTGCGTTAGCTATAATTCTTCTTCATAGCAAACTGTCTAAGGCAAGACAGCCTGACTCTTTGCAGGCCACACAACTCTGTCCTCTTAGCACCCCAGCAACATGGAGGAAAAAAAAGAGGGGAGCACAAGCAGAGCATGGCTGTGCTGCTGAATTGACAAGCCCACACTGACAGCTTCCCCCAGAGCACTGTGAATGTTTCTACAGGGACAGCTACAACCACCCTCACATTCACATTTCCCTTGTAAGTCTGTGCTCATACCAAGCCACAGCTACTTTGGGTTTACTGTCCAGTGATCACTCTTGGATCCAGCTGGGCTTGCTGCTTCCAGCTAATGTCTGACCCAGCTGAACACCACACTGACTGCAGCAGTGTCTACCACACCCTTATGAATATACTCAGAATAACTCTGATTGTTCTTTCTTCCCTTAATATAAAACCTCTTCCTCTGTTTGGGTTTTCATATTTTTCCCCACAAAAACTAACAAAATTACATTCTCAAATGGTTTCCATGATGGTCAGCAAAAAACCTGACGTACCTGGACTGTAATCAAAGCTGTTTACTAGGAGATATCATGATTAAAAAAACAAGACTATCTACTGTATGCAGGGAGTGAGGAAAATGTCCTGGGAAAAACAGTATGTGGTTTTATGTGGTTGAAGGCTATCTTAATGTATATCCATCAAAAGTATTTTGGTATTTCCAGATTTTTGAAAGGTTGATTTTACAGCCTTGAAAATACTCTACTAACATATTTTTTTCTCTTTCCTTATGAAGCCTTTACTGTCGTATAAGTCAAGAGGAAAGCTATTATGTAACGCAAAGAACACATACAGCTTGAAGTGGACAATTGATTGCAGTAGCCAGTTAGCATAATTTCAGATTTTGTCTGCACTAGTAAAGAGAATAGACATTGATCCTAGGAGTTCTTCATCCATACTTCATACCCATCAATTGTTAGAACTGCCTCTTTTGGGCCAGGTAGCCTTGCCACCAGCTAGTTCAACAATACAGGAGAAGCCAATTATCTCCTCTTCACAAGCAGGTTCCACCTGAAGTAACATTTTCCTCACATTTCTCTTTTTTACTTCAGGTCCACTAGGTTTCCCAAACCTGTGTCCCAGTGTCCCAGCTCAGTCTCAATTTTCACTGTTACCTCCAAACTCACTGCCCAGCTTTCCCTAGCGTCAGCACCCCAGCTGATGACAGCTGACACAATGCCAGGCTAGAGGGGGTGCTCATTGTGTTGAGTGCTGCAAGTGCAGGGTGAAAACTCTTGAAGCCCAGTCAGGAATGCTGCCCACAGCTGACAATGCAGCCTTCCTCATAAACCAGCCCACGGGATTTTCATATACCAGATACCAGCTCTGTAAGCAGCTCCTTTGGAAACTGCACCAAGTGTTATCTGCCACATAAAACCAGAAATAAAGAAACATTTACAAACCTGAGCATTTTCAGTTCTTGACATTGCTAGTTTTCAAATGAAAACGGGGAAAATTCCAGACTACATAGCAAAGTTTTCATTCAGGTCCACTGTCATATTGAGACTGTCCTCATTTTCACTGAAGAGACTTTCATTAGCAAATTAACAGTTAGAGGAGTGAAAGGTGCACAGAGCTGTACTTGCTCCGCTCACATGTGCTCCCATAAAACTGTTATGATAGTTGTACACAGGCTGATGAAAATGTGATCCAGTATAATCTGAAAGTAATGTAAAAATAAAAGAGCATATAATTGCGTCTCCATTTTTAACCCAGAGTGGAAAAGAGAGAAGTGTCCCTATGTACCTGCTTCACACTGTATTAAAGAATTTTTATGAGGTTTTTTGATAAATTTTATTTAATTTATTAGCACTTAGAAAGCTTAGGAAATTGATAGACAGTAAAATAAGAGATATTTCATGAGAAATTCAGTTCGATCATTTTGAGCAATTGGGATACCACTGTCATTTCTTGGATGGAAGAATTCCTTTAAGTTGGGTTTTCAGGTTATCAGAAGCTCTGGTAATAGATACAACATTTCTCTGAGTACAGAAGGCAGTAGAGAAACATCTCTATCTACTCCTGCAGGAGACTGATACGACAAGGAGAGGTTGAGTGTCACAGTGGGGACAAAATGGAACAACTACATAAAACTGTGTATCTAGAAATGCAATTTCCAATAAAGATGAGGGTTATGTGGAGTGCTGTTTTCATCTCAGGGGGATTCATAGGAATAAGTAAGATACCAGCATTGTAAATGCCTCTTTTGGCAATTGCAATAGCCACTGTATCTCTGGCAGTAACTCACATCAAGTTTTAACTTAAAAGTCACTTTTATTGGCTGATGGAGTACAGGCCAGAAGAGCTGTATTTTGTTTCTCTTCAGAAAGCACTGAAGGATTGTTAAATTTCCACTTGAATAACCACCAGAAATGGGCACAAGCCTGGTTTTGACTTTTTTTCTCATGTCTTTTTTAAGTAGGTCATTTTCTCATATGTCTTTTGAAAACTGTTATCTGAAGCATGTCCTGATAACACAGTTGATGCCAATTATGCACTCTCTGCCCTCTCCTCAGCAATTCTGTTCATTTACTCATTTGTTCTGAGGTGGCTAATGCATTGTACCCTTAACACCAGAGAGACACAGCAGTGGCCTGCACACTGCTGGGTATTGAATTCCACTCTATTCCAGACCTCCTTCTTCAGCTGAGGCACCATCTGGGCCACCCACCATATCTGGATTTAAGAGCTCCCTCAAGACCAAGAACAGAACATTTCTAACAAGGAGGTGACAGCTGAATTTAAAAAAACCCAACAACCTAATAAAATAATTTAAAAAACCCAACAAAACACCTACACAAATTCTTTCATTTATTTATCTTAAAGACTAGTGAGAAACAACCAGAGTGTATGCAACAGGCAGAGATGACAGTTCTTGGCACTGACACAGCCCAAAGAGGTAGAGAGTGTCAGACCAACACATGTAGCAACCCTAGGCTGCAGCAGATTTAGACTGGCATTTGAAGAGAAGGGCACACACAGTATTTGGCACTTAAACTAGCATAGCAAGGGGGAAAGAAAATAGAGGACCAGAAACAGGAAGGACATTCTATTCCCTCATCTCTTCAAATCTGACCAGAAATGCAGTAAACTCTGAAATTAACCATTTTAGCTAGCATGAGATGACAGCTGCCACCCTTTAAAAACTGGTAACTGCTAGGTAAAATGACCATAGACATCATGTCACACAAGCTGTTTTTAAGTAAGAGACAGAAGTTATCCCACAGTACATCATCAATCTCAGTGACACCAGCAGTGAAACCAACCCCAGAAGCAGCCTACACAAGCAGGAGTCAGCTAGGCTTGGCACAGCTGAGCTGCCTGCAAGCAGTAATCATTGGTTCCACAGAAGTGCCCATTCCCTTCTTGCTATCCTGGAATTTAATACCAGCCACCAGTGCACAGGGTGACAAAAGTAATTTTGGTCAAGGTTGAAGCTTCAACTCCCTTGATTTCTCTGAAGAGGGAGACAGGAAACATAGACTCCCAAATTGCCAGATTTTGGAAGTAGTTTTGTTGAGAAAAATATACATGCCATGTGCTTTCTCTGGAAAACTGACAGCATTAAAGGGGTTGATATAAAGGTGATTCCTTGTTCCTGACAGATTTTGTTCAAAGCAACCTCAAAACTTTATCCACTGAACAGATGAGTTACTGGGTTCACCTGTACCTGAGTAAGGGTACTAATAAGTTGGTCTTTACAGACTGGCAGGAGATGTTTTAGGCTATGTCAGTGTGAGCACAGCAGTGAAGCCTGTCTCTGCAGGAGCTCGTATGCATCCATGTCAGTGTCAGCACCTCTGCTGGTGTCCTGAACTCTATCATCCTGGACATATTGCCCTATTCCCACATCTATTTTCCACCCCTCTGCTAGCTGCTTGGGTGCCAGCTGTGGAACCACAGCACTGGGTTCTGCTGTGCAATGCTGACATAACTTTGGAAACTCTGAGCTGAGAACAAGAAGGGCAAGCAGGGATCAGGATACTGAGCTTGACTTAGCATTGGGAGAAGTCTTTAGGCCCAATACTGATAACATGCATTACTGAGTACACAGAGCTCTGTATCTATGAGAAATTCCTGAACACTGATGTTAAATACACTGTATTACCACACGTGACATGAAGTAAAAAGCATAGGATGGTTTTAGAAGGCCTGCTGACCTCAGCCCATAAAGTTCCAGCCACCCAGGCACAACTGAAAGCTTTAATCACAGACAGAAACATCATGACTAAAGCCTACTAGGAGACAATACTCAGAGGAGGAAATAAATGGGCTATGACATTAAAATATTATACCCAACATGCCACAGAAGAGAAGGGAAAGTAAGTTAGGAATCCACTGTTTAACAGATCTAAGTTTGATTAACCAGCATAGCAACTGGTAAGATTATATTCTCTTCCTGCTTCTCAAGACTGCTTGCATTTTCACTACAATCAATGTGGAAAGTATTCAATAATATCTGTTCATATTTCAAAAAATTCTTTAGAAAGCATTGCTAAGCCCCACATTTACTGAGAAAACTAATGGAACATGGCATTGACTTAGAGGTATTTAATGGCTTTGAATGGAAAGTCCCTTTTTTTCCACTTTCACATATTTATGCAGTAGCTAACAGCACATGAAGGCAAAGACACTTGCTAGTCTCTCTCTCATATAGAAAAAAATATGTAAATTTATATCAGTAACTAAATAATTAATCATGTCAAAATACTAAATATCAGTTTTAGAAACTACAAAAAATGTGATTATGTGATTTAAAATGTCTCTCCCGTGTAGTACAAAATGGATTGCTATAATTAACTATCTGAAATCAAATACATAATTTGTACACTTCTTCAAGTCATACAACCCATCATACAGGTTTTTTTATTGTTTCCCAAAAGATTATTAGTGCATTTTGAATAGCTACCATGCTTTTGTTAGAGTTGCCACATTGTACTCCTGAGATGATAATCTTTCAGAGGAAAAGAGAGAAGCCATGTGTTGTGCTGTGTTCTTGCACATCCAAAGCTATCAGTGCAGGCACAGCAGCTTACATCCTGTGGTGTAAATCTGGCACCACCATTAAAGTACACACAGTTATGAATTGGCATTAGAGTAAGCAGAATTTGGGCACAATGCATATTCATTTTTATTAAAACTCTAAAGCATTTTGAAAGCCCTCAGGTAAGAAGTACTAAAAGAAATGTAAAGCATATTAACAGTTATCGATGTGCACACTTTCATACATAGAAAGTCTGAGTAAAAACTGCAAAGGACTATAGAAAGGGAATACTGGATCCTGTGAGAGACAGCACAAGCCAGTTCAAATGCTAGGGAATGAAAACATGCTTTGTACTCCCACACCTGCTCTAACATACACCTGGCTCAGCTCAGACACCCTCTGTGGCTGTATACATCTAAACCGGAGCTGAAAATCTGGTAATTATATATCAATTTAAAGCATGTGATGCCTGACTTGCGATCTCAAAGGTGCACACACTGACAATGACTGATATGGCCTCTGTTTTCATGTTTATTCAAATAGTATGAATATTCAAGCACATCAGATTTACAGAGCACAGAGGAACAATCCCTACACTGTCTCACTCCTGCTATGCTCTTGCCATTCTAAGCAGTGGAGCTGGGATACAGGTCACTAAAGCACATCCAGCTAATGGCTCCCAGCTCCCTCTCCAGTCCACACAAGTGTGTGAGTGAACAAGTGCAGGGATCACTGCACTTTGGGTTGGGAAAATGCTCATACACAAATCTTCCTATTCATGTCACTTCACACTTACCACAGGGAATTATTTCCTGGAGTTGTTTAGGAATTAACATTAATCATATTTTCTGGCCAGAGCAATTGCTTGAATGGAGTCCTAGTAATTTTTTTTACTCTATCTTGCTTTTCCCCTTCACTTTTTTTCCTTACATTCTATTATTTCTTTTCTTTTGTTGTTTTACACTATCCCTCTCATCATGAAGTTCATTCCACCCTCTCCTATTAGTAATTTTGGGGGTTTGTAATCCATTTTTTTCCAGCTGCTAGCTAGGGTGGTCACCATCACTCACCTGCAGATCCCTTGTCAATGCCAATGGGCTCCAGCAGTCCCTTCAGCTCCATGTGTCATGTTGCTAAGCTACGTGCTTATTGGTAGGGCTTTTTATTATTGTTGTTATTGTTGTTGTTAGGACAAGTAAACTTTTTGTTACATTGAAACCATTTTAAACGCACATTCATTGCATAATTCACTTCAGTTCAAAATACAGGAAAATGTTGCTCAGGGGAGTGAAGGAGCAAAGCAGATGAATCCTGCTGTGGTACAGAGATAACGTGAAGTTTGTCTGCATGGGTACTGCTATACAAAAAAAGAAAAAAGACAGGTGTAACAACACAGCCTTATGTTTTGTCACTTGGAAAGCCCTGCATAAAGAACCTCACCCTCATACTCTTGTCACATTCTTTGCCAAGTGACTGGAGGGGGGTGGATTGACATTAGCCTTAGAAGCTAAGGAAACAGTGGGAATATTAATGTTCTAATTAAAAGAAAGGAATCTTGCATGCCCAGTGAAGCTTCTTTGTATACCAGGTCCTTGAAAGGAAGTTGCAACAGATGGGTACTAAAGAGATTTCTTTAATACTATTATTATTATTATTGTTATTATTATTTTGTTTCCTAATATTATTAGATCAAAGCAGTTAACTCCATTTCAAAAAAGGTAATTTTACTATAAGCAGTTATTTCCACTTATAGGGAAAGCAGTTATTTCAATTTATAGGGAAAGGCCAACAGGACAAAAACTTGTGAACATGATTTTTAATCTGGTCCATCAGAGACTTTCTGTGTAACATTAGGTAAGTGATTCATGCTCTTTTCTTGATTCTCCTCATCTAAACTTTAGGTGTTTCCTTCCTAGTTCTTAGGAGTCACCACAGGAGAATCAACCAGCATTTCCAAAAATATAGAGTTCTTTCAGTGGGAAGTGCTACATAAATATAAATTGATATTTTAAAGGAATAGTAGTTCCTACAGAAATATTTTCTGACTCATACATGGCGCTTTTGCTCTCCACTTGAAAGATTATTTTTAGACTGTTTCAGACCTCCCCCAGGTGTACGACTGAAATAATCCAAGTATGTACATGGATTTTATGTTTATGAGAAATGCTTGTGTGAAAGGTACAAAGATGGAAGCAATCTAACCACAGAGGAGATCCAAAGTTAGTGTTAAAGAGGCATGAAGCCAGTGATTATGCCTAACAGACAATGCTGCTCCTAATCTTCACACAGTAGTTTTCCCCCATGTTTGTATAATTATCTCTCTTAATCCAGACATTTAGACACTTGCTTCATTCAAATGTAAGGTCTTAAGCATCTCTAAGGGACTGTTTCTCTGCTTAGATTTAAGCATGCAAGGAGTAAGGATGAAGAAGATTACAGTCTGTCAAACAGGATTTATTTCTTCTGTGAGAAAAATACATTTTAACAAATATTAAAGGAATTCCCTTGCTGTCAAGAAGTTAAAGGACCAGAAAAAAAAACAATGCCAATTGATGCAGAAAATGTTTATATTCTGGGCTTCACTCCTCCCAAAATTAGTTTGTTGAGGCTTAATGAAATTAAATTTAACAACCAGCAGGAAACTAAGCCAAAAAAAGAGGTTCAATATTTAGTAAATAAATGTATTCAATTCAGCAGGGTCTTATGATACTCACCAAAAGCACTAGGGAAAAGGAATTAGGACAAACCATTTTCATCCCTTTGGATTTAAGAAGATTATCAGAAGTCTACCTAGTTTTAACCACAGAAGTCCCAAAGGACTAGAAATAGGAAACTTTGAAAATGGGAAGGTGTGGGGTGTGTGGACAGAGGGGTTAAAGGAAGGATCCAGAGAATTACAGAGCACTTGACTTCAATTCCCAGAAAGGTTCTGGAACAAACTCTTAACCAATCGATTCAAAAGCAGCAGAAGACAGTAAGATAATAAAGGACAGCTCACTTGAGTTTGTTAAGAACTGATGATGTCAAACTCACCTAATGTCCTTGTCTGCCAATATAATTGGCATAATGGATTAAAGGGAAGCAGTAGATGTAATGTATCTTGCTTTAGCAAGGACTTAGCAACTGTCTGGAGACACATTCTTCTGGAAAGGCTGAAGAAATATGACTGGATCGATTGTTCTCACACCATAAACACAAACAGCAGGGCTACATGAGCCACTTCCAGGCCGTGCTCAGCAGCAGCTGCTCGGGCACCAAAAGCAGGAGGTGTGAGACACAGCACTTCAGGCTTGGCTGCAAGGGCAGGGTGAGAAAGAAGATGTGGCTACAGAGGTCAGAGGAGTTTAAGTGAGTGAAATAAAGGGGAATGGGAAATGAAGTGTGATAAAAGGAAACAGAGGCAGGGAAAAATACGGGTAAGATCTCGATTTAAATACTCACCTAAAGGAGCAGGCCAGGTAGGGAACACCAAGCTGGAGAGGCAGACATGGACAGTGGATTCTAGTCAGAAATCTGCACAGGTAAATTAGAGTGCACATAAATACATTTTTGTTTGGGCAGCAGTAGTGAACTGTGAATCCATTGTAACACTGCCCCGTGCCTACATTTTCAAGATGTTTGGAATTTGGCAACTGATCTGATCTGGCAACTGGAGCTAGTACATTATTGCTCTGTCAGAGCTGCCCACAGTCCAGAAAACCTGGACAAATGTATAAAAACAGAAATTTCAAAGGCAAAAAATATCCTGACTGCTATGATAAACTCTTTAATGGACACAGAGAATGAAATGCCACATAGGAAAGTAGTACAAATGCTTCCTTTCAAAGTTTCTAATGCCTCTGATATTCATCTCTGAATGAATCCTTATGCTGCTTCAGAAGAAAGGATTATGCTGGAAAATTCTGTGAGGTCTTCTCCAGTCCTGCATTTCCATGGGGACATCCTTTTATTGGCAGTTTAAGATGTGGCACTGCACTCTCTAGGCAAGGTCCAATGAAACAAAGGACAACCCTCTCACTAAATCCCAGACTTACAGGAGACATGCAAGCTGAAAAAGTGGATCTCTGTTCCTTAGAGCCCCACCTGAAAAATATGCTAGCAGGAAGTCTGCCTATTATCTGCCCTCCTTTGCTATTCTCAAAAATTTAAAGAGCGAAAGGGAAAAAACTGTATTTGAGGAGTTTAAATGTACTGCTAAGTTGGTGAATGCTTTAACAATCAAATTAAATTACAGCAAATTAGCCCAGTTTCAGGAATACCAACACTTATTGTCCAAACTGACTTTTAAAAAGCCCATTTAATACCTCTAAAACTTTTATACAGGAAAGCCTACAAATACAGACCCCTTTTCCTGGCTGGTATCAGTCTTGTCCTTCCAGCATAGTCTGGTGAAAGCAGACTGACAGCCTCCTGCCCCTTGAGTAGTAGAGGCAGGAGACATAATGACAAACCACCAGCAGCCTGCAATCCTCAGTGGGAGGAGCACAATCCTCCTGGTGAGGCTTTTTTCCCCTTAGTCCTGGCCTTGCCTGTTTTCCCAGCTCCCAGGCTGCCAGCTGCTGTTTGGCATGGCCCCCAGGCCCCTAGTCCCACACACACAGAGGGCAGTGGTTTGCCAGGCAGTGACAGCAGACAGCAGCCACCAGCACCAGCTCAGAGTCCAGACCAGCAACACCCAGCCCAGGCCACAGTGGGGCTGAGCCCCTGAACTGCTGGGCCTTATCAAAGCAGGCAAAACAATCTCAACTCATAAAATTGTACCTAGCTGTGGTATTTTCTGAGACCCCCGGCGAAGGGAGGAATGAATGAATCTGACTCCATGTTCTTAATAGGCTAATTTATTATTTCATGATACTATATTATATTAAAGAATACTACAGTAAACTATACTAAAGAATACAGAAAGGATACAGACAGAAGGCTAAAAGATACTAAAGAAAATTCGTGATTCCTTCCAGAGTCCCAACACAGCCTGACCATGATTGGTCATTAAGTCAAAACAATTCACATGAAACCAATGAAACAATCACCTATTGGATAAACAATTGCCAAACCACATTCCAAAGCAGCAAAACACAGAAGAAGCAAATGAGATAATATTGTTTCCTTTTCTCTGAGGCTTCTCAGCTTCCCAGGAGAAGAATCCTGGGCAAGGAGATTCTTCAGAAAATATGACAGTGACACCTAGTTTTTACTTTAGTGTCAACATACATAAACTTTTATCTAGCATGACCGTGTTCACAGGGGTTCTTGGGTAAGGGAAAAGACGAGAATGTTGACTCCATGATCAGAAGGCTTGATTTATTATTTTATTATATATATATATTACATTATCACTATACTAAAAAGAAATAGGAAAGGTTTTCTCAGATGCTAACTAAGCTAAGCTAAGAATAGAAAAGAATGATAACAAAGGCAGCTCTCTCAGACTCTGTCCGAGATAGCTTCATCTTGACTGGCCATTAATTATAAACATCCAAGATGGGCCAATCACAGGTGGACCTGTTGCATTCCACAGCAGCAGATAACCATTGTTTACATTCTGTCTCTGAGGCCTCTTAGCTTCTCAGAAGGAAAAATCCTAAAGAAAGGATTTTTAGTGAAAAGATGTCTGCGACAATCTAGTGATTCAGAGACGTAGATTAATAAATAAAAGTCAATGTACCAGTGGAAACAATTTTCCTCTCCTTTCCCCAGCTTCAGCCCAAACTTCTCCCCCCTTCAGCAGCTCTCCTTCACCCTTACTCATCCCAGCTCCCACATTTTCAGTATGCTTGCACTCCGGCCCTCCTAAGCTCTTGGTTGAGGGGATGGACGGAGCAGGAGGTTGGAGTCTGGATGTGATGGCTCTCTCTGCCCCTCCTTTCTTCTTAGTCATTTTCTTCTGACTGCCTCTCTACTCATGCAGGGCTTACCCCTGACTAGACCCCCTCAGGAGTGTCCCTGCTCTGGCATGGGCCGCCCATGGCCACAGTCCCTCAGAGGCACCCTACCTCAGTCACCGAGCACTCCTTTCCATGAGGGAAACTCCAGCTGTGTCCCCATCTGCACCTCTCCTGTGTCTCCCAGATGTGTCCTCATGTAACTCCTCAGGTGAATTCACAGGTATCTCTTGCCTCTGTCAGCTCCCAGCCTTTCTTGGACACTTTAAAGGACCACACTGCTCCAACTGGCTGCAGTTTTAGGGCGCTGTGTGGTGTTTCAAGCTGTGGCCAAGCCATATGGAAGTAGCCATGACTTCCCTGGGCACACACTCCACCAAGTATGCTAAATGCAACCTCTAACAGGAAAATTAATGTTCAAGACAAACCAACATGTCATAAGAAAAAAGAAATGGGCTTCAGGAGACATCATGGGCTGTGAATTGACATAAGGACAGGAAAAGGACCCCCAGTATGGGCCCCCTGAGCTTGCTCTAAACACAGAAATCACGTGGTTCCCAGACAAAATTGCATAGGATTTCAGCTCTGAAGCACTGAGGACTGAAAATGAGGTTAAGGGTGGTTAAGAGCAACAGAGCAAAGTTCCTTTAATAATCTGGAATTTATATTTTTTCTCTTCTTTGAAGTTTTGTGAGACATTCTACTGCTACAGTCAAGACTCTGAATTCTTTCTGCAAATATTGCAGATATTTGGCATGACATTTTTTCTTAGTCAGTCTTTATATACTGAGCAGAACAACCACATGAAACTGGCACAGCATAGCTTATTTTTTGAAAAAAAATCTGCTAATAATGCCCATATACATTCTTTAAAAGAAAATTAATCCTTTATAATAGTAAAAGTCTATATAATTAGGAGAAATGGAATCCAATTAGGTGGGAAAAATCAAGGAACCAGCAAATATCTCTGACACTGACATCTATTTGGCTGGGAAATGACATTCAAAGGAAAATGTGTGCACTCCATCTTTATTCACTTTGAATTTAAATGACCAGAACCTGAATGACTGTTCAGTATAAAACAACCCTGCGTAGAGTGTGAGTTACAGCCTTACTTCATCTAACTTGTGTTTGTATATCATATTTCTTGAATTCGGAAAAGAGAGGTTATCACATAAAGCATAAAAGTCATTATTTATATTCTCAATATAGATTAGGCTTTCAGTCAGAAAGAAATAGTTATAGATATCTACAGTGATTTAGGGCCTTTTTTGTATTGATTTATTGATGGCTACTCAAGATTTCAACTGCATTAAAAGATGTAAATTTTCACCCAAGATTGCAGTTATTGCTTTCAAATCACCAGATATGTTCCATCAATGTTTATGGATATTGCCTTCATAAGAATAAAAAAAAAAACCACAATGTAGGCATTGAATCAAAAGCTACACTAGCTAATACCTTCCTTATGGCATACACTGAAATGATCATTTGTTGTTTCTATAAATTAAAGCTGTGTCAGTCAATCATTTTTTAAAAATTACTGCCTCCAACCTGCTGGCAGTTCTTTAGAAATGGGTGGCTTCAGCCACTCACAAGGGACAATCTGTGCTCACTATCTCACCAATTTATTCTCACCCATAGCCAATGAGGCAAATGATTTTCCTGCTGGGTTAATGACCTCTGATTGTGCTGTTCCTACAGTCTCACTAGCCTGGCCTCACAATAGGCAATGGTCTGATGCAGATGCTGTCAAGATAAGGAATCCAGATTAGATTCAGCATTTGTTTTGACAAACAAAACCCAAGGATCTTTAAAAGAGGAATAATAAGAACAAACATACCGCTCATAAAGTGTTGTTGAAGAACAGAGGGTAATTTTTAAATTATTTTAATAGACAATATAGTCTTCAAGGGTCAATTTCTTCAGCTGTGCCTTTGTGAGGGGGAAGGGAAGGGAAGGGAAGGGAAGGGAAGGGAAGGGAAGGGAAGGGAAGGGAAGGGAAGGGAAGGGAAGGGAAGGGAAGGGAAGGGAAGGGAAGGGAAGGGAAGGGAAGGGAAGGGAAGGGAAGGGAAGGGAAGGGAAGGGTATCTATATAATGAATCAATTGGTCTCGTAAAATTCAATACTAACCATCAGAGTTTACAGCCATTTTCTATTTCCCATAGCCTCATCTGAGCAGAGGAAGGACATTTTGGTTGAAATATCATGGAGAAAAACAAAGTTATTTGAAAGACATTACCAGCAGTAAAATCCCTTCTTGGTCTTAAAATGAGGATTTATTTCCACTAAGAATACCCTTAATTTTATCTAGAGATCATTGTGCAGAATCTAGGGCAAATGTAACATACCTCTGTAAGAAAGACCTTGAAATCTAAAGACACATATATAAGTTAACAGGCTGCAGTTAGAAATCTGTTTTAATTAAGAGCTGGTTGAGGAAGACAGTTCATGGTTATAGGCTGAGACTTATCTTGAAACACTTTGGAAAATATGCTTTATGCATCAAATGGCAGTGAAAATAATGGTATGTTTGCTTGCAAAAAGTCCCTGGTTCTCAGGGACTTATTGGGCACTTCAGAAAAACAGAACAGAACGTTTCCATATAACCACAGTAAATTATCATCTTTATTGTTTCACCAGCATTTTTCCCTCCTTTACCTGGTCTTAATCCACACTGTGCATTAATTAATCACCATTATATAAAACTTAAATCACATTGCAGAGTACTTAGGATTCAGCCCATTGGTTAGTAATTAACCTACCTTGCCTTTAGCCATAAACCTTTACATCACAGCCCTGCTTTTGATATATGAATCAACAAGTCTGAAAGTCTTAAACTCTGTTCAGATTAATAGCTGACCAACTATAAGATAGATTTTTCCATTTAAAGACACCTTTTACTCTTTGAAACTTACTGCTTTCTCAAAGGTAGGTTAATGTGACACATAACTGTGACTTAAGGTACCATGAAATTTAAGATTTCACACATGAATGACAGTGATAGGATTCCTATTGATTTGCCACCACTTGCAAGTTGATATGTTCTGTATACTCCTGCCAGGAAAGCTCTGCAGGTTTCTGCTGATCTGTTAGAGTATCTAAAGGCAGCCATCTGCATCTCCTGTGCCTCTGTGGGTACAACTTCTCAGTGTAAGAAAGAACAGGACACCAACCACGTGCATTGCATCCTTTCATGGCAATGGGACTCATGTTCTCACTCACAACTTGCCTCAGCCATCCCCCTGGACTCTGAGCACCTCTGGGAGCACCCTTGGTCCTTTCAGGGTATTGGTGCTGCTGAGACCAAGTAAGGTTCAGCTCAGACCACTTCCATTCTGCCTTGCCTCAAATCTGGTAACTGCATTTGCGCTGTTCCTCCTTCAACTACAACAGAGCTCCTACCCAGCCCTTGCTTCTTACTTCCTTTCCAGAAACCTCTCACTTCTCATAGCACAAGAAGTTCTTCCTTACTTCCTTCCTTCTCAATATGGGGCTGACCTTCCCTAAGAGAGGCTGAGCCTTTTCTGCTGTTGAATTATACTGACTCTGTAGACTGGGCAGTGTGCAAGCAGCACCTGACTGATTTTCACAAGGCAGTGTTGATGGAAGCAGAGCTGCATATGGAACTACTGGCAGCTGATTTCAGGAATAATCATACCTGTTCATGCAGTAGGGGCCAGAACTGGAATAAAAATTATATTTTTTCTGGGCCACTTTTTTTTTGCCCGCTCCCTTTGTTGCAAAATAGAATTCTGGTCTTTGGAAGCACTGGCTAAACAAAGAGGGTGAGGAGGAAAAGAGAGGGAAGGAGAGAGGAAGAGAAAGAGAGGGAAAAGGTGAGACAGAGAGAAAGGATTAGGGAAAAGAAGTGGAACTTCAGCTCAAAAAATTAAGTACATGTCATGGTAGCAATCCCTAAACAAAGGAAAATCAAAGTATAATCACCAATCTTGTCATTATATTTCTGAAACAAGAAAGTCTGGGGACCTGTGTGGATCTGGATGAAACGCCCTTCTCTTTCTTTATTAGTCAAACTTCAGAAAGAGATCTGTGGCCCATTTAAATTACTAAAATTTGAATTGCATTTAATTCCCAGTTGATTACAAGCAATTGATTTGGTTTCATCATAAGGAAATTACTAAGATTAATTGGGGAAAAAAAAAGAATATGGAAAGACTTCTTGGCTCCTGCACAAAAACCAAGGGAAAATAAGGACATTACAGCCTATAAACAGTTATTATCTTATCAGTTATTATCTTTTTCCTAAAGTGAAATATTTTAAGAAAAAAACAACTGCTTGCATAACTAGGGATATTTCCACAAAATCAGAATGACCTTAAAACAAGATCATGCCTAAGATTATTTATTTAACTATGTCCTTTTAAAAGAAAAAATCTCATGAAATCTCATGCTATGAAATAGGAGCTCATTAGATCATTGCTTAGATCAGCTCTTTTGGACTCTTTATTGATATTTTTTTACCTCCCACAGCCTCATTAACAGACTGGCAAGGTTCTTGCTTATTTTTCTCATTCCTTATGGAATACATAGATTTCAGATCATTTTTATCCTTATTTTCTATGCTGGAATTAATATTTTTTTTCACACACTTAAAAAGCTAGAAAAATGCACCACCTCAGATTTCATTTAAAATAATTACCTTCAGTATGATTAATAAAAGAGTGCATTACTGACATGTGGAGGTGGTTTTATTTATTTGATATTCTTTGTCTGACCAGCAGCAGCATAATAGCAGGAATATTAAAAAGCAACAGGGAACTGACATCATCCTACTTTTACAGGACAAGTATTCTTATGGAAAAAGAGGAAAGTTTCCCTGAAGGGAAAGCATGTTCTTGGCAAGGCCTTGAGCTGTGACTCAGGGTATCAAAAGTCATTTTCCCATTCTACCACAGATTTTCTTCGTTATCTTGCACAAGACTGCTTAAGCTGAGCAAAAGTTAAAAATATCTTCCTTCCTTTGACTGCTGTCATGACTATTTATCACATGCTCCTCAAGGGAAAAACTATTTCAATTTCATCTCTCCGCGCATGTCTGCAGGGAGGGGCTGAGCTGCCAGGGAGGCACACATAGCTTGTAGTGCTCCCTCTGCCCATCACAAGGGGAACACAATCTCCAGAATGCTCACTACAGTGGCTTATGGTAGATTTTGGAGCTGAGTTTCAGATTCCTGACAGTGGGAGCACTTAACCAGCAAACTGATGACACTTACAGAGAAGTTATTGGTCTCTATATTGTGACACGTCAGTCTAATATATTTTTCCAAAATACCAATTGGAAAAAATAACAATGATTAGTTATTAGGAAACTATGCCTCATTATATAAAGATTTAGAGTTAGCTATGCATACATATATGCTTCTCAAATGCAGGTTTATTTTTGCTGTTTATTTCATAGGTTGAAATGAATGATTGCTTGCTCTAATAGTTAAGTTTAAATTCAGAATTTTCCAATTTGAGTTAAAGATTACAAACATACACAGTTAAACAAGTAGTCAGAAGCACTACTTTTGCTTGGTGCCCACTAAAGGACATGTCTTTACAAAACATATGGAATTTCACAGGACACAGGATATTCTAAATCTGAAACTGAAAAATAAGCTTAGGAAAAATAAAAGCCTATCTTAAAAGCCTTTATTTTTTTTTGCTAAAGGTTAATCGCTGTTCTACTCTCTGTACTCTAACAATACATGACCCAAAAAGGCAAAGTGTGATTAGACACCTACCTTTACAAGTGTACACAACTGTCTACAAGTACACAATGTGTCCAAGTTCCTACTATGGTCACAGAAGATCTATGCAATAGAGTCAGTGGTGACTCAGGATTAGTTCAAATCACTTAGACATTTGAACTTGGTTAGATAAATTGCATTTTAAACTTTGTTAGCTGTACTGATTAGGTTTCCAATCATCTGGGAAGAATCCTGGTTTTTTTAATCTCCAGTTGACTACTCTCACACAGTATGTGTTCTTTTAGAGAAAACTGATATGTTGCAATCCCCTGGAAACCAGCAAACAGTTTTGGTAGCCTTGTAATAAGCAGCACTGCAAGGCTCTGCTTCATGGGTGAGCTGCACCTGTCATAGCTGTTGATGCTTTGAGAAAGTTAAACTTGTAGCTTCACCTCCAGAGCTAAGGAAGCCTTGAAATGGTTGATTTAATGGTTGATGGCTCAGGGGCAAGGTCTACACATAGAAAACAGATTAGTGCCCATAAAATCCTATCCTTGGTGCTGCAAAATGATTATCCAAGAGAAAATAAGGATTCAGTATTGCAACCACAATCAAACATGCAACATCAAATCACAAGTCTTGTCCAAAAGGTGTCAGAAGTATCATCTCAGCCTCTCCTCCCTGACCGGTGCTTTATCCGAGCCGCTAGCATGAGCACAGTATGGTCCCTGCCTGGCTGGCTGCCAAATGTGCCTCCATCATCCCTGGACAATGGCCTCAGTATTTAGTCCCTTTGGTTGGCATAGTGATAGAAAGCTGAGTGTCAGTAGAACATCAAAATCACTGCAGTTTTTTCCACATCGTTACCTGTTCTTGTGGCCCAACAGGGAGATGGGATGTTCAGCACACAGCTTGGTAGAAATGGACAAACTATAAATAAAACTGCTGGGGACATTAATAAACTGTGCTGTGAGAAAAGCCTCACCAGCCATGTAAAATGATTTTAATATTGTCAGTAATACACTGTCCATGCACTCTGCAACTCCCACATGAAACATCCCCAGCCAATCTCACAACATGACAACGTAAGTTGAAATTCTTCAAGGATGTAGGAAATGGAGAGGTACTTCTCATTCTGGTGTGATTTTTGCCACTGCTTTTTCATAAGAAAAGATCATGAAGGCCCAATAATCAGGTGGACATGAAGGAAAGCACTGATTATCAAGTTTAAGGATTAAAGAGCTGAGAAGACAAACCTAATAATTGTTTCTTACAACTCGATGTTTTCCTTGGCCTGCTTACAGATTTGCTGTGGTCTCCTACTGAACATTCAAAGCTTGAGCACTTCCCATCTGTTGCTGATAGCTGGGGTCCCAACTGTTCACATTTTCAGGAGTGTGCCAAAGCACTGAGTCACTCCTTCATTATCTCTAGCATACTGTTTTCAAAAGTGTTCAGGACACTCAGTCTCAGAAAGTCATTGGTGAGGCAAATTTTTGATACTGGTGAAGATTTTAAAAAGGAAGTTTGTGGAGGGGGTTTTGTGGTTATTTCTCTTTGTAGGAAGAGATAGGGCTATGTGTAAGTCATGTTCATAAAAGTTATGTTTCCATTCTTTACAATTAATTTATTTAATCTTGCCAGGCAACTAGTCATAAGCTTACCTTCTCATTTTACTCATTTGTCCTCAGGAAATGGTCTTTTAGGACTATCATGGAACAATATGAATTGTAATTTGTATTAATTATACGTTTATGATGCAAACAACTGTTCATTCTTCAGTACATTACTCAGCCTCTTACAGCATTTTTGGGTCTGTTTATTATAGTACTTCTTAAAGTCTACTTTCTTGCAAACTGGCACTTAGTAACAGTAAATTAACACCTAAAGTGTACCTGCAAGATCAAATATGAAATACAGAGAAATCTAATCCAAGGAAAAATATAAATCTTTTTTTTAATATTCAATGTCTTAATATTCAATGTCACCCATATTATTATTCTTCATTAATACCTCAAAAATAATATGCATCAAAGTCAGTTATATATGATGGAATAAAACTAGATTCATCTTTCAGGAAATCTTCATTTTAAAGGAGATTCGAATCTATTCCCTTGTAATCCAGGTCAGGCTAACACTACTCAATGCATAGACATAAAAAACATTTCACTTGCTTTCATCTGTGAAGAGTGAGGCAAAGATCCCTGCACCAAGGAAGAAAAAGGCTGTTATCCTATATGGTACAATTTAAATATAATATGGACATCAAACAAAATCTGAAGATAGAACAAGCCATCTGACACTTGATCCAAATCAACAGGCAGTCTCAGCTTGGATGTCCATTCTGCATAAAAAGAGATACAGGGTTTCTAGATCCCAGCTGGCTCTTGCAGTGCCAATTTGGATTTGCCTTTCCTGCACTTCACAAGGTTACTCTATACATATAACCTTGAATAGTGGGGTTGGAATACCTGATTTTAAGAATATTTATGTCTCGTTACCATAGTACGTACAAACTTCAATCTTTAATTAAGCAAATACATTTGTGCCTTTTTGTAACTGAAGAACTGAGAGACTTAGTAGTACAGAAGATCTGAAGTTATTGCATAACTCGAGCTCATTCTCCTCACCATATATCTTTACAAGAAGAATTCAATTTTACATGAAAATGTGAAGCATTCTAGGTAGTCTGGTGAAGGCCATCAAGTATGATTTATTTTTACTCTGATGTTTTTCCAATCATTACAGTCAAAGGAACTGTTTCATCCATGTAACATGGTCCTCAGACCTTGAAGTACTTTCAAATCTATTATTTTATGAGACTAACAGCATTGTAGCCAAAAACGTTATCAGAAATATGCCATTATGCACATCTGTAGGATTGGTCACAAACCCTTCAAGCAATCCTATTCTTCTCCAAAATATTCTATTGGCAATCAAAATTGGTGCCAATAGCTTCATGTCACAGGCCCGCCTCAGTCCTTTGCCACAATGTGCCACGTGTCCCTGTTTGACAAGGTATCTGTCTAAAATGATATGATTGTGGCCTTCCTGTCTCCCATTTGCATCAAGATACATCTAGCCCATACGATCCACAAGAACTCAGGTGACAGAAAAAATAAAAAACCATAAACCAACGCTGAAAACATACAGGACTAGAACGGTAAAGATGCAACAATGTGGTGAGCAAAGACACAGTGGGCATGTGCTGTAAAGCAGTTACTGCCACATCATGAGGTGAACAGCATATGGAGCAGGAAAGATTTCAAAATTAACACCTATCCATCCCCTCAAGTGTAGGACTTGGGAGGTCAAAGGCTGCTTCCATATGTTACAGGGAAAATAATAATTTAACTTCTTGAAATTACCATATTTATTTTGCATCTCTACACCATCAACTAACGATGAGTGAAAACTACTGATGTGGCCACACAAATAGAACATTACCCTGAATAACACACCATAATTTTGGTACTGTCTGCCACTTTCCAAGGGAAAAAAAAAGTTTGCTCTATGTTACCTTAGTTACTTTCATTGACTTAGTTTTCTAAATAAAGTAGTAAATACCCTTCTGCAGGTTCTTCTTTGTTTCTCAGCAGTGATGCCAAAATGATTTTTTGCTTTTATATTTCCTTCTTACATATTTGTAGCTCTGTACATTACTTCTGTATAGTTATATAGCTACTAGCTAACTCCAGTACTTTTCCTACCCTAACAGGCAGAAAAACACAAAACACATTCCAAAAGCCCCTCTCCTATCTTGCCTCCTCTGGGAACCAAGGTAAAAACCAGCTTCTTGAGATATTTTCTCATAAATGAAGAACTACTAATACAGCTAGTAGCAAGAAAGGGGGATTTCCAGAAGAGGTGGAACCAAGGAGAGGGTTTACCTCATTACTTGTGCTTCTAATTGGGAATTCTTGTCAATTATGCTAATTTGCTACATTCATAAAACTGTACTCGCCCTATGTGGGGCAGGCACTTTTCCATATCTGGCCCTAGAGGCCTCCAATTAATGAACAGATTTTATATTACCTCCTATACTAATGTTGTCTCAGAAGTGTGTTGTTTTATTTCTAGGCCATTATGGTCTTTAAGGCCTATTTCTATGCATGATTCAAAATTACATGGCATGAATTTTGCCTGGACCTTGCACTAAAATGCTGTTGGTCTTGACTCTTTGACCGAATAGGGACAAAGCCATAATCTTCAGGGTGAGATGCCTTCCCAAGCAAAGAGAGGGGGCAGGGGAATGAGGAAACAGGGAAGTCTGCCATCCAGAAGTGAGAGAGAAGGGCTCACAACCAGCAGGAATGGGAGTCTCTGTTCCATACCACAGGGGGGCACCACCCTGCATCTTAGGTAATCAGGTGCTTTCAATTGTCCATAATCCATCAAGACCTTCAGCTGGTTCGTGAACATAGCGCTGTCAGATTCAGAGACAAGGAAATTCATCCAGCTAAGCATCTGGCTTAAATTCAACCAAAAGGGGGTTTTAAACATGTCCTCTGATGATATAACTGAATAGCACATAACTAGAAGAGCCAATTCCTTTGCTCTAAATTGAAATTGTGGTTCTGCATAGTGAAGAGAGAACACTGCCTTTGCTCCAGGACAAATGCAGACCTGGATGCAGCATTCTAATTATAACTTGTTTCTTACAAATTTCTGGGTTTGGAGGTCATGTCTAATTGCCAGCCTCATGTGCATGTAAGGGAGAGGTATTTTAGCTATAATTAGTATAAATAATTATGAGTACACAAAAAGACAAAACCCAAAAATGTCTCATAAGAAAGCATTCTTTGTGCCATGTGTTTCTGTGCACCAAATTGATTTTCAGTCCACACAACCTCTTTCATTTTTCCAATTATGAACCTCAGCCTAATTTGGAGCAAACATAAACAGCAGGTGAAGATGAGAAAAGGGCACTTGCTTCTGACAAACATTGTGAATCTCCCTTTTATTTTTAATACTGAACCATAATCTGCACAGATGATAAGGTAATTAAAGCATAATGGATGTAGGATAAATTATAATGACTTATATGGCTTAGGATAAAGATGCTTCAGAGTAATGTATTAATGCCTGAGAACAGAAAATAGTCATTATGCATTACCAGGCCACTGACAGATGGCTACAAATTATAAACTGTTAAAGAATTTTTAAACTGAATCAGACACAGTGATCTTCATAAAAGAACCAACAAGAAAATTTTTTTATCATAAATAAAACAAAGGCAAACTTGTGACCTAAGCTGCAAGATGCAATTGTCTAGGTGTGGGGAAAAATTAATCTTCTACCAAAACACTGAATATCTTCCTAAATATGATCCTCAGTATACTCAAGAATATATCAGTTGCTTTAGGTCAACTCCTGTCATGGTGGCCATTAAATTTCAAATGAGTTTGAAACAGCCATCCATTTCTTAAACTCCACAATGACTCAGAGCAAACAGCCTGTGACAAACCAACAGTGCGCAAGACAAAGCATGGGGACAGCCCGTGTGTGTCATGCTGGCACTGCTGCTGTTGTCTAAGCCCTTGTGCAGACTGAGAGGTGCCCATACCCAACTCTGAAGCAATCCTCTGAGTGGAGTCTTGTAGAATGAATACAGAAGACTTCAGTTTAGCAAACCTAATGATGGAATAAAGGCTTGGGAAGTGGACAAGGGAGTTAATGCATCTGTTCGATCTCACTCATTTAAAAACTGTGGCTAAATGAAGAGCTCCTCAAAATGGTTTCAGATATGCATAATTGAGCCTAATATATGTTTCAGTGTTTTATTAGTAATTCTTAGAGTAGAACTCCACTGAAATGTAATATTACAGTCTTCATTATATAATTTTGTGTAGTAAAATTTAGCTGACAATTCTATTTCATTTTTTCCTTTGACACCTAGTTTAGATTTCCATCTTAAGTAGGACTTGGAGATACACTTTGGCAGAAGTGTATCTCACACAGAACATCCCATTAAAAAATTAATACCTTGCTGGCTCTGCTAATCAAACCTGGAAGAATTTACATTAATGTTTTAAAACCAGAGTTCATGGTTCATTAAAAACTAGCTTCACCAAGCTTAAAAGAGAGGTCAATGCAAATGGGTGCAAGGTAGACTGAGCTATTGCTTTTATTTCTTCTCTACTCCTGCAGAATCAGATTCATTTACACTGCAACCTTTAAACCTGACCATTTTAATTTGGCCTACAACAAAGTTATCGCTGCTGGTGTATACGTTCCCATGCTGAAGGAGAATACAAGAGACTCAAGGGCCATTCTTTAAATTAATGCTACTCTGCTCCGATCGTTATACACCATTCTGCTAGACTCTGAACAAGTATATTCTAAAACTAGTGCAAGCCATGATCCAATACAAAAAATGATATAAAACAAGGTTGTAATATACCTAGCCTAAGAGATACAGATCATATACTAGAGAATATTATGAAGATATAAATTCCCCCACTTAAACTTTAGCAGATCATTTCTGAATTTGGCTCATAAGTCCAGAAATATCACTCCTAATGTATAGATCTATGATACTACTTTCACCACTGTAGATTATCGTGTTCCTTCCATATATTTCTAACTCACTACATGAAACTCCAGTCTACATATGTTAAAGCTGAAATAAGTATTCTTTGCAAGCATCCTGTTGACATCAATAAAAGGCTCAGCTAAACTACCTCAAGATTGCCTCTGAAAACAAAATCAGCACAAAGCACAGCTATGTAGGACTCTGATTTACCTTTGTCAGTGGAGTTATCTATTACACAGTCCTTGTCCACCCTGCAAGAATTCCTCCCCTTTAGGCAACCTTCAATTTCCTAAACAAGGAGCCTGATTGGATCAAGTCACCTGTACACTGTTCAGCCTCTCAGAGCTGCCTCCACTTTCAATCTGTCACCACCACCCTGTAGCTGCTTTGGCTATGCAGATTTACTTACAAGACCTAGGATGCTCCTAGATTAGGAGGAGACTTTCCCTCTGCTGTGATCCAACTAGAAAGGGGTTAGACAGGCCTCACACAACATCAATTACACCAGATGGATTTGTCACTGACAGTGCAGAATAAAGTTATTGCAAACACTGCAGGAATCAAGAACCTACTTTATTGCTCAGTGTCTAGATCTGGCTCCCTATTTTACCTTAACATGTTCTAGCAGAAAGAATTCACAACAATCAGGAGCACTAATGATAGAAGAACTCTTAAAAACCACTTCATTTTGCATAGTTTTTCATTTTAATTTGTCTACCTAATGTGTTAATATAAGAATTATATGATTAATTATGGAAATTGTCTTCACCAAGCTGGTGTCAACACATTAATTTGTTGCCATGTCAATATTCCCTTTGCAATTTCCCCATATGCAAACAATTTTTGCAAAATCAAACACAAATATGTTGGTTTTATTTGTCTTTAACTAAAGTTGCCAGCTTATTCTAGAAGACAAGGTGACTTATGTTTTAGCATACTTAGTATGCAACTCACATCAGTTGTGGTTCTCAGGTCTACATTTTTTCTGGCTGCAATTCTGTAAAGTTAAGACTTGAGTTTCTCATTTAAGCTCCCTGACTCAATTGGACAAATTGGGATATAGACCCTTTGCCAGATGAACATTTTATTCTTTTGATAACCAGCATGAACAAAAACTACTTTATTATTCCAAAGGCACAACAAAAGTCTTACAAAACTTTCTAAACCTTACTTAACTGAACTTCAAATGGGATTTGTGCCATCTGTGGCTAGAGAAGGGGTTCCCTCTCCAGTGAAAACTGCCTACTTTAATGCTCCAGCAGCTTTGATCCTCTTTCTTTCCATAAAAGAAGTGCCAATGGTTTGTGCTGCCATCCAGAAGGACCCAAACAGGCAGGAGAAATGGGCTGACAGAGCTCACCACATGAAGAGCGAAGGGAGATACAAAATCCTCCAGCTGGGAAGAAACAATTCCTTGTACCAGTGTACGCTAGGGAACCACCATCAGGAAAACCACCTTGCAGGAAAGGCTCTGGGGGGCATGGTGGACACCTTACTGAGCACAGGCCAGCAATGCACCCTCGTGGCAAAGAAGGCTGGTGGCATCTGAGAGACATCAGGAGGAGTGCTACCAGCAGGTCCTTGGAGGCAATCCTTCCACTCCACTCAGCACAGGTGATGCAAGACCTGAGACACTGTGTGCATTTGTGGGCTGCCCTTCATGTGGGAGATACAATGGAAAGTCTAGCGAAGGGCTGTAAAGATGATGAAGGGACTGGAGCATCTCCTCTGTGAGGAAGAGCAGGGAGCTGTACGTGTTCAGCCTGGAGAAGAGGAGCCTCAGCAGGGAATCCCATCAGTGAATATGAATGCCTGAAGGGAGAGTGTACAGAAGATGAGCCAGGCTCTTTTCTGTGGTGCTCAGAGACAGGACCAGAGGGAATAGGCACAAACTGAAACACAGGAGGTACTGTCTGGACATAAGGAAAAAACTCTCTTGTAAGAGTGACCAAGCAGGCTGCCCAATGAGGTTGTGGCATCTCCTCCTACTTGGAGATGTTCAAAAGTTGTCTGCATACAGTTCTGGGCAAGCAACTGTAGGGGAAGCTGCTTGAGCAGAGATGTTGGACCAGATGACCTCCAGAGGTCCCTGCCTACCTCAGCCATCCTATGATTCTGTGAAAAAAAGTTTCAGTAACCTCTTCCCTCACTGCTCGGAATTCAAACTGGATTTCCACATGCAATCATGACAAACTGATGGACAGGTAAGATTAACAGAGCTTTTGTAGGACATCAAGTTCTGACTCCAGCTACTAAAGGTAAGAAAGTATTATTAAAGAAGGTATGAGATTAAACTGTGTGGTGGATTAGCCTTGGCTAATCCACCCAGCATCTCATCCTCCTGCTTCCCTTCCAGTCAGCAGAATGGAGGAGAAAATAAGGACATTAAAACAACACCCTTCACCTGCCCCCTTGCCCCCCATTCCCAGGCTGACTCCACATCTATAGTTACTTCCTTCCCTCTCAAATTTTACACCTTTCCTTCACCCTGAACACACAGGAGGATAAGGAATGATGTTTGGCATCAGATCCTAACAGCTCCTCTTAGCTACTCACTCCTTCCTCATCACTCTTTTCTCTGCTCCAGCGAGGGCTTTGCATAGCTTGCAGCTGCTTTAGGCCATATCCACCTGCTTTGGCAAAGGGCTGCAGCCTGGATAACTGCTCTGCCATGGAGCACCTTCTCTTCCTCCTCTTTTCCCTGGGGCACTTTTGGCCCTTTATTAAATATGTTTTTCTCAAGGCATCAGTACCTCGGCTGCAGGCTTAGCTGTGCCCAGCAGCTCCAAACTTTCCTCACAGGGGCCCCAATACAGCCCCTACTGTAGCCCACTGTGTGGCCTAATCTACATCATTTTAAATTTTACCCCTTTTCACCTCCAACTTTTCAATTATTGTTTTCATAAGAATTACTCCTAAAGTGTGGCACACTGTTGAATCCAGACATCAGGGTTTGTAGTTGTCTAGTTCTTTTGTTTCTCCTTTCTTTAAAAATAGAAGTTCAAAAGCACAAAAGATAGAGTTATGGAATAGCTGTAAGCAACAAGGGATAGAAATAGCATTTACAAGGGGACAGTCTTACAGATCTCAGACATCTGTCATGGTACTATCTTAAGAAGCTGGGACAGACTGTCAGTGTGTAAGCCCAGAGCATCAGTGCTGTGAACAGAACACAGCAGAATGCTTTGGTTGGGAAGGGACCTCACAGACTGTCTGATCCCAACCCCCCTACCATGGGCAGGGACACCTTCCACTACACTGGGTTGCTCAAAGCCCCATCCAACCTGGCCTTGGGGATGAAGCAATGAAGCATCCACAACTTCTTTGGGCAACCTGTTCTAGTGCTCCACCCTCCTCCCAGTAAAGAATTTCTTCCTAATATCTCACCTAAACCTACCCTTATTATTAAATATTCTTCTAAGTGTACAAGTGAGTCAGAAATAATCCTTTGCAGAAAAAACAACCCATTAGAAATTGATGTTATTTAACTGTATAACACAGGAGGAGAAAGGATGGTTCTCTGTTGCAGAAAAAGATTAAACCTTTTGAAATTGACAGCTCTAATTACTAGTTTCACTTCCTTGTAGTCTTGCAAAAGTCAATAGAACTATTTGCACAAGAAAATGAGCAAGTTTTGTTATTAAATCTCATTTGATTGTTCAGATTTCACTCTTTTTTTTATAACCATCAGTGTATTTTTTTCCACCGAAAATGCAGAATTCCAGGGCTCAGAACATTCTACCAGTTACCACAGTGATTGATCTGCAATAGCAAGATTAACAATGAAGAGAAATCAGTAAATTAACCTCTTTTCACCTTCATCCCTTTTTATTTGGTCACATAAATCTGTTGACTGAAGATTGCACTAAAATACATGTACTTTATGAACTTAATATCATGTAGATCAAGAAAAATGGATGGAGGTGCTTTTACACACCATATATATATATATATATATATATATATATATATATATATGTCCCTATGACTAATTTCCATTGATTCAGGTTTGTGATTTCTGATGTTTATTACGTATTTCAAATAAGCATACAAAAAATAAAGACCTCTTTTTGTGTCTATAGGTCTCTGTATTAATTTCATGGTGAATGTTCTATAAACATATTATCCATCCAGCTGCAGAAGTCAAAGCTAGAACTTCTCCCACACAGAGGGAGCTGTGCAAACCAGGTAGGATACACAGCTACACCACACCTGGAGGCACAAGGATTCGAGTACTTACGTCAGTGACAGAACTTCTAGGGCAGAGAATTGAATTCCTTTTCTCAGCCCCTAAAGTCCAGCAGTGAGACATTCTCCAGGGAGGTGGGACTGAGAAGAGATGGAATTGAAATTCTTTTTCTTTAGAAAGTAAAATCAAGTCTTCTGCATCCTGGATGAGTGCCTTACATGCAACATGGAATACACAAAGGAGGAAACCTAGCTAGGTCTTTCTCTGCCATGAAGCAGACAAATCTTTAAATTATTTGATTTTCATTATTTGGAAGCAGCTAATTAAGCACTGTGGGAATCCATAAAATTAGAGGGTTTTAAGAAAGTTGCAAAAAGCAGGCCTCAGATACAGCAGAATTGTCAGTGGAGCTAAAAGCAACAGTCATGAGATAAGTCAGCAGAAAAATAATTTAAACTGTAGAAAAGGCAAGGGCAAATAGAACAATAAACCTATGTATTAATGCTTGTCTGAATAGCTTTCTAAGTTGCAGAAAGTTTATCTAGCATGATATTAAGAAGGTTAAGCTTAAGGATGGAGCTCTGTGTTCTGTCTCTAACAAATGAGTATTGTATTCAAAATAAGCAAACATTGTTTTAACCAAAGCTACGTGTGCTTATGGTGATTGGATAGAACTACTGTCAATATGCTTTTGCTTTGTGTGATTGGTCGAAGAGCTTATAAAGTATGTTGTAACATTAAGTTTTCTAGCCTAGATTGTGAGCTGTTAGCATCTTTCCATTGTCATAATCATGTAATGAGACTGATGCTGAGAAATAAACAGCTTGAGACACTTTCCCAGCAGCCCCATCTCGTTTGTGGTCTGTAAATAAACCCCCTTGCTGGTGTCAAAGCACCTCTCTTCAGAACATGGTTTCCAAGCCAGTGAAGTTCCTAGGAGAGGCAATTTAAGTTACATAGAGTTACACTGAAAATCTTGAAGATAGAAGAAAACACACCCTATATATGGAACTAAAAGTTTTTTCCTTAGGTTAGAAGGGGCAAACAAGAAGATAATTTTGTGTGTTAATATGGTATAAAGGACTGTGTCAATCCTATTGTAGAAAATATACAGAAGGATAAGATCAGGTAGCACCATCTGATAGGGTCCCTGGAGCCACCCTAGGGCAGACCCTCAGGGGCAGCCCTGGCCAGTGCTTCTCATCAGGCCCAGTGTTCCTAGCAGCACCTTGGAATCTTGCTTTCCTGCACTGTGACAGCACAGCTCAAAGATAACCAGAGCCTTTCCCTGTGTGACCTGCTGCAAGCACAGGTGAGGCTTTGAGGCTTTACAGCTATTTCAGTGGCCTCCTGCCCAGCCTGACTCCCTGTGAGCACCCAGCTGTCAAATGAAAGCTTCCTGATGAGTTCTGGATTCCACTCAAGTTTTCCCTAGAGGAAGGACACTATCACTACCTGCGATTAAAACTTTCATTTTCAGGTGATGGGAACTGAACTGTTCATGTTAGAAACATGATCTTTAGTTTTTATGTTATGGCTATCACTTGTCATATATTTTGAACTACCTAAGCAGTGCTTGTGCTTTTCAAGCCAGTCTTGATGGTATTTAAATCAGACAATGAAATAAACATTGCTGCTGCCAAACAAGAGACTGGCCAGAAGTCTAAGCTTAGATCAGCAAAACTTGAATTAATCACAAATCTGTGGCTCACTTCCAAGTCTACTAGTAAAAAGCCAACTAGTGAATAACTTGAATAACTTAAAATAAAGAGAAAGAAGGAGAACCTGATCAGTGTTACTGATTAAAGCCCTGGTTGGGGGCAGGGACTGCTGCCCCCCCAGCCCCAGCTTCAGCCCTGGCACTGGCCCTGCTGGGGAGGAGGTGACACACACACACAGCCCCTGTCCCCCAGCCACTGTCTGACAAACCATAGCCATTTGTGAGTGGCTGGGGGGCCACTGCCAGGCTGCAGCTGGCAGCTCAGGAGAAGGAAACCACTGAGGAGAAGAAAGCCCCACCATGACCATCACTCTCCTCCTGCTGAGGACAGCAGGATGCTGGCACTTTGTCACAACACGTTCTACCCCTCTGCTCCAGGAGGCAGGAAGCTGTCAGCCTGCATTGGCCAAGCTGCATTGGAAGGATAAGCATGATACTCAAGCAAAAAGATCTACATTTTCAAGCTTTCCTTATGTAAGTGTGTTAGAAAAGCATTTTTTCAACTTTTTCAATCAATGTGGACAATGAGCGTTGGTATTCCTGCAGCTGGACTAATAATACATGCTTGGTGTATTTTGGTTAGACTTTTAAAGTATTCACCAGAGTAACAATAAATTTTAAGTTCCATATGCATATATATGCATGTATAATGTCTTCCCTTTTGGCAAAAAAGAAAAATAAATTTGAGTGCATCATCTGCTGCTTCTTGCCTGGGGGAGTTTTCTGTTAGATTTTTGGCCTTTCTAAGGGATCTTATTTCATCTTCCTGACTGCTTCTGTGAAAAACACCTTCATGAGGGCAGTGGTCTATTACAGGGACCAAACACAAAGACTTGAGTCTAAATAAATTACCTGTAACTACTTGGGAAGAGTCCAAAAGAAGCAGGAATTGGACTGAGCTCATGTCTGCATTCAACATAAATTCACCCTAACTGTCAGAGTAGTACTTCTCCATAGCACTTTTCATCCTTGGGGTTTCCAAGGCACTTTACCTATGAAATCTGTGTGTTAATTATTCATTAAATTCTGGATTCATTTTCTTGATCTTTGATACACAGTATTTATTCTACAGGACACAGCAACAGATCTCCTGGGTACAGAACTGGGGTGAAGAAGTAAATTGTTAATTACACTTTAAGTGAATCATAAGGCAGAATATAGCTACATGGCTGAATGTATTTTCCAACTTAAAAGACAGCACCTTCAGCAACATAATGCCTGTGAAATTGTCCCATATATCAATTTGTTAATAAAAAACTGTGTCCTAATGAATCACTGGGACTTTTTACAGTACATTGTACTTGATAGCCATAAAGCTCTTAAGGGCTGTGACCTATCAGTAAAACCCCACAATGAAAATAATCTTTCCCTTAGATAAATTCATAATGAAACCCTTCTATTTTGACATTTTGAAGTAATTTTGATACCTGGAATTGGGAACTAACTGAAACTTTCTCAAAGGCCACAAATTTCCATTACAGAGACAAATTTTCAAGAACAGTAATGAATCCTTGGCATTTAGTACAATTGCATTTCAGTATGATTGGACATGCTGTGGAAGAAGAAAAGTATCATTTTCCTCTCCTCAGCTGGAAGAAAAATGACAAAGTAGAAAGCTGCAGAAGAAGCCCACAATGCCAGCTTTGTCAGGGAAAATTTACATCTCTACAGAAAATTTACATCTTTTACTTTTAAAGGAAAAGGCTTTCTGCATTCTTCCATTTCTGACTTTCATGTCTGAGTTGGCAATTTGCCTGAAGGACTGATCCTCTGACAGAATTATTGTCAGAGAGGTCAGCTGTAAATTTTAATCAGTCAGTACAGGGCATGAGGAAAACATTGTCAGGAGTATTTTTCTGCAGCTTGGCATCAGATATAAACACTGAATGTATGGCTCTAAGCATAAATCTTCAAATAATAATTTACCCTGAAAATCAATAATTTTTAATTCTAACCACAGTCTGCTAATTATGTACAAAATCTCCAGTGATAGAGCTGCTTTTCTGTGCTGTGGAGAAAACTTTGGCTATGCTTACTGGAGCCAATGAACATCCCAGAGAAGAGAAAGCAAACATTATTTTATTACAGATATTAAAAGCCAGGAATTACTGGGATAATCACTTGCTAAGCAGTAAATTAAGAGGAACCATGATTATAGACATAAGAATTATATTGGACATCCATATAAATTATATCTAAAATAAGACCAAATTACAATGTTTGTATCCAATTTTTGGTGTTGCCAGTTCATAGATTTTAATAATGGAGCTTTATCTTAAAACTTTAGATTTGTTACTGTCTGAAGATACCAGAACATTACTACCAATTTAAATTAAGTTTTAAAAGAAATGCCAGGGGAAAAACAAAACAAAAAAAAACCTGACCAACCAAACCAAACAAAAAACCAAACCAACAACAACAAACAAACAAAAAACCAAACAAAAAATAATCAAACAAAACAAAAAAAACCAAACCAAACCAAAACAAAACAAAAAAACAACAAACACACTTTATATTCCTGATGCTTCTGCTCACAGGGAGAAGCTTGAAAATGGGTCACAAAGGCAGAAGGGTCAAAAGAATATCATCAGAGAACATGTATTCTGACACATCTAAATGTATCATCATAAGTAACTCAATACCAACCTCATGTCATAATTTTCTGAAGCCTGACAGGGTACTAAACAGATGAGTCCTATTCTGCTTCTGCAAGTTTTCAGAGCCAAACACTGTGTGTGCTGGCTGAGCTGGGACCTTGGTTCAACCGTGTAGTGTCATCTCTATGTGCCTTTGAGAAGACACAGCTTCAAACAGGAGAAGTGGAATTGACAGTTCTGGTTTAAGCTGGGTGAGAAATTGTTACCAAACTTTCTAGCACAGGCCCTCATTGCAGGCAGCAGTATATTCCTCTGACCCCTGTAACCCTGAGGGTACAGCCATCATCTTTTAGCTGCTTTTGCACATTCTCACTCAAAGACTGGAAGGACAGCAGCTGAAAGGAGCTCAGGCAGAAAGCAAAGGTAGCGCACGTAAATCCTCACAGGTTCAAACACAGCCCTCCCAGTGCAAGGGAGCTCAGAATCAGGGTCACACAAGGTCTGGATGTCAGTGTTTGAAAGAAGTTCTCAGAGTTTTCATGTGGGTTCCCATGGGACTGTACAGTGAACTTCAGTCCTGCTCTGCTGACATAAACTCAAGTCTTCTGTTAGCAGGATAAGCAAAGTGTTTTCACTTCTACTTACCACTTAAGACAAAAATAACTTCTGTGGTTCATTCTGTCCTCTGGCTACAAAAGTCTTGTCTTACTTGGTGGTTTGAGGATTCAGAAAACACAAACTGAAACAGAAGGACTGTTGCTATTGCAATAAAAGAACTTTTACATCCTCTGCTGTTTTCTAAGAAATAATCAGTTATTACTGGATGTGTACAAGAGCTAGGACAAAAGCTCCAAACCTAAGTTTCTCTATACCAATAAAAAATGTGCAGACAGGATGGGAAAAAGGAGATACCTTCTTTAAGGATCATCTTCCTCCTTCAGGGCTGGGGACATAGGGGACTTTGCAGTATTGGGGCAGGGTCTTCAACAGGCCAAAACTTGCAATGAAATTATGCCCTTTCTTCCACTGTGCGCCTCCTGTAGACATAAAGCCTTATTAGTACACAATTAAAGTATAACTATTAGTAGCAAAAATTCATCTAGAGAAGGGAAAAAATATTTTACTAAGTCTGCCAACAATATATTTCTATGGAGAGCATACACTGTAGGGTCCTCATGTAGGTTCTCCCAGCCCACAATGCCCTACACAATGCCCTACACTCCCCTGAGTGCTTGGCCCAAGCTGTTCAGGAGAAAGACACAGATTATCTCTTCCCTCCTTATGATTCGCATTTTTAACAGGCTGCAGCAGCAAAATACCTTTTTCTTCTCCAGTACATCAAGGTAGGGGAGGGATGTTGTTTTTTATTTGTTTATTTCTCTTTTTTTCCCTTAAGAAAAATAAAAATTAGTTTTTGCAATTACCAGGAAATACAAAGGGGAAGAGCTGGTTCTTCTCACACCAGTGGGGAGACAGAGAGGTCCCAAATAATTAGTCTCATGCTGGATCCCAGCCTCAGGACAGCTTTTAAGTGGAACAGGGGTCCATTTTTTACAGCAGGGTGCTATGGATTGCTAGTGACAATATTGCTATATGCAGTACTTGAATTAGGAACTAGAAACAAATTAAACTGCTTCACCCTTTGTATGACTAAGTTCATGAAAAATCACTGAAAAAGCCATCACAAAGCAGGCAAATTTTTCTGAAGAATGCTTTCCCTGTGCTTGCTAGGTGAAAGCAAGCTTGGTAACAAAATAATACCTGTAATATTTTCTTATTGCTAAGAGGCTCAATCATTAGTGTTGTTGTGATAAAGTCCACTTCAAACATCTGATTAGCATCCTAATAAATCCATTAAGGGACTAATTTATCACAGTGCCATTTTTCCACTTGGCCAAGTGGCAACAAAGAAAATTCAGTGAATAACACAAAAAGTCTGCAGCACTGACTCCTTTTTGTTTCCTTTGCATCACTATAAAGATGACTTCATGTATTTTGAATGAGGTTAATTTTAAACAATTTTTCCTCTTCTTCTTACCTTAAGTGCTGTGATTGTGACAAGGTTAAATCCTAAAGGACAAGGTAAGGTTTTGCTGTTAAACATCTACCACAGTATTCAGGCAGTCAGGGGTGCACAAGCTGTGATTTACTCTTAAAGGGACACCTGAAAAATGGTTAGTTCTAATCAAATATGGCTTGGAGAAAGGAATCATGCCTACTGTGTTCATTCCTCCTTTAACAGTAAGTAAACAGATCAGACAGAAACAGAGATTTGGCAGGATATATCTACATTGAAAAGTAGCTCTGTGCAACAGAATGGATTTGTAGAATCCCTACAATTCAAATTTGTAGAATTTTAATTATTTGGCACTGAGAACATACCTGTTCCCAGTACCAGAATTTTGAAGGTTTTGATTCAGTCTGCTTCTGATGTGGTCAACAGAGTGAACACTTCCTCATGGCTGGAGCACACCTTGGATTTCATTTCTGTTAACACAGGCCAAAACTTCTTCACAGTGCAACTCCAAGCCTGGTAGGTAGGAACTTAACACATTTGGATTCACTTCCAAAGTCTGTTCTTTGTTTGAACTCAAACATTAAGATAGTTGCTGCCTTTGAGTCTCTCAACTAAGAGGTCTCTGGCATGCATGGGAATTTCTTGGCCATCTCCATGGCATAGCCAAAGCTACTTTCCCTTTGCAATCTAGTCTTCCTGCTGTGGTAGGATTAAGGGTTATTAAAAAATCATGCTTGCAGAGATTACAGGTGGGTTTCTGCATCTGTGCAACACATTATGTTCCTGAAAGACAGAATTTACAGCCAGGTCTACAGGATTGCAATGCACAGGTGTGAAAAATCACCTGCTGCATCCAGGGTTCTGGAAATCTAGGATGTTATTTCGACACTGAAATAAATAAATTGAATATTTAAATGTCTGGTATTAATACCATTTTGGCAAAAATATAAGTTGTGAAGCAGATATAGCTGAGAAGATTAGTCATTGCAAAGTTTAAAGAAGCAATTAGACTGCAAACACAATTTCAATGATTTTTTTAAATATAAGAAAACATAAAGAAAAAATTTTAGAAATTAAGTGAAATGTTCCAAAGTTTGAAAAATAGTGTCATCTGTAGTGTTTCTACACTGTATGTTCTGAAAAAAAAAGGACAGTAGGTATTTTTAAATAGTACCTTAAGAAGAACTTTCAACCTGCCTTTTTTTTTTTAATTTCTAAGAGAATAGGAAAAAAACTAATCATAAAAAAATATAAAAGGCTGTCCACACCCAGGGATTTAAGAATAAGGTATCTCTTTATTGGACCAAAGTGTGGACCAAAGTGTGGACCAAAGTAAAAAACAAACCAGAGTCCATTTCTCCCTGAAATAATTTTTTCCTGCACCAAAGGCCTCAGCATTCAGTGACAGGTTATTTAAATCACAAAAATTCAATTAAATATTTTTACTTCTACAATTTTATATTGCTTGTCATTTCCTATTTCTGTCCACACCACTCACCTCCTACATGCTGCACATCTTGCTTTTGAATCCTCCTGAAAAGTTCCAATTAATTTATTCATTGTTGGTAGTACTGTATATATCTTCAAGTTTAAAATGCATGAAGACTCAAAATTTAATTTGAATTTGCCTTAATCTTGTCATCTTTGGATCTTAATAATCAAGCTGCAGAGTAAAGATATAATCAAATTATCTGTAGCTTCACTAGAGAAGTAGTCTTGACTGCAGGAGTGTTGTCTTACAGAGAATATTACTTTTCTCTGAGAGAAGACTCCTGCATTTGTATCCATCAGTAATGCCCCTTCTTCCTTTCTCTTCTCCCTAATACTGTCACAAAAGTCATGGTGTCTCTGAGAACCTCTTTTCGTGCACAGTTGCTACAGAAGTTGGGTTATATAGCACAGGATTTGTTGCAGAAATGTGCAATCTGTTTGGCTTCCCCAACATGCCTGCAAAGATAAAGAATACAAATCTGAGGTTACCACATTTGAGTTTCAAGCACTTTCATGTACTTCATCCATTTCTTTCTATCCATAAGAAACTGTGATGTTTTGCCTACAGGCCATCAAGAATAAAAAGAGGAAACATCTCCAGGAAATAATCTGACCCTTGAAGCAGAAGGCAGATAATATGACCCCTCAAGTTTTCTTCCAGCATACATCCTGTGATCATGCATTCAGTTTTGCACTGAATACTCAGTTCTGGAAAAATTGCCATTATTGTGATTTTATCAGTACTTGTCCATGGGAAGTTTAATTATTAGTCAATTATGATTTTATGATTTAGTAATCAACAACTTGTGTCCTTAGCAGTTGGAGAGGGATGGGTCAGAATTTATTTTGTTCTTTAGAAGGTATTTAAAAGAGGAAGTCAAAATCACCACATTTTATTCAATTGCCTATTTTGGCACTATTTTTAGAGATATAGTGCCTAGATCAATAGCTTAAAAGGAGGCTACTTACAAATACAAAAAAAGATACATCTGCAAATATTTCTTCTTGACCTCGATGATAAAGTATTTTATTTGGAATTTATGAACATTTTATACATCAAGTTTTTGTTCATGTAAAGGCTTAAGAAAAGTCTCGAAGCTTACATTTGCTCATTAAAAGAATAAAAGGGGAAAAGAACAAAGCTATATTAAATAAATCTTATCACCATGGTAACTAAACACAAGCTAATTTTGTAACCAAATTTAACTGTGAGGACAGAATAGATCATTACCTCTATATCACTTAATCAGAGATTAAGAAAATCCCTAATAAATGATTTCTCAATAAACAATAATTACCTGAATACAGAATTCTTAAAAAATTCATGAAAAGACAGTTTCAGGCACGTTTATATTATATAATCAAACAAGTTTTCGGACAAGTACCTTTGTTTTAAAACTTTTAGAGATTATTGGCAAAGAAGAAAACATGTTTAGTTAATGATTACTTTCCTTTCAAAGAAGAGTGTAATGTCTAAAGGCTAACTACCTGTGCTATTGAAAATATTCCCCCAAGAGGAGGATCAAAATTGTACCCAGTGTTCTGCACTGAGAAAGAAGTAGGAGATGTGTTTGATGGGCAGAAGTGCACAACGAGTGATGAGCTGCTCACCTTACCCACGCACTGCCTACCCGAACTCCAAACATAGGCGAATTTACAGGGGACGTGAATCTTTTAAAATGCCACAGAGTTCAAACACCTCAGATCAGTAAAGGGACAAAATAGATCCATCAGACTAATTACTATCAGCAGGCAAGAAAGAAATATCAGATTAATTTCTTTGTCCATTTAGGATTTGACCTTTCAGCTGAAGCTACCAACAAAGGTTTCCATCTAATGGCAATTTTGGTGGCACTTTCTGTGACATGCCCATCCATCTACAGCCTCCTACCAATTGCATCTTCCCAATAACTCAATACCCACTTCATTATTAGGACCTGGATTGCACTAAGGAACACATTTTTATGAGTTAACACCTTTGCAGCCCTCACAAAAATCCTGGACTTCTCTAGTTCACTATAATATATTGCCTGCTGTCCTGTACTTTATGGAGCAAAATATTAATGTGCAGTATAACAAATTCCCCACTGAAATAACTTAGTTTAGTGATCATCACTTCACAGCACACTGCAAATGTCCCTATTCCTTTTTGAAGATTTAATCTGCTACTTAATATGCAGAGTCTCTTTTACAGTTCTGGTATGGACAAAGCTATTCTGAATGAAAACAGGTATTTTTGTGGGTTTTTGATTTTTTGTTTTTGTTTTTGTTTTTGTTTTTGTTTTGTGTTTTTGTTTTGTTTGTTTGTGGGGTTTTTGTCTGGTTTTGTTTTTAATAATTTTTTGTATGGTCCCATCAGGCCTAATAGAACAGAAATAAGTTGCATATATTACATTATAACAATTATACATTACCTTCAACTCCCGATAAAAGCCCATAAAAACATTTCTCAATAGCACTGTCAGCAAGTTTTCTTTCAATACTTCCTAAAAAACAGCTAATTATACTCTATGGCAGATGCTGGACCTTTTTTTCCCTCCGGCTTATTGTAGGATTGCCTTCATTTTAACTTCATGTTACTTCTTATGTGGTCAGATACCATTTCCACTTACCAATGAATATTTCAGTATTTTATATTAAGTATTCATTGGAGCAGGAAATCAAATGATGCTGTTTTGCTTCCCTAGCAGGTAGCCTAACTACTGGCCTGGACAGCCCCAGCCTTTTCTGCTTTCTGTCTTTCACTTAATGAATTTTTAAGTAGTGTGTACAAAGTGGATTTATTACAAGACAATAAAACTTAAGGACTGGTAGAAAAACTTCACAGTCCCTGATTCTTAAATCAATGTCTCTAAAAGAAGAAAGGGGGGAGGGAAGATATACACTTAATCTTGTTAAATGACATCTGAACGTGTATTGGGACTTCTGTGTTCCAAAAGCAAATGTCTGTCTTGTCAATTCTGCCAGTACTGTTATATGATAGAAACTAAGTGATTTGAAGGTACCAGAGTTTAGGCAATCATGAGTAAAATTTAGTTGCAGAGTCAGGTTCAGTGGCTGCAAGCCTAATGGATATTCTGTGAACATTAGTGGGAGCTAAGTGCTACACTGAAGCACTTGGAGGAGCATGCAAGTACATCATCTTCTTGATGTACATCTGGGTATCCAGACTCCACAGGGTTTATCTGATTGCTACGGAGACAGCAAATAGTTTTCTGTTTCTTAAACAACCTCAGCATGAAAGTCATCCTTAGAAGCTCTGTGGAATTAATTTTCCACATTTCACTCATTCTTTTATGGGTGGTTTCCAACTCTAGATGAAGTGCAAGTGAGTGAGGACTAAGGAATTATACGGAGCTATTGAATGAAAAAGAATTTTCTCTGGGTTTAATTATTTGTAATTTTGATGGCAAAAATAACGTCAAGTGAAGCATGTTAAGAATTCAAAACGATTTACTGAGAAAGTGCTGTCATAATTCAAATCCATGCAATCCATGAAACAATGCCAGCATCATCTCACTTTACAATAGCAAGCCATTTTAGCTCAGCATGTCAGAGGTTTTATTACAATCTCCAAGAAGCAATAAACATCTTGAAGCAAATATCATCAAGATTTTGCTCTGAAAAGGGGCAAAATGAAATAAAGCTCTGAGAAGACATGCTCATTGAGGTATCAGTGACATTAAGAAAAGGAAGATATGAATTGGTTCTCTCACTGCAGCCTCACCTCAGTGGATAAGGGTAAAACAACACAGGCAGGATAGGAAACACTCCAATTTTCCTTACTGCACAACTGAAACATAGGGCTGGGACAGAGAAACTACCCTGAATCAAACCCACCCTGCATATTATAAGGGACTGTATGATAAGAAGACAGGAGGTTGAGTAAACAAGGTTGCATTCACAAACAGAAGAGGAAACACCCATGGATTCACCACACAAATCTACTAACACAGGACTCAGCAACTGATAGTTATTCCAAAAGCCTACTTGGTTGCCTAACTACCATAAGGATAACAACTATCGAGAGCTAAAACTTCATGGACAGATGATTCTGGAAAAGCCTTCACATATTTGAAACAACAGATCTGAAAGAAGTCAGTTCAGCTTTACCTTATTTATTGCCAAGAGGCAAGCCTCTTAAGAAGTGGAAGACAATGAACACCTTATTCTCTACCTCTGCACAAAGCCAGTAACTCAGGAAGCATCTTTGCATCAACAGAAAAGGTAGCACTAATGAAAGAGGCAAAAGAGGCAAAAGATTACTAATGAAAGAGGCAGAAGAGCTCCAATAGAGCACACTCGCAGAGTAAACAAGTTCAATAAAAAATTGACTTTTTCCTGATTGAACAACAGAGAGAGAAAGAATATGCATCCCAAATGCAGATATATGGCATTTAAAGTCATTTGTCTTTAAGAGGACAAGGGGAAAAAAAGATAACATGGCATACCATTTCTCCCTAGAAATCAAAAAGAACTGGGTCTGGAAAGGAAGTTGGAGGTCTAAGCAAGTTTAAGGAAAGTGAAGAGAGATGGACATCAGGCAAGTTCAGTTCTCAGCTGCTGTATGAAAAGGATCAAATGGTGTCTCTCCAGCTCAGAGCAGCCATGCCTGGAACACCTGATTAGCCTGGCTGGAACAAACAGTACCCAAAAAGAGAAGTGATAAGGAAGAAGTCTTGCAGAAAATAACTTGACACTGCATGCTCTATTCTTTCTTTTCCTGGATGCAGATGCAGATGTGCCCTGTGAGACCTTGACAAAATATAAAGGGCAACCTCTCCATGCTCAGGTAAAAGAAGTAAAACATTTACTATGTCATGAGTTCCTCTACTTCTGGCAGTCAAGGACTGGATAGGTTCTCCTGGATCAATATCAGACTTCTATCGCACATTGTGAGTAGTCCTAAGAATATAGCTCTTCTTTTAGAACACCATACATTTTAATTTTTAAAATGCCACTTGTGGGTTATACCAGCTGTTTTAGGCTGAAAACATGAATGGATTCATAAAGTTAATACTGCAGTTAATCTAGTCCTACAAACTATTTAAAAAATGGTACAGCCATCTTCTAAAATGTTCATCCAAGTAATGTCTTTATTTATTGCTGTTGGTTAAGTTCTATAGCTCCTAAATTATTAAGTCCTACAGTTCTAAATTATTCCTTTGTCTAAATCACAGCATAAAAGCCATTTTAATATTCTCACATAAGTTTTAGGTGACCTTTCTCATTCCCTTTCCTACTCAGATATATGGTCTAATAGAGCAGCCAAAAAAGTAAGCAAACAGCCCTCATAGAAAAAAGTATTTAACACAGCTTTTTTTAATATTTCAGTACAGATAGGAAAAAAATCTATTTTACTTTTCAAAAAATATACTTAGCTGAAAGGAATTTTCTTTCTGGCACCTTCCTTATCTGCACTATCCGGGTATCGTAAAAGTTTACACACATGCAGACAAGCAAAGAATTCTTCTTCTTTTGTATGTCAGAAAACAAAACGTTAAGACAGAAAAAGGAGATGAAGGAACGCTTATGACATAACAGGATGTGCAAACGCTTCACATCTTTCTACTTTTGTATCTGTGAATAGGAATTACTCCTACCAGTGCTGCAGTTAATGCTAGACTCTAAGTTGATGAGCTTAGGGAACAAAGAGGAAGCATTCCAAGGTTGATAGTTTATAGTGATGGAATTACCTTTCTTCCTCAAGATAACTCCAGTTATGTGCCAGGGCTTGAATCTTCCCTCTAATTACTTCCTGACCCAGTGAACAAAACATATTGGTCACACATCCAAGTCTTTCATGCTGTGATTTACTCTTCTTTGCAGCACTATGCTGGTCCATTAGACAAATCATCCATAGCACTTTCTAAGACCACGAGTCAATGAGTTGGATTACTGCCAATTCACAAAAGTCCTGCTAAAACTAGCTTTTAAAAGTTACTCAGCAGAGGTCCTGAATTTCTAAATTATCAGGACCAGAATTTAAAGGTTCCACATAATTTGCAATGGCCTTTGGTACCCTTTTGGAAAGCAACAAAATGTTTGCTTTAATTAACCCTTATAAGAAATCTTTGCTACGTATAAGGTATCTCCCGTTTCATGGGCCCCCCTGGCAGCCAGGAGAGCCAACCCTGTCCTGGGGGCATCAGGCACAGCATCACCAGCTGGGCAAGGGAGGGGATTGTCCTGCTCTGCTCGGCACTGGGGCAGCCTCACCTCGAGTGCTGGGGGCAGTTCTGGGCACCACGATGTCAGAAAGACAAACTATTAGAGAGTGTCCAAGGAGGGCAACAAAGATGGGGAAGGGCCTTGAGGGGAAGCTGTGTGAGGAGCAGCTGAGGGCACTGGGTCTGTTCAGCCTGGAGGAGACTGAGGGGAGACCTCACTGCAGTTACAGTTTCCTTGTGAGGGGAAGAGGAGGGGCAGGCACTGATCTCTGCTCTGTGGTGACAGTGGCAGGATCCAAGGGAATGGCCTGAAGCTCTGTCAGGGAAGGTGTAGGTTGAATATCAAGATGAGTTTCTTCACCCAGGGGGTGGGCACTGAACAGGCTCCCCAGGGCAGTGGTCCCAGACCCAAGACTGACAGAGTTCCAGAAGTGTTTGGACAATGCTCTCTGGCATGGGGTGGGGCTCTTGGGGTTGGTCCTGTGCAGGGCCAGAAGTTGGAGTCAATAATCTTTGTGGGTGCCTTCCAACTCAGCATATTCTGTGATTCATGACAAAAGTTACCATTTTTACTTGCAAACAAGGCCATCTGCAACTCTAGATATAGCTAATCTTCACTTTTTTTGGCCTGTTTCATTGCCATTGGGGCAGGGAAGCAGACATGCCTGCATAAACTACTAAGGCTATAAAAGGAAATTATGGTTCATTTACTGTGGCTTGATCCTTGCAAGTGCTCAAATAGTCTTTTGAAAAGAGAACTGATGAATTTATTATATACATACCACTTATTGCAATCAAAAAAAAAAAAATCCAGGCTTCCTAAAGTCTCATGTGGCATTCAGTAAAAAGAAGGATTAATTCTCCAAAGTCAATACTATTCTTAACATTCAGAAGTTCTGCTGCAATGATGGAGATACGAAGTGTGGCTATGGGCACAAAGAGCCAAACCTGTGATAGAAAAGCAAAGCTAGGCTGTTCTTTTTTTTAATCTAAGCAGTAGTTTAGACTGAAATGATATTGTCAATAGAATTTAAATCAGTATTCACGTGAAGTTCTTCAGCACGACTATAGTGCTCTCACACATGGCTTCTAAGGAGCTGTTACAAATAGATTTTTGCAAGGTACCACATTTTTGTATCACTTCTTCTGAATACCTTAAAAACCCAACTGCATCATTAATACCTCAGTGTAAAGCCTAGGATAATCTTTAACAATGAATAATATAAAGATGGGAAGAAAAAAGCATTTAAATAACAAATGTGTCATTTTGTAATGAGCAAATATATGGGGGCTTCTGCTTAATTTCTACTTGAAAATACAATTCCCCACAGTATGAGACTGAGCAATATTGGAGCAGAAACCATCTGTCTGTGCTACAGGAATCCCAAGAGATGTAGATCATGATTGAACTCCATTATTGCTGACATTTAACAAAGCCATTAAAAGAGAGTGTTCTCATTCCTACCACTTACAGTCAACTATTGAGTAGATCTAGTTAAGGTGAAGAGCACAAATTTGGAAGGAGATGAGGACAGGAAGGTTGTAGGGGTATTTGGGCTAACATGAAGCATTTGTAATGGCTAAGAGAAACATGAATGCATATATATGTCTGCATGTATGTGTAAATGCTACTATAGGCACACACAAGCATAATAGCACTTGTCATGATCACTTGACAGTGAGCCGTGAGTTCCTCACTCATTTCATCAAGGTCAGCAAGGGAAGATTGACTTTGAGTGTGAAGACATTAGCACTTAAGGAGTCTGTGTATCTCAAGTAGACGGCAAAACCTGAGACTGAACAGATGATGAATCAAGCCAAAAGTGAGAACTGACACAGAATGTGAGCAGACAAAAGAAAGGAATTTTCAAGAGCCTTATTGCAATGAAGAAAAAGGTGATACATTAAGAAAAGTAATTTCCAGCTTGTGCCCACTGTCTCTGCTCTTGCCACTGGGCACCACTGGAAAGAGCCTCCCTCTGTCCTCTTTTGCAACCTTCCTTCAGGTATTTCTATACATTGATGAGATCCTCCTGAGCCTTCTCTTCTCCCAGCTCTGCCAGTCCTTTCTCATATGAAAAGTCTCTTACACATTTATGTGGGCCTTCAGCCATGTAGCCACTTCAATCATTAGGGTTTCACTTTTCCTGTACTCTTTTGCAAATTCCGGGATTTTTGTTTCTATCTTTTTGAAAACTGAAGATTTTCAGTTTTCAGCCAGTGAAATTGCTACGCTATTTTTCTGTTAGAAGATCAAGGAAAATTATCTTCAATTACAGATGTTCTGATGATTCCTGGTCTTGTGATGTACAACATCCCTTCCCAAACAGATTTGAAATTGGCTAGAGAATACAATTATTCCACACTCTTCATACTTCAAAGCCTTGTCCAAAGCCCAGGGTATACATAGGAGCTCAAGCACATTTGATTTCATGATTCTATGAGGAGGAGCTGGGCTTTACTTTTGCATCTAGAAACTAGAGCAGAAACAGCTGCTGGGAGTTGCATTTCATTTGCAGCACATTCCTGCACAAACTCTGTGTAGAATAATGCTGGATGACATTTTAAGATCAATGTGAATCTTTGAATCAGAGCAGAGCCTTCAGGAAAAGAACTGACACTCAGGAGACACAAAACCCAGGCTTATTTTCTCTTTTCATAGTGATAATTTTGTATTGTCATTATACCTCTTAGGAGAAATGAAGCTGGCCTGTTTTCCTGACCCTTCAGACAATATTTTCTGGAATCAAAACATTAGCTTGCTTCCTCTTCAAATAAAATGGGATTACAAAAAGAAATGAAAGGTTTTTAGAATTATAAAATAGTCTTCTGCTACTCATGAATTCCTACAGTAACAGGAACTGAGCACATTTCACATCTTTTCAGTATAATGTATTTCACTTGAGAGCAAGAATTTTAGTTATAACATCCCTTGAAACAAAGCAACTAATACTAGTCTTCAGAGTGAATCTTCACAGGACAATGAGGAAAACTTAATGAGAATTTTATTAGTCATCCTGCACAAATACTTCAAATGGCTCAAGGAAGAGAAATTATGAAGAAGGTGCTGTGTATATGCCATGGCTTTGAAAGGAATATTGGATCTTCATTTGCAGTGATAAAATTCCATATAAATAGAAGAAATTATGACAAGTACTGTTTTTCACCCCTCATCACTTTAGCAGCTCAGAACAGAGTTAAATTGCTCTGAAGCATTGAGCAGCACTTGAGACACAGGAATGGTCAGGCTGCTAGCAAAACAGGCTTCATTTTGTCTGGTGCTTAATTTCTGCATTGTTGGTCCTGACCCTTCAGTAAATGATGCTCTGAAATTAGTGCTGGGAGCTGCAACAAAAGGATGTGGCCATTCATCTGTTTCTTCACAAACTAGTAAAATCCTTAATGGTGCAGTCCAGGGAATTAAGTCATTATATCCAAGCATTCTATCACCCAGTCCTCAGTGTGGATTTACACAGACTTGAATTACACACTTTAGACCCCTGCAAAGTGAATAGGGGCAGGAAGTTAGGAGTGGAACACACAGCTGGCTTGCTTTCAAATTAGGATCAAGGCAGGTATCCATAAGTAGTGACAAAGTCAGTCATATACAACATAGCATGTCTTCCTGAAATTTTAGGGTGCCTGTGGGAAACAGTTTCAGAACCTGACACGTTTTAAGACATATAAAAAGATTTTAGCGGCAGCAACCTAGGGCAAAAGAAAAAGTATTTGTGTCAGCATCATAAGGTAATAAATTAATTCAGGCAGGACACAGCAGACATGGTGTCAGTTCTTTCCTCAGACTTCTCCCACTTCCTCAGCAGTTCTCTAAGCCCAGCACCACTGTGTAACTGTGGAAGGGTAAAGGGAGAAGCACTTTTTGTCCATCCTGTTAGCAGTAAGACACCGTGCAGCAAGTTACAATAGAGAAAGGTAAAAAAAACAGCTAAAGGGCTCCTGGAAGCCTCACAAATTCTTGGAGCCTGATCCCAGAGAAGCTGAGAACAGTTCAAACACCAACTGTCTCACCCCACACGTGAAATGGCCAAGCAATGCTTTACTGCCAGCACAAGTTTTATCACACAGTCATTGCTCAGTACATTCTATTGACAGCCAGGTAAATATGCTTGCACCAACACCAGCCCCTTGAAGTTTTTCACAGGTGTCAGACCTCTCAGAAATGAACATGTCACTTTTATCATTAATTTCAGAAATAAATGATGCAAATAGACTACTTTTCCAATTTGGACCTGAAGTATATGATCATTTGCATTTGTGACTTAGAGCCCAGATCACTCCCCCATGCTGTAGCTGTGCTGTGCCATACTTGCAGAGCACCAAGGCTACCTCTGCTCCTCATGCTGCTCCCCACTGAGCAAGCTGGGGGTGAGGCAGGAGTCTGGGAGGAGACAGGACAGCTGACCCCAACTGACCAAAGGGATATTCCATATGGTATGACATTGGGATTAACACAAAAAAACTTGAGCAAAGAGGAGGAGGTAGCAGGAATCAGGACACTACTGATTATGGCTTTTGTCTTTCCAAGTAACCATTTCACATGATGGAGCTCTGCTGTCCAGGAAGCGCCAGAACATCTGCCTGCTGATAGGAAGCAGTTAACAAATTCCTTATTTTGCTTTGCTTGGCTGCACAGATTGTTTCACTTATTAAACTGTCTTTATCTCAAGCCACAAGTTTTCCTGGTTTTGCTCTTCTCTCCTCCATCCTGCTGTGGGGGAGAGGGGAGAGGGGGAAGAAAGTGGGCAGGCAGCTGGGTGGGTGCTCAGCTGCTGGCCCTGCTCAGCCCACTGAGGCCAGAAAGATGGCATTTTATCAGTGGCCATGGGCACTACCAAAACAGGAGAGTGCACACCTCTCCTTCAATTGCTACTGGCTTTGATACAGTTGAGTAACTCCAGAGAGCAGAGGCTGAAATGCTGGCTGAGACTGCCACCAGCCTGAAAGACAGAGCACACAGCTGGGGTAGCTGAGGACAAGGCTACAGTGAAAGTAAGAGCAAAAGGAAAGCCAAACCCAAATCTTCCAGGTAAGGTCTTCACCTACAGTCATACCCAATCGATATCAGCATGCATCTTCCTCCAATTACTATTACTCATGTCTAAGAAGTAGATGAATCTATCTAGGCTGTAAACTAATTAAATATCAAACAGCTACATTGGATTGGCATTGTGTCCAAACCAATAAAACTAGAGGACATGAAGGGAAGGAAAAGAAAAATCAAAAACTTAAGCCCTTCATCATGATATAGGGACTACTTTAGAGCACCATACCATGAAGACCAGACAAGTCAAGGTTTTGGGGTTTTTTTAATACCTATTAAAAAATTCTGAAGTGCTCAACAGAGTGGTACTCCAGTATCTAGATCTCCATTGTGGAAACAAGTACAATACAATACAGATTTGTCATCAATGTCTTAGAGTAAAAAAATAGTGGACTACCTCTTCCAAGCTGGAGAAAAGAAAAATATTTTCCTATAGTTTTTTCATATAAATTAGAAAAGTTAGTTGAAAAAACAACAGTAAGAGCCAAATCTTGTACACAAGTGGCTGTGGAATGATACTAATGCATCTTTAGTTAGGAAACAAAGGAAGAGCACAGATTTTAAGAACATAGCTTTCAAGACAAATTTGCTGGCTAGGATAGCTAGGAGACAAGGACAGGGTGGGGTGGAGGGAGATTTTTCCAATTACTACAGAATGATAGTAAAAACACAGGTAGAAAAAAAATATAATCCTTTAGCAGACAAAGGACAAGAATTCATGAGCTGTTCAGCGGCCTGAAACTTGAAAAAAATCAGTACATGAAATAAAAATAGGTTCAAATTACCAAGGTAGAAGACTCAAATGAGAAAGTCTAGGATAAAGTGGGAGACATGTTTTTTCTTGATAATAACCACAAAAAAAATTTCAGTACATGAGAGTCACAAGAGGAAGGACAAAGAAAGAGAAAGGCAAGAATTCTGTGTGGAAAAGGAGGAAAAAGGCAAAACCCAACTGAATCAGTGGATATTGACGCGTTTTAGAAAGTATCAGATATTACTATCATCATCTCTGAGTTTTCAAAATTCTGGCCTAGAAAAGTGTTTGGTGTGACCCACACTACAACTCTCACTGTGTTCTTTACCTTTCTTCTGCATTAGAACTGATGAAATTCAGGGTCCTGAAGAGAAGAAATTCCAGAAAAGATGTAAAGTGTCATTATCTGCCTTTCACAGGGGTACAACAAGGAGTCAACCCCCCCCCACAAAATACCTTGAAGTCAATTCCAAAGAAAAGACTGGAACATATTATCAAGCCTATATTCAAGCAATGCACAGACAGTGAAGATGAATATTCAACCTGTCAAGAGTAAGTCATTGAATCAGTTGCATTTTCTTCCGCAGTATTTTTCCGTACTTTTCTTGTACACTTGGTTCTATGGATATCATGGTATCTTAACTGAATGGCCCTTACTATCAGTGTTCTAATGTAAAAACAGGAACACGAGTGCTGATTAACAGGGGGATGGGGAGGGAGGGGGATGGTACACCTCTTAAGTGCTGCACATTCTCACATTTTGACTTGCTCTACATTATTTGCTTAACTTTCAGAAATTCTGTCACAAAACAGCCTGTTTCCATGAGTGATTTTTTTGTCACTGAAATTGATTTACAGCTTTTCAAAGATTTATTTTTGCCCCAATTTATCTTGGCAGTCACCAGCACTGGATATTCAGCCTGGCTTTTCCTTCTTAAAGAGAAATCAGCAGAAGTCACAGTTGCAATCTTTTCTGCATTTGCTCCTTGACAATATTTAAAGAAAAGATAAATTTCTTTTTGAATAAACCAGTAAAATGAGGCATTAATGTCAAATGGGCCACTTCTTTCTATAGTGTGAATTCAACCTCTGAAACACGGACAACTTATACATCTACAAATGCTTTAAATCCCCATGAAAATACCCCTGTGCTATAAATTATAACCCAACACCCCTGCCTCCAATCTCCTTTTGTCCTGGTTTGACACTGGCCCAGCGCCAGGCACCCAGGAGAGTCGCTCACTCACCCTCCCCTGACACAGCTGGGCAACAGAGGGAAAGGAAAAGAAAAAAGTTAACAAAGGCTTATCTCACTTCATGAGTGAGATAAGGACCCTGAGAAATATTTCAAGGGCAAAACAGGTTCAGCTTAAGTTGCCAAGTGAAATTTATTACTAACAGAATCAGAGGAAAATGAGAAGTAAAATAAGTTCTTATAACACCTTCTTCCCCCCCAGCCCCTTCCTCCTTCCCACCAACATTGCAGGAAGACAGGGCATGGGGTTTTGGTCAGTTCATCACTGAAATTTTCTTCTGCTGCTCTGGGAGAGCAGTCCTTCCCCTGTGAGGCCGTGGTGTCTCTCTCATGGGAGGCAGTTCTCCATGAACTCCTCCAGTGTGGGTCCAACCTCACGAGCAGCAGCCAGACCTCACCTGCTGTAAAAGTGAGTCCCTCTCACGGGCACACAGTCCTCCCAAACCTGCTGTGACCTGGGTCTCTCTTCCACAGGGTGCAGTCCTCCAAAGACAGGCTGCTCCAGCCTGGAACAAGGGCCCTCTCTCTCCATTGGGTCTCCCACTGGACCACAGCCTCCTCCAGGCATCCACCTGCTCCATCATGCACCTTCCTCACGGGCTGCAGGTGGATCTCTGCATCCCCCATGGATCCCCATGGGCTGCAGGGGCGCAGCTGCCTCAGCAAGGCCTCACCATGGCCTGCAGAGGAATCGCGGCTCTGGTGCCTGGAGCACCTCCTACCCCTCCTTCTCCACTGACCTTGGTGTTGTCATGTTGTTTGCCTCACATGTTCTCACCTCCTCCTCTTCTCTGACTAGAAGCAAAACCTATGACTTTTGTTTTGATTTTCTTCTTAAATATCTCATCACAGAGCCATTACCACCTCTCTCATTGGCCCAGCTTTGGCCAGCAGCATGTCCATCTTCAGAGCCATCAGGGATTTGCTCTGCCTGACATGGTGGGAGGCTTCCAGCAGCTTCCCACAGGAGCCAACTTCGTGGCCTCCCTGCTACCAAAACCTAGGTCATGCCGAACCAATACACCTTTATACTCTCACCTGTAAGGGGTAACAGAGAGACTACCAGAAAATCTTGAACAGCAGGATAGAAGCATTGTTCACAATGAAGAGACCTTCACAAGACATATGTTAATTAGAGATACAGGCTCTAATGTGTGTTGAGTAGCATGTTTGCAAGCCTGTCTTTAACAGCATAAGCATTTGGAAGCATAACACAGGATTCTGCAGTGCCTTGAGACCCCTACCTTCGTTCTAAAAAAAGCCTAAGAACAGGTTAGATATAGGTCATCCATGACTTTCCTAAACAACATGTTCCAAAAGTTCACAGTTCTTGCTATTAGAACAGTTATTCTAGAAGTTCATCCAGCCTGTGCCTCCAAGTCATGTCTTGACACCTAATCACTCCTGTTACCCTCACAAGAATTTCATCTGATTTGCTCTCAAGCTTCTTAAAGGCCGTACCCAGAGCAGCAGGATGTATTCCTCCTGGTCAAGTCTTAACATTTTTAAGTGGAAAAATGATTTCACAGTTCTTGAAGGTCAGCTACCCATTTATGTGTTCCTATAAAATTGCTAAGGGCTGAAAAAAACTATAGCCTCAAACTGCACTTGTTCATCTTGTAATGCACAGTAATTTTTCAGAGAAATTTCTAAGCTAGACCCAGTAGCCATTTGTTCTTTATTTTAGCCCTGTCTGGTCACATCAACCATTCTTGTAATTTCTCAGAACTACGAAAAATTCCTTATTTTATTCTACAGCACTTGTACTCCTCCTCAAACTTAAAATATTTGCAGGCTTATTAAATCTATTCTACATTTCATCATCCTGGTCCAATCATAATGTTACTATAGTATAACATTGAATACAAGGAAGACAAAAATACCCAACCTAACACATTTTTCTGGGTTTATTAATGATCAGTTAACACCTTTTGAGTGCAGTTCTCCCATCACTTCCACATTTAGGCTCCAGGAGGTTTCCCAAGATTCCTTATCAAAACACTATCAGGACTGTCAAAATGCCTTTCCCTGTCCACAGTGCCCATACCTTTCTCAGGGTAGGAAACTGATTCCAGTAAATCTATGGCAACTACTACTTATATGCTGGGAAGCTTACAGGTCCCTTCCAACTATTCAACCATTTTTTTTCTTGGAAGCTGATGGGGCTGGCTTTTTTTGAATACTACTTACAGCTCTACAAGTGAAAGAAACATTCAACTTGCTTTTTTAGTGTTCTGACACATCATCACTGACATACCCAAAAGAGCTGAAAGAGTCTGATATTTCATCAGCCTTTTTTCAGGCAGGATGGGGAGGTGGGACAGGTTTTGGGCAGGAAGCAGCAGAGGAATCTGGTCGATTTTAGGACAAAGTTCAACAGGCTTAAGCCAACTGGTAGTATCCTATGAAGTACCTTCTTACTATGTCCCATCTTTATACAAAGCTAAATTTTACCTTTTCATCACTGGATTAAATCATTCAGGCACCAGCTCACAGGAGTCTGCTAACTGTCCCTTTCAGTGAAGACTGGCTCAACAAAAATTTAGTAAATCCTCTGATGGCCTTAGGCAATTCATGTTGAGATTCCTGAGTCACCGGAGATTCCAGAGGAGTCCTTCCCTGTTTTCTGATGTTCACAGGATTCTTTTTTACTGTAAATAAAGCCCTTCTCTTTTAGTTTTGTCTCAACAATGAGTCTGAGCTCCCCCTTTAGGCATTGAGCCTGACTTACTCCATAAGGAGTACTAAGCCCACCTGCTCAAGCAAACACACTTGCATTCCAAGGAACTGGCAGGCAATGACAAGTCAGTCAGCTCTTCTATCTCATCAGTTCCTTGTGAACCCTCAAGGATCAAATGTGCACTGCAGTGCTTCAGCACAACTCAAAAACCCCCTTGTGGTGACCTGTCAAAAAAACCTGGCTTCTCTCTCTGCAGGTGACAGCTGTTCCCTAGGTTCTGCAAGTCTGTTGTTCTCTGGATACCTGAACAACATGGAAGGGGTCTGGGCATAGCCAAGGCATTGCAGAGATCTGCTGCATCTTCAGTTGACAAATGTTATGTTATCAACTTGCCATTTAGACCATTTTTATTTCAACTCACAGTATAGCAAAACATTCCAAAAAGATTTTTAAAAAAGCCCCAAAAGGACACCATATATTAGCAGTACATAAGTACAAATTATGTAAAATGACAAAATGATGACAGGCAGAGGTAGAGAAAGAGAAGGGGCAAGAAAAGAAGCCCTTGGGAACCAGACTTCCCTAGGACATAGATATCCCTTAGCTAGACAAGTGACCTCCAGCATGGCTAAGACAGCATCACATCCACCTTAATATCCAAGTCTGCGGTTCTGACACAGACATTTCTCTTTTTCTGGTAGAGCACCTTAGTTCTTACAGTTGTCTTTCTGGAGTCTTACACAGATGGAAAATCTTTCTTCAAGAGCCTTACAATGTGGTCACTTGCTCGCTGTCCTGAGGTCAGTCACTATCCTTCCCCAGTTCATCACCCCACTCCACTCATGCTTAGTTCTCCCTCCTTTCAGCTCCCTAACTACTGTTTATTTTTGCTATTACAGTAGCAAACTGAGTGGGCTCTCAAACAGATTAAGCAAGCACTACATGCTGCAGGAATATGCAGAGACAGTCCCTTTTGGCAGCAAGCTACTAAAGCAGTTCAGCATGACTCAATTTCATACTCATCCTATTGTTTCCTTACCTAAGGGACAATGTATGATTATTCTTAATACAAATAGGCACAGTTTCACTTCTGCATGTATACTTTTGTATTTCACTACTTACAAAATTGAGAGTGAGAACTCTATTGTTTATAACTGCCACTTCTGAGAATTCTGTATAAATACAATATAACTGACACTAAACTTTATATGCTACACCAAACTACACATTTTATTAATGTTACAGAAGTGTCCACATTATGAAAATTACGCTTCACATTCCTATCTCTGGGGCAAGATGAGACATAATGGAAGTTATTTTAATACTTTGGCACAACCATTCCCACCCTAGGAATTTTTTAAAATTAAACTTCATTGCTGTGGAAAAGCATTTTTCATAACTAAGAACTAACCACATGAACACACAATATGCAAACAATATGACTCATTACTTGCTCTTGGAAGATAATAACTCTACAGAAAAGAACCAGAAGTGCTTTAAGGATAGTTAAAAACTGGCTATGGCTTGCTGGAGCTGGGCAACTTCAGAGAAAATCTGACAAACTCCCAAGCGGAGCACATTAGAGAGTTTTATTTTTTCCTTCATATTGATGACTGCCACTGTACATGCCTACAGAGCACGATCCTCTTCAGCACAGCAGGATGAGAGCAGCTAGCTGAATGCATTTCAGTATGGAGAACAGCTCTCACCCATGCAATTTAACACTCAAGGCCAACATGTAAAGTTTTATAACTGCAATGTTATAAAACTCACATAGGAGCACTACAGATTTAGGAGTACTGGCATATTTCAAAAAATAATGAAGCTGTATGAGCTCGGATGAAATGTAAGGGAAATTAAAAAAGTACATCTGTCAACTAGCAGCATAATCTTTGCAGTTAAAGAGCTCAGGATCTGCAAAAGACTCATCAGGAATGGTTTTGGAAAGAGTCCAAACAATACACAGAGTGCAACAATAGGGCACAAGGTACAGCCAGAACATATAGTTTATTTTATCCATGAGAAGATCATGACTCAGGAGAATTCAACTACACAACCAGATTATTTAAGTGGACCTCCAACACTACTTAAGGATAAATTTTGCAATGCTATTACATAAAATGAGTGGATTTCTCAAGGCACTTAAAGATCATTTGCCCACAGGATTGGATTAGAGTCCTGAAAAAGCATTTTAAAATATAGGCTGAAAAACATATGGAAAATTTTATATGGAAAAGCTTAAAAAAATTGTTATTGGAGAACAGTGACTTAAGTCCTATATTTAATTTAAATGGAATAGGTAAATCTAAATAAAACTTGTCAGAAACACATGGAATAAGATTAAATGTAACACTACCAGGAGTAATACACTACATTTTTTTATGAGATGAGCTCTTCAATTCAAAACATCCCCATCGTATGAGACAGCTCAGAGTTGCTGCTACAAATATTTTTTCAGGCACTGGCCTAAAACAGGACACTAACATGAAAACATTTCTATTTCAGTACATTCCTTAAGACAGAAATTCACATGAAGAGCAGCCCTTCTCCACATTATTCATCCAGCCCAATGATAGATTTGCCATATCTGAATGACGTACTTATCACTGTGTCTTGGCATGGGACCTGGGAGCCTTACTGGGAACTGTGAACACACATCCAGCAAGCCTGTCAAAACAGGGCCTGTTCACACATTGCTAAGAGGATGAGACAGAACCATCCTCACATGATTTCTACTGTGGCACTGGAAATCTGTGGAAGCAGTTGAAATGCATTAAAACAGCTTCTTGCTCCACCGTAGGAGGATGCCAGCTTGTCAGGATGCTGATCTTGAGCTTTTCCTGAAACAAAAAATAGACATGCTTCATCTCCAGAAGACAGGACTCCTGTTGGTAGGATGTGGATTTCTACTGTTACCACTTGGAAGTGGCACCATTTGTCTGCTCAGCAAGCCTTGCACATCAGTGCTGGCTCCACACACCTCACATAGTACTGGTCCCACAGCATGAAAAACATTTTGTTCAGCAGGACAACATAGCTGGATGAGCAATAAATGTACTTTTAGGTTGAACTACGCTACAATACAGCTTTTTTTAAAGCCTGGAGGACTAATCTGGCTACTCTTGGAATGCCTCCAAGACCAGAAAAATTTTAATTCGCTGCCAGCCAGGTGAACCACTCTCTGGTCAGACCACCACCACCACCCTTGCCTTGTGGACACACCACAGAGCAATTGGTTATAGAACCCGCTGCTTCTACTTTCCTTTTTGATGTCAAGAGATGTTTAGAAGTCTGCAATACATCCAGTTGAACAGCAAGGACAAAGTTCTCCCTCAGAGCACAGTGATGAGGGTTCTTTTCCAGGTGTGAAAACAAGTTTGCTTCACCCAAATTGAGGACAGTGTAATGATGCAGCAGTACTGGGTAGATATTGCAGCCAGCCTGCATGAAGTAGAGTGTATTATCTGTACTTAAAACACATCAGATATTAGGATATCTGCAGAGAAGGACATCTCTGAATATACAAGGGACCTTAACTAGAGATTATGTAGAAAGTTTGGTAACCCAAACCATGAACTAAGTTTTAAAAATACCTGGAATAAATTTGTTCAAATTAAATGGCTCAGTTTTCAGATAGGACTTGCTCAGACTAAATTCTGCCCACATGTTTTAATCTACCTTTGCTATGAATGTGAAAGAACTAAAGTGGAAGGTCTAATCATCCAGGATCAACACCCACTCAGCTTCTACCAAATGTTGCTCTTTGCCACATTCCAAAAGAGGTGATACAGCTCTTGAGATCTAACTCATCAAGAATATTATTCTGTGATTCCATGAAGAAAAATCACAGAATGGTTTAGATTAGAAGGGAACTGAAAGGTCATCTAGTCTAACGTCCTTTACAATAAGCAGGGACAACTTCAACTAGATCACCTGTCCAGTGATGGACTAGAGCAATCTGATTCTCTGTCAGCAATGAAAGCCTTCTTGTAGACCAAAACTTAGAAACCCACAGATCAGGTTGAGGTCCTGCACACCTGTAACTAGCAAGCTCCTTTCTCAGCACTCAGCTTTGCTTTACACCACCCTGCAGCATAAAGACTCCCCACAATGCAAATCAGCCTGGAGTGAAGCAGCACTGAGCTGTTAGATAGCAGAGTGTCTGAAGTGTGGAGCTCTGTGGTGCAAGCTTTGAATGCTGTGGATCTAGCACATGTAAGAGTCTTTTCTCTCAACCTTTGTCTTTTCTATGAACAATTGCTTCCTAGAGCTGTAAGTCCCTTCCAGAACACTGTCAGGGACCATTTGGACAAGCTCTGAAGCAGAACAGCACAGGACTAAGAACCAGAAATTAAAAAGTCTCCACAAAAAACCCACATTCTCTATTATTAAGTCCCTTAACTCTTTGCTCAAAGATAGCTTAGGAAAGATTACAATTGATCTATAATCAATTCTGACAGTACCCTTCTGCTGCCTCTCAGAACCAGGAACAAGACCAGGTAAGTCTCAAACCTGTTCTACAGTGATTGAATTAGTCAAATATTAACTTTTCAGGAATGTAGTTTCAAATACCTAAAACTGATAGCATTTTAAACTCCATTCATTAAAAGTATGTTTTTAATATATTTAATTACTTTATTAACAGAAAGGAGGACAGTTGGGTTTTTATTTTCCCTAAGTTCTTCAAGAACAAAGCAGCATGTTCCAAATCCCCTAGGATCTGAAACCCTTGATGTTTTCAGTAGGAGCTCCACTCAACATTTTTGAAAATCACACCAGATATTCTGATATCAGCCTCTCCACAACTAAAAAGGCATTATCTTTCTAGACAAGGAAATTAATAAAAATATCATTACTTTGATACAAATTTCTGAAAAAGTAAAGTAGCTGCTGGGAAAATGAGGAATCCTCTAGAGTTCATATTTTTCAGTTATGATTTCTTTTTTCTCCGTGCACTAGAAAGATACGTCCATTGTTAAGAAATTAACTTTTAAGTTTAAAAAAAGCTGTTCTAGATTCAGGACTTTGCACCTCAAGATAGAACAAAACACTTTTCTTTTTTCAATAAACAAGTGTTCTTCATTAGCCCATTCCAAAAGAACATTCCATGCAAATCAGATATACTTGTCAACAGCATCTTACCATTTTTATTTGGAAAGATTGTAAAGGTACCATACAATAAGGATGCAGATTTGCACTTTTCAATTTAAAAGTTTAAAGAAGACTAAGTAAAACAGAGAATTCCAAAACATGTAGATGTGATGCTTAGGGACATGGTTTACTGGTGGACTTGGCAGCGTTAGATTTACTGTTGGACCCGATATGGTATGTTTAACTTATATACTAAGTGCATATAATAAAAGTGTATATAAAATAAATATATTTATGTCCCAGGACACTCCTTCAAAAGCCTAATACAGTGATAAGTCCCTAGGCTGTAAGTTTGGGAAGAGGTTTATATGTGTGAGAAATATCCTAGTCATTTACACCAGTTACACCTTGCTCTCCTGACTCTGAAGTACTCTTGGGTGAAGAAATGCTTTCCACAAGTGCTAATGTCATGATTAACGTTTAGGCATTGTAGCAGAAGCAGAGGTATTAATCTATATTTTACTTCCTTGCAGAAAGTTCCACACATTCTAGTGAAAAGCATCATATCCAGACTGGAATTTCAGTAGGAATTACACACTTGTTCAGCTTCACATTTACTTTGAATGTCTCACAATCTCCATTTTAATGCAAGACTTGGATTCTCATGATAAGGATTTTGAAATTGTCCTGCAAAAATGCTCAAAAAAAAAATTAAGCTGTTTTATTTTATAGGCAACCTGCACTATTTTCTTTATGAAAAAACACAGATGTTTATAACATACAAAATAAGGACTCAACATCAACACAGAAGGATCACAAAACTTACATCTGTGGCTTATCACTATTACCAGTCCACTACAAACCCAAATTCTTCTGTCTGACCTACTAAATACACCACATTTTTAGAGGTAAATCTGGAAGACAGCTGTAAATACAGCTTGTTCAATGTGCTTAAACTGTCTGTTTATTTAAAAGAAATAACCTTCTTTATAGCTATAAATTTGACTGAACTGCTATCACTCATGCAACCTCTCTGAATAGAAGGAAGTTAAAAATAGCCCAGCTTCCAGATAATTCTTGTAACAACCACATCACTAAAGCTGAAGAATTTCTGATCCATTTAATTATCCAGAATTGGCAAGTGTCTTAATTTAGAAGCAGAATTTGATTTAGAGTATTAATAGAAAATTGTTTCTTGCCACAATCAAAACAAGGCTTTTATTTCTTTTGGGAAGTACATTCAAAATACACATTTGCAGGAGAAGAGATAGTAGTTCTCAATTTCATTTCTTTGCTTTATCTGCAAGAAAAGTGACCTTGCAGAAGGTTAAAAGAGAACAGATCTACACAAATGGAAGAAGTACTTTCAATATGAACTATAATCTTTAACCTGAGATCTTGAAAAATGTTACACCTTGAGTATTTCAAATTAATTTTATAATTTTAGAAGGGGATACATATTTTTTCCTTTGCTTTATCTCTGAAGCAAGGCTTTATTTTCCTGCCTGTGCCCAGAACTGTGTCAGTGCAGTCACAAGGGTTGAATGAATGTCTGCTTAGTTATTGAAAAAAAGTTACCTTGTACACCTCACCAGTTACCTTAAACACTTCAACCTTAAACACTTCAACAAACACTTCCTACCTCTGCTATGCATAACAGCACTTAGCATTATTTTAGGACAAACCACATAATAGTTTCTACAGGGAGGTAATGCTTTTCAAAACTCTGTTGTAGGCCAACTCAAACTTGTGTTGACAAAGTCAAATAACAGCTGAAAATCCAAGAAATACAGTTTCTAAGCAGTAGAAGACATTTCAAAACTGCATAGTTATGTCTACACTGATTATTCAGAAGGAAATCATATGCATTGAAAAGGTTCATTAGCTTTCAGCTTAAATAGTCAAATTTTCTGAGCATGCAATTACCATCCTATGCAGCATGGCTCTTGTACAGGTACACTCTACCCAGAAGTACATTAAAATGCTCAGTGCAAAAATCTCAAGCCTACCCTGCAATCATTTTCCTGAAATTAAAGCAGAAAATACAAAAAGTTAGCAGGTATTTCTTTTCATCTTTACCAGGAAAGGCTTTTCACTTGTTTCTGACAATCAGCAGGAAATCTGCAGCACACTCTCAGCTTCAGATATGAAACAAGGAAACTATTACAGGCTTTATCATACTTATGACCTGGAACTCTCAATAAACTACCAAACACTGTAGTCCAAATAGCAAAATGAGAAACTATTTGGCACATGTTGTTGAATTCTATCCAACATATTCTGAGTAATCTTGCTTTATTTGACATGTCAGCAAGATTTAAGGCTCTCTAGTTTCTAAATGGTCATGAACCTCCAACATGGTAGAATCTAACTAGAGAAGTGCAACAACAAAAGTAACTTAAGGCAGGTCTGACAATAGCACTACAGAAGTTTCGAAAGCTCATATTTCAGAGATGGATTTGAAATATCACTCATTTAAAGAAAGTAGTGAAAATTTCTGATGTCTTTTAGTGACTTCAGTCCAGAAAACAGACCTCTGAAGACTCAGCTGAAGATATTAAATGCTTGCTTGCAAGGTAGAACACTATTGTAACATGACTGCAAAGTTCAAATTTGCCCCCAAAACTGCAGAAAACTGGATTATCATTTCATATTTAACAGCTAAATTAGTAGATGTGCTGCTATAGCAGCACTTTGTGGATGAAAAGTAATGACTTGTTCTAACTGCAAGTATTTAAGACCGCACAAGAGACAACTAGAATGAAAACATACTGGAAGTTCTGTTTCTTGGAAGTATTGATCAAAGCCAAGTATTTTAGATCACAGCTGTCTTAAACTTCACTGCTAGGTTTCTTGACTCGGTGATAATGGATGTAGAAACACAGCCATAGTTCACACAGTAAACTTCAAAAACACCTCTAGTTCATTTTAAAGGCACAGTACAGCTAAAAAGTCAAGTTTCCATCACATGAAGTATTTAGAGATGAATTCCTGAGTGTATATTCATTACAATTACATGAGCACATGGAAAATCTTTTAAAACCTTGTCAGTCAAATGGTTCATTGAACTCCTGAAAAATTTTAGTGAGGATGTGGCAGGTGACGAATAATTCTGATTACGAATGCTGGCAGTTATTTACTGCTTCTATGACTGAGGGTGACAGCAGATGTCTAAAGTAACTTTTGAACTCTCCTAGAGAAGCCTGCTTCTTGATAGCTGCAATTAACAATGGGCTGCTTATAAATCTGATTAATATCTGGATAAAAAATCTGGTACTTACTGAGTCCTCCAATTAAAAAGACAAAGTCACCATTTCAAAGGCAGATCGCTGCATTATTGCATATAGATTATTTAGAAAGGAAACAGAACTGGACTGGGAGAAATTCCTGGAAATTAAGGAAATGCTAGAAACATAAGAGACCTATAACAAAATGTACCTAGGCACCGGCCAGGTACCTTGGCCAGTGATCCCCTCGGCCTGCACATAGCATGAAGCAGCTGCATGGCACAAAACCAACACCTTCCCAAAAATCTTCCACAAATGAGCAGGGATCTCCCCAGGGCAAAGTTAGGGCAGAATGGATATAACTCTGCAAAGCTGTGTTTCAAACAAACCTGTAAGAAGGAAGTGACAATTTTTGGTTAAAACTGAAGACGACAAATTAATAAAACCCAGAAAGAAAGGAGGACATCTCAGCAGTTAACTTTATTTAAATTATCTCATGTAAGCTTTCCACTGGGGCATCTACAAATAAGTATACTCCAAGTTCTTGCTATGCTCTGGATGCAGCTTCCAGACAGTCAACATCACATTCTACCTTCTGTTTGAATTACTTGAATCCCTTATAACTTATTCCTTGCAAGCTTCTCCAGTTGTCATGTTTAAATAATATTCAGCTAATTCTAGTCAGACAGTTCAGACTGCCTAGTCAAATTTCAGTACCTACTCAGTGTTTGAATACATTTTTTCCTTTCAAATGTCACATTGATAGCAAACAGATTGATTGATATTAGTTGAGCAGACCTGACTGTGTATTTTCATCTTATGAGCCACCTCCAATGCCAGGAGATGGACTCCAGATCCATATGGGTCCCTTCCAACTCAGCTTATTCTGTGTGTGATTCTTCCACACTGCCACATCAACATCTATTACTGGAGCAGTTGGCACACAAGGCTTGTTAAAAGATATTAGGTTTTTTTGTTCCTATAGTTCAAACATCAGTTCCCTGTGTTCCTGCACGACCTACACAACTCACCCAAGACCTTCTCCAATAGTGAAACTAAATTAGAATTTAGAAGTTCCTGAGAGCCTGCTGTTCTGAAATACTGCAGAAATAGGCAGATTGCTCTTGAGATAACTTTAGTGTTTGCAAACATGAAAGCAGGACATAATATTAATAATTACCCTACATTCTAATAGCTATTTAACAATTAGTCTTATAAAAAAGACTACCTAATAACCTTTCCATGTGCTTGCATAGACTGTAATGTCCCTTAGGTAGCATTAGAAGCTTAAAAACCTGTCCTCGTAAAAATTTTCTCTTTCAGAGTCTGTCAAAGGATATATGAAGATTTTTTTCATCCTTAGAAATATAGCTCAGTAACTATATAGCTAAAATAGGATTATTTTACAAAGACAACACGAATGACAAAAATATTTCTGAACTGTGTTTATATAAACATATTGGTTTGTAAACAAATTGACAACATTTACTTTAAATATTGAAAGAACTTCAAACTAGACAATTTGCATTAAAGAGAAAAATAAGTTAAAAATTAATCACATCTTCATTATTCCATTAGTTATGACTAGATCAGGCACCTGGAAGTTTCAGAACTTAACCATACTAAAACAATGCATCAATGCTGAATATTGTAATTTACACTATGACTTCCTTTGAGAGAGCAAAAGCCACCTCATAGTTACCTGAGGATTTCCATGGTAACTCAGTGGAAATCACAGTATGAAAATTACTTATTTTTCACAGATTGGAACCTCACCATTTAAATAATATTTTTGGCATACATTAATGGAAAGTCTCTTGTTAGCTTTAGTTTTATACAGAAATCACAGCAAAACTAATGCAAAAGTTAAGTCAAGTCCTTCTGAAAATGTAAACTTCATCCAAATCTTTCCTGCACTATTTGCACTGTTTTGCAGGATTTTAGTTGTATTTATGAATAAAAAAGTCCTACAGGTGAAGCATTAAAGTATTTAAGAAAACCTAAGTTAACAGAAAAGCATTGTGAATTATGAAATGGTAACAACAGTTCATCAAATTATACATCAGAAGGTTACACATATGTTTAATCATAAAACAATATTTTCTATATATTACTCAAGGTCAGCTTCAACATTTGTTCTCATTTAACAGTGATACTCAAAGTGATATTCAGGTTTTTTATCCCTTTAAGTGAGTACACTCATTTCATTTATTTTTACAGGTGCAAAGATGCTTATCTGGATACAAGTTCCACATGGGCATGACTCTCAATGTAATTTTACATTTTTTCATCTTGAAGGCAAAAGGCTGTCAATGGTAATAAACAGACAGTTCATCATCACTCATATCTGAATCATCATCATCTACTTCACCTTCAATGACTGATTTCTTGCCTTTGCAGCATGAAACAATTAATCCAATTAAAAAGACCTGCAAATTTAAAGTAAAAAGTGTTACTGTTATCGAGTTCAGGGGCATATAAACACAATGTAAGTAAAACAAATTGTAGTGTGATGATGCCAATGATGCAATGACAACTACTGTAAATTACCCAACTTGATTCAGAGGTCTCCAAAATCCAAGTACTTACTGCAATGAATGCCCAGTTCCCAAAGTAATAGGCTGCACTGAAGAACCAAAATTTATGAAGAAAGAGGTACGTCCGAGTGACAATACACTGATCTAAATGGAAAGGAAATAGTACTGATTAACACAGAACAACAAAATCAGCTTAATACCATATAGTAGGATAATATTTTAGCAACATTTAGCAATATTTAACTCTGCAGTTATACTCTCCTACCAAGGAGGAGGAGAATTTACCACCAAGAATGTATACAAAAAGGACAGTTTTTATGGGGGAGTGACCATGACAGGTTACACAAAGCTACAAGTTACATAGGTAACCCTATTACTACTCAGGACAATTTCTCATGCAGATGTGTCAATGATTCACTATAATCTGTCCAAAAGGGAACTCACTTCCCATTTTATATAAACCACAGCCATGCAAAGCAGGTTCTGGATTAAAACACACATTTTAGGACTTTGAAAAACTGTTGCTACCAGGATGACATAAGCTTTGTAAAAATCAAAAGTCAATTGATTACATGTACACAAAAAAACTCCAGCATGTACTGGGCCTTTTGCAACCCAGATAATGGAAGCCTTATTTGTACACAAGACCTGACTGTACTGGTTAAACCTTACTTCTCTAACAACAAGAATATTGAAGTAGGATTTTCTGATGCAGGTGTGTTTTTCTTCATTTCTAACTGGGAGATTTTAAAATTAAGAATCAAATTTCCAAGGAATTTTCAAGACACAGAGAGGGTAAAGGCTTGTACAGGACACTGAACCTGTGGCATTCAAGGGGTCATGCTAGAGGATGGCCAGCAGCACATGCAAGCCAGTTCATTAATCTCTCAAATGCAAGGAAGGGCATGCACTGAGTTCAGGCTAAGGTAAAATATCAGTTCCTGGTTGCTCATCTTGTTTTTTTGTACTATGCTTACTATGCTTCAAACCCCACCTAAAGGTCATTTCAGAGCAGGAATTGGTGTGCAAACATGCTGAACACCAGAGAAAGTAAGCAACCCAGAAACTGCTGGTTTGTACCTCAGTTCAGACCCCAGTTTGGGAAATATTCCCCAGGAGCAGTTCAAGTAAAGATTTCCTGCTTTCTAAAGCTCTGAGTGATACACTACTCATATAATTACATAGCTCACTTTTCACAGCCATCTAAGGAAGAAATGCCAGTGAAGATACTTCAGAATTAAAGATAATGTTGTCAATACCATCTGCAGCTCTCCAGCTGGTTACTTGAATTAAAAAACAACTAAAAGACCTTCAGATGGCACTCTATAATAATTGGATTAACTAGATTATGATAAATATTTTGGAATAGTTTGACCTTGCAAGAATATTTCTATGCAACATTACAAGAGCAGATAACTAAATTTTAGCTATTGTTTCTGAACAAATGTTACTTAATAGGCTGACATGACATTTTTCATTAACTGATTCCTCCATATGACTCAATGTAGAATAAGTTATAATGAACAGCCTAAAGATAGCTACTTGCTATCCAGAATGATCAATGCGAGTATTAGATGTCTCTTGATCATGTGGAACAAAAGTACACATGGAAAGCTACCAAGCCTCCAATAGATATTGTATTTTTTTGTATTTTTGATTTTTTTTGTATTTTTTAAAATGCCACCATTTAAAAAATACAATATCTTCTATGTACATATGTAGTGCTGACCAAGGAACAAAGCTAAACAGCCAGGATTCAAGACAAAACAATTTTTAAAATGAAGAATGACAAGTACAAATAGTCATTACTACCAGAAGAGTCAACTATTTTTTGTTTTGAGTCCACTGATGAAGTTTTTCATTATGGTAAGAAATAGTTACACTTAATGTACTATTTTCAAATTAAGGCTTCTTTCAGGAAGTGAATTAGCTAGCTTATGATGAATTACCATGATAATTCTGTTAGAAGCCAAATATTAAAGTCTAAAACGTGATTGTGTGCACAACAAACTCAAATTGTGAGAACTTACTGATGAGGTCAGTCTTTTATACATCTCAAAAGACAGTAAGCTTTCACAGAACTATGTAGAAGGAAATAGATTCTTAGGGAAGAGTTACAAATTGTTGTGAACAATGTAATTTATAAACATTGGCATTATTTGAAAGTCAATACTGTACACTTGTTTTACCTGTTTATTAATCAACTAGACAATGAAACAGATTATTCCCTCTGTAAATCCATAGATCAAACTGGGGAGAAATAAAGAGCAGAGGTCCAACACGCTAGATTTAGGAAAGGGCTGTTTTCAAGCCCCTTGAAACAGTCCTCAAAGTTGAACAGAGACAGGAGCCCTGCACCTGGAACAGTGACACCATGCAATAGTGCAGGCTCAGGGCTGGCCAGATGAAATGCAACTGTGCAGGAAGTGACCTCATCTCCCAGTAGACAAACAGAACATGTAGCTACCAGTGTTCATCTGTAACTCAGAAGTGTAACTGAGTATCAGGCTTCACTACCTGGAATGCAGTGAAACTCCACAAAACTGATCAGTTCTACCACTGGGACAAACTGCATCTGCAGTGGTGCCACTTTGGGCAGCCCAGTACAAAAGCAGCATTCACTTATTGAAGCAAATCTAGGGGAGGACCACTACAACAGCTTAGAGCACACAGCAGACAATGAAGATGTGTTCTTTCAGCTTGAAGTTAAGGTGCTAGCAGGTGTGTCTTACTGCTGCCTCTGCTGTCTAGTGGCAGCAGTGAGACACTCGTCATTTAATACTTACAAAGTATTAAATGAGATTCCTCCTAGACCTGCATAACAGTACAACAGATGACAGAGCTGCAGCAAGAAATACACCATTAAATAGTAGGAGAGGCAATCAGCATAGGTAAACACTGAAGTAGGCTGTCCCTCAGAAATTCAAAGCTGGATGGATGTGAGCAACCGGCTCTACTTGCCCCTTGCTGGGGGGCTGGACCAGATGATCTCTTAGGTCCTGTGTGTACTCAAAATCATTACATGAAGGTAGATATTGAGACAACACAAATCTAAATAACAATGGTATTTTTGGATGGAAAACCCCAGAGTGAGAAGGTTATCCAAAGACAGATGAAATCTATGTCCCCAGATTCAAGGAGAACTTAGTTTTACTTAAAATACATTCAAAACTATTTCCAAAGGAAAAGCTGCATCCTTTCTGTGCTTGAACATCTAAGCACTGCAAAATTTCAGACCCTAGAAGTATTGAAGGCATAGCTTCAGGTATCCAAGAATACTTATTTCATACAGCCTTGCTGCCAAAAAATCAAAACCTTGCTGTCAATAAATCAAGCTTTTTGCAAATCATAGCAAAAAGGAGCTGCTCTTTGAAGGTTCTAGGTATGGCTTTGTATCACAGATCAAATTGTTGAGACAAAGCAAGCTTCAGGAGTCTCTACAGGAGGATATTAACAAGTATATTAAAAATTTCCCCATTTTGTACCTATCATCTCACAACCTAACAACTTGATCAATATTTCATAGAGTTCAGGTCACTCCAGTGCTTCCAAAGTCCACAGAACTTTATGGTAAAGACAGTATTTCACATATCACTTCCTCATTTCTCTGGAAACAGATTCATAGAATGGCAGCAACAGCTGTTCCAGCCACAAATACAGGATTCTTTTCTTTTCTTGTTGGCTAAACAGCAAAAAATTACTACATTCTCAATTGTCCCTTTGCCATTGGTTTCTACAAGTGTTTTTTTAATATACTATTTGAGCATATCCCCACTTATTCCATGTTCTTCTCTGCTGTGATATATATGCCCACACACATATACATATACACACAGAATTAACAGTAGCCTCATTCAGCTGCTGAGCCCATCTTCACACTTGACAATCCAGCCCCTCCACTGTTGCTACTTCTCTGGTTTCACAAGCTAAAATTAATCACCTAAACAAAGCTTTTACAACTTTTGGGTTGTGGCATCCTATACCAGTTATCTTTCTCTCAGCTAACTTCTCCCAGAAACTGTTTAAATTTCAATTCATCGCTCATTCAGCTTTCACAATAATGCCAGTATTAAACAGCTTCAGCACCACTTGCTTCAAGGTTAACTTTGAAATAAAATTACACCTTTGATCCCTTATCAGACTGAAAAGCATATTGGAACACATACTACTCACATATAGCAGGGATTTGAAAATATTTCCCAACTGGTTGTAAGTAGCTACAATAACTCCCCACTTAGGGATGTCAATCACTATACTTCCAACACTTCAAGCTGACAGCACTTTGAAGTACTACAGAGCACAACAGAAGCATGAGTATCAAATCACTCAGATGTTAAACAACAGTTTGCAGCTATCTAAAATCTTCTAAAACCTAGGTCTAACATACAAGCAAAAAAAGCTGCCTGCTGCTTCATCCCAGTTGTCTGGCTTTGGGGCAGCTTTTTCTTGCTTAGCTGGAAGTGGTAGTGAGATGGCACCTAAATGAGACCTGTAGAGACCAAAAGTCTAGCCAGACAAGTCTAGTCCAAAAAGCTCTTATTCAACAGAAGCTGCTCAGTAGGTCTGGAATCAAATCCTGACAAAGGAAAATATTTAGCAGGGTAAGGAGGAGCCAGAAACCTGGAAACCAGGAACTAATGAGGAGCCTGAAAAAGCTATTTGGGACAAATTATTTAGAAAGCAAACTCTGTGTTTTTTTCAGTGCTTCAAATTACAGGTAAATTGTGTATAATACTTCTCATGGTCTATCTGCAAATCAAACACAACCTGATATAAAACCAGACAGACAGAAAAAATGATGTAATCAATGTGAATCAGTCTTGTTTTATAACAAATAGATCTGATTTTGTAACAAAAGTTACAAGTCTGGATAACCAATAGCTATTTGCAGTTATTTTACAGTAAATGAACAACTGCAGCAGCCACAAAATTTCTTCATGATAATTACACATTATGAATATTTACATTAAATGGCTCAGGAATTTTCAAGTCACATCAGTGCTAGCAGGGCTTTATAGCATAAGGAGGCTTCCAGTAGGATCCTCCAAGATTCCGTGCCAAAAGAAGGAAAAAAGCCACTAATCAAAGCTTCTTAATGCTAAATAATAAAAGTACTGTCTTACTGAATGATCTGGGTGTCTCATTTTTTCCCCAACAGTCAAATTTAAATGAAGTGACATGTAGGAACAGGATTTGCATTTATGTATGAATGAAGGATTTAGTTGTAGAAAGAAGGTTATGGGTCTTACAACTAAGCACAAACAAACTTTATCCAAACATAGCAAGAGTTTTCACTACTTCCCTCTATACATTCAGAGAGTCTGTCAGTCCTTTTTTGGCTGTTTTAGATTTGGAGTTCATCCTAGCACAGTTATGGCATTATAATGCAAAATTTCATCCAGCTATAAGGTTTCTATTTCACTTTGGTTACAGAGGATCTGTGAGGGTGCCAAGATTTGCATGTATTAACAGACTAAGTGAAAAACATTTAATGAGATTTGAAGAGCTAAACCTGTTAATCTCATTTTTCATAAGTTTAAAGGATGACTTGATTTTAATGTTTATTAAGTACCCTTGAGTGAGGAAAATACTAATGCTACAAGCCCATGTATAAAGTGAAAAGGTATAGCATTTGCCAAAAGCTAAATCTGAAGCCATTTTAATCCCAAAGAGATAATACCCAGTTTCTACAGGGAAGCAATAAACCATTGGATCAGCCTGCTGATGGAAAGAGTATTCTCAGTGCTTTTGTTGAAAGTAGAGATCCTTTGAAACATTGTGTACAATTCAGGTTAATTGCAAGCACTGGCCACATGGGTTTTAAAACAAGCCATAATTGTTAGTTCACACCTATGAATTGCCACCTTAAACTTGAAGTTCTTCAAGAGGCATTTTCTGAGTCACCCTTGAAAACCTTATTTTCAAGTAACTAGAGGCAAACAATTCTTACTATAAAGATATAGCCAGTGATAAACATCAAAGGCAATACTCTAGGGATGAACACAGATGTAAAACTCTACAAAGGAAGCAGCAGATAGCCTAACCTACTATTTTCATTCTTACCAAAACCTCCTCCTTTAGGAAAAATAATTGTTGGAATTGACATATGTAGACCTGCATGCCAGTGAACAATGTACTGCAAAAAGATACTTAGAGCAGTCTTAGCTGTTCATATTGTTTACAGATGTCAAAAAGGGCTTTCTGTGCTCAGACATGCACCACTGTGCCTATCTATACGGAGTTCTTATGGTTATAGAGGACTTAGAAAGTGTTAGGTTTAAGTATAGATTCAGGGTAAAGTACTAGGGAAGTCATTCACAAAGCAACAGGAAAATATAAAGTACTCACTAAAATCCTTACTTTATGTTAACCACTCTAACTTTTCAAATTAAGTAATTTAGAAAGACAGTTTGGAAGTGATAACCTATAGTCATACAACTCTTCATACAAAATTACTAATATAATAATAATAGAGGCTTCTTAGAAACCTGCTTGTGCTTTTCCCTCTGCACATCTCCTGCATTTCTCTAGAAGAGAAACAGAATATGCTCCTGTTTTGGCATTTGTATTTGGGCCTCCTTTCCAGCTTGAGTAAGGTCTACATCTAGTCTTTATTCAGGCAAAAATAAAGCCTGAGGTCCTGAACACTTTGACTTCTACCTAATAAGTGTGTCTTAAAAGGCAGCACAGATCAAGTAATTTCAAAGCCTTAGAAATGAGATTTTTTTTTTTCTCACATCACATGTAGCTCCAAATCAGCACAGGTCTATGAAAAAGGCCTAGCAGACAGACTGTACCCAGCATGTAACAGGCCTTGGGCAGGGCTCATTTCCTCAATGAAGGAAGAGAATCCAAGGGGGATTCAGAGCAAGTTATGCATTTAAAGTGAGTGATGCTTAAAAACTAGATCTTTTAATCTAGAAAGAGGAAGATAGTGTTTGCCAGATCTCATAGTTTGGGCTTGCAGCTGAGTCATTGCTCATTTACATTAAATCCCATTAACCTGTTAAGGTAAACCTATACCAAGTTTTCAACACATTAATCCCACTGCAAGAGTAGTAATCAAATAATTGAACTTCTTTGCTTTACCTTATATTCAAGCAAATTGTGGACCCAGCATTTCAGCTGTCATTAGCCTTGAGAACAGTCATCAAATGATATTTTTGCCCAACTGTATTGAACATGGAAAACTAAAGCTTGTTTTGCCTATAACAAATATAACAAAAATAACTTGCTGCCCCCAAAAGACTACTTAAAGAGTCTTTTAAGTTAACCAAAACACAAACTTTTTGTGCAAGATGATTAACTAAAAAAAGGTACTTAACTTAAAAGATGTACCCTGCTCTATTATTTTTGTCTTCTGTTTCATGTAGTTACACTATTATGACCCTTATCTGAGTATAAAACAGATTTACCACCTGCATATCAGGAGTAAATAAAGACAACCTTTGCTGAATGAAAGCAGATAATGCTAAAACATATATATAAACTATAAATACTCAAGAATGTGTTTTCTGTAAGATGGCATTTTAACTGCCTTGTGTTTCTCCAGGAAGTGAAATTGTCCTTTGGACCAAACAAAACATTAGTTTGAAACAAATCTACAGGAAACACTGCCCAATACAGCCTGTAGTATTAGCTGTTACAACTTGATCAGGTCTCTTCTACCATCTCAGTAAAAAAACAGTAATTTACTTAGTAACAGTAAGTAGAGATCATATCTCCAACGTCTGAGCATTCCATAAGACAGCAGATTGCTTTAAGCTTATCTATCAGCACAGCCATTAAAAGGTCATTGCTTGCTTTATATTTAAGGAAAAACACCTGTTAGAATTTAATCAGTTTAAGTGGAACAAAATTAATTGAGGAGACAAATCAATGTTTGCATTTTGTTATAGTTCACTGGTTTACACAAAACCCTAGTACCAAAGAAGGCAATTCAAACTGCAAGTACTTGACCAACCTTTCTTTATCTTAAAGTTATTGGCACCTATTTTTGCCCACATCTAATAGCCTTAAAATAAGAGAAATTGTACTTAAAAGTTTAGTTACTACCTTTGAAATAAATCTGACTTGTCAAGATGCTCTGTCTGATCACAGAAAAGAGTAGCATCTACTTTTCATTAGTTTTGTTACCAGCTATTAAAAATTGCAGGTATTCCAAGGTAAGGATTACATCTCCAGTTTCTAAAACTGACTAGATTAAACAATCATTTAAGTGTTCTCACTGATGCAACTTTTTAAAAAAAGTTGATTCTTACAAAATAAACTTTTCTTTCAGTTATAAAAATATATGAATGGCCTGAATGTATTATCTACAGTTAACACAACTCCACTTAAGCCTTTTGATCACATTCATATTCACATTTAAAAAATATCCATCCATTTTCTACTTATATTAGCTCAGCACAGGACAGCATATCAACATCTTCACCTCTTTTCTATTAAGAAAGGAGACCATGACTCAGAGATAGCCACTGCAACAACATGATGATGACAAACCAAAGCCATCATTTACACAAACCAACTTCTGTTCAGTACATCAGAAGACTAGTTTTAAGCATCAGCGTATTGTTTCCATTGATGAAAGTAAACTAAGAAAGAAAATGACGTAAAGTATTAAAAGTATTCAAAAAAATTCAAGTATGGGTGGAATTGAGCAAGTTTATTTAAATCTAACCCCCGTTTCTATAATTAGGCAAAGTCTGAGGAATTCAGACTATTTTAATTTCTCTCACAAAGGTCAAGACTAACAAGCTTATCAATGCCAGTGAGTATATTCTGCTTTCAGCACATACTGGCCAAGTCAAGAAGCTGCTTACAAGAAACAAACATCTGTACAATTTGGACAAAAGTGATCTCATTTTGAAAGGCAACAAATTTTCTCTTCTAAATTTTGCCAGAGTTTCTATATTTAATCACAAAAACAGGACAGCTTAAACATTAATTGAACAACTGTATTTGTCAAAATATCTAAATACTTGAAACTGCATCATGTCTAAAAACAGCCATCAAAAAAATGGATTAATGTTTTAATTAAAGGGAAAAACGGGGGAAAAAAATCCCCCTTGGGAAATGCTATGAACCATCAGGAACAAGACTAACACATATACTAAATTTGAAGATAAGCACAATAAATTTGAAGATAAATACAAGGGAACTGCCCTGCAGAAGAGACCTGGCTTGACAGACTCAGAACAAAGAAGTAATGGTCCAGTTACCTCTACTAGAACAAAAATAAATTAAGTTTCATATTTTCCAATAACAAAAGTAGAGAAAAACTGAGTGGGTATTAAGAACTTCAAGAAGCAGTCAAAAAATCAGGTGTTACAGAACACTGATAATAAGAGGAGAACACAGGACAGCTATTTATCTTTTCTATGAAATAACTAACACTGTAAAGCATTTTCAGCTTTACATACAGAGAAGCTGAAAGTTGTATACATAATACAATTGCTGTTCATACAGAGGAGCTGAAAGTTGGCCAGAATAAGAACAATTGAAGGCTTAGGTTCAAAAAAATCTGGACCATTCTGAAGGCTACAAATCTTATGCTGAGATCAGTGTTAGCAATCAATATGATTGTGACCTCAAAGAGTACTTCAGTATTGCAATAGCTTCTGCAAGTCAAACTGTGAAAAAACCCTATATATGCAGAAGGAAAGGAAGTGTAAAGGAACACTGCAAGAAATAAAACCAGCATGATTTCAATTAGCTTGGTTTTTTAATAAAACCAGGCTAAAAGTCACTCACAACCTTACTCAAGTTCCACAGAGGAATAAGCACTAAATAAAATGTTACTAGTCTCTCTCTCAAAAGAAGATAAAAAAAATCAACCACTAAGTCTGCATAGATAGAAAGTCCAGGAACACTCCAGCACTATCCATCTGCCTGCTAGTCATTACTTAACTCTAGAACAACCACAATACATTTTCTGCCCAAGTAACAGTCAAAAAGGGGGCATTTAGTAATACAGCTGAGAAAATTTATCATTCCCTATTATCTCCAGCATACCTCTAAGAGAATTAGAGAAAAATAGTCTAAGATTTCTAGTTCTACTGCTATTGTTGCTCATGGAAGAGCCCACATTTACATCTCATTAAAAATTATGTAATTCTCTTATCTGTAAGTTTCCACTGAGAATCTCAAGTTCCACTGAGAAGCTCAGACCTTTGTTTTCCTGAGTACCTTGAGAGACCAAATAGAATACTTGTCTGCATGTTTGTATGATAAACAGACACAGTGAAGTGCACTTTCAATGCTAAGCTATTCACCAGCTGGGGTTTATTTTTAAGATCTTCTACATACACATTAAAGCAAATGTGAGATTTTAAATTTAACTGGAATGCTTTGTTACCCATGGTTTCTACTAAAAATAGTCATTCCTTCAAATGAATAAAGTAAGCTTTAACTTAACTATACATCAAAGCTTCATTTTAGGCAAATGAAAGCCATCAAGACAGATTAAGCTGCTTATTACAGCTGAGCATGTACCTATCACAATGGAAATAAAAGGAACTAATTTATCTTACCTTCAGGTGCATCTGCATCACAGTCCTTAGACACAAGTGTCCCATTCCTTGGCTGACCATCAATTGTCTTATTACTCTGCATTATAAATATGGAAAATTAGTACATTAGTCTTCCAGAAGTCATCTTCCATAGACAATGATAATGCAGAAACCAAATATATTTTCCAGTGAATTAGTTTAAAAAACCCTTAAGTCCTGTAGGCTAATCAAAATTATTTTTGAACAGCAAAAGCACAGTAAGCTGTGAGCAGTAAAATAAGAACATTTCTAAGTATGATTTCATTAACAAAACAATAGCGTGTGTTCTTTTTGAAGACTTGAGAAAAATATACTTGAGCTCTGAAAAGAAACCTTTTAACTGTGCATAAAATTAATTTGAAAATCAACTTTGGTGATGAAGACACCACAGAATTGTGAAAAAGGATAATGATGATAATAAATACAATTTACTTCTGGTCTAAAAGGCAGATGGCAGCATGCAATGTACTTGGACTGCCAGAGTGGAAGAAGAAAAATTATGCTTAAGTCAACTATTGAAAATCCAAATGTACCTGCTTAAATGTCCCAAATCTTTGGAAAACTGACCCTTTCAGGGAACATGAACTCTGTGCTCCACATTTTTGAACAATCAGTGAATAATTTTAGCAGAGTCCAATGTACATCCTTTGCTCTACAATGATTTTTTTATACCTTGATACACTTTAAAGGGTAACATACCTCCTTCTACTTCCTTGCACCCTCATGATTTCCTAAACAGAAAATCCTCTAAAGAAATCAGTAAGAGTCAACACCTTTTCTTCAGACTGAAAGAAGTTCCTTAAAACATATCAGCAATCAGTACAAGCTGGCACATAAAACTAAGCTCTAACTTCTCTGAGGAAGTTTATCAATATTAAGCAAATTCAGCTTTCACTTTGAACAGTCAAGAGAAACAACTCAGTGTCTGTACAAAAATGTAGCAATTTGTACATACAGTTAATTTTGTTAATTTTGTTTCATGCAAGGCCATGAAAGTGGGGAGACTGTCCTAAAAAATGGATCTAAATTGAATATGACTTAGTCACAGGGATCAAGAACAAAAGAGAAAGTGTAGACAAACAACAGGGTAAGAACAGAACACATGAAATTTCAAATCATTCAGCGTGCATTTAGCAGTTTCCCATCTCCAGAATGTATTCCAGCTGTATCTCCAGTTTCCAGTGTAAACTATTCCAGCTTACACTGCTCAGTCACAGCAAGCATTTCTTTCAGAACAGTATGATACCTTGCAAAATTCCATGGGACACACCAAAAGCACAAAACAACCACAACATAGCCATTTCAAAGTTTTGCCTTATCTTCATTTACTTTACCATATTAACAGAACTTTAAACAAAACAATAGCTAGACCTATGGGCTTTTTTGGACAACATCTATGCTTTTTTCCAGGTCTTATATCACTGTTCTCCATGACCACTCCTGTAATTCCAGACATTTTTAGTATAAGTATTGCCAGAGTAAAACTTTAGTGGTCAGTTATCCCATCTACACCAATGCAGAAAGCAGGATGCATCAAGGCCAAGCATGAGACAAAACTATGGACAGAAACTCAGTATGTGCTTCAAGAGCTGACACATTTTGGACACCTCAGAAAATAGCAAGCTATTATATAAAGGGTTAGGAAACAGCCTGTTACACCTACACAATCAGTTTCTTCTTATGTTAAGGACCAAGAACTTGAAAAGATCTGTTTCCACACAGCCATTCCAGGGATGATACTTCTGGATTCCTGCTGCTGACAATTGAGACACAGTCCTGCAATTTAGCTCCACTCCTCCAAATTATCTATGTGATGACTGAAGAAAGAAAGCAATCATTGCTGCTTTGGTCCCCAGTCAGGGAAAAGTATCCATGTTGCTTATGGCAAGTACTGGCTTTTTAATTCCTGTCTGGTCCAATAGGTCCACTGGGTACAAATACCAGTAAGCAGTGGTCCTTCAGACACAGTGGTCCTTCAGACAAAGGCAAAATAACTAACCCTTGGCCTTATTGAACAGAAATAGGAATTATACCTCAAGTATGGGCAAAGTTATGCTTTTGCTAGAAAGCTAAGAAGGTAACCTAGATGTAGATACAATTCTTTCTTTGTGAAAGGTTATAAAAAGTCATTGCTGATTAACAGTCAAGACAAATTGCTTCAGGAGGTGAAACTAAGCTATCCTTGGTGTCTAAAGAGCTATGAAAGTTGAACAAATTCCTACAGAGGGATTCAGTTGATACGGGCACAATATCCAGAAGAAATTTTCCAAAGTTTCCTACTAACACCAGAGCTGAAGACACTTTTGATGAATTGGGGTCACATGCTTTGAGCACATCAGTGCTCAGAGTTAATAAAGCAAGTAGCCCAGGTCTAGTTAATGTTAATTGCCTCACAAAAGCTCCAATTTCATACATATAAATATTCAGTTAAAAGGAAAAGTTACCAGCACTTCCAAATTAAAAGCTCTTGCCAAAAGTAACAGTCTCCAAAGGAAACAGTCCAAGATTCAAATAGGAATCTAACCTATCTCATGCATTACTAGAGATTGTGATAACAACTTAGCCTGATACATTACTAGATTTGGAATTACTGTACAGCAAAGCAGAAGGGGGAAGTGCTCCTTTCACACAGTCTATGAGCCACCAGACTGTCATACACATGTTTATAGCCCAGCCATCCACTAAGCTTTCCTGGAATAATGCTCATTTATTGCTTGGTTCTTAGACACTGTTGGTTACCAGTGGTGAATTCTAAAGGATGAAATCAACTGTAATGTGAGAACACAATGAAAATCTGGACTGTCAAAGTGTGCTGGTGCACAGGGTTCTCAGGTTATCATCAGGAAGCTTGCTGTGCCTAGTTCACTTGCCCTGCTCCTGATTATGCTCCTGGACACTCCCAAATCCATAATCACCAATTTACTAACTCTTAAGAACCTCTTCATTACTACCTCCACAGAAAAATACCTTGCTTCTCTTCATTCCCAGACTCCATCTCTCCTCACTTCAAAATCTCACAATTTAACATCCAGTTTCCAAGGTAGTCAGACATAGAAAATGTTTCTGATACATTCTGAAATACTCTTGGAGAGGATGTTTTCAGAAAACCTTGTATCTATTTGGTATGCCAGAGAAGCTCAGGTGTAATTTACCAGCACATTCTTTATGTCTCATGTTATTTTAACAATAAAACCAGATTCTCCTGTACTTTAAACACAGCTCTTTGAAATGAGACATAACCTGGAGACTCAGGATGGCTATCTTGACCAGAACATTTTGAAATCCTTTAAACAGAAAGTTACAGCTCTTCTCAACCATTCCAGCTAATCCTTCTTGCAGTGCTGATCAGGATTATATTGCAATAGCTGCAAGAATGACAAGAGTCTTTCTACTGATGTGCTCTATTCTCTTGGCCCTTTTTTTCTCAGAAATTATATATTTTTCTTCAGGTACTTCTTGTCATAAACAGCTAACATGCAAGTGTTTAAGTGTCAATCCTTCTGCCTCCTGTAATATACACACTTTTTTTTTTATTCATAAAGGAAAAAATTGCAAGCTACAGCCTTTATTATTTTCTCTTCAAATCTTTCATGCTATCTACAAACTTTATCACAAAGTTCTACGTAAACACAACTAAACTGACTTTCATCTTAGTTTCATGCTACTACTATCCTAATTCTGACAAGTTGAGCCAATGAACACCTAAGCATGTTTATTTTGTCTTAGGTATATTTAGCACAAAATCTAATGAAATTAATTACATTTCCTAAATACCATATATTCACATTCCCTACAGCGATTCTATTACTGTGCTTGGATTGCTATCAGGATGACCAATTGCCCATTACCAGAGAATTCAAATGTAAAGACAGCAGTAAGTAGCATTTACTGAGACTTCCTGCAGTGACAATCCTACTGCACCAACACATTTAAGTTGAGCAAGTTCCTCCTCTGTAGCCCATTTAACACTATTCCAATTTCAATTTCTCCTTGTAATCCTTTTGCCCCAAGAATTCTGTATCCACTGTTTAAACTAAGAGAATTGATAGTAATAAATTACAAAAATTACTAATTTGTTGCAGCTGAAGGATGTCAGCAGGTGCTTGGTTTGTAAAGCAGGTGTGTTCTCCCACAGGAACATCCTCCCAGAGAATTACAGAGATATTCCAAAAGCCCAAAGCAGCATCCCATCACTTCAATCTCATTTAAATCTTTTCTTTTGAACACTCCAGCTCAACTGTTTTGTCTTTGTGACACTTAAATATCAAACAGCACACCAAGGGATCTTGACTTCACTGTGTCTGAATAAGCAACCAGTTCATAACCCGGTTACTTGTCTACATTTGCAAGATCAGATCTAATGAACTCTACCCCTGTAAGATACCAGACCTTAATAAACAGCCATCCATGAAACCTCTCAAGATGCTTCTGATATGCAACTCTGAACTTCCCCATAAATATGCAGGCTGCCACTCAAACTAAGATGTAATACAATAATTTAATTCTTCAGGTACAGAAGATGAAAGACTTAAAAAATCAAAATCTTGAAATACACAAAAGTGCAATAACAAAATCAGAGCTTAAATTTTAATTGCTTAATGCTGTAGAATATTTTACAGTGCAAGAACTGCATGGAGTTTCATGAAGTTGGACAGTCCAAAGTGCCTGAAATGTGATGAATGTGCACACACTTAGCTCCACTCAGTTTATTATTTTCTACTGTATCAATTCTATTCTACTGTCATGATTAAAAATCATCAACCATAGAACAGTATTGATTTCATTCTGTACACAGCTTTACACATTCCAAACAATCATCCCTGCAGTCACTCAGCAACCTAAGCAGACCAGCACAAAATCTAGTGGAAGCTATCAACTGTCTTATCAAAAGGAGTAAAACAAACCTCAGTTTCACACTAAGTCTTGAGATGACTAAGTCATAATTTCTTGGGAAATTAAGTTTTGTCATATATAGTGCAATCAGTTTCTGCCTTGTGTATTACCAAGAGCCCTTCTAGTATTTAAAAAACTGCCTACCAAATCTCTTTGAAAACTGCATCTGACTTTCAAAGTTTCTGTACAGTACACTTTTAATACAAAAAATAAAATTTAAACAAAAAAAGCATCTCACCTGTACCAGGTATTTCTGGCTTCCATACATTACATACTGTGGGGCAAGACTATAAATCATGTAACTTGTATGAAGAACTATCAACAGAAGTATCATACAGAGAAATAAGAGTGCTTGAGGTCGAGTTTTTCCTCGTCTGATTTTATAAAGCTAAAATCAGAAAAACAAATATTAATACAATGAAATAGCTCTTTTTATTTTCCTGAAGGCATTCAGAAAGCTCTTTAGTTCAAATAAGTTTTAAATCTACTGCCAGAAGTGGGAGGTTGCTAAAATTATCTTCTGGCAACTTAATTCCAGTGGTTCAAAGCAGGTTTTCAGGTGTATTTACCTAAATTTCAAAGCACAGCTATTCAACCAAATTAAGTTCTATTTGTGTTAATGGCCCAAAAGTCTGATAACTTGGTAAAATGAAACACCTTCCAAAAGCAGTGCAAATGGTACAATAGGCTTTTAACGCTCATTAGACATACAGACAATGCTATTGGCAACATCCCACATTCATAAAGCAATACAAAAATCTTAAATATATTCAAGAGCACATATTTTTTAAATATCTGAGTATTAGAAACAAACTCTTAATTTACCCTTGTCCAGAAGAACCATATTCCCATATTTCGAATCCCTGCCATTGAAGTGAAGATAAAGTACATGACAATGGTTGTGATAAGAATATAATCAAGTGGAAAAACCTAAAACAAGAACACAAGCAGTTAAAAAGACAAGGAAAAAAGCTCTTCTCCCACTCAAAACTAAGTAGCTTCTACTTCTATAGCTTATATCTGAGGTAGTCAGAGCCCTATTTTACATAGCTGACTCCAAATATAGCTAACATAGCTTGCTGCTAATAGAGCTTAGACAATTAATCTGGAAACGCATTAAGTATTTTTATTAATTTAAGACATGCCTTAATTTTGAAGTGTTATGCATTTTTAGACCAAGAAATACTTAATTATTTTAAATACACCCACAGAATGGCAAGTCCACAGTGACAACAATTAATTTAGGACTGCATATTTGTGACTATTTTTCTGATCATATTTGCATACAAAACTTATAGTTACATTAATAAAAGCTTGAGATAATATTGCTGCTGAACACTACTTTTCTCAGTGAAATACAAGCTTAGATGTTCAACAGTTTTAAAAGCTATGGGGAAGCAATGCATTGTGCTGACCCATTACACCAAAAATACAGGAATACCTCAACTGGAGGGGGAATAAAGCACTAGCTTAATATCAAAGCTTTTCTTTTTCTCAGTTTACTCATCACAAACTCAAACTTTTATGTGCGCTTGTTGCCATCCAACTCTACTAAAGTTAACTGATGCATGTTTTTACATTGGGTTTGCTTCCAAGACTAATGCCTTACTATAATATAGCCAATGTTGCATTTTTTTCAGTGTGCAATATATTAAAAAGTGAAAAGTGGCATTTACTTGACTAAAAAGGCCTAAATTATAGCAGTTGTAATTACTATGTACTGATGTACTTACTGATCAGTACACCAACGAGAATGTATGCAGGACATGTGACAAAGTTGTTTTATTCTGTGCATATTAACTACAACTGCTGTCATTCCCTGTTGCCACTGTATTCTCATCACATAGAGATCAGTTTCAAGCACCACCTTCCTTGCCCAAACTAGATTCCATTCACCCAAGATTTTCATATAGCAACTAGTAACTAAAAACAAGGAAGTTGCCTTGCTTTTACTGAACACACATTTAGACAATATTGTTTTAATCAATTACTTGGGGAGAAGTTTAAAAGGAAATAGAAGAGCATCCTTACATATGTACATCACCACTTCGTTACTTACCCTTTGAAGAACTGGTAACAGCATATTCAATGGATTGGTCAGATTAGTTCCTAGAATTATAAATCCAGAGTCGAAGCCAGCCGAATGCAGAGCTTTGTCCAAACTGCAGTAATTAGAAAAACTGGGTAAGTACTGTGGCTCTCCCAGAGCTCTGTCCTTAGTTTTAAAAGGGCAACTCAAAAGAAAAAGAAAAAAAAAACATCAAACTGAACTAATCCCAGAGAGAGAACAGCTGTCTAACATCTCTACAGACACATGCTTTGCTTTACCACACTCACTGCACTTGTTCTGTGAAAGATATATTGATTTCTGCATCTCCTCAGCATTTTTGCTTTTCCCTAGTTTGGGTCATAAAGCAAATGTCCCTAGTCTGACAGATCAAAAATGCCAATATTTGAGACCTTTGGTTAGTGTCAATCCACATTGATATCTACCAGATTTGCAGCTGGCTATGTTGCTTTTGACACTATAAAACCATTTCAATGTAATGCACATCAAAATGGATTAAACATGTAATTTATTGTAATTTAAAGATTTTAAGCACCTGTTAACTAGTCAAAGTACCTGCAGTAAGACTCATTCAAGCAAGCAGAATACTTCTGTCATCTGAATTAAAACTTCCTGAACATATATACTTAATTTCTCTGCTGAATCAGAACTGTTTCCCACCTGAAAAATATTCTTTCTTCAGTTTGTTTTGGTACATTTTGCTCCATTTCAATATAAACTATTATAACGAGAAGTGCAGCTCTATTGACAGAACTGTAACATTGAAAAGAAGGGGGCTGAGGCAACCATCCAAATTTTTCTATTAGAGCAGAAACTAGGTAATTTAAATGGTCAAGGAAAATGCTGAAATGCACTTACTTTGACAAGAACAGAGAGACAGTGAAGAGCAATGCCACAATGATGAAGAACACTCCCCACACAATCTACAAGTAAAAAATTTAAAACAATTTAACAAAAGTGTTGGCAGTTGATGCAAGAAGTAAACACTTGCCTTTGTTTCAATAAGAAACTAATGATACTGGAGCACTTCAGGGCTTAAATACACTTGAAACAGTAACTTTTTGGTAAATACTTGAGAGAAGTGCTCACAAAACTTTTACCATGTCAAACATAGTTTGTCAAGTACTGATATCACATGCTCTAGTGTAACACAATCTACCCCAATGTCAAAAGTGACATTAAGAAAAGAGATGACATTATATTTAACAAAAACTGCATTCAGCAGAATTCACAACCTGTATTCTCTTTATTATCTGGAAAGGCTCGACCACCCCATGTGTGCCCACCTTCCAACAGGAGGCAACCTGTGCACAGCTTACAAGGAACATCTCACCCTTCCTGAGTAAAAGCTCCCTTCTGTAGCACTATTCTGAAATGCACAATGACCAAGACACTTGGGAGTGATGAAAAACTCAACCAGTCCCAAATGCCAGGTCTTCATTAAAACACAGAAAAGTGTTTTTGTTATGCCTACCAAATACAGCACTCCAGCCAGGAATTGATTCTCCAAGCTGTCTCAACCATAACACCACCTACTGTGTTTCTTGGATTATCAGCTAGTTCAGGAAACTATTCTCCCTCCTTCTGACAGGTTTTCTCCCTCACAATCTTTTTCACTGGGAGTTATGGGGATGATACACAGAAGAGAGCCCAGATAGGAAACTCATTCAGTTACACTGTATTTTCATTACAGTTTCACTGTATTTTCCTAGAAATCCTAGTCATGGAATACAATCAGATAAGTGTACTGAACTTCCCAAAACAACATTTTCAGATTGCTAGACCTGAGACCTCAACAGTCATTTCAAAATTCTAAATGCAGGTAGTCAATGCACCATCTTCCACGTGAATGATGGAGTTTCACAGTTTTATTAGCCTCAAAACTTGGCACACAACCATCATGAAAAGGTAAAGAACTTTATTACAGCTGCTCATTAAAGACTCTCAGAGATACAATGCTATTATTGTTCATTAAATTCTGAAGATAAACTTCCATCTGCAAACTCTAACACAATATTACATCACTTACAGAACAACTCAAGTTATGTAGGTCTTATTAGATATAGATTTAGAGATCAATATCAAGGTAAGTATTAAGTTTTGCATTTCCACATAATTAAATGTACTAAGATTTTACCTCTCCACAGCAAATCCTACTAGGTATTAGCTGTATGGAAAAAGATATTGAAAACCAATAGAGACCAAGAGTCTGAATCTCATAATTCTTCACTACCTTCTGCCAGCTATGCCCACTAGACAGGTATTTGTATTGCCTCTGGAATATGCCTGTCTTATGAAGTGACATCTAACATTAAGAAATCCACAAACAGTTGGTACTTGTTTAAAAAGCCTAAAAAATAACTTCCAAAAATTGTTAATATTCATCCTGTAGACAGACAACAAGGTCAGCAAAAGAGGTGCTGCTCCATAGAATGGAGCAAGACATTTCTATCCCAGCCTGTTAAGAGGACTATGCTGGAGCAAATAACCACACTTAGCCCATGGAGAGCCCCAGATCAGAACAAGAGGATATTTTCTAAAGGAAGCTGCAACCTACAGAGATCCCACACGTGCTTCTGAGAGGAACTACAGTTCATGGAGTTCCCCTCACAATGGAATAGAAACAAATTGTTAAGAGGAAGCAACAGCAGAGTAGAGGTTTTATGGACTCCCTATTTCCCCTCTGTGCCACTCCAGAGTCAGGACAAAAGGAGTTGAGCCTTGGAAAGAGTCGGCATCTCTGCTCATGGAGATCTCAAAACAGAGCACTTGACCTCCTTATATTACCTTAGGCATTTCCAGTTTGCTCCCAACAGCTGTGAAGTACACCATGAAAATACAGATGCAATACTGCAAACTTATTATTTTTGAGCAGACTTCCATGTTTCATATCCTATAGTTTTGTTCACATATTGAGCAAACATAGCTATGCGCTCTGGAGTTTGTTTTCCCTCAAAAAAATTTTAAAATTCCTATCGTATACAACATTTCTCTTGTTGCTGAGAGTATCAGATTAAAGTGTAAGAATCCATAAAAAAGGAAATGTCACATTTTGGAGAAAGAAATTAGACTAATTTAACATTACTCAACAACCTCATGTTGGCCAACACTCAATTCCCTGGGATCTTAAGATGTGAAGCTTTTGACTGAATTGAAAAACTAACAGCTTCATCTTTGAGTAAGCTTTGAGTAAAATAATCATCAAAAGAGGCTTTCTACATAGAGAAAAAAGTTTTGCCTTTAACAACAAATCACATGCTCCTAGATACTTAGCAGTAAAAACAACTAAAGCAAGAACACTTGAGGACACTATACAAAGACATATGATAACAGAAGTTTGAATGTAGACACTATGCTAACACCATAAAAGACCTTGAAGATTAAATGCAATTCCTGAACATGTTATTCTGTTCTGTCAGTCCCAATAAGAGCCAGCAACTCCCATAAATTGACCATCCCAAATATAAAGCAGAAAAAGGATTCTCTATCTAGTACTTGGTTCACAGGAAATGGAATTTTTCTTGAAGTCTGAGAAGCAGACACATAATTGAACAGTAATATCCAAATTGAAGGCACTGAAGGTAAAAATGTTGTAAAACAGTAAGCAAAGCTCCAAGATACTTTCTGCACTTCTACATTGAACAGAAGTACTACATATGGATATCAAACAGATTTTCACCTTTTCTTAAAGCCCAACCGAACAATTCACAAGTTATATATCTGCAAAGACATCCCAAAGGCTCTTCAAGCAACACTAAAACAGCTCTGAAAGAGTTAACATGCAATTAAGTGATGGACATTACCACCTTCACAGGACAGCTCTAGTCGAAGTAAACAAGTTCTCTGACCTGCTTCATAGCACAACCATGGTCTAAGAAAAATCTGTCAGGAAAAATTATCCACCTGCAACTCTGCTTTAGTCTGTGATTCATGAGTCAACAACTCACAGTGACTGTCACAGTTACTGAGTGAACACAAAGCTTTCAAACCATGAAAACAAGGAGACACTGGAATACCATCAGACTGCAGGTGATAAGCTGTAACTAATGTTATTGTATGCTTTCCTGTGAGAACACAATGAAACATTCAAGTACCAGAGACAAAATATATGGCCAACATATTTCTCAAATTTGAGCTTTATGTGAAAAGTTGTAGAAGCTTAATACCTTATACACAAGATGTATTAAGTATTTTTAAATCAAAAGGAAGCCTCCAAACTGTTAAGATGAATAGTTAGGGATATTTGTCCTTTCAATGAAAGAGCTCAGTCTAAATTTGTAATGTATCATAGCAAGATAACTCCACTAAGAATTGCACACTGAAAGCTTTTGTTCAGTGGCAATTTCAGCCCAGCAGTCAGCATTAACAGCAGCAATGACAGAAGAAATGGTTTACCCACCCCTCTCCCAGCTTTCCCAAAAGGAGTCTACAGTTGAAAGTAACGCTGAAATTTCTTCCTACATCTAGTTGGCAAGAAATACTTTATATGGCAATACTGTTCATAAAGGTACTAGTCTTCAAAACCAGGTATCTACTGAAAATCAAAGTCCTAAGATCAAAGAGACCAAGATAAAAGCTTTATCCCAGTAACCATCTCTTTTGCATTGGTTAAGTATCACGACATTACATTCTACTCAGCTAGCTTGCTATTTTTCAAGTAATTCCTTGGCAAGATGCTTGTTCCAAATGCATATATTATCAAAGTGTCTCTCATTTCTGCTGGATACATGTAATTTGGATTAACCTAAGCTAACTGACAGCCATAGAATTCTTCCTTCTTCCCATTTTCATATTTTTGATTAAAAAAGTAAGACATTCAGATTTTCTATGGCAGAAGCACCAAAGTAAATCAGCTAGGATTTGTTCATTTTTAATCTTCATCAGAGCTGAGACAAAGTAGAAGGTGCTCCAACAGCTCAGAGTTCACTATTGTTGTAATAGGACACAAAATAAAACAAGATGCATGCTGGAACTTCTAAGGTAAAAAGAAGGGCAGTTTATTTTCTAACTCCAATATTTATAAACTTTCAAAGTGACAGTGGATTGGAGGATGAAATTGCCACCTCTCCAATGACACTGGTCAAACCAACAGTTCATCAACTTTCTCCTCTTCCAGAAAAGAATGCAAAAACAATCATTATTTACATGAAAGTGTGTGAGACCTCCATTGCAAAAAATGTAAACATCAGAGGGCTTTGAAGAACTTAGAAGAACAGGGCAACACACTATAGGGCTATCATTGTGTAGTACTGGAGTAAATTAAAAAAAAAAGCGCAGTTGATATGCAGGGCAGTAATTGATAAACTTCACCTGTGATCTATGCGGAGATAAGGAAGTTGGAAGTTATTTCAATTTAAGTACCAAAAAGTGAGAAGTTTTACCTTTAGAGGTCGAATAGCTTCACAAGCTTTTGTCCACCAGCTCTTCTCAATAGATTCCAGATGCCTCTCTCTCCTTCGAAGTGTCCTTAACCTCTCTTCCAGTTGCTGCAATGTCCGTCTATCCCTTGATGACAGAGGACGACCATCTCTGCACTGGTAACAAAAGAGTGCAAAAGATTAAGAGTCACCAAGTCAAGAAAATAGACTTGACAGCTACTTAAATTATTTACAACAACTCTTAAAGAATTACTAGTATATAATTCATGCATGTATAATTTCTATGACTGTCAAGAGCATGAAGCACAAAAGTCACAAGCTGCAACAAGAGAAATTCCTATTAGGTGGCAGAAATCACTTCTCATAATAAAAATTTTCAAAAACTTTAACAGGATGGAGATTCTCCATTGTTAGAAATAGTTTAAAAACACAGTCATTATCTAAATAACCTGATCTAACCTGAAAGAGATGCATATTTTGTGTGGAGGATTGAACATGGTGATTTTCAGGTCACTTCCCATTAAATTCCACAATTAGGCCAATATATCCAACTCAGCACTTATTTTCTTTCCAACACTCCACTTGATACTCAGTTATGTTTCTTGAGCAAGAAACATAGGTCAGATAAGAGGAGGCATCAGCCCAAGAATTAGGTGAATGTACCAGATAGTATGTTTGATTATTATGTTTAGGAAAGTATTTTAATTTTGAGCCTTTACACTGAGCAGGAGCCATTACACTCTAATGTAAAGTGAATAGCACATCCTCACATCTCAGTTATTTGGTATAAGCAAAAGCAACAACATGGGCATTAGTGAGCTGAACCAAAATTGTTTCTAACATTGATGCTTGTGTATTACAAACTCATACTTGGGAAAAAAGATTCTTTTACAGTAGGAAATGCACTAAAATGATATTTTAAAGTCTTGAAATTCCTTATTAATTTTCTTCTTATTTTAAAGGATCCTCCCTACAAATAATATAACAGTTTATACCACTGAAGAAAAAAAAATGAAATAAATTTGTCAAAAAGATTATGACCACATCATAGCTGTACATAACACTTAAATTGGAGATTACAATATACTTTTAATAGGAACACAATACTATACCCTGTATAGTACCTCTGTGACTTAAAAAGGACTTTTTGATAACAGTTCAAGCTCCCAATCTACAAGTTCAAGCTTCAATTATTTAAGACTAATGAAATAAACCTACCTAGATGCACTAACAGTACAAGAACATACTACATATTGAATCTCAGTAGCATACCTTCATACTTCTAGTTTTTACTGTATAGTAGTCTCAGTAACACTTTCTTCACAGCTTAATGCATACATAACTGAAGAGCTAAGATTTTCATTGCAGAATGCAGCAGAATCCTGACCAGAATCCATAAACCAAGAAAAATTAGTTTGCACTAAAGGTCATATTACAATATAGACCTAAACTAAGAACTTACGAGTTTTTGAACCTAAAGTTTTGCCAGACTGAACAGTAAGACCATGCCAGTTATCAAAATCCAACAAGATCTTCTATAATAAGTAATGATCCATTTGTCACAGCTTTCTCATTTTTCTCATATTGATTCCAGTAAGGGACACCTTTGTGCTGTAGTGCTTTGTGCAAAACCGAAGCATGATCACAAACAGACTACTTTTTAGATTTCTTTATTCAACAAAGTACCTAGAACACTGAAGATGCCCACACTGTAGAGGTAAGCCAAGTATCAAGGAAAGACTGTTGGAACTGCTTCAACATCTCTAAGGTCTACTATCACAGAGCATATAACAGCACAGATGGACTGCCAGGAGGGAAGGGAAGCACCTCAATGTCACTTGTCCCCAATCAAGGCTGTAAAAACACTGGTCAAAGTATTATCTGAAATGGGATGAAAAAAGAGGTGGGAGATTCTCCCCTATCATCTTGTATGTAAAGAAATCTTACCCTCTGTTGGCTTGCACTCAGATTGTTAAAAGTGTCTTGTTTATATGAGGCACAGCATTCCCATTAGCTGCAAAATCATAATGGGTTTACAAATGGTGTTCACATCCTAGGGATATTTAGGACTCAGAACAGCTTTCCATCTGTATGCTTTTCCTAAAGAAATTATTTATAACAGCAAGGTACATTAACTGGGAAGCAAGAATATCTGGAGCTGTTATTTATTCATAAAGATGATTAATAGTTTGATGAATCTAAATCATGGCAGCTCTTTGTAGCAAGTATCCAATGTTAACCGTACTGCATTGAGTAAATCAAACTGGATGCTGTTTCTGGTAGCAGACTAAGTGAGGTTAATATCCACAAAGCATCTCTTCCATCCAAGCAGGCTTGGAGAAGCTTGAGTTTAATTTGTTAACACTTATTAGCTAGACAGAAGTAACTACTGCTGCAGGACTGACAAAGAATGTAATCAATGTAATCACTGCTACACAAGTGACCACACGTGTTTCAAAGTAACTCAAATAACTGCAAGCTATTAATTTCTGACTTGCTATTTTTTCTGGAACAGACTCTACAGCATAACCATGAACTAGTTAGCAAGGTAAAAAATCATTAAGAAAGTGAGAACAATGAAGACCTTACCTTTGATTTAATCCTCAATAAATGTTGTTCCACTTCTTCAATATCTTCAGTGTTCTCCAAACGTTCATAAGATGCACTGGTAGTTCCCTTAATCAAGTTCAGAGGCAGAGCTGACATACCATAAGCCTTAAATAAAAAGGAAACATACATACTCAAATTTTCTGCCATGTATTTTCATCTGATAAGGCTGATCAATGTTGTACAGCTATGAGGTAGCACATATGGGTGTTTTTTCAACCCATCTCTTACTAAGGAATCCAATTCCTTTCCTCTTTTGAGCAAAACATAAACATGCTATGCAAATTCCAGCATCCCACATCATTCCAGTGGTACTTAATTTTTGTCTCATGACCACTCAGACATGTATTAAGATTTCATATAAGCACAGTACATTGATGATTTATTATACTAGTCCTTGTTTTTTGTAAATCACATAGCTTCCAGAAACCTTAACTTTCCCACTTTAGATCAAAATCAACATTTTGTGTAATATAGAAATTTCTAGAAATTGAACATTAGTAGTATTAGAAACAAAATATACACAATTTCTTTGCAGCCAGTAGTGTTCAAGTTGCTTTTGAATAAAATTGAAAGTACATAATTTACTAAAACCAAAATTCTGCAGTAAAAAGGCACTAAAAGCTACATGAACATCTGAACTCAGTTCCATTCCAAGACTGCTTAGACAACCATTCATAAATTTTGTCAGAATTTATTCATTACAAATTCTATTTGATATAAAGTGTTTTGCCAGCTTCTACATCAACAGTACACCCAGATTTTTCCAATGCAAAGTCCATAAGCTTTCCACTAACAAAAAGAAACATATCTGAGGCAAGGTAAACAAGAAAATGGCACTACTTTCTCTCTGTTACCCTACAATTCTTACAGATCAAGGCCAAGATCAGAAGTTACTCCAGGCAGTTTAGCAGCATTAGCCATAAGCTTGTAATTTGTTTATTGTGGATGATATGTTGCTCTTAGTACAGAGCTCAGCAGGAAGGTTCTTTCCTCCCTCAGCAATTAACACACATAATTTTACTAGAGTCTTTGATATCTGAACACTTGCTAACTTCAGAGAATTGTTTAGGTTGAAAAAGACCTTTAAGATTATCCAGTTCAACCAGTAAGCTAACACTGCAAAGTCCAACACTAAACCATGTCTCTAAGGGTCATGTCTACAAGTCTTTTCAATATTTCCAGAAGTTTGAAGAGCAGTTTTCTAGATGTTCACAGAAATACCACTTCCTCCTTCAAGCACAGTTTTACATTTTCTACTGAGAATAGATCTAACACAAATGCTAGTGTGTTAAAAATGTCACCATACATGCTGTCACATAATGAGTTTTCTGTACACAAGACATGATTTGACCTGCTTAGAAACCTACTTCAACATACTAAAGTCTCACACACTGAATCCAGAGCAAGGCACTGCCTGTTTCTGATTGTATTTTTGAATATGCCATAACTTAGCCTGGGCTTGACAACTGTCTGTGTGTCAGCTCTCTCTTCAGACCATCTCCTTTGAGAGGATTTAAGTATATAAGCTGTTTTGCCACCCACATGAGGCTGCAGATATTGTCTACCTAGACTTCAGCAAGCCTTCAACACCATATCCCATAGCACTCTCTTGGAAAAGCCAGCAGCCCACAGCTTGGACAGGAGCACTCTGTTGGGTTAAGAACTGGCTGGATGGCCAGGCCCAGAGAGTGGTGGTGAACGGTGCTGCATCCAGCTGGCAGCCATGGTGTCCCCCAGGAATTTGTGTTGTCCCCAGTTCTGTTTAATGTCTTTACTAATGATCTGGGTGAGGGGAGTTAGTCAACCATTAGCAAATTTGCAATTGACAACAAGCTGAGAGAGAATGTTCATCTGTTGGAGGGTAGGAGGGCTCTGCAGAGGGACCTGGAAAGGCTGGATTAATGGGCTCAATCCAATGAAATGAGGTTTAACAACATCAGGTTCCAGGTCCTGTGCTTTGGCCACAACAAACCCATGCAGTGCTACAGGCTGGGGACAGAGTGATTTGACAGTGGCCAGGGAGAAAGGGACATGGGGGTACTGATGGACAGCCAGCTGAACATGAGCCAAGGTGTGCCCAGGTGGCCAAGAAAGCCAATGGCATCCTGGCCTGTGTCAGCAAGAGTGTGGCCAGCAGGACTGGGGCAGTGATTATGTCCCTGTACTCAGCAGTGGTGAGGCTGCACCTCAAGTGCTGTATCCAGTTCTGGGCACCTAATTTAGGAAGGCTGCTGAGATGCTGAAATGTGTCAGGGAAGGGCAACAAACCTGTTGAAGGGTCTGGAACGCACATCCTATGAGGAACATCTGAGGGAGCTGGGGCTGTGTAGCCTAGAGAGAAGGAGACTCAGGAGACACCTGATCCCTCTCTACAACTCCCTGAAAGGAGGCTGTAGCCAGGTGAGGGTCACCTCTCTTCTCCCAGGCCACCAGTGTCAGGACAAGAGGATACAGCCCCCAAGGGAGGCTTAGGACATAAGGAAGAAGTTCTTCACAGAAAGGGTGATTGGGCATTGGAATGGGCTGCCCAGGGAGGTGGTGGAGTGACTGTCCCTGGAGGTATTCAAGAAAGGACTGGATGTGGAGCTTGGTGCTATGGTCTAGTTGACAATGTGGTGTTAGGTCATAGGTTGGACTTGATCTCAAAGGTCTTTTCCAACCTAGCTGATTCTGTGATTCTGTAAAAAGCACTCTCCTACAATTCTCTTCTCTAGACCAAACAAATTACTTCAGTTTTCATTTATGGGTTGCTCTCTACAACTTTGTAATCGTGTCCATAAGTGTTCATTGGAGCCTCTGTTTCATAAACTAGGGGACCAAAACCAGACAATTTCCAGATGTGGCTTTGGAAGTGCCAAGTACAATGACAACATCTACTCTCTTGTTGAGGCAAGCCCTGGACACTATAATTCTGCTGCAAGGCACACTGCTGGATCATGCTCACCTTGCTGCCCACTAGGACTTCCAAGTCATTTCAGCAGAACTATCTCCCAGCTGATCAGACTCAAGCACTAACCGTTGCTTGCAATAAACCCATTACAAAAAACTACCTTAAGATCTGCTAAACCTGATGTCACTCTTGTTGGCCCAATTCTCTCATCAGTCAACATCTCTATGGTGGCTCTTTGTTCTATCTACTTCTCCCAGTCTGACATATTTCTCAAACTATATGATTACTCAAGCTCATCACCCAGATCATTTGTGAGGACTAAACAGTATTGGGCCCATACTGACCCCAAAGAGCTCACTCAGGTCACTAGCAGTGTAACTACAGAATTTAGGGGACATGTGAACACCATACAACATCAACTAGAAGGCAAGTCACAATTTACCTGAGGTCCCTCTCTGGAACACAAGTATTTCTAGCCAGTGCCAGTATGCAGAAACACGCAAGACATTACTATGAAAATGTGCCTGAACAATTTTACAAACCTGAGCTTAGAAGTAATTAGATTTCACCATCTGAGGTTTCCACCTGTTCTTCAAACAGCTAACATATCAATTAACATAGCAAGTATTCACTCTATGAAACAGTTAAGAAATAAAATCCAGGGCTTTAAAGCTTAGTTTTAAGTTTCTACAAAGAAAAATACAACTCTCAAAGTGATGCATTGTTTTGCTGTTTTTGAAAATGTGAACTACATACTTGAACATCAAGCATGCTCCAGTGATAAAGGCTGTCTAAGGGCCTTCCCTGAACACAGAAGATGCTAATAGTAAGATGATTATGCAAGTAAGGCTCCCATCATCAGTGTGGGAAAAGAACACATTGGTCCTTCAAGATAACAATATATAGAATGAAGGACAGAAAAATGAGTCATCCCATGTGATGTGTCACAGGTCTGAACAGAAGCTGTATTAGCTCATTCTCAGGGCTGCATTTCCATTCAGGCTGATGAAGTTCAAAGTTGCCCTGGACAAAGTTTTAATCCCTTGGGTTAGTACAAGTGGTAAATTATTCAAGGGCTATTATGCATCTGCAACTTAACAAGCAAACAGCGTATTGAGGATAGCCAAGGAAAACAAATCAAAGATGCACACTCCAGCCAAGAAAGGTCTTACTCCTGAAACAAACTGTGGGTTCAAAGTTTGAAATATGAATCAAAACATATCAAAATGAGCCTTTAAAGCAGTTAACACAAGTTAATTGATATACTTGAACTTACATAAAACAAATAATTAATTCTTGACATATTTATACCACTGAAACAACAGATTGCAGGACTTATTTTTAGACAATTTTTTGGTCTAGAATTGTTAAATCAAATGAGAGACACTACCAAAGAGTAAGTAACCAGACATCCAAATGTACAGTCATTTACAGTATACATGCAGTTTTGCAACACAGGCTCTTAAAAATGAACTGAGTCTGGTACCAAACACCAAGTGTTCAGGCTGGTATCTGATAACACATGTTGCAAGGATACGTCTCTAAGGCCTCAGGCTCTATCTCTGCTCTTGCTTGGATGCCAGATCAGCTTCATTGAAGCCACATTTTTGAGTAGAAAAATAATTTCAATTTATAGTTAAGCCAATTTATTTTAGAGACATTTCCTGTCTCTCGAATTACCACAAGTGCTCAACGTAAGAAACACCACTATCATTTAGCTTAAGGGCTGGAAAGCCAAATCCTAAGAGCTCACTACCTATTAACTACAAGTTAGAAGCATCATCCATGAGAAGCTGTCTTGTTCTCACTTGAGTTTCTGTCCACAGGCATCTCTGGATAGATGAAGTTTTTACTTACGGACCTTTTGAAGCATAAGGCCTTCTACGCTAAAGGATAAGAAGAAAAACACAGAACAACATACTGCAACAGAAAACCCAGCTTCCCAACCCTATGAGAACAGCCTAACCAAAGCTTTTGAGACTCCTGTCTTATTTGTTACTCATGGAAGTGGTAGTTCAGTCAGACAGTAATCTGAAAATAAATCCATGTACAGGAAGAGCCTGTGACACCCGTGATGCCACAAATAGATCAGTACCTTTATGCAGTACCAGCTGGCACTGAAGAGCAGCGAGAAGCGTGCTCTACCTGTTCTCTGAACATACCACTGAACACAAAATCCATGCTCCAGACAGAGCATTCAATACCTTATGAGAAACCATATAAGCATTGTGTCTAATTTGCTTTATCTCCACTTCTCCCAGGTCCCTTTCCTTCTCATCTTGCAGCAGATTCAGCCACTCTCGTGTCATTCACAGTTAGGATTTAGAAGGAAGAGCTGCTGTTCTGATTCTTAGTCTCTTGCAGACTTAGCACATTGCAACACTTGAGACTTGCCACACTCACATAACCCATGGCCAGATAAGGGAAGTCTTTCTTATTAGTTGCCAGCCATACTGATAATAGTCACTCAGAAACAGAAAACAGAACATAAGTGAGGTTGCAACAAGTTGCAAAATCATGTTTTACTGAAGTTGTTGCATCAAGCAACTACTTCAGGGATAAACTCTTGAGTATTAAAAAGATCCAGAAAGGTTTTCCACTGGAAACTATAACCTCTAGTGTAAGATTTCAAAATTGCACAAATGATGAAAGAATATCACTTAAAGGGAATGTTAAGGTGGGAACACCTAATCATCAACCACATCAGCCATAAGCACATAGATCAGTTAAGAGGAAGATAGCAAACCACATTAAAATTAATATACTAAATGACTTTAAAATAGAGTTAAATGACTTAAAGCTGAACACCTACCACAAAAAAGCCAGACGCCATCAGGCATTATAATTTAACTGGAAGTTGATTATTTTTCATTTTCTAACCTGCTATGTTCAGCTAATAAGATATGGTCAAATGATTAACCTGTGGCCCAAACAGGATAATCATTCCTTGTTAGAGATCAAACAGAAAAAGTAAATTTTTTCTCATCAGCTTGGTGCACAACCAGAACTAAAAATATAGATAGCTTAACAGCTCTTTCTGGTTAAAGATATTTAAGAAATAAACTTGTGATTTCAATAACTTATTGAAAAATACTTGTGTAGCTATCAGAAAGACTTCCTACTCCATTTATTATTAGGGGGGGTCTACATATCATGCAAGTGGCTTTGAAGTGGCTATCATTGAGGTTTTTAAAAGATGTCCATCTCGTCTTGTGCAAGAGGTGCAGAAATAAATATTGACAAACATTTCTTGCACAGCAGTGCCCTCTAGCGAAGTCACATAAAAAAGCCAAATTAAAAAGAGAATTCTTATAACCACCATATAAAAGACAACAGAAGTGTTCTCAGCCTTAAAGACAAATATTCATATTCCTGTTTTCTTACAGCATCTTATTTCAATACTTAACCTCAAAGTGTGACCATGAAAGACAAAATGTTCAGTTCTACCAACTGGATTGACAAAAATGCATCTATTCAAGTTAGAACCAGCTAAACTATTTTAATATATGCAGTACTTAAGAAATACAGTCAAGTATGAGCTACTTTTCTTTAATACAAATGCCCCAGTTAAAAACCTCCTCCATTTAAATAATGATTTTGGTATAGAAGATGCTTTTATATACTAGTAACCTAATCAGCTTTTTATTTCAATTATGCTAGCCACAAGGGAAGTCACAGGATACCTTTTACCCTTCACAACAACTGACATTTCAGTTGCTTATATTGAACAATTTCCTATGGATACAAGGCATTCTTGCCAGCACTGCTTCTGACTGAGCACACTGGTCAGTCCAATTAAACAGCCTCAAGGGAGGTGCACTTTCAGGTGCCACACCAACCCAAGACACTAGGTTTGTGTAAGAGGAACTGGGACTCAACTTTTCAGAAGAGCTGTGCAGTCAAGCTGCACAGAGAAGGTACAGTTTCAATCAAAGTGATCTGACCTTCCAAGGATTCATCACCTGCTTTCTTCTAAAGCCACATCTCCGATCTCTGACTACCAACTCATACTACCATTCAAAAATAAAAATTGGAATTTAACAATCTTATTTCCAGAACATCCTTAAGCATGGCAAACAATAATAGCAGTTTATATACCTTCCCTTAAATTACGAGGGCTAAAGGAGAAAGCCTACTAAATGCATCTGAAGATGGCAAACTCTCTCATGGACAGCTGGCTATTTGCTTCCTCTAAGAATCTCATGCCATACATCTTCAAAAGTCATTCAACATGTTATCTGGGAAAAATTCAGTTTTTCATTAGAAGTTTTAGCATCCAGTCTTCAGTTGCTATGAGAGCACGTAACTTTTGAATAACATTGTTATAAAAAACATCTCAAAGCGTGATTGACCAAACAGTTTCACTATGGCAATTCTTGCATGATCTGCAGTACTCAACATGAATCTTGCACTGAGCACTTGTTTCTCCATTTCTCTATTCTTCATCCCTACAGTATCCTGCTATACATTCGCCTTCATTTCTCATAGTAGTGTTTTCTCTCCACTATACAGACTCCTTATTTGTCAGTGTTTAAGTGGACAAAAAAAAGCTGTCAAATTTTCCAGGATACAGAAGCCAAATACAACAGCCTCTATATGACAGCTGTTCTACTACACACTGTGAACTTAGAAAAGCATTAACGACCAAAAGATTATTCTACTTTCCAATTCTAAAATTTTAAAGTACAAAACTACAATTTATCCGCCAGTCTAATATCTACAGTTCTCCAACAGTGTAGTAGGAATCAGGCTGTTAAAACAACCATAAATCACTGGGGAGGGGTATTAGCAAGGAAATTATTATTTTGGTTATTTACTATTTCACAGAGAAGTGAACATAATGAAAGAATTACATTTCTATTTCAGAATTGGCATTGAAGTGATTAAATAGTAATGACGATGAATTGATGACTCTCAAGTTCTCAATAGCTGTTTGACATCAGCTTAAAAGAATATCACTCATGAATGAGTGCTTTTAAGGTTAGGCAGATTCTAAAAGGTTTTAAGCTCTTTGGTTGTTAATAACATCAACTGCAGAAAAGTAAATCATAATCCAGACAAAAATTAGGTGTGAAAAGGTCATCACATTTGTGAGTAGACAAGCTAAGGTTTCTAACATTTCTTCTTTCAGGATGGAGAAAAAAATGAGCATTTTATAGTTCCATAAGAAATCAAATAATGCTTATTAAATGTTTGGAAAAATTACAAAGCCAATTATAATCATCCTTCAAGGACATGCTAAGCGAGATGCACAAGATCACTCAAAAAATTAATCTGCCTATCGTTGTATGAGCAACTCATTCTGTCTCAAATTCAAATAGCAACCTGGAGCTGACAACAACTATTGTTTTAATACCTAAGGCCATGTAGAACCATTTCAGTGAAAAACACATTAATGAAAAATAGATGCAAACTACATCATCTGTGAAACTGTTTCAAATTCTCCCCCAGCCAAAACCAGCATAGCACTGCAGGCCTAATTTATCATTTTCTTGTTAGTATTCCATATTTATAGACATAGAAAGCTGTCAATATAAATCATCAAGGTCATGGATTTGCAGAGCCCCCCTGAAGATCACCTATTCACATGTCTTACGAAACAATTTTAAGTATCAAGCATTGTACATCAGTACTATACATTACATAATGCCAAAAAAGTAGACTGTGATAAAGCTTGGAAACAGAAAAGCAACTACCAATTAAGAATTGTGTTGAGAATTGAGACATATCAAGACATAGATCTAAATAATGTTGTTCATTTAAGCATTGCACGTACTTGAGAAAATGAAATATGTTTATGCTCTTGCCAGTAATATTAATGTATCAAGCGAACATTTGTAGACTTCATCTACATTATTCACCTATGCTATTTTATTTTTCCCCTTAAAAAGTTAAAAATTTAGCATACACAAGTTGCATCTCTTTTGTCCCTTCCTGGTCTTCCAAACAGTCAATTAAAATCAAGAAAAGATTATTCTTTGGTGTATTCAGCAGGGAAATCCAACATGAAGTTTTAGTATTATATTCTAAAAAGACATACTAAAAAGTACCACCTCAAAGTCAGTCAAAAGAAACATAACTGCAGCTTTTGTATTTTTACATCTATGTTCAGAAGGAAGCAACTTCGCATTTCATCCAACCAAGCTGCAAAGTCACAAAAGACAGGAAAAAGAAATTTGCATTTCTTAGATTAAGAATAGGCATTCAAAGTTCGGTTGTTCCCCTACTCTGAATTGGCAGTCTCCCTTTCACTTACCCAATGAGCTTCTGAAAATTGCCACCTATCAAAATACTTCAAAGCTATTACTATCTTCTGACAGAATAATCTTGCACAAACTAGCAGTTATTAACACATAACTACTTATTTACTGACATGACATAGTTTTACAACAAAGTGCCCAGTGCACTTTTTGAAACACTAGTTGTACTGAGGTGAATAAATCATAGTAAGAATCTCTAATAAATCTTTTATTTTTTTCACAAATTAACAGCTGTGATGGAATAAATAGTTGTCCAACATGAGCTAAATAAGGTTCTAACAGTAAAACCAGTATTATAGAAAAAATTAATCCAATAAAGAGCCAATCTTATTGTCAACCATTGTCACCTCAACCCTTTCATAGGCTAGACCCAAGCTCAAAGAGAAGACACTTCACACCATGAGGTAAAATTTGCCCCATTGGTACCACTGTAAACCCTGCAGATCCGCACAGCAGAATGCCTGAGGTTTGGATGGACTCTGGAGGTCATCCAGTCCAACGCCTCTGCCTAAGCAGGGTCCCCTGAGGCTGCTTGTCCAAGACCATGTACATATGGCTTCTGAGTATGTGCAAGGAGGAGACTCCACAATCTCTCTAAGCAACCTGTGCCAGTGGTCAGACACCTGCAGAGTGTTTCAGCTTGTGCCTCCTGCTCTGGTCCCATCCCTAGGTACCAGCGAACACAGCCCAGCTCCATACTCTTTGTACTGCTCCTTCAGATGCTTGCACATGTTGATAAGACTTCCCCTCAGTTGTCTTTTTTGTCTTGGCTGACAGACCTGGGTCCCAGTCCTTCCTAAGAGGAAAGTGCCTCGATGATCTTTGCAGGTCTTCACCAGTTTCCCTTCTACAGCTCCATCTCTCTCATACTGAGAAGACAAGAACTCCAGATGTGGCCTCACCAAGGCTGAGAATAAAGGCAGAGTCACCAACAGCCTGCTGGCAATACTCGTCCTAGTGCACTTCAGGATACCCCTGGCCCTCTCCCAGCAAGAGTACATTCCTGGCTCATGGTTAACTTGGCATCCATCAGAACTCCCAAGTCTCAGAGCTGCTTTTCTCCTGAGTGGTTCCCCTGGATATGCACACATTGATTTCCCCTCAGCTTTGCATGCTCCCTTGCTGATTTGATCATGTTCCTGTCAGCCCATTTCTCCAGCCTAGCAAGGTCCTTCTGGACAGCTCCAATATGAACTCCAGAGGGTATTCTCCCAGTTCTGTGTGAAGTTTGCTGAGGGTTCTCCCCCATCATCCTGATCATTAATGAAAACACTGAACAGGACTGGAACCAGTATCAATCCCTGGCATACACCACAAGTGACTGCCCTCCAATTAGACCTCATGATCACCATCCAGTGGGCCTAGATATTCAGCCAATTTTCAATTCACTTCACTATCTACTCATCCAGCCCATATTTCACAAGCTTCTCTATGAGGATCTTTTGGGAGAGCTCAATGTGAGCTACACGTACATTTTCCAAACATGGCAAAGCCACATCACCAACAAGAGATGCTGTTTGCTTGTTACAACAGTACAGTAGTGTATGAAGAGCTGAAGGCTGACATGGGAATTGTTACTCTGAAAACAGCTTAACTCAAAAGTGTTCTTCAGAATAAAACTTTTGAAGCTTCAGAATTAAGTGCTATGCAGATCTGTCCATAAACTTGCTTCCAGAACTCTGAATTGTGTTTAAAAATTTTACTGTAGCAATATGAATAAGATCTGGAGACAGCACTCATTTAAACTGTTATACACAGTTAGAAAGAAGTCATGCTGTTGAAAAACATTCTGGCTGACCACACATCTAATAAATTTTTGGTTTCTTTGGTCCTAAGCTATATGCCTGCTACAATCCAAGCTTTTGGGAAATTTAGACAATTCAGTTCTGTGCCCACATCTTGAACAAAGTAAGTACCTTAGGAAAAATAACTGTTCAGTGGAATGACCATAATAAAAAAAAAAAAAACCAAAAAAAACCCCAAAACCAAAAAACCCAAAACTAAAACAGTGAAAGTTTAAAGTTAAGTTAAGTTAAGTGAAAGTTTTTTGGGGCAAATGTAAGGAAGGAATTTGAGAATTTACTGCTATGGGCTTTTTAATAAGGTGAGACACTGTTGCCACATTGTGCAGGACTGTCCCAAATATCACCACATGGAAAACTAAACAGAACAAACCAATTTATGTTCCATTTAAAGTGTGAAGTCAAAATCCTCTAAATACTCCTTAATCATCTTCCTTGCAGCTCATTTTCTCATTTGAATGACATGGTGTTAAGAAACACCATAAAGCATTTACATTGCTCTGGACTCCTGAAGGTATTTCCTAGCAAGCATGAAACTTGAATTAAAATCTAATTCTTATAATAATTATTGCTTTTTAGTAGGTACCAAATACATAGACAATCTTCTGTGTTAATTTATCAATTAAAGTAGTTGTGAATTTTCTCACTGACCTTTTTTTGGAAAAGTAACTTTTGCACTAACTCCTTAAGCTGGTAATTTCCATGCTAATGCCCCTCCCTAGTGATTTACCTTAAGGGATGAGATGCTTTCAGGAACAGTATTTATTACTAATACCTCCAAAAGCTTTTAACTAGTATTTCACAGTAATTGAGGAGATCAGGAACTTCTCATACCAAAGAAATTTTATTTCTTTGGCAATTTCAGTTTTAACAGTGCACTTCATCCTACCCCATTCAGATGCCAGGGAAAAGCTCACAACTCAAAAGCAAAACTCTGCATTTTCCCCTCAAACTGCAAGAAAAGCTCTTCTCTGTATGTACCACTAGATGAAATTTACTGTGATTTTGATGTTTGAAGCCATAGAAAATGGAAGCCAGCAATCTAATATAATGACAACCCTATTGAACCGTAGCATTATCTACAGATGTATCATAGCCAGTAACACAAGTGCTCAGTTATCTGCAAATCCAGTCCAGCACGATGCTTCAGTTTATACTGTCCCTCAACTGTCACCTTCACCCCCAAATCCCAACATATCAAATGCTACAACACAATATGATCTGATAAGAATTCTGTTCTTCATTGCATTAATAGCTCACCATGTACTTCAGAGTAATGTATCAAACCAATCAGGGCCTTGAGAGGCCCCAAACACTGGACTGATGGTTAAAAAAGAGGTTTTAACTACATTAGTCCTTGGGGTAAATTTGTTAGTTCCATAATTTAAACTGCAGCCATTTACAATCTCAGTAACACCACCCTGCTGTATCCCTTCTCCTGTGGAAGCAGGAGGATATGCTTTCATAAAGGAAGCCTGGGCACATACACATGCTGAAGTGAGCTTTTGCTCTCTATTTCTACTCAAATTCAAGGCTACCTGCTGACAGTGCCAAAGCCTTTTCCCCCCAACTTCTCACATTATTGTATATTACCACAACACAAATCCAATTTTAGAGCAGCCATAATCTAATTCTTCATGCTGAAGGCCACACAAAGCAGTACTGTTAACATACATTTAACTAATTGTAGAATGGATAAATTGCACTGCCAGGGACTTGAATAAAATCACTTTATTCATCTCTTTCATGGTTTCTTCCATTGATAACATTTTAAGATTAAATCAGTCAACTGCAGTCACAGCACTCCTATCTATTTTTAGTGTTTTCTGTTACAGTAGGCATTCAATGTAAGGCCATTTTTAATTAGGTATGAAGGGATTTGCTAACATATTACAATACAACCTTTATTAGGCAAGTATTTAGCATTAAGATCTTTTTCTTTACTGTGAATGAGTACATAGAAGACCAGATATACCTGCTCCTAATTTCCCTTTAACAATAGAATAGCAAACTCTGGCACTGAAACAGGTTGGGGATATGCAGAAGTCAGGGGAAATATCAAAAAATTTCAGTTGCATCTATACTAAAAATCCTGAACTCTTCACTGTGTAAACCACAGATCTGAAATCACCTCTGTCCAGAGACACAGGAACTCAGAGACCACACATCTATTCTTTTTTCCATCATCTAATAAGCATTTGTGGAATATTTTGAAATAGGTGTCTTAGTTCTTGTGTTCACTCTTACATAATAATATTCTCTTTCTGTGCTTAAAAACAACAACTAACACCAATGATCAAAGAGTGGTTTGATGACTAAGCACAAAGATCTCCCACCTTTGGAAACTGGCATAAACAATTTGATAGGCAGCAGAAGGCTACCTGAAAAACAAAGACTTGTCTGTCCACTCATGTCTGTCTCATCTAGAGGTGATTTTTTTATACAAGGCTAATACAGCAAAAAAAAAAAAAACCCACCCCACAACACAAAGACATGGGAAAGTACCAAGAGAAAACAGTCACTCCTTCCAGAATCGTTTTCTCCTGCTCTGAAGTAGAGCGAGTGGAGTAATCCAAACTGGCAAAGACAGACTACACTCTGAGCCAACCACTCCCTGAAGTTCAGGCACGTACAACAGCCCAGAAACTTTTCATTACTAAAGCAATTTTTGCATTATATCATACCACTGGGATAAGTCCAGCCCATGCTGCTGCAAGTGAAAAAAGCTTAAATATGGAAGCCTGACCATCACCGCTGGTGGGAAAGGTGTTATGAAAGCTCTAAAGCACAAAGAAAACACTGTTCCAGCTTGAAGAACTGACCTTCTAATAGGTGACACATTTGTACCTCAGTGACACATTTGTACCTCAGTCCACCCATATATCAAAGCCAGCTCAATGCTAAGATTCTACAACTGCCTGCAAACAATGAAAAAAACTCACATCAGACATAGATAACAACCCACTCCTATGTGAGCTCATGCCCAAAACTTCTGTAAAATAACTCCTCCACTTCTCCCACTCTCCCTTAACACCTATTGTAAAACAGAACAGAGAGTTACAGAAGAATGAAATACAACAGTTAAAAATAAAGGAAATCAATTTCACACTCCAGGCATTTGCATAAACAGCTCAGTTGAAGTTTACAAAGCAACAAATTAGCCCAAAAGTCTTAGTGATTAAGGCATTCAGATAAGAGTTAGTTCTCATGCTTGATGTTTCACTTCATGTATAAGTTGTAAATACATTGACACTAAAGCAACAGTATTGAAGATTTTGGTATTGCCTTCATCTGAGAAAACACAGACAACACAGAACACTGAAGTTATTGAACGTGGATCTCCAGGTTCCACATATTTCCAGGTTCAGCTAGTGTTGAAGACAGAAGCATACTGTGATACTCAGCTGAATGGTGCCTATAACCAGTATGGGTTCAAAAATAAGTGGGCAGTAACACTGGAAGTAGGAAATATTAGCAGTAAATTGAAAAAAAATTCCAAGAATCACATAATCATTAAGGTTGGAAAAGACCTCCAAGATCATCAAGCCCAGCTTTTGATGGAATACCACCATGCCGACTAAACCATATCACAAAGTGCCACATCTGCTACGTTTTTTGTTGTAAAATGTTAACATTTCAGCGAGGAATAAAATGGCTTTATTTTCACAATCTCACATTTTAGATGTTTGCTAACGGTTATAAAAACCATACTTGGTTTTTTGAACAAAACACTGATATTGTTCTCCCAGCTAAGGTGTTTCTCTTTTGTTAGTATCATAGATAAGATAACACAGTATATGCACTGCAGCAATTCAAACAAGAAATGAGTATTTTCTTCCATAATTAAGAGAAACTAATTGCAATCTGGCACATTATTACAGGCTAAGTGAAGGTCTAGATCTTTTTTGACCATCACATGATCCAGATGCCAGCAAGATAGTTTGAATAATTCAATGACCCATGTCACTTTAAGAAAAGGCTTAAAGTAATAAAATTTATCATCATCTTCATCAGGTTAAAGCACTTTGCCAATGGGGCTGAGAGCAATGCAGCTCACCTAAAATACCCACTAGTTCATCCACCCAGTTGCTCTCCTACCTACTGCACAGACCCCGATGGCCACTAAGCTGTCAGGGTTCTGACACATCTGCAAACCTCTACTGAACTGCCCTCCATAATTCTGCTGTAACTTACACGAGCTGGAGAGACAGAAAGTCATTAGGTATACTTGTTACTCATTTAACATTCTAAAGGGAGTATTTCATAAGCACCTTAGCCCCTTCCCTCTTTCTTAAATCCTTTTTCAAGTTTTATAGATTTATAGTTTGCCTGAAACAGACACCTTCTTGAGTACCAATGCTTCAAAATAATTTACTGCATATGCTATGGCTACAAAGGCACTTAGAATTCACTAGCAAACCTACATAGGAACTATGTTAGAGCCAGCTTCCAATGGAAGAAAACATTATATTAGCAAGGACATGAATCTTAAGATAACAACCTGTCAGAAAAACAGTAATTTCTGAGAAACTTTAAAGCTTTGTCTGTTATCAGCCAGTTATCTTAAGGTTTTAAGCTGCTTCTTTGTTGCAAAATTTTACCTTGACAACAAATTAAACATGTAGCATTACAAACACACTGATTATTCACTGAATGAAGAAATAGAACAAATTGGGAAAGCAAATGACCACATAAACATTAAATGTTGACCAATGTCAGTAAGTTAAAAGAGTTCCTTTTCTTTCTACGTAAAAGCAAGAGTCAAGCAGTTAAACTAACATAACCTTAATCATACCATTTACAATTGGTTACAGAAGGAACCCTTCCAAATCCCTCTCATAAAGAACTGCAGTACCTTAGCTCCATATCAACTCTAGGTTATGCCACAGTTCAATGAATAAAAAAAGTGCAACATTTAATTCCCAATATCAGGGTGGAGAAATAAAATAAAAGCTTAAGAACAAGTAAAGTCAGTGACTGTGTTACAAGTCACAAGTAATGTGACATCCCCTTCCATAAACACATCAAAATTAAGTCTGATCTCTGCTCACTATTAAAACAGCAGTCCCTAAATTTGCAGCAAAAAATTTAGAACTTAGAATGACTATTCCAAACCATGAAAATCCAGAGCTAAAGACACTACTGAATCTTTTCAGGATGACAAGTTTTCCACACAGGTAGAGACAGTGATAACCGCAAGTATCATGAAGGTAAAAATCTGAAAACGCTGCATAACAACTTACTGTGTAAGTGATAGCTGCCAACATTCCAATCACAGTCAAGGAGCTAATGGAAAATGAAAGTGCAGTCAAGCCATCTGCAAAAAAAAAAAAATAAGAGAACTTGTTGAAAATACATTAGATGTGTAAAAACAGTTCTTCCTAAATTAGTTTCCAGAACAGATTTAAGTTCATGAGAAAGATGAAAACATAGTTAAAAGTTATAACTCAGATGAAAAACTTACCTAAAAGAGCTTTTTGACCTGAACAGATCTTTATATGAAATTGCAGGATCCAGGAGAGACTCTTGTCATTTTCACAAGCTCACAGAAGTTACATTGACCCAAATGGTTGAAAAGACACTAATGAACTTGCTCCCATAAATTTCTAATACCCCTTCAAGACTTATTTCTGGCCTCCCCAGGGTGCTGTGGTAACTTGCACAACTTTCATGTGCATTCTGGATGGTTCATCTTAGTTTTGTTTGCTACCACCTGATTCCTCCTACTAATAGCATTATCCAGAATCAGACAAGCATGGATCCTTTAACCAACCAAAAAAACCCTCAGCTTCACTCAATGTATATACAGACCAAAAAAACTGGACAAAGCTCAGGGGACTATAGAGTTAATGTAGCCTCATAACTCCAGTAATTTTAAGAGATAGTAAAAGAGTGACCAAATAAAAAGGTATTTAACTCACTAAAATCTTCTGCATAATTCTTCAGAACAGGTCTGCCCCTGACCTCACCACTCAAGACATCACAAGTGGCTTTGGTTACTTAGTAACATTGAAACTTATAGTAAATTACAGAAATTGAACTTCAGCAAACAATTTCATGTTTATGCTCAGTCATAACCAGAGTTTACTGTTTTCCCTCATGTCCTCCCCTCTACTTAATTAAAAAATCTACAATAACTTTTATTTCTACTCACACAGATATACTAGCCTGTTTCCATTCTTATTTACTGAACACAGCACTAAGCAGTTGCCAACTGAGAAATCATAACCTTACTACTCTATGAGAAACTGCACCCCTCTTCTGACCAACCCTACAGGCCTCCTTCCAAAACCACCAAAAACTAATAGAACAGCACAACCAAATCCAACTTCACTGCTCAAATCTCTCCTTTACTATTTTTGCTAGATAACATCAAACAACTTCCCCAGAGCTAAAAGCAATGGGTTCCTCTGTTTCAAACACTACAGCTATGTTTAAAACTTATTAAAAAACCCAAAAACCTACCAAAAACCACCTAGCACTATTTTTCCTTCAGTAACTGTAAAAATTTGAGTTGTTTTTGAAGTTTAGGGGGCAAAAAATACCCCTCAAGTGGCCCCTACTTGTAACATATCACACAATGTAGTTACACACCATATTTGATGATCCTCCTGTATTTGAAGTATTTGAAACCAACATTTAATATCCACTTTAGAAGTCTGAACCATGCTCAATGCAACATTAAGAAACTAACTGGCTGAAAATTTGATAATTGTATACCAGCAGTATATTATCAGGCTTTGCCTCAGTGGATGAGTTTGCATTTCTTTCATAAGCGCACAACCAACTACCAAGTGATGACGGGATGTTTGTTCTACATCTCAAGATCTTTGAACTTCTTGCACTACTACAGACAGACAAAGGAAAAGGGTAAATTAATATAAAAACAGGACAACAGGCACAAGTAAAGACAACAGGCAAGCATTTTGTCCTTATTTCTCCAGCACCTGGAACACAAAAGAACCAGAAGTTCAGAGAGTTGCTGTCTGTGGAGTAGCTCTATGAAAACACAAGGGACTCCTGCATGGGGAGCTTGGGAGACAGCAATCTGAAGGTAAGCCAGCAGCATGCTGTGCCAGCATGGAAGTCCCATGGCATCTCAGACTGCATCAACAGCAGTATGTCCATCTATTAAAGGAGGGGACCACACAGTGCAACCAGTTCTGAGGCCCCTCCTGCAGGTTAAGACTGATAAATGTGAGCAAGCTAAGTGAAGAATTACAGTGGTTGGAAGCTGGAGCACATGCTGTGCAAAGCAGCTGAGGGAGTCAGGCTTGTTTGGCCTGGAACAGAGACAGGTTTGGAGACCCCCAATACAGCCTGTCTGCTTAGCAAACAGGTGGAGCCCAGGTTCTTCAGTGGTACACAGCTGTCAAGTGTGAGACAACTGGGTGACAGCAAGTATATCCACAACAGGTGAGAGATTTTTCCAGAATGAGTTCAGTCTACAAACTTGGGGGTTTTGAAGAGCTAGGTGATGAAGCCCTGAGCAACCCAGTCTGATCTTACACCTTCCTTCTAGGTGCAGATTTGAATAGATAACCTGAGGTCTCTTCAAATTGAATTATCCTATGAAATTACAAGTCGCAAGAGAATGCTGACAGAAAACAAAATCAGACTTTCACATCCCAACCCAGCATCTTAATCAGTTGACCTTCCTAGAAATAAACATAGGCTATACTGTATTTCATAGCAAAGGCAGCCAAATACTTTGTTACAGTCATATCAAGGTCACCTGGAAAAATTAGCTTACATCTCAGCTCAACCATTATCACAACCTGTATAAACAGTTTAAGTAGCATTTTATCCTGAGCTTTTATAATCTTTGCAAAGCAAGGGGAACATCAACAAGCAGACAGCCAAAACATTCAATAAGCTATGGATTTGTCCTCCCCATCTCCTACGCTTACAAGCACAGATTACAGCACAGAACATATTATGATTAAAGACCCTGCAAGGATGTTACAGCAAACAAGGGCTTTGAGTATTTAAGTGGCAAGAGGAAGAAGAGGCAAAATAGGGGCTTGTTGCTGAGTGGGGCAGGGGACCTGGTGAGACAGGACTTTTCAATGACAAGTCTGAGCTGCTGAATGCTTTCTTTACCTCAGTCTTTTACTAGAAAGACTAGACTTCAGAAAATCCAGGCCAGGGAGCAGAGTGAGAAAAACTGGAAGAATATTTACTCTTTGTGGAAGAGGATCAGGTTGGAGAATACTTAAGCAAACTGTACATATAAAGTTGATGGGCCCTAAAGGGATTAGCCAGCTCTGTCGGTGTTTGGTGTATGTCATTGCAGGTAACTTTTATTCAGTACAGAACTCCTAGACTAATGCAGAATATGACTTGATGAAGGCTTGTATAATTATATCCTAAAACATTCACACAGATGCCAATATTCTGATGCATATCAAGAATGAAACAAAGTAATGGAGTACTTATGCACTGGGATGAATGTCTGTTAAACAGCTTTTAATTACCCTTTCTGATATCACTTTTCATTTGAAAAGTGACATCACATCTGTTTTAGCTCACCTATAAAACACTTCCCTCACACCTTTACTGTGAAAACATACCCTGGCTAAGCACATGAACTACACCACATAAGTGTTAAACACTATTCCATGGAGTTTGGTCTTCTCAACAGCTCTTTACAGCCCTAGTGTAAAGTGTAACAACTGCTAACAACAATTTTAGAAGAGGTCAGTATTGTAAGAACAAAGGGAAGAAGTTGTAACACCCACAAGACCTTCCCATCCAAATAGACAGAACATCATTTTTACAGTGAACAGCAGTACTGCATTTCATTAGGTAAATGAATGAAGACCATCACAACACAATGGTCTTCACAACCATCACACACTCATCATACCCTCAATGTCAGTGAACTCCAGCATCCAAGGAGCATTTAAGAGCTAAGTGAAGTCTATGGAAGCAAGTATCCTCTCTCCCCACCACAAATATCAGCAGGCACAACACTGGAGTCCTTGCTGTCAAATGGGGAGTTGTATTTAAAGAACAGAGACAAGACACTGGCAGTGTCTGCTTTCACAATAGTCCTAATTTTTGTTTTTCTCTGAACAGGAAGAAGTCTTATTGTAAAGACTTACTGTAGCTAAGCAGTCAGAGAAAAGTTAGAAAACTGCCACCAAGGAAGTTAATTATGTTGTTCAGTCAATGAATGAGTAGCAGAGGTTAGTAGAGTAGCAACTCATGCAAAGCTCAGAACAAATCTCAAACTTACGACTACTTCCAAATTCTTCAAACAGGAGCTTCACTTTCTCCCACTCTGTGGAATTCTTCTTGTTGGGAATATCCAAAGGAACAAAAGCACTGTAATACAGGAAAAAAAAATCTTTCTTACCCTAATTAGTGAAAAATAGGAAGAATTCTATTTCTAAATTAAGAAAATAGAAGCCCATTCATTCCTGAAGAAAAGGCAGTGCTCCATTTTATTCACATTCTCCTCTGCATTTAGATCAGCAGAGTACATGCATGTGTGTGTACAGTCAGGTCTGAGTCAATGAACAAGTGATTTTCTATTTACCCATCCTAAAAGAGGTAAGGACTCCACACTCAAGTATAATTAAAAGACATATTAATATGATTTACTATCCTGATTTGACTCATATGCAGAGGAGCAAATAAACTTTAAGCATCAATTGAGACAAATTCTCATAAATATACACTTCTGAAAGCCAAAATAAAATAATGAATGATTCCTTAAACAAGCATTGAAATATAAAGGGACATGTATATCTTCCATTATTACAACTAAACACATCTGCTCCATTCCATTCTTTGTTCTGTACTTGGCCCAGAGAACTGAGCTGCAGAGAAGTTCACTAAGTTGTTTTGTACTTCCAATAAGCACACTAGCAAAGAATGCTCAGAGAACAATGTCAGGTAAAACAGTCCCCTTAGCTGAAAGCTTCCTGTTGTCAGGCTCACCATCTAAAGTCAACTAATAAGAATAACTCCTCAGCACCTGTACAGACAAAACAGCTGAGTTTGCAATAGCTGGAAAAACAGTGCCTCCATACCAAAAAACCACTGAGACTGTAGCTTTGAGACATGAAATAGAATGGCTACAAGTCACAGGGAAGACAGATTTAGAGGGAAACGCTTTAGGCAAAGAATGAAAGAACTCAAACCTAAGTCCATAAAGAATGTCCATAAGTATCATTTGGACTTGTGTGAGAAATTGATATTTGTATGACATGATTAGACCCCTGCTTGAAGTCCCAAACAAACACCCATATTCCAGGAGCAGTCTCAAAGGACAAAACATGCTTTTGCTTCCAAGGGTAGAGCTAAACCAACTGTGTGCACATATAATCATCACATCAAAACCAACCTGATACTCGGCCAAAAAAAAAAAAGTTGACATTTTAAAAATCAAGATGGTAATTTCTAAAGAAAGCTTCTTGTCTGTGCAAGAGGCAGACAGAGGGCTAGCATTTGCTTAAGTTGACACATGCTTGTTGACTAAGGATTTAGCTCTTGTATATGCCTCTAGCAGTAATTCTTTCTGTGCAACAGCATCCAGACAAAATGAAGACACAGGTATTAAAACCAAGTTAGGCAAAATTTCTACTTGTAAATGATAAAAATAAATAACTGGAGGTTTATTTGCTAAAAATGGTTAAAGGAGACTGAGAACATAGCTCAAGTCCTTTTTATTTTAGCACAAATATGGATTTGCTATTTGTGGACTACATGCAGGAAACAAACAAGATGGAAGAACATTTTCAGATATTTATAACTTGCTTGCCTTTTTTTTCCATCTTGAGAACAACAAGATTCCTTTTTTTGTTTTTTTTTTGAACCAGCATGTCAAAGGACACTAATCAGAGCAGGGGCTACTGAATACATTATACTCTTAAATTAGTACTCAGATAAACCTTGACTGAAGGAGATGGACATCTGATTCTGCTCCTGCTCAAGTTCCATGCACCAAAGGCCCCAGAAAGGAACACAGGAGTTATAAATTTAGGTAATGCAAGCAAACAAAACAGCTCAGCTGTGGTGTCTGATACTTGGAGTTCTGGACACAAATCAAATTATTAACTGTGGTAATTTTAAGAATAGAAGCAAATTGCTATGCTGTTCAAAACACATCCTGGGTAAATTATTATTAAAATCTAGATCAATATCTAGGCTGCAGAACAAGGAAAGTAAATGCAAGACAAGCAGTTTAAAGCTAGTCACTTGGCAGGGCTAATACACAAGTGTAGATGGATGAAATTTGATCCTTAAATCAGAGTGTCATTAACTGTCATCCTTAGGAAATTATTTTTCAGCACACCAGATTTAGACTAATTTCCTTAAGTGAATTCTGCTGTCATATAATTTGCATAACTATTTATAGGATAATTAGATATATTCGTAGCTTTTTAAGAGCTAATGGTTCTAAAAAATCTAAGGTAACCAGTTTAATTCTAAACACTGACAACCAGAGAAGCATGCATTTTGGAACTAAATGTTCATTAGCCTCAAAACCAGCCTTTTTTTCCATACTAGACTGCTTCAGGGTTCCTTAATGTAAATTGCAGTATGTCAAGCCCCTTGACAAGCACATGACATTTAGAAACAGTAGGGGGAAAGTGCCTAACTTACAGGAAGGGAAAGTTATGATAAGTAAAAACTAGTTCTGAGCATCCCAGTATAAATTTGCCCTATACTTTGTTTTTCATGGTACTCTGCATCAGGTTATTTGTGTGCAGAGGATTTAAGTATTTCAGACATGCACATTTTTGCCAGACAACTGTTTTGTAACAGACAAGTAAAGTAAGTAGTACAAACACTATTCCTGATAACAATTTGGACAACAACATCCTGCTCACTGAGCTGTGTTATCAAGTCAGAAAAACCTCCAATACTATGTGGCACTAAACACATTTGTTTCCCAAAAAAGTCACAATGATCTCTAGTGGAGCAAGGGCAACATCCCAGTAAGAAAAAGACACTCAAACTTTGAACTTAATATAGCTTTTATAATTCATTTCAGGACAGCTGACCAGGGAAGAGGCAAAAAATTCCTTATGTAGACCTTTAAATTTTTAAAGGTTTACTTTAAAAATTACTTCCTAAACCAATCAGAATGGAGGTTGTCTGGCCATGAGACACCAGCCACGTAGGCACAGGAAAAAGACTATTTGTTAGGCACTCAGCAGGAAATATTCCTACACCCCTCACTCTCAACTTGTATGCAGCAGCACTCTAGTTCATTAAGCCTAGACATCTAGATTCAAACCCAGTACATAAAATTCCAGTCTATTTTAACATGACTCTGATCCTAATGACCAGTGAGAGAATCCCCCACTACTGCCAGACTAGTCTTCACTACAGTCAAACCACTCAGATAGAAGCTTCAGCTCCAACATGTTTATCTCTTTCTGGTCACATTGGAACTCTGTGGCCACTTCCTTGCTATGAAAACAGCTGAATAAGACAGGTAACTTCTTCAGAAAAGAATATACATAAACACTGAGACATATGCTACTTAACCTAGAATAAAACTATACTGGAAATAGAGTTCACATTTTTCTTCAGCACAGACACCTCAGTTGCCTCCTAAAATGGAGCCTTTTCCCCGTGAAGGGAGTCTTGCAGTTTCTCTTAAAAGGAAAGTACAAGAATTACCTTCTTTATCTTACTGGGAGGGAGGAAGAAACATGCTTACAGCTACTGAGGATTCAGCTGACACCTGCTAGAGACACTACCAAGATTTCTAAACTGGATGTGTAATACAATACATCTATCTATACCTATGATGTGAACTAACTGTCAGAAACAGCTTTTACCAGTAATTTTAGCAATATTTCTAGACAATGATTAAGGTAATAAACTCCTGCAATCTCTTATAAGAGCAAATACCTGACTTTCACTTAAAAGGACAAGAGACTTGATAAAAACATACCTTTAACTTTTATCAAAACTAAAACAATATTCCAGTAAGACAGTGTACAACTGGAAGCATTAAATTCACTCTAGTTTCTACTTCACACTCCAGTACTCTGATATGGATCATTTTAGCATACATGTTGCAATTTTTACCAACTTATTGCTGAGGTCAAAATGCTAAAAAGCTTATGACACAGCAGGCATGAGAAAGATTCAGTATTGGTGTGCACATCATGCTTAATGGTGATCTGAAATCAATTTTCTGCTACTACTTGGAGTTTCAGAACAACAGCACTTGCTGCAAACAGGTTACTCACTTCAGTAACATTTGCCTTTTAAACAAAGGCCAGCAAAAGCTTTATCATACAAGGCACAATTAAGTCAAGTATAACCTCATACTAACACTCTTCAGACAACATTTCTATTTAGCGAAGTATAAGCACCTAACATCTAATCATTTTCCTAAGAAGCTGTTTTGCAATGTCCATTTCAGAAAGAACACTTGTGAAAAGCAAAAAGCTATTTGATGAACATAGATTAGGACAAATTTTTTACTCCTGTTGTACACTGAAGCATTAATGTAGTTGTGTCAAAGCCACCATGTCCTTGATACCAATTTGCACTGCACATTCAATCAGCTTGGAAGCACAAGCATCCCCATAATTAAGTAAAACCATTTTATCTTCCAGTTAAACCCTTACTTTTCAGGTACATAATTCTCAGGATACTTAAGCCCTATTAGTGATTAAGCTGATGTTGATTATACAGATTGAGTGTATCATAATTTACCTCTTAGAAGCACAGAACTCTGATAAACAAATCTTGCATAGAACAGTGCTCAATACAAATACTTACCCAATTAACAGAAGAACTGCACAAACTGTGATGAATCCCAGAGTGTATTTGAGTGCAGTTTTAACCTGCTGAATATTAAAGAGAAAGTTAATACATTGACATAAAATGAATATAAAGGGATTTGTGCAAACTATGAAGTATTATACTTAGCATAACAGGTATTCTACAAAAAACCTCCACAAAGAGCACGAGTAGTTTTATATATAACTCATAAGCATACATTCTTGAAATATCTCATAGTTTGAGAACTGTGAACAATGACAAAGAATTCTGCTTCCACCATAAGCTATGCATCCGAGCAGCTGTGGATGGAAGCCTGGATATATTCACTGCAAATACACTAAAAGAAAATATATACTACTAATACTCTATATTATGGCTATTATTAGAAGTCTTCTTATGTTAAGGTTACAGCTAAACAGAAGGGATAACAATCATGATTAATTGATCAGAAGACTATTTAGAAAAGTATTTTCATTTGAAACATAGTACCTTACTGGCATGCAGTTACCATATTCCCTGGCAGGTCTCAAACCAGAGCATTACAAAAGTAAACATCTTAGCTTCAGGTAAATTACTACCACCTACTTCAAGAAAAAAAAGCAAACACTACAATAGAAAGACACAAAATTTGAGTACCTATTTCAGAATCAGAACCATCTTCTTATTCTCTACTTTAAAAGCTGTCACTACATATGGTTTTTATTCTATGGAGTCTCACATAAGAAGTTTTAACTTCCTGTGCATGACATTCTCCTCAAAAGAATTTTTAGAAAGCTTAAAGACTTCACGAAAATACAGACATTAATTACTTATCTCACTAAAGTTTCATTTCATGTGAAATGAAACTTAGTGCTTAGACTAAACAATGTCAGACTATGTCTTATTAAGAACTGCTCCAGGATTTTTATGGAACTATAGTAATAGACTTAAATATCACAATGTTAATACCATTTGTAAATTAAAAAATCATGGTTGCTTTTATATTTTGGCTATATTCATTTGCCTTTTCATTGCTTGGTGCATTTACTAGAGTAAACTTACTGAGCATGTGTTGCCATCATCTTCTTCCTTCTCCTCATAGTAGAAATAGACAAAGGGAATCCACAGAAAGACGCAGAACAGAATGATCGAGTACAGAGCTAGGAGGAAGAATTAAATTAAGAGACAGTTACATTGGCACTTCATTTACCACACAGTAATTCAAAGGAAAGAGTAAAACATTCATTTCCTCTCATTCTAGCTCTTAATTTCAAGCACTGAAAAGTAAAAGTCACTAGCCAGCATACAATTACTGTTTTGTGAACTCCAAAGAACTTTAAAGTGAACCCTTTCAGAATAAGGATTTCAGATCTATCTTCAATTCAGCAATAACAAAAGACTAAAAGTAATCAACTGTACGCAAGTGATATACAATACTAGCACATTAGCTTAAAGCATAGTGAATAAAAGCAAGCTAAGCCACCCAATTGTTGTTCAAAACAATGTATATCAAATGAAATTAATTTAAAGGTATTTTGATCACTAGACTCTGTACCAGATTCACCTATTAACATAAGTCCATCATGGATGAAAGACATGGCTGTTACTGACCTCAATTAACAACACAAAACAAGCTGTAGCAGTGTAGTATCATCACTTCATGCTCCCTTTTTAAGAGGACTAATTGGAGACTGCAACAGATATTTAACTGTGTAGCCATTAACCAAACAGTCCTTCTGTCATGTCACTTTGATGCACAGGTGATCATAAGAAAGTAGAAGGTTTAACACATGTCTTCAAAACTTGACAGCATTTGTAAAGACATGAAGATGGCTAGTAAAAATCAATTAGATTGATTAGCCAGTGGCTAAAAGACCAATTTCAGGTAGAAAACTTGAAGTTTAAATCTTCAGCTGTCTGTATTATAAGCTGAACATGCTTTAGAACATGATTATTTAGGAAAATCTTTTAATACTCCACATTATCTTATACTATGAACATTGCAGAAGTCCATTAGGAAACTAAAAACTGTGAAGCAGTATGTTACAGTATTTGCACCCCACAAGAAAAGTATCCTAGAATAATTTACTAAGACTCCAAAATGTCAGAACTGCTACACAACCAAGACTGCTTGTGCCAGCACAAAATTGCACCTTTGAAGGAATAAATAAAAGTATTCAGGACCACATAAGTCCTGTAATGTTTGTCTATTTTTCATCTTTGCCCCATTTTACATGACTAATTAACACCTTTCCACATATACATATAAATGTAATTAACACCTTTCCATGAATACATTCATTCCCAACTTAAGTTTATGACCTCTTATCTTGGCTGGTGCACTCCTCACAGTGCCCACGTGCCACAGAAATCTATCTTAGCCTTTTTTCCTGAAGCTGGTATAGAAGCCAAATAAGTTTCAACACCTAGAATCTAAATATGAATCTCTAATTATATCTAAATAGAACTCATTCTTTGGAAAAATATTTCAAAGTGTTAAAGGTATCTACTGCTTGGTGTATTTAGTATGGCAATGCAAGAAGAGAAAAAAGTTCTCAGTTAGTTCATGAACTCTCACATTTGCCAAGAGCAAATTCAGCGCTATATAACACCTTGAAAACTCAAACTTGAAAAAGAAGCCTTCCTAGGCATTCTATAGCAGTAGTCATACTACTTCAATATTGTGAATAAGTGTGACTTTCCATTTATGTTCTAGCACACTGCTCTCAGAAACATTACCCTATTTAGGAAAGTGTTTCTGTAGATCAACTCCACAGTATTTGTCAAGCACAGCTACAGATCTCTCAGAGTATTGAGAATGGCTTCTCCTAGAACCAGACCACGAAAAGATGAAGTCATATTTGATTTGCACTTAGTTCCCAGAAGCCCAAATTCTTGTGTCAATGACTGATCAAACACTTGCAGTAAGCAGACAAAACTCCACATAAAAATCATCCAAGTATTACCACTTACTTTTTTGGATAAATTCTTAGTCAAATTTTAACCTAGGAATCATCAGACTTTTGCTGACTCAAAAAGGAAATGGAAAATCTCAAGTTTAGCATAGACCTCAAAGCACACATGAAGAGATCCCATAAAATTTAGCAGACAGTCCTCGTCACACTGTAGCTGAGATTCATCTAACACATGTAGGTCAAGATCTTGGTCTATCTCACAAGCAGATTAGAATCTACCAATAATACCCTGTCACCATACACAAAATTTCATCAAAGGACACTGGACATCGAGGTGACTCCAACAGGTCGTATTTACTCACTAGAAGAAGAGCTGCACAACACACCTCCAGGTTACTGTCAGTTGTTTCAGCCTCATTCTTTGTGATACAAAGCAAAATGTGTTGGACAGTTTTCAATTATAACACTTTCTGCAAGAGTTTTCCTTCCACACAAACTGACATGCTTTTTTAGAGCATTTGCCAACCATTGATCATTGTTCAATCACTAAAGTACTGTGAGGCATGTTCTATTACATTTGGGGTTAGAAATAGTAACACACTAAGCCACTATGGCTTCAAAGCAATTATTAGACTGATTTCCTAAGAAAAGCTTTTAGGCTGCTGAAATCCCACTTCAAGATACAGTTATTTCAAGCTTCACTCTGAGAGGTACCTCACTTACCATTCTACAAATACAAACTCATTCTACTTTTGTATCAGTCTAGTCAAGAAACCAGGTGGGAATGAGAAACAGAACACTTCATGGGGGCTAACACCTACTCAAAAAGCCAAAAAAGCTTTTCTATGTTTAGTTACAGCCTTATCAGTAAAAAGCAATGCAAGTAGCAAAGTAATGACTAATATTCTAAACCATCAGTTAAATCCCAGTCTCCACATTCTTGTTACAATTACAAGTGACTTGGATTGAAGAACAATGACCTAAGTCCTCCAATTATTAATACCATAAATTGTCAATACAACTACACAAGTCAAGTCGGATCTATACAGTTATTCTCCATTTTCAGGAGACACAAGAAAATACTGGTATTCGTGTTCTAAGTACAAAAGGGTACTTCACTTCTGCTCATCCTGTCTGTTAAAAACAAAACAAAACACTATCAAATACTTTCCTAGGAAGATAGCAAAAAAAAAAATGGAATAGTATTACAATGGAAGAGCTGCTTAACTTTCTCCTTCTCAGCTGTTATGGCACTATGCTGGGCAACAGCAGCACGGCACTAGATGATGTAGGAGAGGCATTGTGTTTTTATATATGATTTTTGGAGACCTCTGAAAAACAAGTTACTATTATTGTTCACTTCAACATAGCTCTAGTTATAAAACCAGTTTTGAAAAAGTGTATCTACTCAAATTAAGATAGCAAGAGAGAAAAATTTAAAACCATGTTTAAATCTCTACCACCATCTGGAGGATATGCTATGAAATAAGACATTTTCCTACAGTATTTCAAGTAGACCTGTCCAGAAAGGCCAAAAACAAAAGCAGTTATCCCAATTTAAGTTTACATCTTTTTTAAAAATTAGTTCAAGATTTACCACAACATTCAGCTAGCCCAAAACACCTTACAGAAATTCATCAATCAATCAGTCTCACAAATCTACAGCAAGCAGACCACAGAAGAGCTTGAAGATTATTCCACCTTTTGAGTTGTGAAATATTTCGTCTATTAAACAAGACTTTGGCAAACTACAAAGAAAAGAAATCAAATACATATCAATTCCACTATTATAAAGTGAAGAAGCTCTGTGTTAAAAGTTGTTTTTTGAAAACAGAAATCTTCTTACTACTTTTTACTTTATTCATTTTTATGCTGAGTGAAGCCAATTCTAGTTTATTACTATCACTGGAGGGCAATAATTAATCCAATTTAATGAACTAAGTCCACTATTTTAAATCATCTCCTGAACTAAAAAATACTTCAAAAGAACCACAATAATCTAAAAGAAAAAACTTCAAGTCTTTGGAAATGTGACCAAAAGCAGGCAACCACCTCAGAGCTTGCACCATTAACTGAAAAAGCATTTTACTCAAACTGTGCTGAGCACATTGCTACACCCACTACATATATCCAGTAGTAGTAAAACTTCTCATAAGTTTCATAAGGACTGCTAAAAAAACTGATATAAGACTATGCAGAGGTTTGGTGAACAGTTATTTTATTTCAGTCACTTTTTAAAATATGAGTTCTATTTAGGATTACCACTTTTGAATTAACTCCTTTATGCTCCTCCACAGTAACTGCTACTTGGAACACAGTAGTTGCTGAATCTGAACACTTAAAAGTGTTGCACTCACAGTTGCATGAACTTTATACATGGTAGATGAGTTTCACACTGCTGCATATGTTAAGTACCATAAAAGCTACAGCAAAACCACATATTTCCCTTAAGGGACCACTAAATACACACACAGGAAACATATGAACCACAGATGATAGAACAGCAACCATTAGCCTTTTCATGAACTGGCTTCAGTATATTTGCATTTTTAGGGGGCTTTTGAAGATAAAAAATATTCTCTGAAGAGCACTAAGTGTAAGACTCATGTTTAAGCAAAAAGGGATAACCCAATATGACCTCTGAAAACTTCATTACTTCACTTGAAGGTCCTATTACTTGAAAAAAAAAAAAAAAGGTAAAATACTTACTGTAATATCCATAAAGTACGGTGTCTTCAATTTGCCTTGAAACATTAGCATCAGCCCAGACCTAGCAATAAAGGATAGAAGCATTTATTAGCAAATGTAATAAAAGACTACATGAGAACCAACCACTAAACACTAAATAAAGGGAGAGAAATAAAAATGCTACTTCTAAAGAATCCCATGCTAGAGTGCTAGCAACAGTGAAAACCACTGGGCAAACAGGAATAAGCACAGGACAGTTTCACAAAAGGAAGGTTTTAGACCCAAAGGATCATTAAGCAGTTTTGGCAGCTCCGACATATGTTCTGCTAATTTCCACAGTATGTTTTTATAAGAGTCTGTGAAGATAATCATAGAATGATCTGGGCTGAAAGGGACCATCAAACATCACCTAGTCCATCCATCCTGCCATGAGCAGGAACAGCAGGTTGCTCAAGCCCCATTCAACCCAACCTTGGAATGCTTCTGGTGATGGGCATCCACAACTCCTCCGGGAACGCTGTTCCAGAGAACCATCAACCTCACCATACATTTCTTCTTTACAGCTGAATCTACACCCTCAGTTTAAAGCTGTTACATTTTCTTCTGTGTCCACAGGCCCTGGTCAAAACTGTTTCTACATCTTTCTTATAAGCTCTCTCTATATTGAAAGGCTGCAACATCAGCCCCACAGAACCTTCTCCTCTCCACACTGAACAACCCCAACTCTTTCAGACTGTCTTCACAGGAGAGGTGTTCCAGAACTCTGACCATTTTTGTGGCCTTGTTTTAATAGCTTTCTTGTTAAAAAAAGGCCACAAAAATAGGCCACATAGTTGGACAAAGTACACAATGTAGACAATATCTCCATTATAAAATAGCTTTGTTTAAAATTTGCATATACAGATGCAACAATACTTAGACATAAGAATATGAAAGAAGTTTTTATTATGCTCAGTTATATATAATTCATTAACTTTTACTTTTGTTAGTTATTACATCAGTTTAAGCTATCATCTCCTTTTTCAGAAGTACAAGACTTCACTTTTTTGTTTGACAAAGACCTGAATTACATGAATATTCAACTTAGCAATATCTAATTTTACAAGTCAAATTCAAAGAGCACTTATGTCCCTTATTTCAACAAGAGCAAAAGTAACGACACTACTCAGTCCCAGGGAATGGTCTGGAGAACAGAAGCAGTGAAAGTGAAAATGCAACTCTTAACTACGTTGGAAACTGCAGTCAGCCAGATGGATGAAATCAAGTTCTTGCGCCCACTCCCTCTCCTTCAAGAGAGAAACTATTGGTTTAAAGAAGCTAAATATTTTATGACAATCATTGACAGAAACTCAGGGGTTGAATAAAATGGTCCAATGCTGCCCATACAGGTTAAACATATTTCAGAATTGTTTTAGTTTTGTGGGATCCAATCTACATGTGGTGAAGAGCAAGAAAGTAGTTATCCACATGCAGAATTCTTTAAAGGCGAGAGAACACACCAACATAACTGAATTGGTGAAAAAAAAAAATATCCAGTACTGCCAAAGCCTGCATACAGAAGTGAAAATGGGCTCTCTTCAAACTAGTAAGGTAAATCCCTTCTAGTTGTAAAGACACACACATTAACAGGGAGACATGAAATGCAAATGAGCACACTGCTTAAACATTGCTCCCCTAAGACATAAAGACACTTTGGCATTTGGTTTTTCAGTTCCCTCAGAATTGCATAAAGTCATCTGGAATATGGGCTTGATGACATACCATGAACACTTTCTTGAATCTCTCAGAAAATCAGCACCAGCTTCCTTGTTTTTACTATACTAAGACTTCCAGTAGATCAGTTTACATTAAGCTTTTAAAATTCACTGTATGAACTAAATTAGATTATCATCCAGCTGGAATTTGAGCAGAAAAATACACATCCATTTTGACATCTAATCAGCAAAAAAATGGGATGAAAAATATTATAGCAGAAGGGGCAGAAGCAACACCTGAAGTACCTGTCAGGTACACAATAAGCTCAGTCTTTGAAGACTGCCAGGCTCACACCCAACAGCATTTTTAGAAAGAAATTTCTAGGCATTTGTATTAAAATATACCAAAAAGGAATTTGACTACAATAAGAAAAAAAACAGATACAGAACATTTAAATTGCCTCATGTTATATATTAAGAAAATGCTTACTTTAATCAAGGCTAAGGGAAAATCAAGACTGAACTGGACTGTTTGCATTACTTGATTCCAAGTAGCTATTAGAAAAAAGGTCTCTCCTATGAACAATGGAGACATTTAAAATGCACAAAAACCAAGAACAAGCAAGAAAAGCAACAGCGAGACCCAAAGTTTAAGAGAGTTTAAGAGACACAGCCATTGTACAGAAGAGGCAGCTAAAAAAGGAAATACAACATGGCTTAGCTGCCCAAGAACTGCTTCTCCTTCAGCTCCAGAGAAGCATTTTTAACACAATACAGATGAAGAACTTTAAACACTGCAATTGCTTTTCATTTTGTTTTCCAAATTAAGTTGCACACAGGACCAGAGTAGTATACTAGGAAACATACACTACACCATAGTAAAATAGTGAGGTGCTCTATTACACCAAACAAACTCAAATTGCAAATGTGTGCATTTCACCATTACTTACATGTGCCTCAGAACACAAACTTTGCATTACTCTGCACAAGAAGAATATGTAATGCAAGTCAATTTAATGGTATATCATAATTATTATGTCAGCTTTCAATAAGTGGCCAAAGCCCCACATTTAAACAAACTACAAAGCAAAATGCTTAATTCTAACTGGCAGATTATCCATATGCACACACCATCAGCAACTCAAAGGCAGTAACCAGTCCATCTGAGCTGTTTCAAAGGCTACTGACAGCAGCACTGTCTTGTCAAAAGCAAGCACTGCTACCTAATGAGTATCAGAGTTCCAACAGTCATATCATCTCTGTTGACATACCAAGCTGCTCAGTGTAGGAATTTACTCAACTAGCACATCCAGGACTCAGCTGAGAACTCATCTGAGCAGCCTCCTAGATCTAGTCTTTTTCTTTTCCATTCATTACAACCCAAGCATACAGTATATACAGTGAATGGCTTAGAAGCACAATAGATTAGGGAGGTGAAAATTCATACTGCCTTCAACAAACAGTTTAAGGTGTCAAAATGGGACCACAAATTCTCTAAGGACCTGCAGAATTCAGGCATTCTACACTGTTGTGCTGTACTTCATTTTGTTCCATGTAGTTCAGCAAACACATATCACCTTTAAAACACCTGTACCAATACATTGTACTGAGAGACAAGGGAAACTACAAATTGCAATGATACATGCAATGAGCATAATGACCCATATTAAACTATTATGCTTAAGTATTTTGTAATGTAGGTCATGCTAAAAGCAAGTGTAAAAAGTACATATGCTCATAAAATGTTGCTAAGTAAGTAAAGATATAAAAAAGCAGCTTAAGACACTAAGTTTACCTAAATGCTAAAGCCAAAGCAAAGCTCCCTTAGAAGATTAATTTTATAATTATATTAATGGAAAATCAGTTACGAAGAACACTTGCTCCTGCTTTAATCATTGAGCAGAGTCTTTCTTCTCACAGCAACTCTGTCCAGTTAGTGACTCATGTTAACATATTTTAACAGAACAGTACTATTCAAACTCTACAGATAACTTCCACAGATAAAATCATTGCAAGTTCATCTGACTTTCCACCGTTTTTGGTGAGGAACAGCCATGAATTTCCTTCTTTTGTCCCCATTAATTTTGACATTTTTACTGTCACTGCTGCACCCTGTAAGACTTTCATGAGTACCCAGGGAAGCTAGCTCCCATTCTCTGCATATGTCCCTTAACAGAGCTTAAAGTTATGCAACATTACAGGTCTCAGTATTTGTGATGTTTCATCAAATGCAGATGCAGCACTCATTCTTCTGATTAGGCCCTCCCAAAGCTTAGGCAACAAAAGGAAGATGCAGTATGAAAGACTGGAGACTGAGTCATAGCATGGTTAGATATGAGGAAATTTCATATCCAGATCTCAGATTTTCCAGCCTGTTACCTCAAAAATGGGACAGTGCCAGGATTTTGACTGCCAGATGGAAAGCAGCATCCAGAAACATGCACATCTCAGCCTCATCTGCCTAGCAACAAAGTTTTGGCCAAGTATTACTGCTTCCTAAGTAGTAATTCTTACTCGGGAAGGAGGCATGGTCTCAGTCAATAACTTCTCAGTTAGCATCTTTCTAAAAATAAAAACCCTGGACATTTCTAGTGGTTTTGTATTCTGAGCATCTACATAATGAGTTGTTCCCCTCCCACCCTAGTAAGATGCAAAAAACCTTAAATGGTCTACAAAAAGTACCTCCCATCAAGCAGACACCACTCTTTGAATCAGTAAGAGGACAACTGGCTTTTAGCAGCTCATGCAGACACCCAAGGCTTGTGACACATTCAGTCCTAATCAGACTGAAAGAAGACACTAGCTTTTAACTTGATATAGTAGCAAGAATTCATACATTTCAAAAAGGAAATGAAAGGTTTCATTACCTGCTCTGCCTTCTGCTAGAACAGTAGGAAAAGAGACAGTTCAATGATGTGAGCATCCTTGTTTCAAGCAGTCTTCCTGCTCCAAGACAGCTATGCTTTAAATATTTATGAGACTTGTAGGTCAGACCCAGAGAACTTGGGCTCCAGCAAAAATATTATGTTTTTAAGCTATGGCAAGGTTTTCTGTTCCTATGTGCTTGTAAGTCCAACAAGATTTCAGATCAAACAGATCAGACGCAAGTGGATGCATTTGAAATCCTTTGAAACAAGCTAAAGCACTGACAGTGCTCAGTCAAAACCTTTGAGCTGAAATGCTGCTGTTGAACATTATCAGGACTTCACTTACAAGGTAATACTCAAGTTTTTATTAGTATTAAACCAAAATCCTCCTTTCCTACTTAATAGTACTAGGAATCAAAGTAATCCCACCCTCCAGAAAAGGTGTTCCAGTGAATTCTACTGTGTAACTACTGTGCAAAACATGCCAATACCAAACCTGCTCAATTCACTCAGTATAAAAACTTTAAGATAGTATTTGTTAAGTCTCAAAATGTGGCAAGACATCATTATGTGCTAAATGCTACAAGCCACTTTAACCATAAACAATAATTTGTAGTAATTGAAAGATGCATAAACAGTATCTTAACAGTCCTGTTGAAATGAACAAAACTTCAAGTTAACAAAGGCCGACCAAGGCACAGCATACAGCCCTTGTCAAGGAAGGCACTTCAGAATACATGATGGAAAAGGGCTACACAACACTTTAAAGAGAATTCCTCCAGAAAGCAGCACAATATTCACAACCTTCAGAAAAAGATACTTTGCTTGGGTATTACAGTTCAGCCAATCTTTGTAGCCAGGGCATACCACCTTCCCTTGTCACAGGACACACACAAATTCCCAATGAGAACTTTGAACCATCAAAGCCTTCAATTTAACCTCTGCTGTTAGTGTAATGTGATTCTCTCTAGGTTTGCTACAAGCTTATTCATCTTGTAAACCTTCAGCTATATCCACAAGTTGACAGTAGGGTCAGAGACATCAAAAGTGAACTGAAAGTTCACATATAGTACCTCTTTCAAGTTGAGCACCCTTGTTTCTCATGACTCTTAACACTGATACCAGCAATTACAGCTGGGGCATAGAGGAAAAGCATATACACACAGAAGAATCTTTTACTTAGAATCTGGATAACTGCCACTACTCTTCTGGCATCAGCTCTGAAATCATCCTGTTGGAGTTTTTTGATGAACTACTAATTTATCTACAGAGAATATTATCCACATCTGCTACCTGGATCTCCCTCAAAAAGTCACTGAGAAAATTTAAGACTTAACTCACTCCACCCATCCAAAGCAACAAAGGTTTCTTGCCAGAGCCATAGTCCTTCAGACCCCAGCATCATTTATAGGGTCTTGGAAGTGTTGGGCTCAAAAGAATGGTCCAGAGAAAGGCCAGTAATCTTCAAGAAATATTCCAAACACAATTCAATCTATCCTACTTGCAAAGCAATGGCAGGAAAGAAGCACATGTTACTGAGGACAGATTAAAAGCTTTAACAATTCATAATGACCACAGAATCATAGAAAATACTGAATTGGAAGGGACCATCAGGATCACCATTCCCAGTGCAGAACACCATGTGCCTCATTTTAAAATGCTGTCAGCCTCCTGCCTCATTACCCCTTAAACTGGAATTACTAAATCAATAAAGCTGTATTTACCTATAGGTTTGTAGGTTCTGACTGATTTCAGATTCACTCAACTTAGAAGGCCACATTAGTATTTCTATACCATAATTTCAACACCTGTGTTTGGTTCAAATGCATTACTGTCAGTAGATATGTTATTTCTGCACAGCTAGAAATTCAATTCAGTCGAGACTTAAAAGACACAGAAGAATGCTTCTTTAAGGCAGTGTGGAGCAATTGTATTTAACAAGACATAAGTACCTACCAACATTAGGAACTAAGCAGAACAAAGAAGCCTCAAAAGCATAGGCAAAAAGGTACTTTACAAAAAAAGTGTTTACCACAAGCATGAATGTTTGCTCTTAGCACAATTTTTAAATAGAACCTATCCACCTCACCATATCACAACATGTGTCCATTAACAAGGAATTCTAACCCACAAAAAACAGTATTATAAGTAGTTTTCCTTCTAGTAATTGTATTTCCTTAAGTAAAAATTTGTAGTGACTGCATGACCACCTTTGATGACCTGTTCTCACAGGTTTGTTTCTAATCAAAGTACACATAGCAAAATGTGTACTTTGCAGCACAGAATTCTGCTCAGTCCCCAGTAGATGTGTATTTTTCAGCTGGACCTAGGTGCACCATGGTTACTTCTCTAGATAGTCAAGCTCAATGTATTTAAGACTACTGTTTTCATTGAATTGCTGGAACCCTGACATATGAAAGATCTCTTCCATCATCTATAATGTCTTTAATTCCAAACAAGCTAAGCCTGAAAACACAAACTTTTCTGAAAAACACTGAGTAACAGCTTAATTTATTCTTTATTCACCATGAGCAATAAAGATTACAAAAAACACATCACAGCTCAATTCTAAAGGCTTCTCATAACTTGCATTTACATAAGCACCAACCAAAAAGCACTGTATGAGCTGCAAGCTAGTTTTGAAGCTTTACACAGATCTGGCAAGCCCTATATGTTCCTTTGGAAGTAAGGCTGGAAAGGAGTACAATCTGGTGTGCAGGCATTTACCTTTCTCCCACTCTATCATTTGTTTCAGGATCATAACTTTTACAATAGATCCAGTTAGGCTCCAAACCCAAGTAAGTTGTTATTCAAGTTAGCTACATGCTCCAGTTCAACCTCTTGTTACTCATAATGTCCTCACAAAGACACCAGGTCAATATCTTCAAGAATTCTGCTTGAAAATTCAAGCAATACTTGAAGCATTGGGAAGATCTCTTACAGAAATACTTAGAGCAGATGACAGCAAGTACTCATCTCATTAGGAACTCATTTTGCACAGCAACCCCCTACAGTTTATAAATGCAGTAGTTCAGTTAAGGCTTTATCAGCCAAAAAGAGATACTACAGCATTCCCCTGTGCCAAGGGTTCCTACAGCTTTCAAAATGCTTGTTAATTCAGGCTTTACACTGCAGGTAGAGTACCACAGTAAATCTTTATAAATCTTTAAATGTTCCAGCACCAAATTTTTTTTGTTGACAAAAAAGACAATTAAAATAATCCTAAGTTACAAAGGGCCAATACAGTCTATTCTTGAACAAAAGTGCAACAAGTTTTATTCTACAATGCCCCATTACGATGCACTAAAAAGCAACCCTTAAGCAATTCATTTATATCTTCAGGACAGTACATTGACTCTGACACACAACATAAGGAACAAGCATTTGGAAATGAGTAGAATATCTGAAAAAGCATAGAAGTCAAAACTGAAATCCAGTTCAAATACCAGATATGAGTGTTTTATGCACAGTACTAGTACCCAGCTTTGAGAAAAGTCGAGTCACTAAAACAGGTACTATTAGCACTGGCTTCAAACACTTTCACAACCCAGGAGCATCCTTTTGCAACACAAGTGCTTCTTTTGAAGAGGCAATTAACATTTTTTAAAGTCCATACCTTAAATGTACCATTTTGGTTTTTCATGTATGAGACCAAAAATATGTCCACTGGCAGGAGTGCTGATGTGATAAGAGCAACGGCCAAGGCAAAAATTGCTGTTATGGTAGAAATCACTTCACTTTCCCGCCGACTCTGATACTTGCGCACATAAACCCAGCAGAAAATTAAAATCGCCTGAAACACACAGGGAAAAACACTTATGAGTTGTATAATAACAATGTCAGCAAGCAGGTACTGATACTAGACCCTGTACGGATGCCTGGCATAGCATCAGCACACCTTTTACCTGAACACTCAGCACCAGGGTTATGCTGACCACACAAGTCACTCTTCCTTAAGAGCAGCTTGAGCAACACCACCAGCGCTCACACACGGAACACGCGAAAACACAAACAGCGCGGCTCGCCGGGCGGAGGGGCAAGGCAGCCCCCGCTGCCAGCTGCGGGCTCTGCCCTGCGGCACCACCGCCGAGGCACCCGCGGCAGCCGCAGGGGAGCACTCGCGGCCGGGGCAGCCCCAGGGGCACGGGCGAGGAGAGCGAGCGGGATGCCCAGCACTGGAACAGCGAGCGGCTGAAGAGGGAGCAGCAGCCGGCCCAGGGAAGGGGAGGGGATGCGTGAGGGGGCCGCCACAGGGCGGGAGAGCCGCCTCTCACCAGCAGCGCCAGGCCGAAGAGGCACCATCCCGTCAGCAGGTCAGACGCCGCCGCCGCCATCTTCACTTCCGTCAGCGGCAGCGCGGCCGCCCCGCCGAGGCGGCGCTTAAAGCGGGGCGGGCTCGCGTCACCGCGGCAACCGCCCCACGCCGCGTGACGCCACGAGCCCCGCCCCCGCTGCCCGCCCCGCCCTCGCTGCCCGCCCCGCCCTCGCTGCCCGCCCCGCCCTCGCTGCCCGCCCCGCCCGCGCTGCCCGCCCCGCCCGCGCCGCCCGCCCCGCCCGCGCTGCCCGCCCCGCCCGCGCTGCCCGCCCCGCCCGCGCTGCCCGCCCCGCCCGCTGTCCCCGCCCCGCGGGCGCTGCCGCCGCCTGCGCTGCCTACGGGACAGCGGCGCTGCTCCGATGGCTGAAGGGACCGGAGCCGGCAGTTCCCCGGCCCCGTCCCGTGGCAGAGCGCAGCCCTCGGAGGGCCGGAAGAGGGAATCGGGGTGATGAAGAGCTGTCTTCACTCTTGCTCCCGAGAAGGGTTTCCTGTCCTTCCCTCCTGGGGCCGGGAGGCTGAGAGGGCAGCGCTCGGTCCGAGCGGACCTTGCCTGAGGGAAAAAGGGAGGGGAGGAAGGGGTTTGAGGAAAGGTAAAAGGTGCACTAGGAGGTATCAAGCACTTTCAATCCTTTTGGTTTTGCTTCTTGCTGTAAAAGTATCTAAACCATCTCCCTGCAGCGCAGGGCAGGTGTGCGGGCGGTGCCGGCGGATCGGGGCCGCTCCTCAGGGCAGTGCCGGGAGGGTGTGCGGGAGCCCCGCGCCTCGGTGTCTCTGGCTCGGGCTCTATTTAACCATGACAGTGCCAAACTGCGGCAGGATCCCGGTCTGCTGGGAAGCCTCGCTTCGGGACGCCGTGCCCGGTGTGAGGGCAGCCGTGGGCCGGGAGGGGTGTGGGGTTAGGAGGTGCCTTGCGGAGCTCGTGTTCCCGAGAGTGTGGATTTGGTGGCATAGGCACTGGGAGACCCTCATCTGCAAGGTGCTGCCGTGTGTCTTAGTCTCTGCTCTAAGTGCAGCACGCATACAATCATGGAATCATCAGATTGGAAGAGACCCTTTAAAATCGTCCAGTCCGACCGTCCACACGGCTCTTGCCACTGTAGCGCCTAAGTCACGAAACCGCATCGCCCAGCACCACACCCGGACGCCTCTTCCTGCACTTCCAGGGATGGAGACTCCACCACCTCCCTGGGCAACCTATTCCAATGCCTGACCACCCTAACAGTGAAATTTTCCCCCATATCTAATCCGAACCTCCCCCGTCTCAGTTTATGGCCGTGAGGTTGGGTGCAAAGGGCTCTGTCTGCCTGCAGGAGTGCCCAGGGATAGCCCGGAGCATGGGCTGCTATCCCGGGTGTCTGCTGGGTGCACAGGCAGCTCAGGGGTGGAAATGTTTAAGAGCCTTGCTCGTTCCTCAGCCTTGATACAAGGGGCTTGGAGACCTAAGCAAGCAGGGGTGGCCACATTCATGTCCTGAAACAATAGATAACGTTTTCTATGTTTCCATTTGCTGTGAGAACAAGTGTACTCGTGCCAAGTAAGAGGGGGTTGAAATTCAGACTCTTTTGTTTGTAGCCTTGAGAGAAGAGACTGATTTGAGCAGGGAGAGCTCAGCCTGGGAGGGATGAACTTTCAGGTGCTGTGAGGCCAGTGAGGTGATGGGAGCTCCTGGTATCAACAGTGCTCCTGAACCAAGTGTGAGGTCAGGTAAATGGAAGGACTTCTTGTGGGCTCAAAGCCTTGAGAGATCTGTTGATGAAAGGGCTGTGAGAGCCTTACTCAGACTGGTTTTTGCCCCTGCTAAGACTTAATTTGTATGGGAGAACCATTTATACGGGACAATAGTGTATAATGGTGCTTGTGAGCTATATCCAGGGCACCTGAGGTGTGTGCTCAGGTGGACCAGTTCTCTCGTGGTGGAACAGCTTTGTTACAAAGTGGCTGATAAGTTTGCTGGGCTTCAATTTGCTGTGACAGTGTTGTGACAGCGCTCACAGGCTATGTGTGGGGTGATTGGGGCAGCAGGAGTTCGGATAGGCTTGCAGCTTTGCAAGAAAGGGCCCTGTTTGGGAGGACAGGAGACTTGGAAGCTGTGCCCCAGAGCAGTGGATTCGTGCTGTATCTCTCTCCATTTGTTGTCAGGGCAGTGTGGAATGCATGCCACGCATGTGGCAGCATTCATTAAACCAGCAATAATGGAGCTGAGGAGGGTTCTGGAGAGCTTGTAAACCTTGCAGGGAGGTACCTGCAGGGGCTGTGCTGACTCATGGAGGGAAATGTTGCTTGCAGGGGCAAATACTTGTGCCAAAAGCTACTGTGAGAACAGTGCAGGTGGGAGCACAATGAAGTGAATACTCAAAAGGTGCTTGGATGGTTGGTTATGGGTGCAGTTTTTAGGTGAGCTTGTAGCATTGCAATGAAGGGTCTGCTGGTGGAGAAGTATTTTTTGGGAGGCTCATTCTGGAGGGACGGGTGTTTGTGCTGTGTCTTGTTAGGTGTGAGGCAGGGGCAGTAAGCAGGTGGCTGTGCAGTGGCTGTGCAGCTCATAAGCTAAATGGATAGTTCATGACAATCCAGGTGACCTTGTAGTCAGATAAGAAAAGCAGCAGATACTATATAACTATAATTAGTTACAGGTCAGTAAGCATATTGTGTATGTCCTTTTAGTTGTCCTTTTAGTTGTTGGAGATTTAGGGTTTTTTCTTTGTATATTTTACTATTAATGTGTGTGTATTATCTCCACCACAGAAAATATTTCCCTGGATGTCATTACTATTAAATATGTATGTTGTAATTCAAAATTGCCTAAGAACCCATGAAGAATTAAAACCCTCGAAGAACTACATTAAAAATAAACTATTCCCAAGAGGGAAGGGAAGTAATTTGCCCTTGGAGTATATGAAGTTTTTATGTTTTGTACAGCACACCTTTACCAATAAAATATTGATATACCAAACATCAGGGACCTGTAACTGTTTAAGAATTACAGCTGCCATTAAAATTAAAAAAAAAAAAAGAAATGCTATAGCTCTATGCTACCCGAGTTCTTTTTGTTTTGAATCAAATGGTAATATGAATATTTAACTTCCTATAGTAAATAAGCCTTAAGTGTATTTCAACATGATCAAAAATCTTTTTTCATTCTAAACAGCTTAGTTCATATAGTTTAACAAGGACTAAAAAAAAAATCAAGCACACAAAATTATAGAGTTTCCACTAACAGAAAATCCAATCTTTGAGTCTTTTGCTAAAATCTTCCTGTATTTTTGCAGTAAATGGTAATATTAAATTCCTATCATTCTGTCAGATCTATTATTTTTTGGTAAATATGGTTGATAACCTAGGTTTAATTGGGTAGTGGGCAAGGTTTTCAAGGTTTCAGTAAAAAATTCCATGTCCCTGTGTGTTAAATGGTTAGTGGTAATTCATAGTTTAAAGGAAGAACTCCAGTTTTTGTTGGAATGGAAGTAATGCTTTTAAGTACAGGAAGTGAAGAAGTGTACAGGCAAAATGGAAATTTTTCTTATGTTACCACTATGGTATCTGAATATGTTTGTTTTTTTCAATACCATGTCACCACTAGCATTCTGAATGGTTTTTTTTTATTCCATAAAGTTCAGGGTTATAAACTCAAATTATTTTATCCCTCATTTTAATAAAATTAGCAAATCTTTATCTGAGGAGTTATCTACAAACAAAATTTAGAGGATCAATTTACTTTTTTTTACCATTGGGTGGGACACTGCAGATGTCAAGTACACAAAAAAAAACCAGTTTAATGGCAAAGCTTGTGGGTTTTTGGGTTTTTTATGTTCAAATAATGACCTTTGTCTATACACATTGTACCAACAAAAGTCCTATAAACATAAGTCTTAAAAATGGTATTCAGTTGGTGTTGACTCTAGTGAGGAGGTGGAAATTTCATCCATTGTCGCTGTTCCTGAGGAACCTAAGACTAGCATTTTTCATGCCTGTATTCACACAGCTCTTTATGTAAGAGGGTACTCATGGATAGATTGGAGATCAGATTCCTGAGTACTCACATTGTCTATTGACAGCACTACACCTGAGGATGAATTGGTTAAATGTTTCTTGGCATATCAGGGCTGTGTTTGTGTTTCTCAGTCGTTGTAGACAGCTTCTAGGATGGCTGGATGTAGTGTCCCAAGTCTACCTGCATTTTACTCAATTGCGTGTTATGTCATGGGGTGAAAATGAGAAAGGGCAGAACAAAATTACATAAGGCAGTTGGTCAGTAAGACTAATCAGTGTGAGACCATGGGTCAAGAAATAAGAAATGAGGTAACTGCTCACCAGCACAGAAGAAATATTTCCACTCTCTACAAATGGAAGAGGAGGTGAGAAGAACAAATGTCCTTTTTTCTGCAGAAACTTACTGCTTGAGAGAAGGTAGATGTTTGTGATATGAGCCAGCCAGTGAAGTAGCATCATTAATGCCAAAGTTATTGATCACCTACAAGCTGAAAGCCAGTGTGGTGCCACATTGAGTGCCTGGGATCCTCATGATCAGCAGTGCTACTGTTGGCTGCAGTGCTGTGTTTCCAACAGCCAGGTTCAGCTCACATGGCATGTAGAAAAACCTCAGTAGTAGCCCCTGTTGTGCTGTTCTCTCCTACACTTCAGTAGTGGATGTGCATCTTTTTCTGCCTACACACAGAAATTTGTCTTGTGCTCTTTCACGCTTCTTTGCCCTTGCTAATGAAAGCTTTTCATCAGGATGCCATCATGTGCAGCAAGATCAGTGAATGCTCTAAAGAGTGATGGTGGATAGAAGTACTCATGTAGGGAATCATGTATGGAGTCAAGAGTGAGAAGAGTAAAAAAAATTATTTCTGTAAAGGTTTTCTGGGCATGTTTGTAGCAGGGGTTGATAACTGCAAGCTAATAATTAACTGTCTCTTTAAAAATTTTCACTGTACATAAAAAATGGGGAGGATTTTAGTGAGTCATTGAGATAATGTGTGAATGAAAATAGAATAAGTCTGAAGAGAATCCTGTTACTGTATTCCTCAACAAAACCTTATAGGCATTGTGGTGGTAGTAGCCATAGTGTGAAAAAATAAAGAATTATATCAGTGGACTTCCCTAAATACCATTCTCCTTTCCCACACCAGATGGTTGCACAATGCCAAAAAAAAAGAATTACAATAATTTTGTGTTATAATGAAAGTACATAATTTTAAAAGAAACTTTAATTATATTGCTTTCAAAATAAAATCTTTGTCTAAAAAGAACTGTTATAGTAATTCTTATGTATATTGGAAATAAATCCAAACTAGAGAAAATGTCTTTGTTGCTACTTAATAACTTGTGGAATTTACTTTTACTAAAGTATTCATGTGGTAAAAAGACAGAGAAAGAAGATGATTGGTATTATAGAAATTAAAGTATATGAAACAAGACACCATCTTCATTTTGACCAGGACAAGGGATTAGAATCATGCTTGAACTGGATAGTGTACATACCAACAGGGAGCAGGTGCTCCTTCTCACTTGACTGAGCTGCTCGTGTCACCACTTGATAATCCCCCAAGTTTCAAGGGAGCTGGAAGTGTGTGGGCTAATAGCAATGCCATAGTTTAAAATTCCCTTATTAACTCTACTTGTTTTATTTTTTTTCCTCATGTTAAAAGAGAAGATAGTGAAACTGGGTTTAGCAATATTTCACAAAATATGTCATGATCTTATACTTGAAGGTGTAATTATTCTTTATGTTATGTGGCTGAATCCAGTAAAACCTGTACACCTGATGGCGCAGATCACATTGCACCTAGTACTCTCCAAGTACACACAATTAACCATCGGGAATAATAACAACTTTCTTTCAAGTGCTTCAACTTCTATGAATAAAATTGACTGTAACTTCTTGAAATGTATTTTGTTTGATGTCTTATTTAACTAGTAGCACACCTTTAGGTTTCTTCATAAATGCCAGCAATAGTTAATTTTCACTCTGTATGATTTTCTGCTGTACCCACAAACTTGGATGTTATTTATTGTTAGTTTAATATAGAAAGAACAACATGATGCCACCTTCACATCTTTGCTGCTTGTATTTTCTTATCCTAAATTGGTCTTTGTTTCAAGATCCTCAGTCATACCTGTTTTCAGAGTGCTTGGATTTAGTGCAGTCTATCATTCTTTTTCACTAAGAGAAACCTCATTTTCTCTTTAAACCTTTTTCAATATCAGTATTTTATCGTGATGTATCAGTGACTCAACATTTCATGAACATTTCAGTTTGACTTTAACTTGGTTTAAATCAGCTCAATTCTTATTTTGGGTAAGAGGGAAAAATTTTTTCAAAAGAAATAATGATGTAATGATGAGGAAAAGAAACGGTTCCATTGGTTTGGGAATAAGTTTTTCTCAATATTTAGTGGAATTGAGGGAAAAAATGCATGTAGTTGGTAAGTATACAGTGGTGTTCTCCCCAGCATACACATCAGCACTGGCACATTGTTTTTTGGGTAGCCCAAGTCAAAGGTTGAGTCACCATTTTCAGAGCCTAAAGATAGGCTTTCTGTGCCATTAGTTCACTTTTTATGTCTATTTAGCATGTCCTTCTCAACAACAGTTTTATAATGAAGTCAATGAAATATCTTATATAAATAATTCATATAACTTTGTATAATCAATATATATATATTAGTTGAAGTACTTAAAATGGCAAAGTCCAGTCCCCAAAACATGTGACTTTCTAACATGTAAAGAAAATCTGGTATAGTTTGGGACTAGAAAACTCTCAATGAAACCACAGAACTGTCACAAGGTGGAGAGGAATAGCTAATCTGTACACTAAGACGTGTGTGTATTTTCTTGTTGTGGTAGTATTGAAGAAGGATAAAAGGGTTTTTTCTTTAAGTTTTTATTTATTTTGGAAAAGAGGTCATCCTTCTAAAAGTCACAACATACAAATAAAAATAAGAAGTTGAGTCAGAAATTTAGAATTAATCTATGGAAGAATTTAGAGTGGTTTTCTTTTAATGAATTTCTAAGAACTGCACGGTAATGTTTATGGAGGTTCTTTTTTTTATTCTTGGTTCCTTAGTTTGTTTACTTGAACAAAACCAGAATTTTAAAATAGGATTCTGAAGGCAGAAGAGGTGATTAATTTCTCCAGGACATAGCGAGTGTAGGTTATTTTCTTTAAGAAGGGCTATAAAAACAATTGAAGCCTTCAAAACTCTTTTTTTTTTCTGAACTCAATAATTAAAAGCTTTTCTGAATGTAAATTATAGTTCTGCATTAAGTGTTAAGAACAAAAGTAATGTGAACTTCCACTACAGAAATGTGTGAACATTCCCAAAACAAAAATGAGTGTGAATGTTGTTTTCCCATGAAAATTTCAGCCTGCAGTTTTCAGAGGAAAAAAGAGAATACCACAGTATTATTATCATGGCACTAAAACAATGAACTGACTCCTTCATCATATTAGAACATCTGAAGTACTGTTTTCTGCATGTTTGTCTGAAATTATTAAAGATACTGCTAGTCTTTCACACATGGGAAAATTACAACCAAGGCATAAACTTGGAAGGAAAATATCTGGAGATCTTCCCAGGATACACCGAAGCAACAAGATGGAAGGTAAGCAAAACAAGGCATTAAATTCTGAGCCCCTGAATTTAATGGAAAAGCTGCCACTAAGTTTAGCTAAGTATTGATACTCCTGGGAAGGGCACAGTGTAATTGTCATTATTCTCCATGGACAGTGAGCTGCTTTGATACCAGTGTCAAAAAGTTACCCAGAATTTTTGATAGTTCAGGGGATGACAAGTGTGAGCAAAGTGAGGAGTACCTTCTTCTGTACAGAAAACAGTAAGTAATTTGGAATCACCATCTTGGAAAAGATGCTGCTCAAGGAGAAGTGATAGCATTTTAAAGGTTCTGACTGGCACAAGGAACAGAGAATAGAGAACAATTAGCCATACTCATATCAAAAGAAAATGGGCACAAAATAAATCAACAAGCACAGACTTAAAAAGAGAGTGCTTTGTGAAATTTAAACCAAAAGATACTCTTAACATAGGATGATTTGAATGCCAAGTATGCATATGTTAAAATTTAATAGAGAAATTCATGGATGAGAGGTCTGTCAGGCAGTATTAAGCACTAGTACAGAGAAGCAGCCTCCAGCTCAGAAGGCCCCTAAGCAGGGGAGTGCCAGAACGGACAGGATTTGCAAGGGGAGAATGTTAAGCTTTCCCTGTTTCCAAAAGGTTTGCTGTTGGCACTAAAAGGTCAATATAAGAAGCTGTACAGTTTTTCAGTCATTTCATCTACTATCAGATAGTTCAGCTCAGCATGCCTGTTCTAGGACACCAACAAAGGCTGGGATTTGTCAATTTGATGGAGTTAGATGGTAATCTTCATGATAAAGGTGGATTTCTTCTGGCTCAGAAGACTGACTCAAAGCCATCTACATTATTTAAACCCAACATATGGACTGCATAAAGAATTCTGGGCATCAAGGGATGTCTAGCAGCATAGAAGAGGTTATTTTTATAATGAACAGTACAAACAGGTGAGCCTCCTCTCTCAAAATAGGCCTTAAGCCCATACCCAGGAGCACAAGAAGTTTCCTGTTATTTCAAAACAGGGGGGAAAGCAGGTTTAATGCTTCCATGTGTAAAGAGAGAGTTGATGAATCTAATTTTCTCAGTTCAAGAAACAGACTGATAAACTGGAGTGGGTTCAGGGGAGGGTCACCAGGGTGTTGGACTGTGTAGTACTTGTTTTGTGTGGAGAGGGGAGGAAGCTGGGCTTGTTCAGCCCACAGAAGAGATGGCTGAGGGACCTGAACAGCAGGCTGGCAGGGAGGCTGGCCAGACAATGCAGTCGGTGGGGCACAGTAGGAGAAGTGGCAGTAGACATACATTAAAATAGGAGGATCTGACTGAATATGTGGGAAAAAAAATGTAAGGACAATTAACCAGAGGAGCAAATAGCTTGGATAGGATTTGCAACATCTATTCTTGAAGGTTTATAAAATTTGACTGATAAAGCCTTGAGCAAGCTGGTCTGGATTCATTGTGACCCTGTTTTGGGTGTGAGGTTGGACAAGCAATGTGCTGAGAGTCATTTCCAACCTGAACATGTCAGGGATTAATGCCACTGGTACATCAATTGTATTTAGATAGAAGATAATATTTTGGAGAATGCAAAGGAAATCATTATTCTCAGCACTTGCACCAGGAATTGGATAGTAGGGCAGTAGTACAAAGCAATATCCTAGAGAGGAAGAATGGCACAAGATTATAGCTGCTGACTGAAGATTTATCATTAAAACCTTTTTGATCAGTAGTGGCATAGCAGTAGTTACCTCTGTAGTTTTGTCTTCACAAAAGAGCAAATAATTCCACTTTCTGCCATTTCTGTCCTATCTGAAATGTATGCTCCATAATGATGTGGATCATTATCTGTTAGTTTTCAGTGAATATGGATACAAACAAACATACTCTGTACTTGCCTGTAACCTGAGGCAAAAACTTTAAGCAGATGGAGTCAAAATAACTGATTCTGGCACTGGAACAGGCTTCCTAGAGAAGTTGTGGATGCCACAATGTTGGCAGTGTTCAAGACCAGGTTGGATGGAGCTCTGAGCAGCCTGGTCTAGTGCAAGGTGTCCCTGTCCATGGCAGGATGATGGGAGCTAGATGACCTTTAAGGTCCCTTCACACCCAAACCATTCTATGATTCTAAACCAGCTTTGCAGAGACAGGCATGTGTGTGTACATAGTGAGGAGCAATCTCAGAGTCTTGATTCAATATTGAAAGTTCTGGCTTGTATAATGTTTATTCTACAAGACCCAAAGGAATGCTAGGGCTTCAAGCTACCACTAAGACAATGTTCCCTGTACCCAGTAAAGGAAACAGCAGAGATGGATGCATGTTACAGCAATATTTTTTCTTCTATGTTTTTGGCAAGGATTTAGTTTAAGGTACTCTTCCTGTGTCATTATTTCCTGCAGGCGAACTGCTTTCCTCTTTGGGTTGCAGTAGAAAAATCATAGAAGGATTTAAGGGAAACAGGTGATATTAACAGAGGAAGAGTGATACCGAAACTCACAATTTTTTTAAATCGGTGATTCGAATAAATATTTTTAATCAATTTATAGTCACGAACCGCCGCGGTTGTGGGCGTGAGGATCCCGTTTGAGCGGCAGAAGCCTCGCTGGGCCGGCCGGGGCATTTTCCGCTCTCTCCCAGCAGAGGGCGCGCGCGGCGCAGTTCTCCAGAGCCGTCCCGGGGCCGGAGCTGCGCCCGAGACCCCAGCAGAGCCAAATCTCCCAAGCATTACTTGAGAAATTTCGCATTTCCGCCCAAGTTTTAGCACAGCAAGAACTTCGGGAGTTGGTGTGCAATATATGAATTATTTATCTTTTTAAAGCTAAGTATGTATCAGTTTTAAATCAAGTTTTCCAAAACTAAAATGGATTGTTCTAAATCTTGCTTTTTTTGTCAAGCTCTGTCACTATTGATGGCACCGTTGCTTTCCAAAGCATTCAAGCCTATGATTCAGTGCCATCATAAAAATTTCCAATTCTGTAGATATGCACAGCTAGAACTTACCTAAACTCTGCTATTTCTTCACTATATATTCAAGAAAGAATTCTTTTCTATCAATGGATGACTAACTTACCTAAAACATTCTTTCCAATATTTGCAACCACAGCATTTTCATTCTGAACTCTCATGAACTTGGTAATTCAAGAACAGATAGAAAGTCATAATAAATATCATCCTGTTAATCTTTTCACCTTAATCTTCCAGTTTCTGTTGGTCTTTTATTTGAGCAACCTGATCTAGTGCAAGGTGTCCCTGTCCATGACAGGCAAGGCGTCCCTTGTTACATGACAGACGCACTAACAGGAGTTTGTACAATCCTGTATCTCTTCTATGTATTGACAGATCCCAGTGACTGCTCTTCCCTTATTTCAGCAACTATCAACTATTCTGCTTTGTCACAGAGCGCTCAGTTCATTTGCCAGATTCTGTCCCCGTTTTTTGGCACAAAAATAAAGTGATAAAGATAGTATTTTTCAGTGCAAAACACTAGAAATGTACATATTTTTTTGTAAAATGATGCATGGCAAGTATTCACTTAAATGATAATGATTATGTGCTTGTATTTATTTTGTGCATATATTTGTTTTGATGTTAAAAACCTTTCCACTTCTATTTTTCACTGGGTTATTATTTGCTTTCTTATAGTCACCAAATTAAACAAGTCTACCAGAAATTTTGCTCTATTTAAGGTTTGCTACGTCTCCAAAGTTTTAGCCAGAGGAAAGACCAGTGCCAAAAGAACCACGTGCACAGGCTGTACTTTCTGTAGAAACCAAGGACATCAAAATACCCCACAAAGCTTGTTTTTAGTCACTCCAAGAAGACAAACCCTGGTGGGAATCTGGTATGAAGAAGAGTTGAAAATAAAACCAGATGTGTTGGTAGCCATATTTTTTGACCATCATTTTGTTGCTAACATTTTCCTGTTTTTTCCATGTTGGCTGCATAAAAGATGTAGAGCAAGTACAGTCTGCAAAAAAGACACAGTTTGCTTTCTGTGTCAGCAAACTTGCTATTCCAGGAGGGTATTTTTTTGGCATGGGACTGATCTTTGATTAGCACAGAAAAGTCTTCAGGACACCTAATAGCAGCTTACACACAGGGCAAGGTCATTGAGAAAAATGAAGCTGAGTGGTTTAAAAGTACACGACAGGAGGATGCCAGCTGGGCACAAGTGGAAACAAGAGAGGTTCCAACTGGATGTGAAGGGAAATTTCTTCACCATGAGGACAGTCAGACAGAGGAGCAGGATGTCTGCAGAGATGTAGCCTCCCTCCTTGCACACTTTCAAGCCCTGACTTGCTTCACTACCTGCTGCTGATTACTATTTTTGTAGCACTTCACACCAGCACTCTCACACTGGTAAAGTCATTCTGCTGTGGATATTGCTCAAATTTCTCCCTGCCTTACCTGGTGTAATCAGTTAATTTCCAGTTTCTTTGTTACAGAAGGTGTCAGTTCAACTTTGCCATGTTTGTGCACAGTCTCATTGTGTAAACTCTATAATGTTACAATATAAATGTCATTCAGCAGGTATGTAAGTTTTGCCCTGTTTTCTGCAATGACAACAACATAACTTATACTTGTTGGTCTTCCATAAATTAGTTCATTTGTATTTTTGTGCTCTTTTAAGCTCAGAGTGTGTGTGATATTTTCTAGCATTCTACAGGTTGATTTTCCAATGTGTAAGTATTTGTATTATGACTTTTAATATAGTCACCATCATCTTTGCTCATGTGTGGTTTCATGTTGATCACCTTTGAAGTTCTAGCCATTGCAGATGTTATCAGGTTTTATTCCATTTGGGTTTTACTTGTGTTGACTTTTGGTATCATTCAAAAAATAATACACTACATCAGTTGAAAACATGAGCACTTTCTAAAACACACCATCCAAAGGACAGCTTTCTAAATAAATCATTCATTTTGGTTGTTACTATCTATTTTCTCCTCAACAACAGGGTTCTTTAGCAATATCTATATTAGTTTTTGAGGGAATTCATATGCCTGCCACTGAAATTGGACTGGTTTTGTAAGCAAAGCAGGTCTGCAAGCAAGGTCTCAGTGCACATTTTTGTATGAGAGAAAGCAGCTCTGAATGCTTGTACTATACTGTCCTACTTGATAGTAGTGACTAATCAAATATTTTTGAAAAATAAGCAGTTACAAGTTAGATCAGGCATTGCTAAGAAATTTCAAAATTTGTTTCAATCCTACTTTTCCTATTCCAGTTTTCCAGTTGTCAGAAAAATAATATTCTCAGATGTACTTAGAACATTCCCATAAAATTTGGAGACTGCTCAGCTGGCTTGCTGCAAAACTATCACATTTCTGTGAGATAAACATCATTAAATTGAGTGCAAGGCTTTGCTTTCCTCAGCTAGAAAACATTGTGAACATCTTGCTGTTGACATGAAAATGATTGAGTAGGAAATAATGGTACATCCATTTTTGTAGGGTTCTTAGATTGCCCAGGAAAAAGGTGATACAGTGAAATCAAATATCAGGTTTTATTTGTGGGAGCAAATACTGCAGGAGTAACCTTACTGAGCAGCATACAGCATTTTGGAAAGTTGAAACTTTTTAAGAGAGGTAACAATAGCTTCACACACACTGGGATGGCTTCAAAAAAGTTGGGATCTAACAGAAAGAAATGCTAAGTAGCAGTAATGTAGCTGTGTTACTGCTTTATATGGTATTGATTGTGTGGCTCTGCCATTGTGTTAGCTTCCACTGTCCAAGCATTCTTCTTGCTAATTGATGTCAATGAGCAGGAATGGTTCCAGAAAAAGACTCAAACCAACCAAACAAAAAACCTACCTACCACAAAACCACGGTGCTTTGTAGCAAAAAACAGATGAAATAAAACAGAAAGAGTTGAATGGCTTAAATTTGTACATAGAAAAAAGACTTCTGATACCATAAGACTATTTAACAGATAAAGGCATATCATAATCCAAGCAAGCAGTCTCTTTCTGGGATATTTATTTCTTAACTGTGCTCTCTCTGAGGATGACAGCAAGCACTGGTCATACTTTCTGTTTAGAGTGAAATCCTGGCTTCACTGAGGTCTCCAACACTTCTAACTCACAGCAACAGCTGCTAAGGGGAGGTCACAGAAAGCAGGTGTGACATTCTGGCCCAAATTAAGTTTATGCCAGAGAATACTCTGTGAATTCAAAATTTCACTTTAAGTAAAAAATCTTAAATAAACTTCCGATGCTTAGCAGAAAAACAGAGGTGTTTTACTTGCACTGACTTTTTAGCTCTCTTTTTATCATTTTTTCCAGTGAGATCCTGGAGTGGAGCTATCTAGCAGTAGCATTCTGTAAGCAGCACAGGAAAGAACAACCATGTGCTAAATAAGCAAATCTCACAGCAGAAGGCAAGGTCATTAATGGAACTGGGGTCATTCCTGTGGGAGAAAGTTTATTTCAGGAAAAACAGTAAGAAAAGGAATTACAAAAATTTATTTCTACATAAGGATTTTTTAATATGTTTAAAAATGTTTCTGTTTTTAAATGAACCATGCTAACATTTCTTTTTAAGTATTATTTAAGCAGAAATTAAGTTAATGAAGCTATTTTCAGGAGGGTTTCTCATTGTGTTATTCTAATAGTGAAGGGTATTTTTTCTATTTTCATTTTTTCCTGACTTGTGGTGTTCTTGGCCTTAATGCTGATAGGTTTATATAGGTGAGCAGTGTTAGCCTCCCATGTGCTAAATGTCATCCTGCCTCCTGCTCCTTTTCCTTGTATGGTTTTCCTTGCCTTGTCTTTCCAGTCTAGAGACAGCTGTCATCATGCAGGAAGGCAGAGGACTGGGGAGTTTGATGGGACAATTTTTGAACTCAAAGTGATGGCAATGACATAGACTGAGAAGTATTTAAGACTTCTGAATTAACTTCTGACACGAGAAATTATAGTAAGGTAGGGATCTGAGCAGTTATGACTACCTCTCAGTACTGCCTGGATCTAAAATGCAAGTGGAGAATGCTCTTTTACAAATTTTAATGTTCATCTTTAATACTCTGATAAAATCACAGGAGTGGAAGTCCTCCACTGAAAATACTACTTAAATTTTTATCATCTCCTACATAATAAATTTAGATTATATTTAAAAAGGATATGCACACCTTTGCTATAGGCCAAGGTGAGTTTGTGTTAATGAAACTCTTGAGGAGACCTGGTCCAAAAGTAAATTGAAGGTCTTTATGTAGATGTAACTGAAAATTCTTATTTAACCATGTCTTCTGCAGGCAATGCTTGTGGAATATTCCTTTAAGTCCTCTGAACATAGACGTTGACTAATTTATTAATATCAGTCCAATTTACTATGTGAACAATTTACATAATTATAAAATGTGTTGCAGTAGTGTAGCTCATTTTTGTAGTTAACTTTCAGCCATAAAGAGTATAAATATTTCTAAGTACATGAGACTACCTTATCTAAAGATATCTAAAAGCTGTGCTGGTCTTTAAATAAACTTTATTTAAATAAACTTTAAATAAATAAAGTTTATTTAAACTGCTTAAAAGTCCACAGATTCTATAAAACCTTTAATCACACCCAGATTCAGTTCAGAAACTAAGGTGTCATGTTGAATTTAAGAACACTGTCACTCTAAAATCAAGAGAGAGAACAGTTAGCCCCAAATCTGTATTTTCCAAGGGAAATGACATCTTTAGTTTAGACATCTCTGTTGCCTCACATGAGTTGCATTCAGGTTTCAGCCCACTTGCTGTTTGCTTGCATGTGTAGACAGAAGTATAGCTCCCTTCTATAATTCCCTCGGCCTGAACTAACAATGCTTAAAGCTGGATTTAAACTTGTGATTAAACTACTTTTGGGTTATTAACTCTGTGGTCTTCACACCACAGGAACACAGAAAATCAGGTGAATGTGTTGATTCACATGAATCACCACATTCACAATCAATACAGGATTGTGTCTTGCTGTAATTCAGAAGTGTGCTTGGATATAGACAGCTTCTTTCTTTGTGCACTGGTAACACTTCTCCAGAGGTTTGCTGCGATGTGCCCCAGGCAGACATGGGATACACTCAGACTCCCACTGATTTATGCAGTAAAGCTCACCACTAGGGAGGACTCTGAAGGAGGCTTGCCAGATTTGTCATTTGGAACCAGGCTAGTCTAATTTGGCAGTCAAACCCAGGTTCTGATTGCAAGAAGTAATTCTGTGGGAATGATAAACCCTTTGTAACAGCAAATGTGTGCCTCATTTTTGGTTATGTATTCTTCTTACAGGCTTTCCATGGTTAGCGTTTTTTTTTTTGTTTTTGTTTTTGTTTGTTTGATTTGTTGGGGTTTTTTTTTCTCCACTCCTGCCAACAGGCTTAGTGTATTCTGTTTTAACCTGTTTTTTTTTTTTTCTAATTTTGTTCTCCAGGCGTCAAATCATCCGTTGGAGTAAACTTTAAAGTTCCCTAAAGACCAGTGAAGTATCTGTAACACATTAACAGTTCCTTAAAGAAGCAACCTCTATTCTAAGTTCTCGGAAATGGAGCAATATTCAAAGAGGAGAGACAGGCTCAATGTCACTGATGAATCTTTGAGTAACTCAGTCCTAGAACAGTTTGCAAGTTGTTATTTTTTAACAAATCTGACCTTTTAGTTTTAACACATGAACCAGAATTACTTCTTCACACATAGGTTTGAAAGTATGTCAACCTACGACTGTTCATGCTAAAAAAATTTGGACAGACACAATTTTATTACAAAAAAACTTGGTTTTTTGTGAAAAGTGCCTTCCCCTTGTAGAAACGCAGAAGATAAAGAGCTGATATGTATGTCTCATGTACTGATAGGGGAGGAGCCAGCCAAGGACTGTTGGAAATAATACACTCTGAGAAAGAACAAGATGTGGCTGGAGAAAAGGGGGAAACATGGAGGTGAGGCAGCGCTTTCCTGGGGAAAATGTCCTTGTTTGGACTCCTGGAGATACATACAATGCAGTACAGCACTGGAATGAGGTGAAGAAGCTGGCATGGACTGTAAGGGAGGATCAAAACCACCCAGGATCCCTGAAGCCCTCCAACCCATTTCCAGAAAAGTCAAGAAGAATGAATTGTACATGCTAACTAACTTACTAGGGAGAAAGAAACTTAACTCTAGGGCTACAAGGGCAACAAAAAAGCATGAACTCTTGGAGCATCTCCATGAACTCTTGGAGCATCAGCTGGATCAACACTGGAGCCAGGATTTTCTCTCCCTCCCTCCCTCCCTCCCTCCCTCCCTCCCTCCCTCCCTCCCTTCCTTCCTTCCTTCCTTCCTTCCTTCCTTCCTTCCTTCCTTCCTTCCTTCCTTCCTTCCTTCCTTCCTTCCTTCCTTCCTTCCTTCCTTCCTTCCTTCCTTCCTTCCTTCCTTCTCTCCTTCCTCTCCTTCCTTCCTCTCCTTCCTCTCTCTCCTTCCTCTTCATCATGTGCAACTAAACAGTTGCAGGATGCCAGTCTAAGCTGTTTGAACATAGTTGGTTCCAGCATTAACAATTGGTTCCAACACAACTATTCAATGCCTAATTGGCAAGATTAAGTACACAGTTTACTAACAAGATTTATCTGGGTTCCACTTACCAGGAAAGGGAAGAAACCAAAGCAGTTTGTAGCAACTCCAGGCTTCATCAAAATGGCATTTTCATGTTAAATCACTTGGTCTTACTCCAAAATTAAATTTCTCCATTGTGTACAAACCAGTTTTGACGTGCCAAAAATAAACAATGTAGAGATTGAGGCAAATGGTACTCTTGATACATTACATGGCTACATTTATTTTAAGAACCTTCCATTTATTTAAATAGTGACCTTTCTAGGAGGTAGCACTGGAATTTTCATTCCTAGTAAACAGGAAACTTTACGTGAATCGCAGTGCATAAACACACAAATAGTCATGCAAACATGGCCTGATAGGTTCTCCCTTTGGACCGTCATCTTCTATTAGTGCTGAAATCATCAGTTCCCAAAAACACATAAATACACAGGGTGATACAGGACATTGACTTGGAATATGTATAGGTTAGTAGACTGGTTTAAAGGGCATGTGACAGCCAGATTTTTTCTCTTTTTGCTTGTACTTCAGTCTTCTAGCTGCAGTCTTTTAGACACTATTGAATTAATAGTTCTTTTACATCAGAGACCATAACAAGATAGCTCTAGGCTTACACATGAAGCTTACATAAATCTAAAAAACTACTTTCTTAAAAGTATAATGGTTAAACCCTGAGACTATTACTCCTAGATGAGAGGCAAAGTACGTGAATGCAGAGATACAGATTAAATATGCACTTATTAATAATTTTTAGATTATTGTGCCTATTTATTCAGCAATAAATGTAAATAAAATACTTGTCATTTTAATATTTCATTTTTATGTTGCTTGACAGCACTGAAATAGCATAATATTAAATAGCTCTGCATGAACTCAAAATCCTGGATGGGTGAATATAATTGTAGCTCCTGTGTGTTGATAAAACTGATGGTCACTATATATCAGTTAGTATGGCATATGCAAATTTAAAGAAGTTACTTTCTGAAAATTTGAAACTCTTTATAACTGGACCTAAAAAGTGGGTTATTTATCACAGTAGTATTCCATTTTTAAAAACTATTTGGGCAAATTTTCTGGCTAGAAAGGACACAACAGTAGGAGACACCAGCTTTCACTTGTTTTAGAAAATTGCCTTTCAGCTCTTCTCTTCCATAATCAGCTGTTTGACCACTTACTTTTTTCTTGTGCAATACAAAAGCCACCATAATGCATGTATTTTCTGCTTTACATGTAGGGCAGATTCCATATGAAGGCAAGAAGAGGAAGAAGAACTGTGGTGAACTTTAATTTTTTTTGGTGTATCTTTGGTTCATGAAACAAGATAACTTGTTCCAAGTTGTCAAGTTGTTTTGGGTATGGCTATATGTGCGTGTGTGTATATATATATATATATATATATATATATATATCCATAGGAAGAAAAGGGAAAGTGTGGTGCCTGGTGCCTTTCACTAGATAAGGAACATTTTATTGCTATTAATCTTGGCATTGTTTCTTCAAGCCCGGACTGATGTTTTACTGAATTCTGCAAATCCAGAAATATTTCAGGTTTGAATAACTTAGCTTTTGAATTTCTGAACTAACACTTTAAGGGTAGTATATACTACATTTTTCAGTATATACTGAGAAATGTAATTTTTTTGAATAATAATGAATACTGTTCAAAGCATATGATAGAGCTTTTGGCATGTTTGCGACTGGTAAATATGAGCAATATATCATGACATTGATTTATTTACTTTGAAAAGTGTATATTTTGAATTAAAATGCCACTATTAAAAATATGATACATATTAGAACCAGATAACACTAAACATTGTGAATGATTATTTTTTGAGATTGGGTTTATCAGTAGCAGATAAGATAAAAATGTACCTTTTTTCATTCTTTTTTTATTTTTGGTTGCTGTACCATTATACTTACTACCAATTGGTTATTTTAGGACACGTTGTAAAGTGTCAAAGAGTAGAGAAAATGCCTGAGCTAAGACAACAAATACCACAAAACTATAATGATAAGTTTTCTGTCTGTATTGGTTATTGGTTATTTTAGGACACATTGTAAAGTGTCAAAGAGTAGAGAAAATGCCTGAGCTAAGACAACAAATACCACAAAACTATAATGATAAGTTTTCTGTCTGTATTTTTTTTGAGTTATTTTGGCCCCTACTGAAAATCTGAGAGCTGCTTAAGTATGCAGTAGAAGAAGTAGCAGTTGGGTTTTTTCCTTTTTGTCTCCAATAGCAGAAACAAGTGACATCCAGCTTTTCTGTTGGCTTTGATGCTTAGGAGTGCTTAGTATGTGTGCACATGCATATAAATAATTCCCTTTTTATGTAGTTTTTGCCAAAGTGCCCTCATTTGAGTGACATTTTTGCTCCATTTACATCAATGTTAAAATTTCCATTAACTTCCCCAGGACTGGGATTCCACCTGTTTCGTCTAAGTTCACCATAGTTCAGTCTCATGTATTTAAAAGCATTTATATTTTAATTGCTTCAGTGGAATGCAGTTGTCGTGACCGGGAAATCTTGCAGAGGGCAGAAAGGATCATCTGGCAAGGAACAATGCCACATAAGGGCTTACTCAACAGAACAGAAACACTGAGCACTACATTCAGCGAGAAATTGCGTGGTAAGGGGCGTTTCAAATTAATCTCCTTTTACAAAACTTTTTTCAAGTAGGATACTGCTGCCTTTAAAGACTTTTGTCCAAGTCTACAGCTTCATTCCTGCATACATGTTGTTGTAAGCAACAGTTTAAAATGTGGATCTAACGAGATGGAGACAAATCTGTTAACACCACGCAGAGAGCGAATTATGCAACTTGGCTGGTTTGGGTATCTAATCATGACAAGAAAAGAAACAAAAGGGTGAAAGTGAGTGTTAGCAATAAAGAAAAGTTTTCTATAAAAAAAAGTCAGTGCTTTAGCCCCCTGATTCTCTCACCTTTTCCCTCTGCATCTTGCCTGCAACTGTAGTTGTAGTAAAAGCTGTTCAGTGGAGCAGTTTTGCCTTGGCACAGGAGATGGAATGTTCTCTGCATGTCTGTGCTAAGTATGGCTTCAAACCTAAATTTCTCTACTTTCTGATTCTTGGTGTATTTTCCTTGACTCTTTCCTGGATCCAGGTCTAATTCTGCCTTCTGTGTGCTTTAGCTAAACTCTGAGATAGCTGGAAAAATATGTTGCTGCAAAGACAAGATGGGATATCATCCATTGGCTGCTGCTGCTTCAGCTTATCAGTTTTTCCAGTACTTCCCAGATTTAAAGCAGATAAGACAAAGTATAGACATTTTCTCTGCATCAGTAACTGCAGGTGAGGAAGTGTTTGGAATTTCTAAGCTGTTACTGGGAGCAACAGATATGTCACCAGTTGTGGCTTTGCTTCCTATATTATGGGAGACACAGAGAAACCAGTTTTTGGAGGTCATGACAGGGGTTTTTAAACAGTAAGGTTTTTCTTTTTCCCAATTTTCATGTCACTAGTCATTCAAACTGCTTTTAATAATGTGAACAGTGTTGTCCATAAATACATATGATGGCAGTCCCTAACGTGGTGCTCCTCAACTAGTATAAATCCCTGTAATTCCTTTGATTTATGCGAACTGGAATAATCCTGTTTAGTTGAAGATGTGGCCCAGAGTACATTATGTGTATGTATTAGTCAGAGAAGGTTGTAGCAGTTTCTAATTCTTCTACTTATTGCTTTCATGCAGATGTAAAGTATTTTTTTAAGTTTACATGGTCCAAATAAGGTATTTAGTTTTCTATTTGTAGTGTCAGTATTTTGCAAGGGAAGTAACATCCTTGCTTTACAGGAAATGAAGACCGTATTTGGGTCTGGACCTTGAAGCATTACTGAAATTTTAAGAAGCAGAAATATTTCTTTAAAGGATAAACTGATTGTATGTGCAAACTCTTATGCAATTAAAATGCTTAGCAACTTCAGAGCTTATATTTTATTGAAATTAATGAGACTGTTGAAATTAATGAGACATGTAAAGTAGATGAATCTAGGTATTTAGAACATGTAAAAAGAAGTAAAAAAAATTAGAATCTTGTAGCTTGAAAGAGCAATGAGAAATGCAATTCTTCTCAAATTAAAAAAAAAATGATGCCTTTTATTATGAGCAGACTTTTTACAAAGGGTGTTTCAACTGAGGATCTCACAACTCTGAAACACAGAATTAGGGCTCAGCATTGAGGCCTTTATCAAATGAACAGTCTGAAGGAGAAGAAGAATGCTCCGATGATTTGTCAGCTGTGGGATTGGGCTCTTGCACCTCATCCTGAGAGGTAAGACAGCTTTACTTTCTGTAATTTTCAGAATGAGCAAGCAAGAAGTGTGACTTGCCTAAAGTTACACCACAAGCCTGTGGCAAGCCGTGGAATAAAACACCCCAGCAGATGTGTACGTAAGCTGCAATTTCATCTTTCTCTCGTGATTCTAAGTTGGGAAGAACAACAACTGTTTTGAAATTCAAACCAGGAAGATAATCATGTCTTTCCATGTGATTTGTTGGTTATACTGGCTAGTTATCTTGATTGAAATGAGGAAACACTGAGGAAACAAAATCTGCTGAGTGGGTGGGAGGATTTGGGGTATGGGAGCTGGGGGTAGAAGAAAGTTTACCCTATATATTTTCTGATCTGAAGACTAATTGGCTAAATTGATGTTAAGCTGATAAATTTTCATATGACCACCTTCCTTTTTTCTCCTGTCAGAATAATTCAACTAGAAAAAGGTAAAATATGTCCTGGATATAAATAAATAAATAAATAAATAATATACTGAGGCCCTACTCTCTGTCTTCTCTATATCTGTTTCTAGTTGTTTTACTTCTCTTTGTCCTTCTATCTGGTTCACATCTTTAAAGTGCAATTCAGAAAACTGCCACAAGCACACTTGGAGAACCTGACAGAAGTGCAGTTTGGCAAATTCAGCTAAGAGCCAGTGGCAGTGCTCAGTCTCACCATGCCATCACAGACAGATGATATTACAAGTTCAAGAACATTCAGGTTTTCAAATGATAGATTTTAAAAGGCAGAACAAATTTCTGTAATTCACTGTGCATTACAGCATCAGTGCCATAAATAGGTGTACTCTCTTGGTTGCTTGCATGGCTGATTTTTAAATTTATGGTGAAGTATATAAAAGTATCTAAAATTAAAGTATGCTTACACTTAAAAGATAAAAGCTAGTTTCTGCCAGTGTAATAATGTACATAATTGGTTCTTCACAGCAAGAAACCAGATACTCTTTCATTCATGCATTCATACCACGGCTGTCTAATTTATGGAACTGCTGAGAGGGTGCTTTTAGAGAGGTAGGGGGAAGGAGAAAAAACTCCAAACATTTCTTACATTGTTACCTGACTTGGGATGCACACATATAATTACGTAAAATCTGTGTCTGGGTGGCTGTTTGTTCTTTCTTGCAGAGTATTCTGTGCTCACTGAGTGGGAGGGTCACACTGTGAGACTAATAAGGACAGAGCTGCATCCCCCTCTACCACTCTTTGGAGACTCACTCTAGCAACTCCTCGGCACTACAGCAGCTCTGTACAGGCATTTTCAGTGCTTCTGGGGGACACACCAATAAAAAAAATAAAGGTAAGCCACTCACTATGTGTAGTCAATTATCTAAACATCTTACATGTGCACACTCACACATGCTACACTATTCCTGGCTTGTTTTGAGGTGTTTTTGTTCAAGGGTTTTTGGTTTTGATTTCCAAAATTGCCACTTAAGTTTATCATTGCTAATGTTAACTACGTCTTATATAAACATGATGTATACCGTAAGTTTTTAACATACTGTAATCAGCCTGCGCCATAGTATTCTGCTCGTGATTCTGTAAATACATTGTATATGCTAGTGGGTGGCAATAGGTGTACGCTAAGATATGCAAATAAAAACAGCCCTGCTAAATGAGCAGTAATTTACAAAACTGATGAAACTGTTGCGAATTGCCACTGTGCTGATTGTGCATATATTTACATTTAAAAGCCTACCTTGTAACTAGCAGGCGTGCCGGGTGGCCTGCCCGCAGCGGGTGTGAGCGCGCTGGTGAGCGAGCAGCGGCTCGGGCGGGCAGTGCCCTGCGGGGAGGGGGCACCGCGCCGCCCGCGGCTCTCGGGCACAGCCCGGCGGTGCCGCGGCCGAGTCCCGGCCCGATGGGGCCGCCGGGGGCCGGGGGCGGCCCCTCACCTGCTGGCCCGGCGCAGGTGCCGCCGCCACCGCCCCGGGGCTGCCCCGCTCGCAGGCGCCGCCGGCCGGGCGGGCTCCTGGCCCCGCTCCGCCCCGGGGCTGCGGAGGAAGCGGCGGCGGCCGCCTGCCCCTCGCTTGCTGCCCGGGCTGCCGCGGGTCCCGGCGCCGCGGGCAGGGGCCGGGGAGACGGGGCGGGCGCGGCGGAGGGAGCCCGGGGCGGGGGCCGGAGAGCGGCTCCGGTAGCGGGGCGGGGGCGCTGCCCGGCTGGGAGAGCTGCCCGCTTGCCTTCCCGCCCGGAGGGCTGAACCCTCCCTCCGGCAAACACGGCTCGATCCAAGGGAAACGGGGCTGCCGGCGCTGCCGGGTCGGAGTCTGCGCTGCCGGGGCTCGCGTCGCTGCACGGGCGCCCCGTGGGCTCCGGGGGTGCGAGGGAGCGGAGCCTCCTGGAGCAGCCGGCGGGAGAGGACCCAAGCCCGGAGGTGCGGCGGCAGCGAGGGGGTGGCGGTGCTGGTGATCAGAGCCCTGCACAAAAGCAGACCTCCGGAGCGGCAGCTCTACTCAATTCCCGATGCCTGCTTGTAAAGCAGGTGCAGGAAATTAAATGATAATTCATTTGAACATGTATTCGCTTTGCTGCTGGTAGGAAGGCTAGAAAAGTTAATCATGATGTAGTTGCTGTCAGTATATGACAGAATAGCTTTCATGATAAATAAGGTGCCTTGCAAAAATAATTATAACAATTGTATCTTAGGTACGTGATTTCCTTTTCTTACAGAAGATGTGATTAGAAAAACATTAGATATTTTCTATGTTTCATTAAATTCATGTGTATTTATATGTCGCAGTTGGCTTAGAAAGAAGCTTTTGTCCTCTAATGACAGTACCAGTTTGTGTTGTTGAAGCCTGTACTTTTATGAGATTTAAACTAGAAATTCAGTATAGGCTGCTCTAGGCACTTTGCAAGGTGGAGAAATACTGCATTTTGGTTTCTTTTGTGGTTAAACAATTGCATGTTGCCTTTGTTCCATTTGAGGACTACCTTAGCAGTCACTGTAAGTGTTGTGACACCAAACAGTTTAACTAATATATTGAATAATGAAAAATAATTTGGGGAGAAATATAAAAGAAAAATAGTAATTACTAATTAAATGAATATTCAGTGCCTTTACAATTAATATCTCCAAGTTAGCATTTCTAAGGTGTTACTTCTGCGTTCATTAATAAAGAACTAAAAAGGAGGATATTTATCATTTATTTCCAAACTGGCATAAACCTTTTTTGTAGCTCCTTAAACTGAAAAATTATACACTTGTATATGACTAGCAACTCCTCTTCACAGTTAAGAAGTTCTTGTTTGCAGCATTCTGACAAGGTGAGGTGAGAAGAATAAGATGAGATTGTTCTGAATATGCTTATTTTTTGTTTCAGATTTGTAGCTGTTTGTTCACATGTGTCCAGGGGGAGATGAAGTACATTGGATCCTGCATAGTTTGGCTTTGTATGGCAGTCTTCCTCCTTCCTGTTTCTACTTCTCTGGCTGTCAGTGACCACACAGGTACTTCTATTTTTCTTGTCCATCACAGACCAAAGGCATAAATCTCAATACTGAAAAATTTTTAGCAAATAACAAGAGCACAGAGAAAATAAACAATGTGAACAAATAAAATTATACGAGGTTGTTTTAATCTCTTTTCTGAAATGAACTAAGTTTGAAGCAGTTCCAGAGCAGCTTTTCTGCTTCCTGTGCTTGGAAGATTCATGTTTGGAGGTAATTGTAGTTCCTAGGAGTTTCATTTTGTACTTTTCTTTTCCTACCATACAAAACAAGATTATAAATCAGAGTTTGCAAAACTTTTGTGAACAGAATCATATGGCTTTATTAGTGCAGACCAGTTATCACATTGACCTAAACAATCTAATGCCCATGTTAACTGCACCTATACTTAATTCCTAAACTGGGTCATATATTTCACACAGAGTGAAAAAAACCCTTTTTTTCCTAAGAAGATGGGGAAAAGAAATAAAAAGATATTGTTTAACTTAAAAGCTGTTTCCCATCTTCTGCAAATTTTCTCAGATTTCTCTGTTTTCCTCTTTCTTTTACTTTCCACATGTTATCTAGTGTTCTCACTTAAACTCTACATTAACTCTCCAGAATGTGGCAAATTCTGTCTTAAAGGCACATCATATGTGCTTGTCAAATATAGAACATCAGTTTTCTAGAATTACTCAGCCTCAGCAAGTACTTCAACTTATTATAATTTTCTAAAATTATTAGCAAGGAAAACATGTTTATTGCTATTTAAATTGACTTGGGTTTTTTCTCAAAAATAAAATTAACTCTTAGTAATGTTGCTCCTTTCCAGAAATCTTATAAAAGATAATAGAAACTACACACACAACAACAACAACTTTGAATTTTAATAACTCATTTATAACTCAGGCCCAAGAAATTTAAAAGTCCATGACTAGAAAAATAATCCTTTTACTCCCCCTGGAAAATATAAACAGTAATAATGAATAAATAATAAGTGTAATGTGTGGGCTCTGAGGTAATAATAATGCATTGTGAAGAGCCAGAATTTAAGTCAAAGTTTTTTTCCCCTTATATTTTTAGGGCAGTGAGGCTAAGTGCTCTGCTGATGAATTATTCTTAACCCCTCTGAGAGAGCAAGTCTACATCATAGCTGTGAAATCATTCTGTCTGAAAGAAGATAAATAGGTTTTATTCTGTCATTGCTAGGTAGTGGGTTGCAGAAGGGACGTTTTTAAAGTGCTAAAATGGTGCTAGTATGGAAGGTTCCCTAGTGATATAGACTGAAAATGTTAAAACAAAATTCCAGGAAGCAATGTCTCTTTTCTTTTATATTTTTTTTCTAATGAAATGATGCCTTAGTAAAAGTTGGACCAGCCACAGAAGATGTGGCAGATACACTGAACTGCAAATAAACAGTGTATCTGAACTATGAAGTACATTCTGTTAGAAGTTTGTAGCTAAGCAGCCCATGGTGAAGTTGCAGTTTTCCTTAGCCTGATTGCCACAAATAGATCAAATATGGGTCCAATTGAACTGCGAGGAAGAAAAGGAGAGGTTGAACCTCTCCTGTGAATAACTGAGGGTGTGCACTTGAAAGAGGCTCCTTCCGTTTGTGGAGGTACAGGCAGATGGTGAGGAATAACAAGCTGATAGCTGCCAGCTTGAGCAGCTCTGCCAACAGCAGGTGTGTAAGTTAAGCCTGGAGATAAACTCCAGTTGATAAGAGGAAAGAGACTCTAGTAGAGTTTGCAGGAATGGTTACCATTGAAAAAAGAAATGCAAGTTATAGACCGGAAAGCAGGAGTTGGGAAAGAATGGACCCAGGAGTGGAGCAGTGGTAAAAGTGGTACAGATCCTTCTGCCAACCTTTTGTTACTCTCCTCTGTTCAGCTGAACTGACTCCTCTGTGTGGCAAAGTTGTCTTGCTCCAGTTTTATAATTTGTATGCAGGTTAATCTGTTACAAATTTGAAATCTGCTTTCTTCATGGAGAGAGTAATATCTAAAGGTTTGGGACTTTTTTTCCTGTCTTGTATTCAGTTGTTCTTTCTTGGGCCTTTGTTCCTTCCCATGTACAAGTTCTGTTTAAATCAGCATCTGTCCTTCAATATCTGCCTAGATGATCTTTTTGGTTTTCTTCCTTCAACAACATATGCATAGCATTTATTTCTCTGGGCTAAAATGGAAACTTTTCCAGCAAAGCACCTTTAGGTAGGATCTGAAATTATTATATTTACATCTTGAAATTTCTTACCCAATCCACTTGAATCTAAAAGAATGGCTTCAAATACATGGAAAAGTGTAGACTAGAATTAATTTGAGGGTGGTGAGGGGAGGAAGTGTGTTAGGAGAAGGATTGATTTGAGCTTTCTGAGCAGACATGCTGAATATACTTTGACTTATTCATTGGACCAATATTGTAATGAATAAATACCAGAATTGAAAAAAGAGTCGGAGGCTGAGAGAGTATGCTGGATCTTCTTGGAGCAGTCCTCCTTAGGCTCTGAGGGTGCCAGTAAGCATTAGTTTCATATAGATTTCTTTCAGTTCTCATGTTTTGATATGCTTAGTGTTCATTAGAAGGAAGCACTCGCTTCCCATGATGGGGTATAGCAAATCTGAGGGGAGAGAGTTCAGGAGTTTTCCGGAGGCATATTTTTGATCTGACTGCAAGCATACTTTCTTCATGTTGTCGACTTATTATTATTGGGAATATTTGGGGTTTGAGTGTGGACGTTAGCTCTTTCTGTAGTGACATGTGAAGTTCTAATTTGATTATTCGTGACAGTTTTATATTAAGAATATTACTGTTCTGTCTCATTCCCAGATCATTGCTTCTTTTTTGACTTTCTTTTACAATTAGAGTTTTTTAAAGCCACTTGCTAATCCATGAAAAATGTAGTATAAACAGAGTGCTGAGACTAATAGGCATGGTGAATTTTCCTTGTCTTTTGACATGGAACGTGCTGTGAAAAGTATTGGCTATGGATCATGATTTTAGATAGGCGCTCTAGCCCAAATACAGTGAGTGATTTCAAGTATGCAAATCAGTTCAGCTTTTTGGTTTTAATGCTTTAGTACCACTAGATACTTCTCCAAATCAGTATAATGACCCTATAGTTTCTCTCACATACAATGTCTTCATAGTCCTGACATTCCCATCTGACCTGGCCTTGAATGTTTCCAGGGATGGGCCATCTACCACTTCTCTGGGCAACATATTCCAGTGTTTCACCACCATTATTGTCAAGTTTAGTCTAAATCTAACTTCTTTTATTTAAAACCATTAGCCCTTGTCCTGTCACCACAGATCCTGATGACAAGTCTGTACCCATCTTTCTTATAGGCCCACTGGCTAGAAGGATGTAATAAGGTCCCCCTGGAGCCTTCTCTTCTCCAGGCTGAAAACCTTAGTTCTCAGGAGAGATGTCCCAGCTCTCTGATGGTTTTTGTGGCCTTCCTTTGCACCAGTTCCAGCAGGTCCACATCTTTCTTGTGCTGGGGCCCTGGAGTTGGATATAGTAGTCAGGGTGGGGGGCTTTTCGTGAGAGCTGATGGGCAGAATCACTTCTCTTGATCTGCTAGCCATGCTTCTTTAGATGTAGCCCAGGATATGATTGGTTTTCTGGGATGTGAGCACACATTGTCAGCTCATCTCCAGCTTTTCATCCATCAGTATTCTCAAAGCCTTCTTGTCAGGGCTGCTCTCAATTCCTTCAACTCTCAGCTTGTTTTGAAACTGAGCATTGCCCAGGTGCAGCATTCTCATGACGTTATTGAACCTCACAAGATTCCTATGAGCCCAATTCTCAGACTTGTCCAGGTCCCTCTGGATGACATCCTGTCCTTCAGGTGTGTCAACTGCATCACTCAGCTTGGTGTCATCTGCAAATGTGCTGAGGGTGCAGTCAATCCCTTCATCTATGTCATTAATTAATTAAATAACATTGATCCCAAACAGAACACCATTTGCCACTGTTTTCCATCTGGAGATTGAGGAGTTGACCACTCCCCTCTGGATGTGACTGTCCAACCAATTCATCATTCTCTGAGCAGTCCACACAGCAAATCCCAGCCTCTACAATTCAGAGATATTGTGGGGACCATGTCAAAGGCCTTGCAGAAATCCAGGTGACATCCATAGCTCTTCCCTTGTCCACTGATGCAGTCACTCCATTGTGCAAGGCCACTGAGTTAGTCATGCAAGACTTGCCCTTGGTGAAGCAGTGCTGGTTGTCTCAATGAAGTTGAGAGGTGTGTTGAGTGTGTTGAAGTTGAGAAGTTGAAGTTGAGTGGTGCTGGTTGTCTCAAATAATATGAAATCCTGCTTTTCACTACTTACTCGTCTTCATGGGAGAATATAGTTCTCCAGGGGCCTAATGTGAATATCCTAATCCTTGAACTCTGTTTCTTGGATTTCTTATTTCTGCCTGCCAATGCTGTTACATTATTTCATAACCATCTAAATAGTCACCAGACTTGAAGTTAACTTCTTTACTGTATCACGTTCCCTTCATTCTTCCCACCCTTGTCTTAATTTTAACATTGTAATGTAATATAATCTTCTTTACAGAGTAAAATAAAAGAATACAAAAAAATCACATGCCTGTATACTTGAAGCTAGAGATATGTAAGAAATCTGAATTCTTGACCTTGAAAGCAAGCCAGCTGGATCTGCTTATCTTCATTATGAATATGTTTGATATTACTGGATATCATTGCTGATATTTGCAGGTGTGTGGCTAGCTCTGAAGAGGTTGCCTGTGTGTTTATGAAGCCTGATCCATGTATGGGAAGTATGAGAAAAATCTTAGGTAATATGGGTTTCTGCCTGAAGCTCAAGTTGACACAGGACATGGGTATACATTAGGTTGGGCTTTGGTGTTTGGCCACATTCATTGGTGTGGTCATGGCTACTCATGGAAGCTTCAGTGCCTTTGCGATGTGCATGTCAGTGGTGGTAGATGGCAGCTAAAAACCTCACCTCAATGTGAAGTTTGGTTATAAGGTAGCAGATGGGTACTTGCGATGTGAATCTAGCCATTACGGGTTACGCGAATCTGAAGAAGCCAAGACTGCCCATTGGAAGTTTCAGTTCCCCCTCAGGAAGTGCACACAAGAGATATCTATCTGTAAGAGGGAGACTGAAGCACACACCACAGTCTCTTTTGTCCTTGTTTGCATGGAATGGAAAGCTGAGCATGGTGCCTAGATGGAAGTTGCAGTGTGCTTCAACAGGTGTCCTGATCATTCCAGGAATTTGGAATGCGCCATTGCATGTTGCAACAGATATGTCTAGATGCAATGCCTTTTTTTTTTTAATTATGCTATTAGAAAAAAAACCCCAAAAATTCTTACTAATCTTAGTAATGAGAGAGAAGACAATGATCTGTGATGTACCTGCTTGGTCTGAATAAATTAATACTTTCAAGATTATTGGATTGACTTTATATTAATAAGCTCATAGCTAGAACTCATTGATTTATAAAGATCCAGGCCAACTTTTTTGTATGGGTAGGTAAAGATATCATTAATTTAAAGATACATTAACGTGACCTTATGATATCATTGGTTTTATATGAATTTTTTATTTTAGTCCACACAGATGCAGTTTTATCATGTGCAGGGCAATCTAGTGCATAAATGTAAGCTTGTTCTTCTTACTATTTCATGAATTTTATAATAATGTATTTTAACAGGCCAGATAGATTCATGGTTTCCCACTGGATTAACAGCAAGTGTTTATCTTGTTCTTTTTCTTTCCTGAATATCTTCATGTAGACCTTGTCATTCAGCTGCCCACATGTTGAATGGGCAAACTGCCTGTTTTGTCTCAGGCTAAAGAAAATTTAAGCATCTGCTAGCAGTCAAAAAATCGTGGAAGAGGTTAACTATGCAAGCTGTAACTGCAGAAAGAATTTTCATCACTCTATAGTAATGAAAGTTGTCAGTCTTGGTATGGAGAGAGTTTGGTCTTGTTATTTGAGAGTTTTCCCTTAGCTCTCTGGTAGAAGGAATAGCACTGAACTAAAGGAGTGCAATAGAAGATTCGTGTAACTCTTTCAGTTCTTTTGGGGATGTGGAATACAAATAAATAAATAACACTTAAATGGCCTGTCTATGGTGTGACTGTTGTGCCACTGATAAAAATAGGTCCACGGTCCAGTCTGTGGCATGTGAGGAATCATCGCTATCATCTGGATAGCACAAAAATTAAGGCTTGAGTCTTTATTTGGAAGAAAGTGGCTGTGGGGAATAGGCTCAAACTTTCTAGTCTTTCACTGCTCAACACTCATGTAAGTTAATGCTGGGGAAAAAAAAAAAGCACACTTGTGTCCCAAGTCCTCAAAAGCTTACATCAGTTTAGGGTAAAATCAGCAATAAATACTCTTTGTCTGCTCTTATAAGTACTGCCAAGAATTTAACCAAAAAGAGAATCTACCTTGAAATTTATTGAATATTTTTGTAAAAGGCCCTTAGGAAACCTGTTGATTTAAGAAAAAACATCTATCCATGTATGTCTGACATTCTTTTGTGACTTCAGCCATAAATGGCTTCCTTTATGCCAGCTTATTTCTTAGAGCTATAGTTATGTAAATGTACCCTAACATCATTCATTGGTTTAGAGTGGCTGTGAATTCTATAGTTCAATAATCTGTATTTGATTGAAGCTTGAGGTTTGTAAACTAAAGGGTATCTAAGGTGAACCTGTCTCTGTCCCATGTG